>NC_080191.1:101668423-102309423 GCF_030028045.1 Hippopotamus amphibius kiboko
CCTGGTTCTTGGATCTCCTGTTATTGGCAGCTGATCCTATGTTTTATTTGGTGGTGTTAAACTTCTCTCTGGAGGAGATGGTTAACCTTGAAACTTAGTTTCAAGAAGCGATACCTGGGCTGTCCTCAGTTGAAAGACACTGGGAAGATTTTGCTCAGTTTTGACACTGAGTGAGCTCAGTTAACTGGGAATTAAAGGAAATCCTGCCCAGAAAATGACTAAGATGAGGCTCTTTTATTTCATATGCAGTTAAGTTAGAGGAAGCTGGCTTGATTAAAACATCTTTTCAGAATTCTCTCCCTGTGCCTATCATGTATATATGTTCTACCTGATTTTCTTAGGTGGGGTGTGTGTGTGTGTGTGTGTGTGTGTGTGTTTGGAGAACTTGGTCTCTGCCACCCAGAAGGTACATACATAGTGTACATTTAGCAGTTAATCGAATGGACTGGGATTCTGAGCAGGTCTTTGGCTGTGCCAACTCTCACGGGCTTTTTGCTCTTTTAACCTTCATTGTGTCAGCCTGTACAATGAAGGCCTTTACTTTCTTAGACTATTTTTGGAAGTCAACTTTCTGGATCTTATTTACTTGGCATCCTTCACACTCTTTGTGGGGATGCCTCTTATGTCTTATTGGTTTGAGTCACTGTTATCTCATTAATGGACAGATGACGGACCCTTTAAATTGGAGAAATTTCTAACTGGTACATTTTTAAAGACCTCTCAGTATAAAGAGCTGTTTTATTGGTAGCAAAAAATTATATATATATAGGTTAACCTAAGAACTCCTTTAGTTTAAAACAAGCAAACTATGTTTAAAAGGTTGAAAGAAATAACTGAACAACAGTTGCTTGGGGCAACATTTAGGCCAATTATTCATGTTAACAGATTGACAAAAGGGTCTGAGGCCCTTGGCTCAGCCCCTCACTGGAAGCCCCAGAGACTTTTATACAATATAGATTAAATGGTTGGGTGATTAAAAACTAAGGAAAACTTCTAGTACTCCTTATAAGACCAAAACTTGTTGATTGTGTCTTAATGGAAACTAGAGTTAAAGGTATAAAAGTTGAAAATTGAGATGAAAGTTTATAAAATTGGTGTATTTTTTTAATGGGCTTTATATAAGATGGTTACATCTCTTTTGCTTAGTTATATTGTGCGATAGACATGTTTCATTGGGAAATGCTTTACATGCTTAGTGTTATAATGAAAGTGTCATATGAATCTGCTCCCCAGGAAATATTAACTAAACATGCTAATGGAAGCCAGTAGGGTTACCTGATCCTGTACAATACAAAGTAAAACTTAGAGCTAATATTCAGGGTATATAATACAAATATTAATAGAGATTTTGCTCTGGGTCTAACCTGTGCACTCAGAAAGAGGGCCTTTGTTGAATGCCTTATACAAGCTTTTGAAGGCATGATAAATTAAGCCCTAAAATTCTAGAATATGGAAGTGTTAATTTTTAGTTTAGTTTAATATTCTTCACAAATATAAGAAATATTCTTCACCAATATAAGAAAAATTAAAGTATGTATAGTTGGGCAAATCAATCTTGTAATATCATTTGGGCAGCAGACCAGTCCTTTGGAGAATTAAAGGCAACTGTCTTTGTCTGGCAAATCTCAACAAATCAGAAATGTGAATATAGCCCACTTTAATCTGAGTCAGAGCCTAATTACCTCAATCAGGTAAAACCTGAAATCAAGGGGAAAAAAATGGGGGTGGGGAGCATTTTTAAGCTCAAACTACTAGAAATACTCCCTCACCCAAGCTCTAATTCATAGTCACCTTAAGCGTTTATCAAGGACAAATACAAATCCTAAAAGTCTTTTCCACAAATAGCTTAGGCTTAGTCATCTGAGCAAACAATTTTAACTTATTCCAACTGTTATTTATAAACTAGTAATTTTATATTGTAATACCTAATTCATAACAAAGTTTTTAAAGTGAAGCTCTGAGATCTCTAGTTTTGTCTATTTGTGTCTGCACACATTATACATGTGAGATGTCTCTACCTCCAGAAAACATTATCAAAATTAAATTTATAGAAGGGCTCTATTTAATTGACTTAAAAGTAAGCACTTACAAACAACATATTTCTAAATGTGAAAGCAACTGGCCAGAATGAATTTCATGTTCACGTGATCTAGGAAATATTCAACATTAAATTACAATCTGGTATTAAAGCTAGCTTAAGCTTGCTGGTTTGGTCAATACAGACATGTCTTACTTTTATTGTCCCTAGGTTTACTGAAGGTCAATAAGGACATATTATTTCTGTTACAGCATTTGTCAGCAAGAAAAAAGTTTTTTACTTGGTATGCTGATATTTTCCATAAGTCATAAAATAAAGGTAAATGAGATAAGAGCTTTCAGGCGAACTCTTTAGGAATGTCTTGGCTACATTTATCTAAAATAGTTTCTCCAGATTTTTGGTAACTTGAGTTTTGCTAAGTTAAGTTAAATGATGGGAATTCATTGAATATCCAGGTCATTTAAAATAAGATAAAATACTGGAACATGAATTGCTAAACAGGTCTACATTTCCCTAGTTTTATCTCCTTATGAGGGAAACTAAAGGTGTTTGGGTTTATTAGACTCATGTGTTCTACCACATTAAGGAAAGAAATTATGCTGTGAGACGATGTATGTTTCGTGAGGCTATGGGTATTCCAGTCAGGAAATGCTGATAGGACAAACAGTTCACAGTTACTTGCTGCTTGTCAGTTTTCACTAGAGATTAAGGTTTTTAAGGGTTAAAACTGTAATATGTAATTAAAGTTACTAAAGATAATAAGGTAAACATTTCAGTATGCAAGAAAATAGAATGTGTGTTTTCCCCAAAGGAAGATATAAGGAATGGAAATACGTTTTAAAGAGAAAGAATAATTTTGTCTTAGAGCTGGTTGTTTCTCAATGGAAAAATAAGGAACAAACTAATATGAATATAGAAAATCATGGAAGGTTTGTAAAAGGGAGCCCTGAAAAGGAGTTTTGTACATGGTCAGGCAGGGATTATATTTAATTAAGTAAATAGATTTTGTTATTAAAAGTAGACTGGTGCAACACTGGATTTAGTTCCTCTCTCTCTTAAGAGGACAAAGCGCTAAATTCATTAACTTGAGATATCTGATTTTCTTTAATTAACAGTCATCTTTTGATGTTTCAACTACCTGTTTTTTGCTTGTTTGTTTTCTTTTGCAAAAACTCCTATATATGCTGGATCCTCCCTTACCTCTTCAGAACAGTCCCTGAGAGCTATCTGGGAGGTTGTCTCCTGGGCTTAAATCCTCAATGTCTGCCAAATAAAACACAATCCTCAGCTTTTAGGTTGTGCACTTTTTTTCAGTTGACACATATCATAAAATTTACCTGCTTTAAATACACACTTCAATGGTTTATAGCATATTTACAGAGTTGTGCAACCATCACCCTCTTGGGGCCCTGGGTCACTGCCCCAAAATGTGCCTCAATGGTATATGGATTTTAAATAAAGGACTTATGAAATGGCTAGTGCAACAGGGACACTCTGACCATTTTGTCTGTCTTCCTGAAAGCAGGAAATGTATGTGTCATGTGAAAAATGCCCTTCTGTTAGTTACTGAACCAGGTCTGTTTGCCTGACACACACCACAACAAGCCAAACACTGAGACACCAAGGTTGCAGCCAAGAAAGAGTTTGCTCTCAAGGCAGCCAAGCGAGGAGATGGGAGAACAAGTCTAAGGTCTGCCTCCCCAAAGGCAAGGGTGTTGGGATAGTTATAGGATGAGTATGGGAAAAGGTGATTGTTGATAGGGAAAAAGGTGAGGTAACCAGTGTTCTATGCTGGTATATCTGGGTTACATGCTTCTGCACTTTCAAAAATGGAGGTGCTTAGCATGATCTGAGGGTGGAGTTTTCTGGCCCTCTGACTCCAAAAGGCCATTGTTCAGACACCAGTGCAGGCCCAGTTTTTAGGTTGGTGGTCCCAACAGCCTTACCTGGCTCACACTGGACAAGAGCTGAATCCAAGTTCCTGTAAAACAACTGAACTAGGTGAAGCTGGGAAGGTATCCAATTAAAGACAGCGAAAAAAGGAAGGAATTAAAAAAATAACTACAGCGAGATTAATCAGTAAGGCAGTTTACAAGTAGAGGGGTTTTAATGATTGGTTCCCCTCTCTGTTGCTCTGCAAGACAAGCTCAAGAATTTCCACTAGCCATCAGCATCTGTTCACTCTCTGGGGCATGGTTTCACTCCCTGCATCTGGAGGCAGAAGGACACTTTTATCACCAGAGGTAGGGAATACAGGCAGAGAGACCTATATAAACAAACCTTATTACTTCTTCAATTTACTACTCTAAGCCCAAATTATGTTTAGATTCTTCACTGGATGGACACCCAAAGCCTAAGTTTCACTGTCCTGTCAATTCCTCATAAATGTATTGTTTCTTTGTCTAAAAAGTATAAAAGCTACTTGCTTCGGCCACTTCTCTGATCCCTTTTCTATGAGACCTCCATGCATGGAATTAAAATTTGTGTCTTTTTCTCCTGTTAGTCTGTCTTGCATAAATTTTATTATTAGTCCAGCCACAAGAACTTAAGAGAACTTTTCATCACCTCAAAGGGAGTGCTGTACACTTTAGATATCATTCTTCTATTTCCCTATCCATCCCAGCCCCATTCAACATATAATCTACTTTCATGTATCAGTGCTTAATTCCTTTTCATTGCTGAATAATATTTCATTGTATGGATATACCACATTTTATTTATTCATTAATCAATTCATTGGTATTTGACTATTACAGCTAATGTTATTATGGACTTTGTGCATAGGTTTACTTGTGCACATACATTTTCAGTTGTCTAGGGTATACACCCAGGAAAGGGATTGTTGGGTCATATGATATTTCCATATTTAATCTTTTGAGAAACTGCCCAGTTATTACCCAGAATGAATGCACCATTTTACATTACCAGCAGCACAGTATGAGGGTTCCAATTTCTCTACATTTTCTCCAACACTTATTATTATCTGACCTTTTGATTCTAGGCATCCTAATAGGTGTGAATCAGTATCTCATTGTGGTTTTGAATTGCATTTCCCTAATGACCCATGATATTAGACATCTTTTCATGTGCTTGTTGGCCATTTGTGTTCCTTCTTGGGAGAAATGTCTATTCAAATTGTTTGCCCATTTTTAATTTTGTGGTTTCTTCTTGTTATTGACTTGTAAGAGTTCTTTACATACAAGCCTCTTGTCAGATACATGGTTATCAAATACATGATATATTGATTTACAAATATTTTCTTCTAATCCATGCATTTTATTTATTGTTTACTGTGTCCCTTTGCTAAAACATAAGCTCTGCAAGACCAGACATCTTCTTCTTCTTGTTCAATGATGTATTCCAAGTGCCTAAACACACATAGCCATTATTCAATAAATATTTGTTGGATGAATATATTAGTCTATTTTTCAAATAGTAACTGCTATATAAGTTGTTGTTTTTTCCTGTATGGTGTTAAAATCATCCTATCAATCAGATCCATAGACCCTTACCAAACAGGCTCCTAAGCTGCTTAAGTGTTTTTTCCTTCACCTTTAGGTATTTTTGTTTCATCATTTATAAAGAAAATAATATCTCAGTATTTACTCCATATGTGGTATGAACATGCAATGAAATAATGTCTGTAACACGTGATTCAAACTAGACAGAAGTTTATTTTTCACATAATAGTGTGAACAATCAGGCCTTTCTGCTCTATGGGGAGACCCAGGCATCACATCCCTTCTGTCTTGTTCTTCATCCACCTCTTAGAGTATTGTTCCTTGTTATCAGCTTGCTATTGGTGCATAAAAAGCTACCCCAAAACTTTATGGCTCAAAACAATCTTTTCTATTTTTTTCTCTCTCATGCTTCTTAAGACTGGCAATTTGGTTTGTGCTCAGGTGGATGGTTCTTCTACTGGTCTTACCTGGAATCACTCATGCAGATATAGTCATCCAGAGGCCTGACTGAGGCTGGAGAGTCCAAGATTGCCTACTCACTTGTCAGCTGGGCAGCTCTCTCCACATGGCCTCTTATTGCCAAGGATGCTAACCTAGGCATCTTTACATGGTAGTCACAGAGTTCCAAGGGAAAAAAAAAGAAAAAACCCTAGAAGTTGAATAGCACCTCGAGACCTAGGCTTAGAACACTGTTACTGTCACTTGCACCCAACTGTATCTGCCAAAGAAGATTAAAGGGGTGGAGAAAGAGACTTCACCTTTTGACAGGAGCAGCAGCAAAATCACATTGCAAAGGGGCATCCCAATACAGGTGGGATAACTTTGTGGCTATCGCAACCTATCACACTCCCTCCTCTGTATAGTTGATGCTGTCTCTTGACTGCCACATTTGCATTTTAGTTTACCCTAAATCTAATGAATCAGGAGCCCTGCAGTGGGGCCCTGCAATGTGTATTTTAACTAGCTGCACGGGTGATTTTGATGCACCCCAAAGTTTAAGAACCATGCTCTGTTAAATATGGCGGTACTGGGTCCAAATCCCTTCTTGAGTTTAAGGTACCCACGTTCAAGCTGCAGCAAATCTTGGCTGCTGACACAGCTGTGTTCCTCACTGGGAGTTGTCCTCAATTTCAGGGGCCTGTCTTGCCCAAAGTTACACTCCCTTCCAGCATGTGGTCCATGGCCAATAACTGGCTGATGTAGGGATACAAACGTCCTACCTCTTGTCTCAAACTGGGACAACTCTAAAGAGGTTTCTCAACTCCAGAGCTCTCCGTAGATCAGCTAAAGCCTCAGCGGTGACTATGTTGCAGGTCAGCTTCTTTGTCTGCCCACTTTCACAGGCACGCCTTAGAGATATTGCAGGTTTGGTTCCAGACCACTGCAATAAAGCATGTACCACAATAAAGCAGTGATACGGATTTTTTGGTTTCCCAGTGCATATAAAGGTTATGTTTATACCATACTGTAGTCTATTAAGTGTGAAACAGCAGTATGCCTTAAAAAATGTACATACCTTAGTTATCAATACTTTATTGTTAAAAAGTGCCAACCATTTTCTGAGCCTTCAGCAAGTCACAGTAGTGACGTCAAAGATCACTGATCACAAATATAATAATATAATGTATATAATATTATATAATTATTATATATAATAACACGTTATTATATATAATAATATAACAAATACAATAATAATGAAAAAGCTTGAAATATTGTGAAAATTACCAAAATGTGGCACAGAGACATGAAGTAAGTAAATGCTGTTGGAAAAATGGCACCAAATGACTTGCTTGATGCAAGGTTGCCATAGACCTTCAATCTGTGAAAAGCACAATATCTGCAAAATGAAATATAATGAGGTCTGCCTGTACTTTCCTTACTCCCTTACAGGTGTAGCTCTTGAGAACACCTCTAATATGCCTTTTATACACAACTCTCCATCTCACAGCCTGTTTCCTGGGAATGAATCCAAGACATGTTTGAAAGAATATATGCACAAAGATTTATAGTAACAGAAGATCAGAAACAATTGAAATGCCCACAGTAGAGGACTGGTAAAATAAATCATGCAGCCTCTGAAGAGAATTACAATTTGTACGGAAAGAGCTCTGAAAATAATAATAGCAGTCATGAAAGGTAATAAGCATATAGCACTTACCTTAGACCAGGCACCGTTCTAAGGTCTTTATGTGTAGGTACTGTTCCTGTGCCCAGGTGAAGAGGAGTAGAGATCAAGGAAGAATCTTCCAGGTAAAGGAAATTGCATATTTGAAGGTCCAGGGGCAAGAAAGGATTTGCAATATTTTTAAAATTTGTATTATACACACACACACAAAACAGTGTAATAGAAGTACATAGTGTGAGTGGAATAAAGACCAGAGATGAGGCTAGAGAATTAAGATGGAACTGGGAGGAGAATGTAGCATGACTGGGGCCCTGGGACCAGTTAGGAAGTTGTTATTCTGGTCCCAGCAGGAGGCAACAGTGCCTTGGGGTAGGCTAGTGATAACTGACTTAGGGAACAGATTCATGAGATGAAGTTAACCCAATCTGGTAACTTGAACCTTATGTGGGAGGAAAGGCAGATTTAGGTTTGTTAGTATGTAAGGGGTGGGCGTACTTTCAGGAGCTGGGTTTGAATATATGAAGTTGGGAAAATCCCTAGTAGACATCCAAGTGAAGCTGTCAAGGAAACTCTTGGATCTGTAAGTTTTGGATTCAGTCTGAACTGGGGATTGAGTTGGCATTGTGTCTGTGTTATTTAAAGGCAGTGACTAGATGAGTTTTGGAAATTAGCATTGATGGAGAAGGCTTTCCTTCTGATTACCCTGAGGATGGACAGACTGTCATTTTATTTATATGTATATATATTAATAAATATCTATGAATAAATGAAACTCTGTGAGATGCCTTTAAGGGGGAGATGGAAGAGAAGGAGCACAGCAAAGGTGATTGTAAAGGAGTGTGGAGATAATGAGGAGAAAAAGGTGCTCTGGAAATCCAGACCAACTGCTGCAGGGAACTGGAAGCTGGGCCCTGGGTCTTGGCACTGAGGCCATTAGTGACCTCCATAAGAGCAGTGTAGGGTAGTGGAGACCAGACTGTGATGGGCTGAAAAATGAATGTGGGGAGGGGAGAAAAGAAGGGAAGAAGGGAGGGAGGGAGGAAGAAAGGAAGGAGGAAGGGAGGGAGAAAGGGAGGGAGGAAGGGAAGATGAGTATGGTGTGTGTGGAAAGAAGTCATTTAGAAAGAAATACATGGCACTCAATGACAAATTTCCCATCTAAAATGTCTATTAAGGACGTAGTTGTATGACTCTGAACAAGTCACTTAACCTGTACTTCATCTAGTAGTTACGAATATTAAGTACTTTAATATACTATGAAATGCTTATAACAGTATCTAATGCATACTTAGCATTTGAAAATTTTGAATTTCTTGAAATGAAATAGAAACTATCGCTGTTGTTCTTAGCATTGTGTAACTGTCACAAACGCCACACTCTCATAAGACAGGAAGTGAGCCTGGAGTTGAAATAGATTTTTTTTTTTAATCTCATCAGTACCAAAAAAAAAAAAAAAAGACAAATAAAGACTAGAGTAGAGCCACAGGAGTAAGAATTCATGTCATTATTTGTTATTATTTGTCATCCTAATTACCATCAATATTGCCTAACAGGTAGCCTGACTCTTAGGGAATCAGGATGACTGAGTTTCTGGCTGAAAGTGAAATGAATGTTCACTCCTGGGAGGTGTTATTTCTTTCCACTCCAAAGAACCAGCTGGTGCTATGAAAACAGTTAATTGGATTTTTCCACCTCCCTCAGAGAAAGCTTCTAAGAGAGCCCATTTTCTTTTCACATGGGAACATTTTATTCACAGAAATCTTGTTTTAGTGACTATCCATCTAGTCAATTCTTTAAGAAGAGTCTGGTACTCCGCCTATTGGAGCCATTTTGACCAGAATGAATGCAAATGATTGAATGACTTTTCTTGTTGGGAGAGAGGGGAAATGCTTTCAAGAAAGTCCATACTTTTTTTCTAAGAAGAAATAAATGTTACTGGTTCTGTGTACTATAGACTTTATTCAGAAAAGCCATAGTTATGACTTCTGTCTACATTGTGCTATCCAATACAATAGTCACAGTGCAGTACAGCTAGTGCAACAAAGGAACTGAATTTTTAATTTTATTTAATATTCATCCATTTAAAATTTAAAACTAATACTTAATTATGTTATTGGAAAACTCTTAGGTAACTTTTGAGCAACTGGAGTATGTAAGTGTACTTTTTCTTTTTTTTGGCCATGCTGGATGCAGGATTTTAGTTCCCCAACCAGGGATCAAACCTGTGCCCCCTGCAGTGGAAGTGCACAGTCCTAATGACTGGACCACCAGGGAATTCACTATGGTCAGTGATTTTTTAAAAAAATTATTTACTTATGTATTTACTTTATTTATTTGGTTGCACTGGGTCCTAGTTGCAGCAGGTGGGCTCCTTAGTTGCAGCACATGGTCTCCTTAGTTGTGGCATGTGAACTTTTAGTTGTGGCATGCATGTGGGATCTAGTTCCCTGACCTGGGATCAAACCTGGGCCCCCACATTGGGAGCTCAGAGTCTTAACCGCTGCACTACCAGGGAAGTCCCTAAATTTACTTTTCTTAACTGTAAATTTTATGTAATGTAAATATAGATCAAGAATTTTTAATGAAAATTAGCATCTGAAATTAAGATATGCTGTAAGTATAAGATACACAATGGATTTTGAAGACATGAAAAAAAGAATGTATAATACCTCATTAATAATATTTCATGCTCACTACATGTTGAAATGATAATCATTTGAATATATGGGGTTAAATAAAATATATTATTAAAATTAATTCCACCTATTTCTTTTTGGCTTTTTTAAGTTGGCTATTGGAAGTATTTTAATTACACTTGTGGCTTATATTATGTTTATGTGTATATATATATTCCAAGCTTCATTGAATTCTATCAAAACTACTAGGTAAAGGGATTAAAAAAAAACAGGATGGCTATCATTTTATTTCAAGATAGTGAACTTTAAATTAAAGCTATTGTGCTTATTTTGAAGACTTTTTTGATAGTGACTACCTGAATCAGTCACATTTAAAATAAATTATAAAAAAATAAAATAAAATAAATTATAGTGGAATATTTGGGAATTTGTCCTAAGAAAATATCAAAATACAGAGAAAGTTTTATGTTAGACAAAATTCATGGCAGCTTAATTTGTAATTAGGGAAAATTAAAAATAATTTGTGTGTACAATAGTAGAAAAATGCTTGAATAAGTTGTAGAACATTATCTTAATTGAATATCATGACATTATTAAAAATGCTCACATAGTAATATGTAAAATGTTTACCACCCAATGTTAAATGAATAAAGCAGTGTACAAAATGATGTTTGTACATAAGTAGAACATATTTTAAATTATATGTACATATAGACATGAACTGGAAATGCACATAAAAAAAGAAAAATATTTGATTTGTTAGACTAGTGGAAATGTGAGTGTGTTTGCTTAAAAAGAGGGGAACATTATTTTATATAATTATTATATAACAAACATGTTATAAGCATTATAATTTATTATGTCTGTGTAATAAATAAATATACAGTGGATAGGAAAAATATGTTAGAATGAGTGGAAACATTTAGAAAATTCTTTTAGTGAATGAAAATATTCCCAGTAAATCACAACATTCGGATTGAATTAACTGGTGTGTCCATGTAATATAGGATAAAGCTTCTTTTCCTTCTAAAACTGTACCAAGGCCAAATGTTTTTCTCAGAGTCACATATCCTACTGACTTTATATCCTGTTGGTGGTTTTAGGAAAAAAAGAGATCAGAAAGCATTTGGAAATGTAATGAGTACGCTGATTGTTAGAAGAAAGACCAGGTTAAGACTGTCAGAAACATTTGCAAATGTGTGAATGCATTCCACCCAAAGAGAGAAGAAAAAGAATGTCACCAAGAGGATAATTTTGTGCTAATATCAGGTGACAGCATTGTGGAGCTTCCTCTCTTTTCCTGACCAGATTTTTCATTTTCCTTCTTCCAATTCATTCTGACAATGATGTCTAGCCTAATTACTTTTTTGGGCATGGCTTTACTTGAGGTTCTTTGTCCCTTAAACTCAACCTTACATAATTGTTTGCATTTGTTTCCTTGTAACCCCTTCCAATACTGCTTTAGTTAGTGAATTTCTATTGACTTTGAAAACAAAAGGTATTCATTTTCCTATATTTTGAAATCTAAGTAAGCTTGTCTAAAATCAGTTAATCAGCAAGACTTGAGGTGGGGTTGTAAAAATGTTATTAGCATGTGCAAATCATTAATCATTTTTATATTGTAACGCATTTGACCCATATCACTTCATAAACTTGGCTACAGAGGAGAATTAAGTGATTTGAGGGGATGCAATCTGAATATTGAAGAAGGATAGTTTGTCTTAATATATTAACCTTGGAATAATTTTCAAGTGAAAGGCTTACCAGCACTGGTGCTGACATTTATACTTACTTTATATTTACATAATGTGCAGAATAATTTTCATTCACCAATTATACACAGCACTGCTCAAGCTAGACGATCAGTGTTTTAGAGGCTGCTTGGCTTAATGGAAAGAAAGTAGGCCTTGAAATCATAGAACACTAGGTTCTAATCCAGTCCTGGCTATACCATGCTTTAGGACAAGTTACTTAACCTCTTTGAACTTCGGTTTCCTAAACTTTAAGATATAGGTGATATCACATATCTCACTGCATTGTTGTGAGCATGAAAGAATGAGAAACACGTATACCCTACTGGCACGTAATAGGTTCTCAGTGCAGTGAAGGTAAGCATTGGGCTCCACTAGCCCCCAAAGATTGTTCCTCTGCTTTAACAAGATGTTCTGAAACACTGAAGAGGACCCAGAGAAGAGAAATAAAAATCCTGAAGTAGAAAAATAGGCAATTCTCAAGCAGGTTTTCAGAAATAAGAGGATCTCAAATGAATTGAAATAGAGCGTGACAGTTGCGTGCATTATCTTATAGACCTCTTCAGATATGTGGGGGAAAAAAGGAGTTCATGTCTTTCCAGATACATGTTTCAGAAAAATAAGTGAGCTTAAGTTGCAACAAGTGATTTAAGGTCAGCAAAAATGACTACCATTCTAACTGTGAAATGTTAGAACCAATTCTTTCTTTTTTTTCAATTGAAGCATAGTTGATTTACAATGTTGTGTTAGTTCCAGGTGTACAGCAAAGTGATATAACTGAATGTACATATATACATACACACACATATATATATAACTCTTCAGATTCTTTTCTATTATAGGTTATCACAAGATATTGACTATAGTTCCCTGTGCTGTACAGTAGGTCCTTGTTGTGTTAGAACTACTCCTAAGAGAGGTTTTAGAAATTCTTGGGTGGGTATCCTACGCAGTGTCCATTTCCCCTCCCTGCTTCTTAACAGTGTTCAGATTCTCTTTTGCTTATCTAACCCTCCTCATGCAGCCCAAAACTTTTGGGGATAGAAGCTCCCTTTCCCCCTAGTTCTAGGGCTGGATTTGCAAATGCCTTATGATAATGGACATATCTATCACCCGGGCAGTCGTGGGAGTTAAGATGTCTAATCAGAGTGAAGTTCAGGACTCTTTGTTGAGCTGCTGGGAAATAACCTCTTTCTTTGAGAATGGTCATTGTACACACTGCAATATATATTATATATATACACACACACACATATATGTATATATATGTATAAATAACTGAATCACTGTACTGTACACCTGAAACTAACATGACATTGTAAATCACCTATACTTCAATAAAAAAAAATTTTTTTTAAATGGTCATTTTGACGTTCAGATGAGAAGCCTGAAACTATGGCAACCATCTCTGGGTTAATGAGAGAAGCCAGCCTAAGAGAGGAAGAGTGGAGAGACACCAGAAGAAATAAGGACCCTGATAACATTGCAGTGCTGACCAGTCAAACCAACAGCAATTCCCCTGACCTTTGGACTTTGCAGGTACACGAGCCCAAATCCCCTCTATTGTTCAAGTGGTTTTCTCTTACTCCAACAGAGGATGTCCTAAAATTTACACTGTGGCCATCCACTCTGAAGGTTTTATCTCATTGTCAAGTGTGTTTCTTCACCTCCAAATGGGCTACAAGCATCCTCAGGAGTAGCAGTTATGAGTTACTTTGGATTTCTTGTCACAACTAATATCCTGCCCTTTGTGCAGCAGACCCTCTGGGAGTGTTTGTTTACTGAGGATTGGGGCTGACTGGTCCATCTTCAAATCATAATGTATCCTACAAATCTCAGCAGGAGCACAGATTGGTTTTTAGCTTATCTTCAAATTTTCTTCCCATGTTGGGCTCTCACTGTCATTATCTTTCGGATGGGAAAATGGTTTCAGCAAATGAGTTTGCTACCTCTCATTCAGCTCTCTGCCCTTCCAGTGTTAGCCAGAACCTGGACTGTCTGGAAAAAAAATAAAAGTTTTAGGGGAATTCTACTAAAACCATCATTGCAGTCACAGCTCATTTTTTTTTCTTTCAATCTTTATTGGAGTATAATAGCTTTACACTGCTGTGCCAGTTTCCACTGTACAATAAAGCAAAGCAGCTGTATTTATACACATATTCCCATATCCCCTCTCTCTTGAGCCTCCCTCCCACCCTCCCTATCCCACCCCTCTAGATCATCACCAATCATTGAGTTGATCTCCCTGTGTTATGTAGTTGCTTCCCACTAGCTATCTATTTTACATTTGGTAGTGTATAAATGTTAATGCTACTCTTTCACTTGTCCCAACTTCTCCTCCCCGCTTCCTGTGTCCTCAAGTCTGTTTTCTACATCTGTGTCTTTATTCTTCCCCTGCCACTGAGTTCATCAGTACCATTTTTTTGGATTCCATATATATGTTAGCATACAGTATTTTTGTCTTTCTGACTTACTTCACTCTGTATGATAGAGTGTCCATCTGTGTCCATCCACCTCACTACACATAGCTCAATTTCATTCCTTTTTATGGATGAGTAATATTCCGTTGTATATATGTGCCACATCTTTATCCATTCATCTGTCGATGGACTTTTAGGTTGCTTCCATGTCCTGGCTATTGTAAATAATGCTGCAATGAACATTGTGGTATGTGTCTTTTTGAATTATGGTTTTCTCAGGGTATATGCCCATGAGTGGGATTGCTGGGTCACATGGTAGTTCTATTTTTAGTTTTTTGAGGAACTTCCTTACTGTTTTCTATAGTGGCTGTATCACTTTACATTCCTACCAACAATGAGGGTTCCCTTTTCTCCACAGCCTCTCCAGTGTTTATTGTTCCTAGATTTTTTGATGATGACAGGCTAACTAGTGTGAGGTCATACCTCATTGTGTTTTTGATTTGCATTTCTCTAAAGATTAGTGATGCTGAGCATCTTTTCATATGTTTGTTGGCAATCTGTATGTATTCTTTGGAGAAATGTCTAAAAGAAAGTGGTCTTCTGTCCACTTTTGGTTGGGGTTTTTTGTTTTTTTGATATTGAGCTGCATGAACTGCTTATGTATTTTGGAGATTAATCCTTTGTCAGTTGCTTCATTGGCAAATATTTTCTCCCATTCCGAGGGTTGTCTTTTTCTCATATTTATGGTTTCCTTTGCTGTTCAAAAACTTGTAAGTTTCATTAGGTCCCATTTGTTTACTTTTGTTTTTATTTCCTTTGCTCTAGGAGGTGGGTAAAAAAAGATCTTGTTGTCATTTATGTCATAGAGTGTTCTACCTATGTTTTCCTCTAAGAGTTTTATAGTGTTAGGCTTTACATTAGGTCTTTGATACATTTTGAGTTTATTTTTGTGTATGGTGTTAGGAAGTGTTCTAATTTCATTCTTTTACAAGTATTTGTCCAGTTTTCCCAGCACCACTTATCGAAGAGTCTGTCTTTTCTCCATTGTATATTCTTGCCTCCTTTATTGAAGATAAGGTGACTATATGTATATGGGTTTATCTCCGGGCTTTCTATCCTGCTCCATTGATCGATATTTCTGTTTTTGTGCCAGTACCATACTGTCTTGATTATTATAGCTTTGTAGTATAGTCTGAAGTCAGAAAGCCTGATTCCTTCACCTCCATTTTTTCTTCTCAAGGTTGCTTTGGCTATTCAGGGTCTTTTGTGTCTCCATATAAATTGTATAATTTTTTGTTCTAGTTCTGTGAAAAATGCCATTGGTAATTTGATAGGGATTGCATTGAATCTGTAGATTGCTTTGGGTAGTATAGTCATTTTCACAATGTTGATTCTTCCAATCCAAGAACATGGTATATCTCTCCATCTGTTTGTATTGTCTGATTTCTTTTATCAGTGTCTTATAGTTTTCTGCATACAGGTCTTTTGCCTCCTTAGGTGGGTTTATTCCTATGTATTTTATTCTTTTTTGTTGCAGTGGTAAATGGGAGTGTTTCCTTAATTTCTTTTTCTGATTTTTCATTGTTGGTGTATGGGAATGCAAGAGATTTCTGTGCATTAATTTTGTATCCTGCAACTTTACCAAATTCTTTCATTAACTCTAGTAGTTTTCTGGTAGCATCATTAGGGTTTTCTATATATAGTATCATGTCATCTGCAAACAGTGACAGTTTTACTTCTTCTTTTCCAATTTGGATTCCTTTCATTTCTTTTTCTTCTCTGATTGCTGTGGCTAAAACTTCCAAAACTATATTGAATAATAGTGGTGAGAGTGGGCACCCTTGTCTTTTTCCTGATCTTAGAAGGAATGCTTTCAGTTTTTCACCATTGAGGATGATGTTGGCTGTTGGTTTGTCATATACGGCCTTTATTATGTTGAGATAGGTTCCCTCTATGCCCACTTTCTGGAGAGTTTTTTTTTTTTTTTATCATAAATGGGTGTTGAATTTTTTCAAAAGTTTTTTCTGCATCTATTGAGATGATCATATGAGTTTTATCCTTCCATTTGTTAACGTGGTGTATCACATTAATTGATTTGCATATATTGAAGAATCCTTGCCTACTTGGGATAAACCCCACTTGATCATGGTGTGTGATCCTTTTAACGTGCTGTTGGATTCTGTTTGCTAGTATTTTGTTGAGAATTTTTGCATCTATGTTCATCAGTGATATTGATCTATAATTTTCTTTTTTTGTGACATCTTTGTCTGGTTTTGGTATCAGGGTGATGGTGCCCTCACACAATGATTTTGGCAGTGTTCCTCCCTCTGCTATATTTTGGAAGAGTTTGAGAAGGATAGATGTTAGCTCTTCTCTAAATGTTTGGTAGAATTCACCTCTGAAGCCATCTGGCCCTGGGTTTTTGTTTGTTGGAAGATTTTAAATCACATTTCAGTTTCAGTGCATGTGACTGGTCTGTTCATATTTTCTATTTCTTCCTGGCTCAGTCTTGGAAGTGTGTATTTTTCTAAGAATTTATCCATTTCTTCCAGGTTGTCCATTTTATTGGCATATAGTTGTTTGTAGTAGTCTCTTATGATCCTTTGTATTTCTACAGTGTCAGTTGTTATTTCTCCTTTTTCACTTCTGATTCTGTTGATTTGCATCTTCTCCCTTTTTTTCCTGATGAGTCTGGCTAATGGTTTATCAGCTTTTTTATCTTCTCAAAGAACCAGCTTTTAGTTTTATTGATCTTTGTTATTGTTTCCTTACTTCTGTTTCATTTGTTTCTGATCTGATCTTTATGATTTCTTTCCTTCTGCTAACATTGGGATTTTTTTTGTTCTTCTTTCTCTAATTGCTTTAGATGTATGGTTAGATTGTTTATTCAAGAATTTTCTTGTTTCTTGAGGTAGGATTATGTTGCAATGAACATCCCTCTTAGAACTGCTTTTGCTACATCCCATAGGTTTTGGGTTGTTGTGGTTTCATTGTCATTTGCTTCTAGGTAGTTTTTGATTTCCTCTTTGATATCTTCAGTGATCTTTTGGTTATTTAGTAGTGTGTTGTTTAGTGTCCATGTGTTTGTATTTTTTACAGTTTTTTTTCCCTGTAATTGATATCTAGTCTCATAGTGTTGTGGTCAGAAAAGATGCCTGATATAATTTCAATTTTCTTAAATTTATTGTGACTTGATTGGTGACCCAAGATGTGATCTATCCTGGAGAATGTTCCATGTGCACTTGAAAAGAAAGTGTATTCTGTAGTTTTGGGATGGAGAGTCCTATAAATATCAATTAAGTTCATCTGGTCTAATGTGTCATTTAGAGCTTGTGTTTCTTTATTTAATTTCCGTTTAGATGATCTGTCCATTGGTGTAAGTGGGGTGTTAAAGTCCCCTACTATTATTGTGTTACTATCAATTTCCCCTTTTAATGGCTGTTAGCATTTGCCTTATTTGGGGTGCTCCTATGTTGGGTACATAAATATTTTCAACTGTTACATCTTTTTCTTGGATTGAGCCCTTTATCATTATGTAGTGTCCTTCATTGTCTCTTTTAATAGTCTTCATTTTAAAGTCTATTTTGTCTGATATGGGTACTGCTACTCCAGCTTTCTTTTGATTTCCATTTGCATAGAATATCTTTTTCCATCCCCTCACTCTCAGTCTGTATGTGTCCCTAGTTCTGAAGTGTGTCTCTTGTAGATAGCATATATATGTCTTGCTTTTGTATCCATTCAGCAGTCTGTGTCTCTTGGTTGGAGCATTTAATCCATTCATATTTAAGGTAATTATTGATATGTATGTTCCTATTACCATTTTCTTAACTGTTTTGGGTTTGTTTTTGTAAGTCTTTTTCTTTGCTTGAGTTTCCTGCCTAGAGAAGTTCCTTTAGCATCTGTTGTAAAGCTGGTCTGGTGGTGCTGAATTCTCTTAGTTTTTGCTTGTCTGTAAAGCTTTTAATTTTTCCTTCAAATCTGAATGAGATCCTTGCTGGGTAGAGTAATCCTGGTTGTAGTTTTTCCCTGTCATCACTTTAAATATATCCTGCCACTGCCTTTTGGCCTGCAGAGTTTCTACTGAAAGATCAGCTGTAAGCTTATGGGGGTTCCCTTGTATGTTAATTGTTGCTTTTCCCTTGCTGCTTTTAATATTTTTTGTTTGTATTTAATTTTTGATAATTTGATTAATATATGTCTCAGTGTGTTTCTCCTTGGATTTATTCTATATGGGACTCTCAGTGCTTCTTGGACTTGATTGACTTTTTCCCATGATCGGGAACTTTTCCACTATAATCTCTTCAAATGTTTTATCAGACTCTTTCTTTTTCTCTTCTTCTTCTGGGACCTCTATAATTTGATTGTTGGTGCGTTTAATGTTTTCCCAGAGGTCTTTGAGGCTGTCTTCAATTCTTTTCATTCTTTTCTCTTTATTCTGCTCTGTGTCAATTATTTCCACCATTCTATCTGCCAGGTCACTTATCCGTTCTTCTGTCTCAGTTATTCTGCTCTGCATTCCTTCTAGAGTATTTTTAATTTCAGTTACTGTGTTGTTCATCCCTGTTTGTTTGCTCTTTAGTTCTTCTAGCTCTTTGTTAAACATTTCTTTCGTTTGCTCCATCTGTGCCTCCATACTATTTCTGAGATCTTGGATCATCTTTCCTATCATTATTCTGACTTCTTTTTCAGGTAGACTGCCTACTTCTTCTTCATTTGTTTGGTCTTGTGGGTTTTTACCTTGTTCCTTCATCTGCTTCATCTTTCTCCATTTTCTTATTTTGTTTAACTTCCTGTGTTTGGGGTCTTCTTTCCTCAGGCTGCAGGGTCATAGTTCTTCTTAATTCTGTTGTTTGTCCCCAGTGGGGAGGTTGGTCCAGTGGCTTGTGTCGGCTTCCTGGAGAGGGGGGAGCTGGTGCCTGTATTCCTATGTGTGGAGCTGGATCTTATCCTTCTGATGTGCAGGGCCACATCTGTTGGTGTGTTTTGGTGTGTCTGTGAGCTTAGTATGACTATAGGCAGTCTGTTTGCTAATGGGTGGGGTTATGTTCTTGTCTTACTAGTTGTTTGGCTTGAGGCATCAGCACTGGAGCTTGCTGGCTTTTGGGTGGAGTGACCCCTGGGAGGGCACTTGCTGATTAATATTCCATGGGGTTGGAAGTTCTCTGGTGGTCCAATGTCCTGGCCTCAGCTCTCCTGCCTCAGAGGTCCAGGTCCAACCCTTGGCCAGGGCACCAAGACCATGGAAGCTGCACAGCACAGAGGAAAAGGATGAAGAAGAAGAGAAAAAAGGAAAAAAAAAAAGGAAGAAGGGGAAAGAACAGACAAAACCCCAAGAGAGGTGGTAAAAACAAAACTAAGCAGTAAAAATCACACAAAGAGATGTACACACTTGCACTCGCAAAACAGAAGAGAAGAGAAAACAAAGAAAATAAGAAGAGAGAAAACAAAGAAGAGAGCAATCAAACCAATAAACATACCCACATACGAATATATACAGTAAAGATTAGACTAACAAATATGTAAAACTAGAAACAAGTCAAACAAACCAGGATGTCCTCCATTTCTTCTAGGTAGGTCTCTGCACCTGCTGTGGGGAGGACTGTGGAGAGCTCAGACTGTGATCTGGTGTTAGTCCTGTGTGTGTTTGCCCCCCACAGTCCACAGTTGCCCCCTAAGCCTACAGCCTCTATTGTAGAAACACTCATCTATTCAGGTAATCCACAGATGCAGGGTCTATCAAGCCAATTGTGGGTATTCAATCTGCTCCTCCTGTGGCTGTTTCCCTTTCTCTTCTTTGGTCCTACAGTCCTCAGGGATCAATTCTGGTTTTGGTCCCTTCTCTGTGTGTGAGCTGCTCTCAGGCGTTGGTTCCCTGCCCAGGCAAGAGGGGGTGAAAGAGGATGATTGCGGCTCACTTGCTCATTCAGGCTGGTGTGGAGGGGGGGATATGGCAATCTAGTTGAAATATGCGGGAGTTCTTGCAGCAGCAGAGGTTGGCCTGAGCCTGAAGTGTGCTGTGTGTTCTCCCGGGGAAGTTGGTCCTGAACACGGGAACCTTGGTGGTGGTGGGCTGTACCTGCTGCCAGGAGGGTGTGGCCAATGACTTGTCTTGCACACAGGACCCTTGGTGGCTGCAGTGGCAGACTCTATGTTCTGACATAGCAGCTGCAGCTTGCAGTGGTGCTCAGGCAGGTGCTACCCTGCAGCCTGTGAGCACATGGAACTTTCAAGCACCCTGAAACATAGGTCTCCTGCCTCTCTATCAGGCCCAGGCTTTCCCCAAACTCCCTCCCAGCTAGCTGTGGTGAACTAGCCCCCCAGGGTGTTTTCATGCAGCCAGTCCCAGTTCTCTCCTTGGTGTTTGTTCGCCAAAGCCCAAGCCTCAGCTCCTAGCCCCCACCTGCTGCCGCGGGTGAGCAGACAAGCTTCTCAGGCTGTTTGGCATCAATCCTCTGTGCAGGAATCTTTCCGCTCTGCCCTCCATGCACCTGTTGTCTCTCTCTCCTCCAGGGGCTCTGAAGGTCCCCCAATCCATCTTCGCCAGTGAGGGGGTTTCCAAGTGTGTGGAAGCTTTTCCCCCTTCACAGCTCCCTCCCAGAGGGGCACATCTCCTCTGGATTCCTTTGTCTCTTTTTTTGCCTTTTTTCTTTTGTGCTACCCTTTACGTGGGAATTTTCTTGCCTTTTTGGAAGTCTGAGGTCCCCTGCCAGCTTTCAGAAGGTGTTGTGTAGGAACAGCTCATTTTTAGAATGTGCTAAATATTTTTGGAAATAAAACTTGAAACTCTCAGAAATCTTGGAAAATTAATATTTTAATTTAACTGTATGTATGGCTATTGCCATATTATATCAATAATAGAAAAACTGAACCATTAGCTAATTCTCCTTCAAATAGCTTGTGATGTAAGCATTTGAAATATGTCTACGGTAGGAAGAATTATGTGTGGCGTATATGTGATTAGCATAGTTTATCACATGCCACGGGCTTCAAAAACCAGTGTAGGGTGAATGTCAGATCCTAATCCTGTGTGGTTCCTTTGACATCCTGCTATTGCTGGATGTTTCAGTGTCCTTGTCATTATTGTGTCTTCTTACCAGTCTTAAAGCTAAAGCATGGGGACTTCCCTGGTGGTTCAGTGATAAAGAATCTTCCTTCCAATGCAAGGAATGCATGTTCGATCCCTGGTCAGGGAACTAAGATCCCACATTCCGAGGCAACTCAGCCCACACGCCTCAACTAGAGCCTGTGTGCTGAAAACTACAGAGCCCACGCACTCTGGAACCCATGCACCACAACTAGAGAAGAGAAAACTCACATGCCACAACTAGAGAGGAGCCCACGCTTTGCAACAAGAGACTCTGCATGCCTCAATGGAGATCCCACATGTGGCAACGAAGACCCGACGCAGCCAAAAATAAAAAATATATAAATAAATAAATCTTAAAAAAGAAAAAGCTAAAGCATGGGAAGGCTTTCTTTTTCTCCTTTCATGAAAGTTCATGACTAAAAGCTTTTGTAATTAATTTATGTGTGCATGTAATAATAATTTAGCTAACTTTTCAGTTCTCTGAAGTGACTTTGTCATAACAAAAGCTATCTCCATCACTTCTCAGTGAAAACAACAAACGCCACTGAAATCACATTTCCATCCTTTCCCAAAAGGGAGACTCCTCTAATTCTAGGTGGGAGCTTGTAGGACTCAGGACAGCTTACAGAAAATGTCCTGGTTTGTAGGACTCTTGGTATTAATAGAATTGAAGTTCTTTGTGTTTGCACAGAATAAATAAAGAGCCAAGGCTGACAAAGTACAGGCTCATGGCCAAGTTTCTGACCTTTTTAAGACTTGCAAAAATCAGAGTGTATTCTCAAACAGCGAGGATTCAATGCCACAAAGAAAAATGAAACTATAAAACCTGACCAATTTTTTATCACAATGTCCACCATCCTTTTCTGAAAACATCCAACAGCCTTTGGTAAGACACTATATTAATTCTTCTGTTAAGCATTTTTCCTAGCTCCCCATTTGAAATAACTTGCCTGATTTCCTGGTTATGTAGCACCTCCCCCCATACTAATTGCAGCCACCATCCTAAATAACACTTACATAATCTTTATCATGTATGAACCACTCTAGCCACTTGGCATACATTAACTCAATTCTCCTAATAACCCTAGGAAGTAGATACTATTATTAGCCCCAGTTCACAGATGGGGAAACTGCTGGGTTCGTCCAAGAACATGCAGCTAGCAAGGGGCAGAACCAGGATTTGAGCCCAGGAAGATTAGCTCTGGGAGCCTGTACTTTAAACCACCGCGCTCCACGGTCTCACAGCTGACCTCAGGGTTGAGAATCAAACTGACCAGCAAATAGGAACAATTCTAAGGCCAGATCAACAACCTGTCAAGGCTGCAGTTTTGCCTTGGACATTGGTTTCCATGATCAGGTCAGTATCTCAACATTACTGCTTGCTTTCCCGAAACATGGTCTTTGCCCAATGGAGCTAACCCTTCATAACTAAAAACCTAGCTTGCTAAGCACTCTTCATCTCTTCACCACCTTGTAGACTCCACTGGTTACTTCTGCCTGTGGCCCATCACCAGGCCTCTCTGTGCCTGACTTGGCCCAGTCTTTGCCCAGTTTGTTAGCATCTATCTCTCCCAGGGATGGAGGACAGCTCTCCAGGATTCTTTCATGCTTTTGCTGGGAAATTCTTGACTTCTTGTCTGCCTGATTGTAAGCAAATAGAGTAGAGGGTCTCTAGAGAAAGAGAACCAGACAAGGCTTTCTTGACATAAGAGAAGCCATTTTTGGGCTAAGCTATTTTGGGACCTAAGCCTGGCCACGGTGCTTGCCCTTGAACAGGTCTCAGTAATTAATGACCTTAAGGGAACAAAAGCACAAAGAAACAACTGTTACCAAGCAAGAGAAGTAAAGTAGCAGAAATAACACATCGGGTGTAAAGACTTCTGTTTCAATGGTAAAGATTAGTCTGAAGCTCAACCACCAGATCTACTGGAATCTAAGGGATGCTGCTGCTGACATTTCCTGACTCCTGTGACTTCAATCAACTAAAGGTCAACTCTGTTGACCTTTGCCCCAATTCTATGCTGAATTCTCCTCTGCTCAAGCCTCTTCATGAATATGCATATACCCTTAGCTTAAAATTCCCCCAATTTTGCTGTTCAGGGAGACATCGCTTTGGGAGGATCCTTGGTGTTCTCCTTACTTGCTGCAAGTAATAAATTCTTCTTTCTCTCACACTTTGGCTTGGTTGTGTCTTTTGGCTCAATACCCATGAAGAGGCAAACCCAGTTCCTAGGCAACATAATGAGTCTGTATTGACTATGGCCCTTGTCATCCTCAAAACCCACCCACCAGCCTTAGTTCTGACCCTTCCTCTTGCTGGGTCTTTATCCCCCTCCACCAAACTTTCCTCTCTCCACCTTTTGACCGTTCTTTCGGACCATGTTTTCTGTCTTCTCTCCACTTTGCTTATTTTCCCAACTCTTCCTAATATCAACCAGTTTGGTTTCTCCTACAGACGTGCTATTTTCTCATTGCATGTTCTCTTCTACTTTTCTCTGTTCATCTCAATTTTCACATCTTCTTCTCCTGTTACTAACTATCTGGTTTGGAATCACCAATTTTCCAAGATAAGAGATCTTTCACCAACTGTTTATGTGCTAGAAAAACATTCATATTTTAGAGTTGTATTTGTCTGATTTGCAACTTTCAGAACTTCAGTTTACTCATCTGTGAAATGGGATAATAATACAGAGATAAGCACTTTGAAGACTACATGACACTAAACAAATATTAGGCATTATTAGTACAAAGAACACTAGGGAGTCTTTAAAATATGGAAAGAGTAAGTGATTTCGATTCTGCATCATAAACCAGCCCAAGAATTAGCCACTCTGTTCCTGTTCTCTAATCTTTATAGCCAGTGTTGATATATAGAGCAGAAAGAAGCAAGTGCGTTAGGACAGCTCAGAGCTTGTAATAGCTGTAGGCATTATATACACAGGTATCTGGAGTCTCTCAGCATCTTTTGTCAAATTCTTCAGCACCCTCTTCAAGCCTCTGCTTTCTCCACTAGACTGGGAATAAAACTTAAATTAAGCCAGAGATTGCAAACTGGTGGTTTACTGGCTAACTCTGATTTTCTGATATACTTTGCATGTGAATGTATGTAGATAATATCATAGATTGGGTTTTCCTAGAAGCAGTGTCTTAGCCTAGAATTCGGGTACATGAATGCTTCCAACAGAAACTGATAAAGGGATCAGGAAGCAGAATAAGGCAGTAGAAGAAGCCAAGGCAGGGTGTGATTTCAGGTGGCACCCCAGACTCAGCCTCATGCCACAGGGAACACTAGAGCAAAAATGATGTTTTTCCCACCTAGGGTTTATACCTCATTGAGGTAAAGGAGGTAGGCTTTTATACCCCCCACCCAATTGGCTATGGATGACCAGGAAGAGGGGAGGCCATTTCTCTAGGCACTTCTCCTGTCCTTATCAGGGATTAACCCTAAAGCCCAAGAACAAACTTCTGAAGGTCACAGAGGTGAAACACTAGCAGCAAAGCATGTAGGAGCTGAGAGATGGGCACACAGAACTGGTAAAAGTGATATGAGGGTTCCTGTTAGGGTGCTAGCAAGGGTCCATTACAGATGGGGTGCATGCTCTCCAGTTTGCCAGAGCCCAATACTTGCTCTTAGTAGCTGCAGCTCCGAGGTTTCTACAGTGGAGGGGCTTGAGCATGGCACTGTGCTTAGAAGTGGGGTGCTGGGGCCAGGGGCACTGACTGGAGGCTATGCTCGCTTTAGCACTTTATACAAGATGAGAAAACATCAGTCGTTCATGTCTGAAGATGGAAAATGTCGTGGAGATCATGGGAGTTGGTAGTACAGTCCTCTCTTCCCAACACCTGCCCTCATCTTCACCACTGTATTTGGCACTTTGTTTATTTTGCCTGCTCCCTACAGGCATTTCAGTTTGGCGACTACATGACTTGTGTGATGGAAGATTAACGGCATCATGGAATGTCAGATCTAAAGAGACTTGGAGTTTTGGGTTCCTCCATTAACTTTACAGATTTTGAAAGACGTTCCAAGCAGTTGTGACTTTCATAAGGTGGGAGCTAGTCCTGGGAGAGACCGTGGTAGCACCCAAGTCTCCTGCCTCCATGGGGTTGCTTAGTCTGGAAGGTGGCTTCATCTAGCACCTCTACACATGGGTTAGCAGGCTGACTCCACAGGGAGACTGAGGCGGATGAGCTTATTAAATTACAGAGCACAATGTAAACGTTTAAGTGTGGTTATGACCTCGAGAATTATCTTGTCCTGCTGAAACTGATGAGTTTTGAGGGGCAGCAGCGACAGGTTATTACACAGAAAATGAGGGCATTAAATCTAATTCTGCCTATGATGCCTTTCTAATATCTCCTAAATGTGTTTTATATCCTTAACGGTTCCCACAAATTCATCTGTAAAGCCTCGCTTGATTTTAGTTCATTGGAGCTGATGACTGAGGTGGTTTAGGAAATTGGCTTATACGTCTCATTTTAAAAATGTAAGTGATTCCATCACTGTAACCCTCTGAACTATTCCAAGCATTAGTTTGTTGAGAATACATCCCTAGGAACATGGAAATGCCAATTCATTGAGATAATGCCCAAATTGACATTTAGCATGGTGCTTGGCATAAAAAAAAAAGCAGCCAATAAAGTTATTTTTTTTTCTTTAAGAACTTTTATTGAGATACAATTGACATACAATAAACTACATATATTTAAAGTGTACAATGTGATTTTTTTTTTCTCATTAGTGATGTATATATGGCAATCCCAATCTTCCAATTCATCCTACCCCAACCCCCCTGCCTCCCCCCCCCTTCATGTTCCCCCCTTGGTGTCCATATCCAATAAAGTTTTTTAAGCAACAGCAAAAAATATATAAAGGACCATGGACTTCTGATTTAGGTTGGAGGGCAATCTTAAGATGCTGTTCATTTAAAAATTTGCCAAGATCTCCATGGGAAGCAGGAAGCTTGACATGGCTACTGACTGAGACAATTCTCAAGAGGAGATCCAGGGAGGTCAGGCTGACTGGTAGACATTCTTAGAACCTGAATCCAGGACAAAGGAGATGGTGATGATCTAGAAGACAAGCCTTTGAGCTGAAATATGAGGGTCCAGTTTGACTGATGGGCTGAACCTGGATTGGATGTACACAGCAGGAACCTGGGAAGGCACTGCAGGGGACTAGAAAAAGAGAGGCAGAGAGGACTTCGATTCCAGCCATTTTGTAGCATAGTGAACCTGTCCCGCTCTGGGGAGAGGGCAAAAGCATCAGGCTCTGGCCTGAAGAACTGAGGATCACACACTTTGAAAGCCTGGAAGTGAAGTGGTACCTGCAAATCCCCAGGTTATTCTAGGCAGCTAACAATTAGCTTGGCACCGAAAGTGCTCTCATTTATCTGTCTTCACGGTTGACATCTGACGAACATTTGATTCACACCGAAGTCTCTGACACATGATGTTGGATATAATTTATTTGGCTCTTAAACAACACAAGTGCAACAACCCAGATGCATGGTGTCCCTCCCTCCCCCTTTCAGAGGCACTATTATTTTAGCTACAGGGACCCGCAGAAGATTCCACACTACCAGAGCTGCCCCCAAGCATCCCAGGTCTCTCCTCCTGTCCTGTTAGCCACCCTCCTCCTTCTGTGTGCAGTTCATGCACGTGAGGGGCTGAGTTGGCATGAGGATTGGGTGGTTTAAGCCTTCCTTTTTTTTTAATCGTCTATTTTTAAAAAAAATTTATTGAAGTATGGTTGATTTACAATGTTGTGTTAATTTCTGCTGTACAGCAAAGTGATGCAGTTACACACACACACACACACACACACACGCGCGCACACACACACACATCCCTTTGTCGTATTCTTTCCAATTAAGGTTTATCACAGGATATTGAACATGATTTCCTGTGCTGTACAGTAGGACCTTGTTGTTTGTCCATTCTCTATATAATAGTTTGCATCTGCTAATCCCAAACTCCCAATCTATCCCTCCCTTACCTCCCTCTCCCTTGGCAACCACAAATCTGTCCTCTACGTCTGTGAGTCTGTTTCTGTTTTGTGGATATGTTTATTTATTCACATTTTAGATTCCACATGTAAGTGATATCATAAGGTATTTGTCTTTCTCTGTCTGACTTACTTCACTTAGTATGATCATCTCTAGATCCATCCATGTTGCTGCAAATGCAAGCCTTCTTTTTTTGCCCCATAGATCATTCAATTGTCCTCAGAACATCAGACCAGGCCAAGCAGGTAGAGCCAAATTTCATTTATGAGAGGCACAAGTTTACATGGAAAGAAGGTGAAGAGTCAGCTCGTCCCTCCCCTGGATAAAGGGGTGATGGGAAGTCACGCTTCCTTTTGGCAACTCCTTGTATAAGGTACAGACAGACCACTTCCTTTTGTTAATAGGCCTATTATACCAAGTATGGGTAGATCTCCCAAACATAGACAGTCTCTTGGCAGACTGGGAAAACAACCCATTCTGGGGAAGGAAAGATTTCTTCAGTTAGCACAGTCTTGTCCAGCCCTTGAAGTCAGTGGGCCCCACTGACTGTGTGTGAAAGTGCATTTGATTTCTGTTCTGCTTTGTTCCTATACAGATCAAAATAACAGAGGAGCTGTTCTATTAGTCTCTAATGAGTAATTTCCTTTTATAACATAGAACTCTGGATTAAATTCTTTTGGTTAAGCAGTGGGGGGCTATTTTAATTCTTCTTTGCACCTGCAACACCCTAGATGCAAAAAAAGTTCCATAAATGGTACTTATGTTAATTAGTAAGGGAGACTGGCTTGGGTCTTTTTCAGTAATCATGCCTCTCATTTTACCACTGTGTCTCTTTCTGGAGAGCACTGGCTCTAGGTTGAATTGCAAAATAGATTGAGGTGTCCCAAGCCGTCTGGGCTCTCTGTCCTTGCTGCCTCTCCACATCACTGGCAGAGAGGCCTTTTCCCTCAGACCCTGGTGGTCTTAGTCCTCTCTAGTAAAATCTACTCTTGGTTGTGTGTAGTAGAATTCTAAGAGCTTAAAGCATTACCCTTCCTGGACTTCCCTGGTGGTGCAGTGGTTAAGAATCTGCCTGCCAATGCTCAGGACATGGGTTTGATCCCTGCTCCAGAAAGATCCCACATGCCGCAGAGCAACTAAGCCGGTGTGCCACAACTACTGAGCCTATGTGCTGCAGCTACTAAAGCCTGCATGCCTGGAGTCCATGCTCTGCAACAAGAGAAGCCACCGCAATGAGAAGCCCGCACACCACAATGAAGACTAGCCCCTGCTCACCACAACTAGAGAAAAACCTGCGTGTAGTAGTGACGATCCAATGCAGTCAATAAATAACAATTAAAAAAAAAAAGCATTACCCTTCCCAAGCCTGTGCTTAGAACAGAGGTTACCAAGGTTCCCACTGCAGCCGCCAGATGACTGAAAGGAGGAGATGGTTTGGGTAGCTCCTTCTCAGCTCCGGTCAAACGTGACAAAGAAGGGGATGCTGACCCAGTATTGCCAGGTCTTTTCATTTTTCAAGAGAAGCTGAAAAGCTCAATTTTACTTGGAATCTCCAAATTTTAAAAGTGATATATATATATATATAATTGATTTTATAAGTGATTTATATATATATAAAATTTAGGTCAGTTAGACTACACACACACACACACACACACACACACTCCTTGCTATTAACCTAACAGAAATGAGTGGACACGTCCATTAAAAATCCTGTACAAGAATGTTCACAGCATCAGGCCAAATGCTCCTTGTTGAACACTGGCTCCTAAATTAGTACCAAAATTACCTGTTAATGAGACAAAACTGAGTCGAGAACTACTACAACAGTGTCTTTGTAGTGTCTCAGAGCGGGAAGGGTGAAATCAAGATATTTATTGGAATTTTGAAGTCTGCTTTAAGGTAAGTCTTTCGATGTAAGGCAGTGGGTCTTGGTTAGGACCTGGGAAGGGTGATGATAATAGCTTAGGATTGATGGACGCAGCCAGGCCAGGCAAGGATTTAAAGAGACTAGGAGTGTAAATGGTTGTTTGATGAGTTTCTTTCAGGAAGTTCCTAGAATGCGTAAAAAAGTGGTTTGCAACCTTTATCTTCCTGGACAAGAGTTTCCTAAAGCAGTACACTTATACTGATGAAGCTAGTAGGATAGCTAGTAGGATAGCTAGTCGTGTCAATGTAGATGGTGATGTAGCTGAACGTGGATGGTTTGGGTTCTCACCGTCAACAAGAGAATGGATAAATTGTTGTATATTTATAAAATGAATACCACTCAGCAGTAAACTGAATAAATTGCTTCTACATACAATAACATGTATGAACTTTACAGGCATAATGATGTGAAAGAAGGCAGATGCAGAAGAGAATATACTGCATAATATGTTCAAGAACATATTAAAAGTTCAAGGTCAGGCAAAACTAAGCTATTGAGATAGGTGCCAGAAAACCAGCCCCTCTGAGGGGAGGGGCAGGTGATGGTCATGGTATTGCCTGGGAACGTTACTCACAGGGTGTTGGAAACAGTCTGCATCTGCGTGGTGGTTACATGGAGATTCAGTGAGCTCTATACCTAAGATTAGTCTGCTTTTTCATTTAATATATGTCTTAACCTCAATTGAAAAACATGAACACATTCAAAGAAAAAGATACGTAGTATATACATTAAAATAGTTGTCCATGGTAGGAAAGGAATGGGAGTGAAATATGGGTATAAAAAGAAATTATGGAAACAAAAAAGGGGCCTTGCAAGAATCAAAGATGACAACGCGTCATGAATTGTAACAGTGTGATGATTCGCTCAACTGTCTCCTCTTGAGATCTAAAATTACGCTTCAAAGATAATTTAAAAGATAGTTTAAATTTAAAAGATAATTTCTAAGAAAAAGTAAAATCAGCTCTGTACACGTGTCAAATACTCTGCTGAACTCATGAGGTACGCAGTAAGACATTACAAGCAGTTCAAAGGACGATTTAAAGAGAAGAGGCTTGTAGGGAATAAAGGACTCTGCAAGGAATTTCCAAGTAGAAGCAAAACAGCTGTATACGCAAAATGAATCTATCTGTCCATCCATGGAATAATCAGTACATTTCATTGGGCACAATTCTTTTGCCTTTCTCTGGGCAAGAATCATTTATAGTATCAGTTTTCTACTAACGAAATTATTTAAAAAAAGAAACAAAGATAGTGAAAGGAAGAGTTCACCTGGATGGGTGAGCTACAGAGAATACCACCATTTAGTCTTTTAAACTTCTTCTGAGTATATATACATATATATCCATAAAAAGTATACACACACACACATAAATTTAACACTAGGAAGTCTGAATAAAACACATATACAGGCCTGTTTTAGCCCATGAACCTCGAGTTTTCAAGTGCTGATTGAAAATGTTAAAGAGACCTTAAAGATCATCTATTTTAAAAATGCCTCAAGCTACAGGAATGGCACTTTCTTGTAGATTCTAGGCCACAAGTCAGCAGGAGGAGCACATTTTAAGAAACAGCCTGTTCTTCCAAATGTCTAGAAATCACCCTATCTCAGCCACCTCTCTTCCTGCTGGTGTGGTTGGCCCTGATTCGGGAATCTGGTTTCACTGTAAAATTAAAAAAAGAAAATCTCATATGAGAAGTGCTAGTGTAGATTTCTGATAGAATATCAAGATGCCGTTTTCATGGTTATTTGTCTTCCTAGGTTTCTGTCTCAGATGGCGGGAGAAGATGCAGCCCAATTCTTGATCACAAGCCAGAAGGAAAGGAACAAATTCATTTATAGCCCAGCACTGAGCACAATAGAATTTCATGACTCAGTCGATACAGATAATTAAACAGTGTAGGTCAAGGACTAGACATAACTGTTCAACTTCCTGCAAATCCATTAGGCAAGAGCTTGAGAAACATGATTTAAAAGCTGCAATGTTTAATCACTGGTGCATTTTTAAACGTGCTTTATTGCTGCTAAACAATGTTGAGAAAATAATAAAAGCCAAATCCTCAGCAACATTACTTTATCAAAAAATTAACTTCAAAATATAGTAATGATCTTTCTTTTTTCTCACTGTGTGAATTCCCTACTCTTCTGCTTTGCTCCTGTAGTTTCTTCTCCCTGGACTGGCTTCTCTCCTCTCAAAATCTTTCTTCCAGGAAGCCCTCTTTAGGGATTGCAGTGTGCTAATTGGCTAGCAGAGGCTACTCTTCATTGCGGTGTGCAGGCTTCTCATTGTGGTGGCTTGTTTTGTTGTGAGCATTGGCTCTAGGCACACAGGCTTCAGTAGTTGTGGCACATTGGCTCAGTAGTTATGGCTCTCGGGCTCTAGAGCACAGGCTCAGTAGTTGTGGCACAGGGGCTTACTTGCTCCACGGCATGTGGGATCTTCCTGGCCCAGGGATCGAACCCGTGTCCCCTGCATTGGCAGGTGGATTCTTAACCACTGCGCCACCAGAGATGACCCCTTTTAGCATTTTTAATACATAGTTTCTTCTGGCGCTTTTAAAAAATATCAACTTTACTGAACCATAACTCATGTATAATGAAATGCACCCATACTGGATGTAAGTTTGATGGGTTTTGACAAATGTATACAACGCTATAACCACCAAGACAATCAAGATAGATCTCCATCACCTCAAGAAGTTCCCTCATCACCTGTTTTCTGTCACTACAGATCAGCCTTTCCTGTTCCCAAGTTTCAGGTGAATGGAGTCCCACAGTACGTACTTCCGGCCTCCAGTTTATTTGGCTGAGTATAATGTTCTTGAGATTTATCTCTGTTCAGTATCTGTTCCCTTTGTTGGCTGAGTTGTACAAATTTACAACAATTAGTTGGTCCATTCACCTGCTGTTGGAGATTTGAGCTGTTACCATTTTTTCACTGTTATAAATAAAGCTAATATGAACATTTGTGTGGACATATATTACCATTTCTCTTTCATATATACACACGTACACAGACACATAAATATGATTGTATGGTAAATGTACAAATCAAATGATTTTGTGAGAAAACTGCTGAAAAAAGTGATTGTACCATTTTCAGTCCCACCAGCTGTGTACGAGATATTCAGTCCTTCCATATTCTCAACAGCACTTGGTATTGTCAGATTTTTACATTTTTGTTACTCTAGTGGCCATGTTGCGATATCGTATTGTGGTCTTAATCTGCACTTGCCTGAGTGCTGCTGATGGTGGGTGTGTTTCCATACACATATACCTTCCTTTGTGAAGCTCTAACACTGTTTTGCTTTGCAGCTCAGGGCCCGTCTTCTATTTCTTAAATACTCCTAGCTGGTTTGTCCTCACACTCATTACCTTGCAGTGTGTTTATTTTGAAGTTCTTTTCCCAGATTGTCAGGGACTGGCTCCTTCTCATCAGCGAGATCATGAATGTCACCCCCGCAGAGAAGTCTTTCAGTTGCTCTTCAGCTCCTTAACCTGTCCGGTTGCCTTCATGACACTTTTATAACTGTCTGAAATTATCTTATTTATATATTGATGTTTGCTTATCTTTTTGTCATCTGTCTATCTCCAGTGCAATACAGACTCCACAGAGTGAGGCTTTTGTTTGTTTGGTTGGTTCATGGTCAATAAGGACAATTAAACAGATCAAGGACAATTATAGATCAAGGGCTAGACACAACCATTCGACCTCCTGAAAACCATTAGTCACAAGCCTAGGAACTATTATTTAAAAGCTGTATGTTAGACTGTTGGTGCATGTTTAAAAGAGCTTTATTGCTGCTAATAGTAAAGTGTATGGAACACTGTAGGTTCTCAGTGGGTATTTGCTGAACAAACAGTGGTATAGATTTCACAAAGCACTCTCAAGGAGTCTCACTTCCATCATTCATTTATTCCATACACGTTCACTGAAAACTATGGAAATATGACAAGCATTGTAAGGATATAAAGAAGAATAATTATTCTTACTCTCAAGTTGTTTATGATCTTTTTCTAATGGAATTTCATTGCAAAAGAAATACCTTTTAATGATAGAAAGTGAAACAGTACAGAAGAGAAAGTCATGGTTTCTCCAGGATCAAAACTTCTCAGTGATAACTATTATCAGTAGTTTCTTTTGTATCCTTCCAGAATTTAGACAATCATACACACATACATAAACACACATACATTCAAAAATGGCATCATAGAAAACACACACTTTTAGATTGGTTATGGTCTTATGGTAGAGACTAGGATTGATGGATTTAGTAAATAAAAATACAGCGAGCCCAGTTAAATTTGTTTCAGATAAATAACAAATAAATATTTTTAGTGTGAGTGTGTCCCAAATATTGCATGGACATACTTCTACTAAACATTTATTTGCTTATCTAAAAGTCACATTTAACTAGGCGCCCTGTGTCTTATCTGTCAGCCCTGGGTGGAGACGGACGTCCAGCATGATATGCTACAACATGGTGCTCTATATGTGGTCACAGAAGCCAAGGCACAGGTTGAGGGACCACAGAGGAGAGACTGACTGAGTCTACCAGGCAGAATCAGACATTTGCACTGGAACCCAATGTACGAATAGGCGTTTGACAGTTGGAATTAGGAAACAATGGCAGGAAAGGGGATATACAAAGGATAGAGTTGTGGAAAGATTTGAGTGGGTTTGGAAAATAGGATGACCTTTAGTGTCATGGAGGCTTTAGTGCCCAAGAAGTTTGTGGGGATAAAATAGCTGGATCGGAAAGAAGCCAGAACACAGGCAGGGTCAGACCATGAAGGACCCTGCGCACAGCCTACCAAGAGGAGTTTTTACTCTATAGACCAACATTTGTCAGCCTCTTCCTACCTCTACCTTTATTTTTTTTTTTTTTTTTTTTTTTTTTTTTTTTTTTTTTTTTTTGGCACACGGGCTTAGTTGCTCCGTGGCATGTGGGATCTTCCTGGAGCTGCGATCGAACCTGTGACCTCTGCATTGTCAGGCAGATTCTTAACCACTGCGCCACCTAGGAAGCCCCCCTCTACCTTTAAAAAAAGAAACTCTGGAACCCCTTTCACAGAAATGTGTAATCTTGCAGATCCTTTTTGGACTCATTTTTAAAATCATTTTTATATTATATTATAATTGAGTGAATGGAAACCAAAAAATATAACTGTTGTGTTATAAAGTTTATTTTAAAATACTCAATGTCAGTAATATACAAAGATAAGTCTTAACTCTCTCCCAATTAAAAATAAATGCCTGCCTAATTTATTTTTAACTCTAAGTGTGATTTATCAACTGATAAATTAGGATATTGAGACAGGCTGGGACCTGGGACCCTTTGCTGCAATGCTGCAATGCTTGTACCTGGACAAACATCTCCCTGAGCAGCAAAATACAAAGAAGCTATAAAGGACTAAAAATAACTGCCTACATGAGCAGCAGGGGCAAATTCTGGACAAAAGATACAAAAGACCAAAGAAGCCCAACTGCTGCTTCTGAAGAGCCTGGAGAAAAAAGGTGCCAGGAGCAAAAGCAGGGCACTGCACATGCCCCCTGCACTCAACACCACCAAAGGGGTGGGCAGACCACCTAAGCCACTCCTCCTGCCCCAGCCCTGGACACACCCCTACCATCATCCCTTGTAAGGGACCAAGTCACATCCCCTCAGGGAGCGAGCAAGGGCACTTCTCCCCTCTGCTGCAGCAGGGCCCCCAATAAAGCCTCGCCTGAAATTTTTGTCTGGCCTCATCAATTTCTGTTGATTGGGGAAGGCCAAGAACCCTGGTTGGTTTCAATATGATTTATTATACTGTGTTTGACTTTGAGGCCAAATATACACTAAAATGTGGAGGTAAAATTTAATTTTGTTCTATGGCCTCAAAATATTTGAAATTCTCCTGATTTGATGTTGGTGATTCTTGCATTTTTGCAATTTAAAATATCAACAGGTTTGTGTTTATCTTTTTATGTTTGACTTTTTAAATGACATGATAAGAGACAAGGTTTCAGACTTCTCTTGGTAAATAACGCATATGCATGCTGTTTATATCAAGCAAGTTAAAAGCCAAAGGGAATATAATTGCCACTATATTCCCTCTTTTTAAATACTGTTTTCGTAATTACTTGATATGACGTCAAAGCTTTTGATAAAGTCATGCATGAAGTTCCCTTTGAGGCAAATTAGTGGCAGTGTTATTTCTCCCCCTCATCATCTTGCTATATTTTGCTACTTACGTTCTGTAGGCTTTCTGTCTTTAGCCATTTGTCCTTGCAGCTGATGAGTTACCATAGGGCAAACATCCCTGAAACCACCATTCATGTCAGAAGACAGACTTTCCAACATATGTCCTGTTCAGTCTCATCTCATCCTTACCCCAAGAGTAAGCACTATCTTGACTTTATGATATTTACATCCGTATTTTTTTGGATGGTTTCATAGCCCAAGGGAGCTGAACTAAACTTTTTAATTCAGTTTTGTCTGCTTTTTTTTTTTTTAAAGGTTTGTCTTTGAGCCTCTTAATTTACAGGTTTCCTCTTTACCTCTTTTTTCCCCCTTGTAATTATATGTTGTAGAAACATGCTGATTTCTCCTGTAGTTTCCCACAGCCTGAATTTTCTGGTTATATTCCCCGTCTAACACGTTCATCTGCCCTCTGTGTCCCTGTACGTTGGTGCTGGATCTTGAGGCTTAGATTCTGATTTGATTGTTTTGGCAAGACTGTTTCACAGGTAGTACGCTTTCATCAGGGAGTACGCTTTCATCAGGAAGCACCTACGTCTGATTGTCCCTTTTCTGTGCCCTGAGCATCTGTGGATGTTTAATGCCCAGGTGATATAATTCTTTAGGGCTTGCAAAATGACCATGTTCTGATTCTCACTTTCCTTCTTCATTTATTTGTTGGAAATCACTTATAAAGGGAAACCTTGACACATCTATTTATGTGGCAACATAGTTCACTCAGGAAAGGCAGGATAAATAATTCTTTCCTTTTATTTATCAGTTTTCAAATGAATAGCACCTCCAAGGTAACCAGTTACCTGTGTGTGTGTGTGTGTGTGTGTGTGTGTGTGCGCGCGCACACATGCATGTGCACTTGGTACTGAACTTATGGATTTAAATATATTTGATGTGTTTAGACCTCTGCCAGCTAAAGAATGTCCCTCACCATGTGGTTCTACAAGGATTAAGTGATTAATCAAGGCAGCTGCTGACCTTTCACACACCCTGAAGGAAGTTCAGGTTGGAGATCAGAAAGGAGGCACTCTGTGCTCTGGGAAAACTGGCAGAACAGGTCTTCAGTTAGTGATGTATTTGAGGAGAAAATATTATGAACCCAATTTTCTTGCATCTTCCCATGTTTAGAAAAGTACTAAAACCATTCACCGAGACATCTGCCCCTCGCAACCAGCAGCAACCTTCTACTGAGAGGTGTGCTTGGTGGCACTTACCCGCTTAGCCAAAATTAAAAATATTCTGACCTCCTCCCCTGCCCCTTCTCAGTGGTTCCTTAGAGCTCCCTGAGAGGCTGTCTCCCAGGCTGCGGTCCTCAGGAAGTCCCCACATAAAACTGAAACTCACAGCTGTCATGCTGTGTGTTTTTATTTCAGTTGACACCTCTTACAGATACTACACTTATTCATAGGAAAACTGTCCCATCTTTGGGACACCTCTTCAAGTTGGCTCCCAAGTCCTCAAAAGATGTATTTTTGAAGTCTTCTTAACAACAGGAAATAAGAATCTGGATATAAGAAAAGACCATAACGGAAATAAGAATTTTGCACCAAAAAGATTTGGCTTGGCTCAATTAAGACATTTTGTTCTGTAGTCTATGCCTCCCATATTTTTATTGGAAACTGAATATTATTTAATATTGTCAGTTTCATGCCTGTGTGGGTGGCAACATTTACCTAAGACAAGCAACATTAGAATGTGGGTCACAGAAACTCTACCTGAACTGAAGAGAAATTAGAAGGCTGTTTGACAGGTCCCAACTGTCTTTCTTGCTGGGAAATGACAATGGCTGCTCTTGAAGAGGAACTTCCCTCTGCCAGAGGGGATGCACTGCCAGGCTTTGACAATAATTCACAGTCTCTGGAGCATTGGAGCTGTCTGCATCCATTTATGTCTCCAAGCCTCTTTGTCCTCAGTTGCAGCTTCTCTTACTAGACTTTGGGTTTACTTGCTTTGAAACTGCTTAGTATAGGGAAATGGTTTTTTACTGAAATATTTTAAACATAGAGAGAAACAGAAAGGCTAACATTACAAACAGTTGAACAGTGGCTATCTAGACTTCAAAAACTGTTATTTTGTCATATTTCCTTCAGACCATTTTTAAAAATTTATTTTATTGAAGTATAGTTGATTTATAATGTGTCAATTTCTGCTGTACAGCAAAGTGATTCACTTATATATATATGCACATTCTTTTTCATATTCTTTTCCATATGGTTTATCACAGGATATTGAATGTTGTTGTTTATCCATCCTATATGTAATGATTTGCATCTGCTAATCCTAAACTCCCAATTCATCCCTCCCCACCCCCTCTCCCTCTTGGCAATCACAAGTCTGTTCTCTATGTCTGTGAGTCTGTTTCTGTTTTGCAAATGTTTGTTTGTGTCATATTTTAGATTCCACATGTAAGTGATATCATATGGTATTTGTCATTCTCTTTTTTGACTTACTTCACTCAGTATGATAATCTCTAGGTCCATCCATGTTGTTGCAAATGGCATTATCTCATTCTTTTTTTAAGGCTGAGTAATATTCCACTGTATATATGTACCACATCTTTATCCATTCATCTGTCGATGGACATTTAGGTTGTTTCCATGGCTTCAGATCATTTCTTACTTTTTATTTAAAAAAATTAAATTAATTAATTAATTAATTAATTAGGCCATTGTGTCTTAGTTGCAGCACACTGGCTCTTTGTTGCAGTGCATGGGCTCTCTAGTTGTGGCTCATGGGCTCACTAGTTGTGGTGCGTGGGCTCTAGAGCACAGGATCAGTAGTTGTGGCACGCAGGCTTAGTTGCCCCACAACATTTAGGATCTTAGTTCCCAGACCAGAGATTGAACCTGCGTTCCCTACATTGGAAGGCAGATTCTTAACCACCGGACTGCCAGGGAAGTCCCCAGACCATTTTTTAAAAGAAAGGGAACATTAACCATACGGCCACCTTTGTTCCCTACACTAATCCTAGTTCCCTCCCTCATTGCAGAGGCAGCCTCTATTCCAGTGTTGATGGGCATCTTTCCTGTGCTTGTCGTTCTGCTTATGTTTACATGTACCTATCTATGAAAAATACTTAGAATTGTTTGTTTTTCAAAGTTTGTATAAATGCTATCATACTGTATGACATCGTGTCCATTAACTTGCTTTCCTCACTGAACATTTTGTGTTTTGAATCTATCTACGTTTGTGTATCAAGTTTATTGATTTCACTGCTACATAGTATTCCATCATCTGGATATACATGATTTATTCATTCATTCTGTTATTAATGTACACTTATGTTTCTAATTTTTTTCTGTTACAATGCTTCAACTATCATCCTTGAGTATGCACGCGGCAGAGTTTCTCTAGGGATACATGTAGAATTTATATATATGTCCTAGAATTTCTGGGACACAGAGTATCATAAATCTTTAACTTCAATAGGTATTGCCAAATCACTCTCTGATGGGGTTATATTAATTTACATGCTCACCAGCAGGAGTTGAAAGTTCCTATTCCCCATATTTAGTGTTATCAGACTTAAAAAATTTTGCCAGTCTGGTGGATATGAAATCATACCTCATTGATGTTTTAATTTTTATTTGCCTGATAACTAGTGAGGTTGAATTTTTTTAATTTATTGGCCATTTTTTCTTCAGTGGGTCGTAGGGCAGGGCTCTTCAAATTGTTGAGGAGTGATGGCTATGATGGGGCTGTATCAGTACTTACACACTGGCAGTCCTTGTGTCTTCTTCCCTGATTTACATCTTTACCTTACTTTGAATCTATGCATCTTCCCGTTCTTCCTTACATCTCTTGTATCAGCTGCCTGAGAGAATAACACACAGCAAATGAACTGGAATAAAGAGGAGAAATAAGAAAAGAAGCTTAAAGTTAACAACAAAAAGAAAGATAGCAGAGGCAGTGAAATCTGCTTGGACATAAGAACCAAGAAGCTCCCGAACTCTCTATACTGTCCATTGGCTTGCGTAGCCCACTAGTGCAATATTTCACTAAAGAACTGTCAGGGGAATCACAGAATTTAGACTTTAGGCTCTGCCTATACGCTCCATAACTTTGTTTTTTGAGATCTCTGCTTTCTTCTTTATAGTCTTTGGAGGTACATCTTCATTGTCTGGTGTTTTGGGTAGACAGGTTATTGTCTGAGGTGGGCTGCGCAGGGGGTACGATTGGGGCTCTGGAATCAGGTACTAGGTTCATCGCTGGTTCTCTCACTTACCAGCTTTGTCAATTTGGAAAAGTTTCTTAACCATCCTGGATTTAGTTTCTTCAAGGTGACAATATTACCTATTTCATAGGGTTGTAGTAGTCATTTATGGAGATAACATATGTAAAAAATAGAACAGTGCCTAGGACACAGTAAGTCCTTAATGTCAGTTATAGTTAATCATCTAAAGAAAGAACACATAAATGAAAGTATAGTGTATAAATTCAACATTTTTATCTTGAGTGAAGAACTCTGAAAGTTTGTATGACTTTCCTAGAAGCAGATGTGATACTTTCTGTGATTGACAGACATACCAGTAACTTCGGGGTGACTTAAGTGGACATGATTCAACTGATAAAAGAATTTCAGCCTGGTGTTGGGGAAGAGATGACCATATTATGAGAACAGTGATTCATTTGTTCATTTAGCAAGCCTTTATTGAAGACTTACGACACACCGTGAATGCGCTGTCCAAGACAATGGGGAAATTAAAAGTTTAAATGCTACTCAGTATCTGCCATTAAAAAGCTGAATAGGGGAAATATTCACTTAAGTAAATTAATTAATTCAACAAATTTTACAACAAGGGTACAGTGGGAGCACCAAGAGGGAGTTGCCAGTTCTGTATGAATGCATTAGGAAAGCTTCCATAGAGAAGCAAGTAATGAGGAAGGAGACCTCCCCAGCACCTTTCAAATTCCAAGAGCTAGTTGCTGTTGGGTGGAGCCGGGGGGGGGGGGTGCCCTGGTGAGGGATGGATTGGGAGGAGAGTCAAGTTAGGAGGGTGCTTGAACCATGTAATCTATGGACTCATTGCCAGGCCAGAGATGCAAGGTATTCAATGAGAGGAACCATGGTCATGACCAGGAATGTGGAAGCATGATCAAGTTCAAGACAGGGCCACACCCTCTCTGGAAATGATCAGCGAAGTTGGAGATCCAGCCCAGAGAAACAAGAGGTTTGCAGTCCAGAGCTAGCTGCAGATTCAGGATTGTTCAATCAGTAAGCCTCTCAGGCTGTGTCCAGCGCCAGCCTTGCGATGGTGTGAAGTTATTTCAAGAAGCTGTGCCAAGTTGAACAGATGCTGCCTAATTTGCCATGTCAAAAGTCTGACTATTTTCTGGCTATTTTTCCTCTTTATTCTAGTTCATGTAGGTACTATCATCCTTAGCACAATTTTTGCTAACACGTCCTGAAATGTTAAAATCCTGCTTTAAAAAAGTCTCCTTTCTGTTGAGCCATATTCAGATAGTAAAACACGTGACTTATCTGTATTCTGTGAAATATGTCCTATGGAACTTGTGTTTAGTGTGTTAGGTATAAAATTACATCATCCTAGTTAAGGCTAAATGAGGGATTGCAGGAAGAGGGGAGTAAAATGTGATGATTCAATATGGAGAGTGGCCCAAAAGATAGAGTTGCTTGATGTTCCAGCTACTGAACTCATGGGCCAGATTTAAATGTTGCAAGCACGTCCAGCACTGACATGCATCACCAACTGCGTGCCAGAACTGTGGCCCACTTGGCAAATAATCCACATAGTGTGACTTATCTTCCCACTTGTGCCATTAATTTGGTTTCCATGGATTAATGACAGTAAAGCTTGATGAGAATTCTGGCTGGATCGAGAATGATTTAACAGTCTCTACAGGAATGGTCAGCATGCTAGCAGGGCAGTAGCACTCCTGTAACTTTGCCAAAGTTCACAACTGGGGAGAGATAATTAAACCCAGGCATGAAGCTCAGAAGTCTTTGAAAGTTTCCTCTAAGGTTACCTTCTGCTTCAGGATTTGAGGCTGAATTCAAAGGTCATCCTCTGAAAAGTCAGAAACCATCCAAATCAGCACATTTAAAATAATTCTACTAATACAACCCCAGACAGCTTTCTCATCATTAATTCAAAGAACACCTGTCTCTCTTCACATCTTCATAATAAACTACTTTTGTCCCTTGACAAATGTATCCTCTGTCACTCTGCCAAGTCCTTATCTACATGCTGGATTCACGTTAATAGAAGAATACAGGTGATGTTAATTGTTGCCATAAGAGAGCTCAGCCTTCCTGGATATGAGCACATTAGCTTCTTTGTGGTTTGGGCCTTTCCTGGAATCCATGGTCAGATATAGTACAAAGTTACACTGCATCTACGGGATTCAACTGAACAGAAAGAACACTGCTCACATACTAAGCTTAGTCTTAAAATCCTATATTCTCAACTTCCTACCCACAGTGGAATAGCTTAGGAGAACAACACCGGTCCAACTTGTTTCAATCTCTATGACAGGACAGATGAAGGCCAGTGGGGGAGCAGGAGTGGTCAACATAAGGACATAGTTTGGTTCTCAGTGTAATTGAACGAGAATCCAAAACCAAAGTGGGTGAACTAAGGAAATATGAGCAGGTATGTGAGGGACACTATGGGCAAATTTTGGGATAGGCTGTGGGTCCTTGTGTGTGTTCCTCTGCTCTCTATGCAGAAATAGGTCAGTAAGTCAGATCCACTTAAAGGGCTGGCATGAGATGTGTTTCCTTAGTGTGTGTGTGTGTGTGTGTGTGTGTGTGTGTGTGTGTGTGTGTGTGTAAGCCCTTTATTGGAATATAATTGCCTTACACTGTTGTGCCAGTTTTTGGTGTACAACAAAGTGAAATTCTGCATCTACACATATATCCCCATATCCCCTCCCTCCAGTGACTCCCTCCCACCCACCCTGTCCTGGCCCTCTAAGGTATCACCCATCATCGAGCTGCTCTCCCTGTGTTATGCAGCAACTTCCCATTAGCTATCTATTTTACATTTGGTAGTGTATATATGTCAGTGCTACTCTCTCACTTCATCCCAGCCTCCCCTTCACTACCCCTCCATCCCGTGTACTCAAATCCATTCTCTGCATCTGCATCTTTATCTTTATTCTTGCCCTGTTGCTGGGTTCATCAGTACCATTTTTTTAGATTCCATACATGTGAGTTAGCATACAGTATTTGTTTTTCTCTTTCTGGCTTTCTTAGCTCTGTATGACGGTCTCTAGGTCCATTCACCTCACTACAAATAACTCAATTTCATTTCTTTTTATGGCTGAGTAATATTCCATTGTATATGTGTGCCACATCTTCTCTATCCATTCATTTGTTGATGGGCATTTAGGTTGCTTCCATGTCCTGCAATGAATATTGTGGTACTTTTTTGGGGGGTTGTGGTTTTCTCTGGGTATATGCCCAGGAGTGGGATTACTGGATCATATGGTAGTTCCATTTTTATTTTTTTAAGGAACCTCCAAACTGTTTTCCATAGTGGCTGTACCAGCTTACATTCCCACCAACAGTGCAGGAGAGTTCCCTTTTCTCCACACCCTCTCCAACATTTCTTGTTCCTGTTAATGGTTTCTTTTGCTGTGCAAAAGCTTTTAAGTTTCATTAGGTCCCATTTGTTTATTCTTGATTTTATTTCCATTATTCTAGGAGGTGGGTCAAAAAGGATCTTGCTTTGATGTATGTCATAGAGTGTTCTGCCTATGTTTTCCTCTGGGAGTTTTATAGTGTCTGGCCTTACAGTTAGGTCTTTCATCCATTTTGAGTTTATTTTTATGTGTGGTATTAGGAAGTGTTCTAATTTCATTCTTTTACATGTAGTTGTCCAATTTTCCCAGCACCACTTATTGAAGAGGCTGTCTTTTCTCCATTGTATACTCTTGCCTTCTTTGTCCAAGATAAGGTGCCAATATGTGTGTGGGTTTATCTCTGGGCTCTCTATTCTGTTCCATTGATCTCTATTTCTGTATTTGTGCCAGTACCATACTGGCTTGATCACTGTAGTCTTATAGTATAGTCTGAAGTCAGGGAGCCTGATTCCTCCAGCTCTGTCTGTCTTTCTCAAGATTGCTTTGGCTATCCGAGGCTTTTTGCATTTCCATGCAAATCATAAAATTTCTTTTTCTAGTTCTGTGAAAAATGCCGTTGGTAATTTGATAGGGATTGCGTTAAATTTGTAAATTGCTTTGGGTAGTATAGTCATTTTCACTATGTTGATTCTTCCAGTCCAGGAACATGGTATGTCCCTCCATCTGTTTGTATCGTCTTTGATTTCTTTCATCAGCGTCTTATAGTTTTCTGCATAGAGGTCTTTTGCCTCCTTAGGCAGGTTTATTCCTAGGTATTTGATTCTTTTTGTTGCAATGGTGAATGGGAGAGTTTCCTCAATTTCTCTTTCTGCGCTTTCGTCATTAGTGTATAGAAATGCAAGAGATTTCTGTGCACTAATTTTGTATCCTGCTACTTTACTAAATTCATTGATTAGAGCTAGCAGTTTTCTGGTAGCATCTTTAGGGTTTTTTATGTATAATATCATGTCATCTGCAAAGAGTGACAATTTTACTTCTTCTTTTCCAGTTTGGATTCCTTTTATTTCTTTTTCTTCTCTGTTTGCTGTGGCTAACACTTCCAAAGCTATGTTGAATAATAGCGGTGAGAGTGGGCACCCTTGTCTTGTCTTGTTCTTGTTCTTAGAGGGAATGCTTTCAGTTTTTCACCATTTAGAATGACGTTGGCTGTTGATTTGTCATATATGGCTTTTATTGTGTTGAGGTAATTTCCTTCCTTGCCCACTTTCTGGAGAGTTTTTATCTGTGTGTGTGTTTTGTTTTTTGTTTTGTTTTGTTTGATTTTTTTGTTTTGTTTTGTTTTATTTTTATTTTTTAAATTTTTTGTTGTTTTTATTTCTTTTTTTCTTGTTTTTACTTTTACTTTTATTTTTATTTATTTATTTTTTTGGCTGCACTGTGCAGCTTGGGGGATCTTACGTCCCTGACCAGGGATTGAACCCAGGCCATCTACAGTGAAAGTGCGGAGTCCTAACAACTGGACCACCAGGGAATTCCCGGATGTGTTTCCTTTGATTTCCTGGTTCCTTTGGGTTTACATGGTCTGCTATATTCCGTTTCAAAGGTGAAAGACAGAATTCTGTGATTGTTCTGGTAGCCACTGCCTTCCTAGTGAACCAAGAACTGGATCAAGGTTTGATATTCTCAGGAGCCCACTGCATCTTCTCAAACTTGGTCCAGTGGGGCTTGGCACTGGGTATGAAGCAGGAGATGGGGGCTTTGTGGCCAGCAGAGGAGAGTGGAATTTCGATGGAGGCACGTGGAAGGGGGATGTTGAAATATATATGATGGGTAGACTGTTTCTGTTATCCAGGAGTGTTCCCAGCAGAGGTCCTCTGGTCTTTGGCAGAGGTGGGGGTATTAACAATGGGAGGAGAGTCGGATGGAAGCTACCATTTTGAGTTTCTCTATGCCTCTCTGGCATACAAGGCTTCTTGAACTGTAGGTATGGCATCTTGGTATAGACTGGCCCCTAATTATTGTGGAAGGCCACATTCTGGGTGGAGAATTGTATCCAAATGTCATGGTAACTCGATCAGCCTTTAACTCCAGGAGTTCTATCTCAGCAGCTGTAGAAATGGAGCAACTCTGAACCCAAATGTTGTGCTCTATTAGATAAATGGTTTATAGAGGGTGGGAAGTGGGAAGACAGATGAATTCTTTGAGATCTTTGAGTAGCATCCTACAGAATAAAAGCATGAGACTGCTAGAGTCAGAGATTGTGCGGTTGGCTCTTCCATGGAGAGGGATAAGTTCCTTGCTGATCAAAGAAGCAGTATCTGGAATATATGATGGAGGAAGATGAGGATACAAGTAGGAATGTCTTTGTATGGGGGTGGGGGCAGTCTTAAATGAAATTTATTGCTAAAGTGTCCTCATTTAGATTTAGAACTGGGAAAGGATGTATCAAATTCTTACATCACCTTGGCCTTTTCCTTTTATGATTTTTTAAAAAATTGATGTATAGTTGATTTACAATGTTGTGCTAGTTTCTGGTGTACAGCAAAGCAATTCAGATATATATATATATATATATATATATATATACACATACGTATATATATATTCTTTTCCATTGTTGTAGGATACTGAATATAATTCCCTGTGCTATGCAGTAGGACTTTGTGTTTATCCATTCTCTATACAATGGTTTGTACCTGCTAATCCCAAACTCCGAAACCATCCCCCCCCCCCCACCTCCCTGCCTCAGCAACCACAAGTCTGTTCTCTATATCTATGAGTCTGTTTCTGTTTAGTAGGTAAGTTCATTTGTATCCTGTTTTAGATTCCACATGTAAGTGATATCACATGATATTTGTCTTTCTCTTTCTGACATACTTCACTTAGTAAGATCATCTCTAGGTCCATCCATGTTACTGCCAATGGCATTACTTCATTCTGTTTTTATGGTTGAGTAGTATCCCATTGTGTATATGTACCACATCTTTGTCCATTCATCTGTCGATGGACATTTAGGTTGTTTTCATGTCTTGGTTATCGTGAATAGTGCTGCTATAAACATGTAACTTTTTGAATTATAGTTTTGTTTGGATAAATGACCTTGGCCTATTCCTAACTCCCAAAGTCTTTGGTGATTATGTTAAGGTTTTAAATGGAGTCATCCAGGGTAGGTTCTAGGTGAGAGTCTTTCAGGCTATGAAATAGAGCAGATCATCCTACTAGATTAGAGACATTTGAAGTCCTTGACCCCTGGGCCTCCTCTGCAGAGCTCTGGAGAGCCAATAAAAGCTATCACATCTTCTTGGTCAGCTGAAAACTAGGGTTGGATGATCAAAGATATCTTGCCCCAACAACTTCCCAAGGCCTGCAGGCATCCTGTTATCATCTATTTTAGATTCAGTTCTCTGCCTGGTGGGACCAGATCTGGGCAAGGGGAAGCCAGGGATTCCACCTAAAGCTCTTGGACACTTATTTCCTGGTTTGGCCCCATAGCTGTTCTATTGTCATCAAAGAATACTAAGATCGGGGAGTTTTGTGATGCCAGGATTGATGAAGAGCTGAAACTGCCATCTATGTCCTGTGGTACTCAGACATAGAGAATCATCAGAGTCACCTGGAAGATTCTTTAAATGATAGAGTCCCAAGCTTCTAGAACTTGTTTTATAGAAACAAAAAACTAGCCTTCATCAGGTGGTTCTTATTATCAGCCATGTTTAGGAACCACTCTATGCAGTATCTTTGAGATCCAGAGTATTGAGCAGAATCCTGTATATTCAACAAATTATCATTCTTGCTAAACTGGTCAAGATCATTGGTGCTCTGGAGGCCCAGCTCTATGTAGGTCAGGGCCACCAGAAGCACAAGGATCAGAGGGTAATTAAGTTAAAGCTGCTGTCATGTTTTATTTACACTGTTTCTTTTTCTCCTTGATACTTACAGAGGCCATTGTTTTCTGGAGTATATCCTGGTGCTGATCCATCACAGAACACTTGTGATGGGTGGGTATGCTGGAGGACAGCTCCTCAGCCTCCTTCTCTGATGGTATTTCCTAGTGGTCATCAGGAGCCTTATGTTCCAAGACTCCATCCTGGTTTGGATATGGAGGCAACTGCCTGTCATCCTTAGTTTCATAAGAATATATTGTAATTTAAACCTGAGGTTAGAATACAACAGTGTATCGGAAATCCCTAGCCAATTTCCTTCCTCTCTATTAACTAAACCTGTGGGATCAAGTAAGTAGGGAGATTAAAAAAAGTGTACAATGAGTTAGCCAAGGCAGAGAAAGTAACTGTGATGGTGCTGATATTGGTGATGGTGGAGATGGTGGTCACCTTGGTGACACTGGTGATGGACATGATGTAGGAATAGTGCTTGCAATCTAGGTAAATGCCTGAGATGACAGCTATTGCCTGAGGCTGGCCTGGGGCTAGTCTTTATTTGATCTTGTTCACGTGATGAGTGGTGGTGAGTCAGCTCCTTTTAAAAGGCTAGGAACAGTGAACAATATATAAATCAAAGTTTTATAAATTAAATATTTCCAGTTTGACTCACCATAATTTCAGAGGCATTAAATCTTTATTTCTGAATGACCTTTCATTGTCAGTGATGGAATATTTTAGCCTTAAGTTACTCTGCCCTATTTGCCTCTGTAACATATAGCTACTTTGTAAAGAAACTCCTAAATGATTATTGGAAGTCATATTTGAAGAGTCATTTTGTAATGAGTAGTTGGCATATGTACAATATATTAAATATTTCTATTTTTCATCAGATAAAATTGTTTTACACTGAGACTTCTAAGAGAAATATACCGTACCATCCCTAAGGCTACATAGCACATGAAGAATAATATGTAAAAGGCTTAAAAGACAAATTATCTATATATTCCATTTTTCCCCCTTGGGATGTTGACAGATGATTCCATTAGGAAATTTTTTAAAATAGCAAAAATGTGATAATGATATTCCAGACATTAAAATGACTAAAATAACACTTTGTAGCAACATGAAATCTTTTTTGCTCTGAAGTTTAAAAGTGCTGAAGATAGTATATTAGAAAAAACAGAATGTTTAAGGGAATAATTTCACTTAAAGTAAAAACATATTCAACCACAAAGTCTCTAATGTAAATTTCAATAGGGTAACACAATTCAATAAACCTATAAAGATCTTAGTCCAATAACAAATTATTTTGATGTTCTTATGTTCCTTTTTAGTATTTTTTGTCAGTATCGTCATCAACCTGCTATTTTTTGTTGAGCAACATTGTATGCTTGGCACCATGCTGGGCATCTTACATGTATAATCCCTCTGAATGCTCAGAGCAGCCCTAGGTGGTATCTGTAATTGTCTCCATTTAACAGGTGAGGAAACGGAGGCTCAAGCGTTTTTAAGAAACTCACCCAAAGACAGGGATGATTCCGAATAAGATCAAGATTAAGCTCTTAACTACTATGCGATGCTTGTCCACAAACATACATAATTTTTACACAGTCTCTGAATTCCTTTTTTTTTTTCCACTTGACATTGAATCACAAACGTTTGCCGTGTTTGCTGCAGTCTTAATCCACCCCGCTGGGCCCATCGGCGGGCATCCTCTCCGGGACGCACTGCCCTCTGGTGGAATTCTGCTCACAAAGCGCCAGTCGCCCACTCCCCAGCCCCTGGCATGAAGAGGGGGTTTCTAATTGCATTACTGTCTATTGTTACTGTATTATCTTAGATATGGTGAAATGTTAAAAGGCCTTTTCCCTACCACCTTTAATGTAGAAAGAGACGATCGTGTCCGATTTTCTGCGTTGGGGGGGTTGGAAAAGAAAGTGACTCCCAGAGAAGTTCTGAAATGCCCTCCAGGGAATGAGGTAAGAGTTAGTTGTTCCTGGCGGTGAGATCTCCAGGACTGCTCTGTTCCCTGAAGCAACCGGATATATCAAGCATCTCCCTTCAAGCTGCACGAAAAGGCTTGAGGATGTGTCACACGGTGTTAACACCCGCACTGGAAGACAAAGTCAGACTTCCTGGGATCCATAAAAAAACTAGGAAATATATTTAAAACACAGGAAATTCAAACAGATCAGGATTTGTTTTGCTCTGTGCTCACATTAATTCCTCAGTTTTCATATTTTTCTAAAGAATCTCTTTCACTTTGATATTGCTAAAAATTGTCATTATGGATTAAAATGCATAATTGGATGGCCTTGGTTTAATTAGGAAGGACTTGGGTTGATATTGCATTGTTTTGCAGACTCACAGAGAGATCAGACCTGTGGTTGCCAAGCCGGAGGGGGTGGGGGAGGGGTGGATTGGGAGTCTGGGATTAGCAGATGCAAGCTAGTATATATAGGATGGATAAACAACAAGGTCTTACTGTAGGGAACAGGGAACTGTATTCAGTATCCTGGGATGTCATAATGGAAAAGAATATGTGAAAGAAAAAATATGTATATACACACATATATAACTGAATCACTTTGCTGTACAGCAGAAATTAACACAACATTGTAAATCAACTATACTTCAATTTAAACAACTGCCTTGTTTTGGAGAAAGTGACAGGGATGGGTTTTTGTTTTTGTTTTTTAGTGAATTAGGCCATTATTTCTGCTATTGTTCATCAAAAAAAGAAGCCCTGAGCAAAACTGCTGATGCTATCACACGGGAAAGGGCTGACTGGTGAGTTGTAATTACTTTGTATGCAGCCGGTGGGGCACACTGTGGAGAGGAGGGAGGAAACCTGCCATTTTATCTTTATTAGCAAGCTGGCTCTTAAATATTAGATGTCTTTTTATGCTTAGTGAATGAACAATATGAAAAAGGAAAAGCAGCAAAGACAGGCTCACAGGGCATGTATAGTGTTTAATAAAAGATGAGCTGTCCAAGGGTTCTCAAGGAAATTATATCTCTTCATGCTCTCCCTTTAAAATTGTTGATTTCCTCTGAGCTTAGGTTTCAGTGTAGGGAAGGGGATGCTCAAAAAACTAACAAAAAACAAACAATTTTTAAGACAAATACTTCCCCAACTAATACACAAATAAATTACACAAAGGGTAAAAAAGTCCATGACAAAAATGCTCTTTAAGGGTAGAAATATACAAGAAAGTCTTGGAATATACATTTAGTAAACTCATTTTGTTCACTGAAAGTTTTTCTTTTCCAGCTTTATTGAGATATACTTGACATGTAACATTGTATAAGTTTAAGGTATACATGTGTTATACTTGACATATAACATTGTATACATTTAAGGTGTATAACATGTTGATTTGCTACACATATATTGCAAAATGGTTACCCCCATAGAGCTAGCTAATTCCTCCATCACCTCACATAATTATGGTTTCTTTATTTGTGGTGGGAACATTTAAGATCTACTCTCTTAGCAATTTTCAAGTGTATAATACAATATCATTAACTACAATCACCATGCAATACATTAGATTCCCCAAACTTACTTGTAACCAACATTTTGTACCCTTGACCAACATTTCCCCATTTTCCCCACCTCCCAGCCCCTGGTAACCACCATTCTACTCTCTTTCTTGATGGGTTTGGCTTTTTCTGATTCCACATATAAGTGATGTCATACAGTATTTGTCTTTCTCTGTCTGACTTCACACAGCACAGTGCTCTCAAGGCCCATCCATGTTGCCACAAATGGTAGGATTTCCTTCTTTCCATAGCTGAACAATATTCCACTGTATATCTGTACCGCATCACCTTTATCCATTCATCCCTTGATGGAAACTTGGGTTGTTTTTATATCTTCGCTATTGTGAATAATGTGGCAATGAATTTGGGAGTGCAGATATCTCTTCAAGATTCTAGTTTAATTTCCTTTGGATATATACACATAAGTGGGATTGCTGGATCATATGGTAGTTCTTTTTTTTTTTTTTTTTTTTTTTGAGGAACCTCCATACTGTTCTCCATAAAGAATATATACGTTTATTACATACTTCGTCCTACTTGCTCTTCTTATAATGTGACCTTGCATGCCTCCGTTGAGAGGTGTATAGGCAAGGGAGGGGGTTTACATCCCTTCCCTTGAATCTGAGTGGACCTTTACATGTGCCTCACCCAGTATAAGGTGGCAGATATGACACTGTGTCACACTGAGGCTAGATTATAAAAGGCACCGCAGCTGCCCCTTGGCTCTCTTTCTCTGCATGCCCACACTGGGAGCCTATCCACCACGCTGTGAGGATGCCCAGGTCACATGGAGAGGCTCTGTGAGGCATTGCAGCTGACAGCCCCAGACAGGCCTCCACCATGGCCAGCACCAACCTCCAGACATGTGAGTAAAAGAAACTTCAGATGATTTCAACCCGCAGACTTTAAGTCTCTAGCTGAGGCCCCAGGCATGTGGAGCAGAGACAAGCTGTCCTTTTCTGAATTCCAGATTCACAGAAACCATGAGAGAGAGTAAATTCTTTTTATTTTAAACCACAATGTTTTGCAGTAATTTCTTATGTAGCAATAGATAACTAAAATGTATAGGTTAAATCAGAACACCCCCATTTATATATGAGGGTCTCAATCAGGAGAAAGGAGTCAATCTTCTTGAATTCCATTACATACAAAACAATCAAAACAGCCATACCTATCCTATAACTACCAGATTCTTCCCTATACTACCCACTTTATCAGTGGTTCACAAAAACATTGTGGTATTGATTTATTATGTGGCAAGCACTGTCAAACTGAATCAATTAACATTTCCGGGGAATTTTCATTCCTGCAAGCAAACCACATTCAGTTGCTAGAAACACATGAACTAATGGCCATCGTTTAGTTTTATTTTTCAAGCCACATAGGCATCCCCACCTGCTACATACCAGAGATCTGTAAAGGTCAGACTGTAATGTAAAAGTCAGCTCCAGTATAACTGCAAATCCTGAACAGTGATGTCCCCTGGAATTAAGTGACTTTGAAAGATAAATTTGTTAACTGTTTACAGTAATTTATCAGTTAAGGGAGTCATTTGGTTAAAAGTAACAGAAAATCCAACCAACCGTGGCTTAAACAAATGCTTATTTTTCTCCTGTAATGAGAAATTTGGAGATCAGGGCTCCTGACATTGGTTCAGAGGCTTGACCATCATCAGCGCCAGAGGTTCTGTGATTCTCTTTTCTTTTTTCTCATGGTCTTGCACTGTGGTCACATTATGGCTATTGCAGCTCTGGGTAATCTGTGATCAGGGCTGAAGGAAGGTCAAGGGGGAAAATGTGGTGCCAACAGAGTCCTGCTTACACCTCAGTGGCCAAAGCACACCAAGACCACTCCCTAGAGTAAGGGAGACTGGAAAAGACCAGCCTCTATAGCAGAGGCAGCAAGGGAGAAGTTGGATGGGACTAGATGTTGGATGAACCTGCAGTGTCTGAAATTAATACAAAAATGACTTTCTCTTGGTTAAATATTCACGAAAACATTGACCAATAGAATGCATACATATATTGGGCCTTCTTTTCACTCATAAACTCATCCATCTGATTATAACCTATATATTATACATATACATCACAGTTTCCAAAACTGCATGGATGTTTCATCAATCAATTAGTATACACAGTATAATCCTATTTTTTTTGTGAAAAATAAACATGAACAAATAGGCATTCAAAATAATGTGAAAAAATAGACACACTAAAATATTGACAGAATTACGCATCTTCCCCCTTTTATATTGTCTCACTTTTTTTTACAATAAAACATATTAACTATGGAATAAGAAAAAAAGAGTAATACATGTAGAAAATTAGCATTTAAACTGTTAACTGTTATGAAAAAATATGTTTGTGTATAACTGCACCACTACTTTGCTGAACACCTGAAACTAACACAACTTTGTAAATCAACTATACTTCATTTAAAAAAAGGAAAGAAAATAAAAAAAAAAATAAAATGTTAACTTTAAAAAATAAAAACCAATGAGAGATCATCTCTGTTAACATTGGTATACAGCCTTTCAAATAGATACACACACACACTCATACATTTGAACATTTACTACATCAAAATCCTAATATATGTTAGTGTTATCTCATTTAATCCAAACAATTACATGATAAAGTTCCTAGAGAATCTTCACTTCCCATATACTTATTATCTAATGCCCAAAGTTACAATGCTGAACAGAGCAATGGTCATGAAAAATAATCACTAATGAAGAGACCACTGGTAAACTCGCTGCCTAGCCAGATACTGTCCTCCACTCAAAAACTAGCACATATTTTTGTCTAGCACATCAGTATCTTTGTGTTTCTCATTTACTACTTTTGACTTACTGAGAATTTGATCTTAGGTAAGTTATTAACCTCTCTGTGCCTGCATGTTATCATCTGAAAAATGGGGATGTAGTTATCTACTCCATGGACTGTATGGGCAGTTTAATGGATTAATACCTGGCACATTTTAAGCCCTGTACAAGGGGTGGTCTTTAAAATTATTATTACATGCTTAAGTATAAAGGTTAAATAGATATTGGATACATGAGCTGAGGGGCTGAGGAAGAGTTCGAGAGAAAAGGAAATTAGCATTGTCAACATACTGATGATGTTTGAAGTCATGGAACTGGAGAGAAGGAGTTAATTTTTTATTTTTTATTTTATTTTCCATTATGATTTATTACAGAATATTGAGTATAGTTTCCTGGCTGTACACTAGGATCTTGCTGTTTACCCATTCTGTATACAGTAGTTTGCGTCTGCTAATCCCAAACTCCCACTCCACCCCACCTCCACCTCCGCCCACCCTTGGCAACCACAAGTCTGTTCTCTATATCAGTGAGTCTGTTTGTTTCGTAGATAAGTTCATTGGGGTCATATTCTAGATTGCACATATAAGTCATATCATATGGTATTTGTCTTTCTCTTTTTGACTTACGTTGCTTAGTATGATCATCTCTAGGTCCATCCATGTTGTTGCAAATGGCATGATTTCATTCTTTATTATGGCTGTGTAGGATTCCATTATGTATACGTACCACATCTTCTTTATCCATTCGTCTGTCGAGAGACATTTAGGTTGCTTCCATGTCTTGACTGTTGTAAATAGTGCTACTATGAACACAGGGGTGCGTGTATCTTTTCGAAGTATAGCTTCATCTGGATATATGCCCACGAGTGGGGTTGCTGGATCATGCCAGCTCTATTTTTAGTTTTTTGAGGAACCTCCATACTGTTCTCCATAGCGGCTGCACCAATTTACATTCCTACCAGCAGTGTAAGAAGGTCTGCTTTTCTCCACACTCTTGCCAGCATTTATTATTGGTAGACTTTTTAATGATGGTTATTCTGACCGTTGTGAGGTGGTACCTCACTGTAGTTTTGATTTGCATCTTGAGAGAGGGAGTTTAGACGAGATCAAGTACCTAGAAAAACAGATGCTATTAGCATGTTATTGAATTGGTCCCAAGTGGTAGGCACCATGTTTGCTGAACCATTTACCCACTTCTGCAGAAAATCTTTGCTTCTGATGCTTACTTAACATGTTAACAAATGTCTTTCCTATAAAGATTCAAAGGAAAAATCCCATCTTGATCTGGTCTAGGGAAAAGTTTTCTTTCCCTATTCATTAGTTTATTTCCCTTTCCTGGACAATGGGAGCTACGTAAACCACAAATTTAACTCTTGCAATGAGTTGCCATAATTTCAAAGCTGAGTTGAAAATTCACCTGCACTTCAATTCACTGATTCTATGTGCTAGTTCTTTGTTCTTTCCGATGAATATTTATTGTTTCTGTTTTCATTGTCTGATTTAATTTCGCAGAGTCACTCCAGATCCTTTGTGGAGGAGGGTTGGTGGAGGAGCTGAAGTGGAAGAACAGGCTGGATTAGAGGGATGGCTTTGATGAGTGGATTCTCATGCCTGCCTCCCCACTGTGGCTGGCTCCACTCACTGCCCCTCCCCACCCCCCACACCAGACTTCTCTTGGTTCCCTGGTTCAAAATTCTCCGAACACCAGTCTTCACGTTTACTCTTTCCTCTGCTTACATCACTTTCCCCTACTTTTTATGCAGCCAACTGCTCATCTTCCAGTTCCCAACTGGAAGTGAGCACCAATGAAGTGCCAACCCTTTATGAAGGTCTTCTCTGAATGCCACCCTCCCTCAATCATATATCCTCACAGACCCTTGTACTTTTTCTTCATAGCACTTATTATCATCAAAATCTTTTTATTTTATTGACAACTATCATCTTCTTTTAAAAACTTTCTCTCTTGTATTTGCCTCTATTCAAGAACAAAGTGTCACCCGATCCCATATTCAAAGGAGTCCAGCTCTCTGTACTCTGCTAATCCCTTAGCGTGTGAAGGGATGCAGCTCTAGGTCAGACCGCTTAGGTGGTTTGATTTTTATTTTTTTATTAAAATTTTTTTTAACTTTTAATTTATTTCTTTTACTTTTTAATTTATTGGCTGCATTGGGTCTTCATTGCTGTGCGCAGGCTTTCTGTAGTTGCAGAGAGCAGGGGCTACTCTTCATTGCAGTGTGTGGGCTTCTTATTGTGGTGGCTTCTCTTGTTGCAGAGCACAGGCTCTAGGCGTGTGGGCATCAGTAGTTGCAGTGCATGGGCTCAATAGGTGTGGCTCACAGACTCTAGAGCACAGGCTCAGTAGTTGTGGCGCACGGGCTTAGTTGCTCCGCGGCATGTGGAATCTTCCCGGACCAGGGCTTGAACCCATGTCCCTGCATTGGCAGGCGGATTCTTAACCACTGTGCCACCAGGGAAGCCCAGGTGTTTTTAAATAAGACCCAGAAAGTGATAGCAAAATGAAATAATTTGCAATTTGAAAAACATTTCTGCCATTTCTTTCTCTCTGAAGTATTCAGTCCATGTTCAGATTTCGCCAACTTTGCACAAAATGCCTTTTATGGCTGTTTCTAACCCTGAATCAGGTTGAGGTTCACATATTGCAACCAAATTTTATGTATCTTTAGAGTCTTTTAGTCTGGAAAAGTTTCTCCACTTCCTTTTTGAAGAATCCAGGCTAATGTTCCATTTTCTAGGTTCATCAGACTGTTTCCTGATGGCAGGGCTTAAACTATTCCTCCATCCCTTTTATTTTTTTATAAGCTAGAAGTTGAGGCTAGAGCAGGGCTATCTAATAAAAATATAGCCTGAGCCACAAACATAATTTAAAATTATCTGGTAGCCACATTTTAAAAAATGAAAAAAAATTAAATTAATTTTAATAAGATATGCAAGATATTTAACCCATTATTTCTAAAATATGATTTCAACATATAAAAATATTGAAAAGGTGTCAATGAGACAAAAATTTGGGGATGGGTATTAAGGTCTTTAAATGATGGGTGTTCTTCACACTTAGAGCACATCTCAATTTGGAGTAGTCAGATTTCAAGTGTGTCAGATGTGGCTAGTGGCTACCATATTGGACAGTGACGTCTAAGGGCTTGATTAGATTCAGGTTAAATGTCCTTGGTAAGAATGCTTTATTGGGTGATACTGTGTACTATTAGTGATGTTACCTTTGAACACGTGGATGAAGTGCCAGAGTTTTCCACTATAAAAGATTTACTACCCCCCTGCCTCCAATGTAAAAAGTAACCTGTAGGTATTCTTTGGGCACCATGCGTCTATCTCGTTGCCCCACAGCCTTTCACCCAATGATTTTAGAATCCATTGACGATCCTTGTGGGAACTAATTATTATACCGCAGGTTACGAACTGTTAATTTCCCATAATTTCTTTTACATCTACTAGCTGGCAATCATCTACAAAAAAAAGGAAAAGATATAAAAACAGTTGATTGAACCTGGTGTACCCCCCCCAAAAAAAAAATAAAAAAATAAAAAAATAAATAAAAAAATAAAAACAAACAAACAAAAAAATCCCCAAAAAACAAAAAAACCCCACATATTGGCTCCATATTCTCCTCTGGCCACTACACTAAAAAAAAAAAAAAAAAAGAATGAACCTCCATTAAATTTTGTACTTATAATTCTAAAAAAAAAAAAAAAAAGGAAAAGATCTGCTATTAATTTCAAGGTGTTGTTAACATTAGGGATTCTCTTTGCTCCTTTTCCTTAGGAGGCAAGATTTGCAGCGAGTCCACGTGGACACCTTCTGGGACTGGACGTGCACTGGTGAGGCCCGGCGAAGGGAGGAATGAGGAGAGGTCAGGACGATGCAGGTGTGTGTTAAGGTAAGGCTAATAAATAAATGTCAGCATTTTGCTGGCTTAACACATGGGTGTTTGCTTTTGCTTTCGTAAAGGTCCCCATGTGGGTGTTGCTGTTTTCCAGGTGGTCTTTCTCCAGATGGTAATTCAGGGACACAGGCTTCTACCATTTTGTGCTCTGGCATTACCGGAGGCCTTGAAGTCCCCTGCGTCTAGGCTGAAGGGAAGGGGAGAGTGAAGGTCATTCATCTCCTAACTTCCTTGACCTAGAAGTGAAACACAATTTCCACTTGTACTTCATAGTGAGAGCTAGTCACATGGCCCCACTTATATGCAAGGGGTGGAATGGGGCTGGCAAGTATAGTTTCTATAGTACAGCTACTTTCCAGAAACATCTATTTTTTCTGTCACTGCCACAATGCAGCTGAGAGGCTGTTGGCCAGAGGATAGAGGAGTGTTTGCTGACTGTTTCTTCTTTTTACTCCACCAGTGGCAAGCAAATCTTATTTTTTAATTTACTCTGAAAAAGACTAGGTGAGATTCTTTTAAAGAAAAATCTCCATGTAAACATGATTGCTATTTAAAAACAGAAAAAAAGAAAGAAAAGGAAAGAGGATAAGCAGTGAGTACAGAGAGCATTAAAAATATTTCATGAGTTATTTCACAAAATGTAGTGGTAGGGAAAAAATAGTGGTAGGGAGAAAATACAGTAGTAATCGAAATTGTGACAGATTTATCACATTTTTACACAATGAGTTCTCTATTGGAGAGATGTTTAAAGCACTCACATACATGGTAACCAGAGTCTGAAATGTAAACATAATCTTAAAATATTATTTGCTAAATAACTGTATGTATGTACTAATTCTTTCATTTATTTGTTGTTTTATTGAAGTATAGTTGATTTACAATGTTGTGTTAGTTTCAGGTGTAGAGTGAAGTGATTCAGACATATATATGTGTGTGTATATATATACACATATACACACACATATATATATTATTTTCCTATATATATATACATATATATTATTATACATATATATATTATTTTCCATTATAGGTTATTACAGGATATTGAGTATAGTTGCCTATGCTGTGCAGTAGGTCCTTGTTACTAATTTACTTTGTATGTACTAGTGTGTATCTGTTAATCCCACACTCTTCATTTATCCCTCTCCCCGCTTTCTCCTCTGGTAACCATAAGTTTGTTTTCTATGTCTGGGAGTCTGTTTCTGTTTTATAAATAAGTTCATTTGTATCATTTTTTAGATTCCACACACAAGTGATATCATATGATACTTGTCTTTCTCTGTCTGGCTTACCTCACTTAGGGTGATCATCTCTAGGCCCATCCATGTTGCTGCAAATGGCATTCTTTGTTTCTTTTCTTTCTTTTTTAATGGCTGAGTAATATTTGTACTAATCTTTATATGTATTTTACACATACCTTATCCTGGGACTCATGATCTTGTTCTTAATGGTCACAAATCTGGTAAAGCCATATCTTCTTACTCAACAAGTATCTATTGAATGCCTACCATGTGTCAGATACTGTCTTAGGTGTAGAAAATATCCTGGTGAATAAGAATTACAAAATCACTGTCCTTATGGAGTTTATGGTCTGGTGGGAAAACAGACATTAAGCACATTGTTACCCTCTAAAATAAAATGATTTCAATGATAATAAGTGCTATGAAGAAAACATTTAGGGTCCATGAGATTATTATATAATGGTGGGGGTGAGGGGAGGGTTTCAGGGAAGGTCTTCCTGAAGTGTTGGCACTTAATCTGAAGCTTGAAAGTTGAGTGCGTTTTGGCAGGGTGGGCAGGGGTCAGATCATGCAGGGTCTTGTAGGCCAAACTAAGGACTTTTAACTTTTGTCTGAATACAAGGGGGAGAATCTGGAAGGATTTAAGCACAGATGTCTTATAACTATAGCTGTATTCTAAAAAGGTTACTGGAATAGTAGCTATGTTAGACATTGAAACAACTTTATAGTGATTAAAACAGAACTCTCAGATGAATTAAATGGCAACTCAACGGACAGAAGAGAAAGTTCATCAGAAGACTCACTATACGTAGGAAACCTGTATATGGTAAATATGTCATTTCAAACAACTGGAGGAAAAAATGGATTACTTGTTAACATTTTCTGATATCACAGTATCCCTCTAGAGAAAAAATAAAGTTGGACCCATATTTCAGAAATTTAAAACTACAAAAAGGCCCAGAAGACATCATGGGAGGAGTACAAAAAATAATGTTGTGGGTGCAGAATGCCTTTTGTGAGTAGTAGATTTCAAAATCCAGACATCACAGTAATGATGGTGGTTTATCTTAGGCCCTGGAGAGATGGCAGTGGGTGGCTTCAAAGCATATTTTGGAGGTGGAATCAGCAAGAGCAGGTTATTATTGAATGGGGTGGGTGAAAGAGGGAAAGAGTAGAAAAATGTCAAGAATGATCTGAGGACTTCCAAATTTGTAGTTTGAGGAACCCAGTGGGTGGTAGTGCTGCCTACTGAAATGGGGGAGAATGGAGGCAAGGATGTTGCTGGGATGATAAAAAAAATTTCAGCTCTGGATTAAAACATTTTGTGCTTCAAAGGACACCAATAAGAAAGAAGAAGATAGCATATAGAAAAACTATTTGCATATCTGATAAGGGATTTGTATCCTTAATATAGAAAGACATCTTAAAACTCAATAATAAAAAGACAAACGGATTAAAAAAATGGGCAAAGGATTTGAATAGACATTACTCCAAAGAAGATATAAGAATGGCCAGTAAGCATGTGAAAAGATGCTGAACATCATTAGTTACTAAGAAAATGCAAATAAAACTGACATGAGATACTACTTCACACCTAGTAGGATGGCCATAATAAAAAAGGTAAATAATGATAGGTGTCAGTGAGGATGCAGAGAAAATTGGAACCCTCATACATTGCTAGTAGGAATGTAAAATGGTGTAGCAACTTTGGAAAACAGTTTGGCAGTTTCCCAATATGTTAAACATAGAGTTACTATGTGACTCCACACTTCTGTAACTGAAGGTGGGGTCCGGCTGCTTGCCACTCAATAGCCAAGAAAGGGGCAAAGCTGGTGGAAAGGAAAGTTTGCTTTATTTTGGATGCCAGCAACCAGGGCAGGGGGGAGGGGGAGGGTGGACTTCTGTTCAAAGGCCAACTCCATCCCTGACAATGAGGGGGCAAGAGCTTTTACAGACAGAGGGAGGGGGCTACATGCAGAAACAGCACAGTCAGCTCTGACAGGCATCTTGATATTGGTCATCGGTGGTCTGACCAGTGTCATCTTTTGTTTTTTCCCTGATGGAGGACTTTTATTTATTTTATTAAAAAAATTTTTTTTAAATTTTTAATTTTTAATTCTTTACAATAAACTGCATATATTTAAAGTGTACAATTTGGTATCCCAATCTCGCAATTCATTCGCCCCCAACCCTCCCCGCTTTCCCCACTTGGTGTCCATATGTTGGTTCTCTACATCTATGTCTCTATTTCTGCCTTGCAAACCGGTTGATTTGTACCATTTTTCTATAGTCCACATATATGTGTTAATATACGATATTTGTTTTTCTCTTTCTGACTCATTTCACTCTGTATGACAATCTCTAGGTCTATCCGTGTGTCTAAAAATGTCCCAGTTTCATTGCTTTTTACAGCTGAGTAATATTCCACTGTATATATGTACCACATCTTCTTTATCCATTCATCTGTTGATGGACATTTAGGTTGCTTCCATGTCCTGGCTATTGTAAAAAGTGCTGCAGTGAACATTGGAGTGCATGTATCTTTTTGAATTATGGTGTTCTCTGGGTATATGCCCAGCAGTGGGATTGCTGGGTCATATGGTAGTTCTATTTTTAGTTTTGCAAGGAACCTCCATACTGTTCTCCATAGTGGCTGTATCAGTTTACATTCCCATCAGCAGTGCCAGAGCATTCCCTTTTCTCCACACCCTCTCCAGCATTTCCTGTTTGTAGATTTTCTGATGATGCCCATTCTAACTGGTGTGATGTGATACCTCATTGTAGTTTTGATTTGCATTTCTCTAATAATTAGTGATGTTGAGCAGCTTTTCATGTGCCTCTTGGCCATCCGTATGTCTTCTTTGGAGAAATGCCTATTTTGGGCTTCTGCCCATTTTTTGACTGGATTGTTTGTTTTTTTGATATTGAGCTGGATGAACTGTTTATATATTTTGGAGATTAATCCTTTGTCTGTTGATTTGTTTGCAAATATTTTCTCCCATTCTGAGGGTTGTCTTTTCATCTTGCTTATAGTTTCCTTTGCTGTGCAGAAGCTTTGAAGTTTCATTAGGTCCCACTTATTTATTTTTGTTTTTATTTCCATTACTCTAGGGGGTGGATCAGAAAAGATCTTGCTGTGATTTACGTTGAAGAGTGTTCTTGCTATGTTTTCCTCTAGTTTTATAGTGTCTGGCCTTACATTTAGGTCTTTAACCTATTTTGAGTTTATTTTTGTGTATGTTGTTAAAGAGTGTTCTAATTTCATTCTTTTACATGTAGCTGTCCAATTTTCCCAGCACCACTTATCGAAGAGGGTGTCTTTTCTCCATTGTATATCCTTGCCTCCTTTGTCATAGATTAGTTGACCATAGTTTATCTCTGGGCTTTCTATCCTGTTCCATTAATCTATATTTCTGTGTTTGTGCCAGTACTATACTGTCTTGACCACTGTAGCCTTGTAGTATAACCTGAAGTCAGGAAGCCTGATTCCATCAACTCCATCTTTCCTTCTCAAGATTGCTTTGGCTATTTGGGGTCTTTTGCATTTCCACACAAATCGTAAAATTTCTTGTTCTACTTCTGTGAACAATGCCATTGGTAATTTGATCGGAATTGCATTGAATCTGTAAATTGCTTTCGGTAATATAGTCATTTTCACAATGTTGATTCTTCTAATCCAAGAACATGGTATGTCCCTCCATCTGTCTGTGTTGTCTTTGATTTCTTTCTACATGATCATCTTAATAGATGCAGAAAAAGCTTTTAACAAAATTCAACACCCATTTATGATAAAAGCTCTCCAGAAGGTGGGCATAGAGGGAATCTACCTCAACATAATAAAGGCCATATATGACAAACCCACAGCAAACATCATTCTCAATGGTGAAAAATTGCAAGCATTCCCTCTAAGATCAGGAACAAGACAAGGATGTCCACTCTCGCCACTGCTATTCAACATAGTTTTGGAAGTCCTTGCCACAGCAATCAGAGAAGAAAAAGAAATCAAAGGAATCCAAATTGTAAAAGAAGAAGTCAAACTGTCACTGTTTGCAGATGACATGATACTATACATAGAAAATCCTAAAGATGCCACCAGAAAACTACTTGAGCTAATCAATGAATTTGGTAAAGTTGCAGGAAACAAAATTAACACACAGAAATCTCTTGCATTTCTATACACTGGGGGTTTCAGTGTCTACAAGACAGCTCACAGGATATGGCTCAGAGAGGTCCTTGACTACGCTTAATGACTAAACTATTTAGTCTTGTTGAACTGTTTTCCTTTGTTTCTGTAATTTCTCACTTCTCTGATTAAACTTATTCTTTGGCTAAAGTTTTTCCACAGACAAAAAGCAGGTGGAGGACATGGCAGGGAAGGACTGTAAGTCCTGCTCTGTTTCACTTCCACTTCTAGGTGTTTAGTCAAGAAAAGTGAAAACATGATCACAAAAAGTCTTATATACAAATGTCCATAGCCCCATTATTGGTAATAACCAAAAAAGTGGAAACAACCCAAATGGGTATTAACTAATGAACGGATAAACAAAATGTAAAATATTCATACAATAGAATATTTGGCAATAAAAGGAAATGAAATACAAGCTACAACACGGATAATCCTCAAAAACATGTGAAGTGAAAGAAGTCAGTCACAAAGATCCACATGTTGTATACCGTATACACGAAAAGTCCAGAACAGGCAAGAAACAGAAAGTAGATTAGTGGTTGCCTAGGGCTGGGAGGGGAAGGAGCAATGGGCAGAACCGGAGTGACTGCTAATAATTACAGCAGGGGTCCCCTACCCTAGGTACTGCCCTCCTTCTATTAGGAATTGGGCCACACAGCAGGAGGTGAGTGGCAGGCGACTGAGCGAATCTTCATCTGCCACTTCCTATAGCTCCTCATTTACTCACATTACCGCCTGAACCACCCACACCTCCCCAAAAAACTGTCTTCCACAAAACCGGTCCCCGATGCCAAAAAGGTTGGGGACTGCTGAGTTACAGAGTTTCATTTTGGGGGTCAGGAAAATGCCCTAAAGTTAGAGTATAGGGATGATTGCACAATTCTGTAAATATATAAAAACCCACTGATTTGTGTATTTTAAGCAGGTGAACTTTATAGTATGTAAATTTTATCTCTATAAAGCACTTAAAGATTCAACTTGAGATATATTAATTTTCCTAAGTAAGCCTGTGAATTCTCTTAAAGAACGCTGCTCTGGTGTACGTGGGTTTAGGGCATCTGAACAGGTTCTGGGGGATGTCAGAAAGCCTCAGAGTTTATAGATTCCGCAGAAGACCTGGATGGGGAATAGGCTGTTGTCAGAGCATCTCGCTTTCTTTCTCCAGGCTCCGGGAGCGAGGCCACGCCCCTTCCTCGTTTCTTAGCAACCAGCCCGGGACTCGCGCTCCCCATCAAGCCGTCACTTCCGCTCCGCGACAGGAAGTGGGGTCAGAGCCGGCAGCTGTCCCGGGAGTGGAGCGTTCGCGGCTTCTGCAGCCGCTGGAGGAGCGGGGTTTCCGTGGACCTGGCCGCCTCCCTCTCTCCCGCCTCCCGCGGGCGGGGAGGCCCTCCAGGAGTCAGAGGGCCTCAGGGGTCCAGGCCCGCGCAAGAGGAAGTCGAGGCCCGGGAGCGCGTGGCCGCCGGGGCGACTCCCTGGGCCCTGGGGTCTCCCCAGCCTGGCTGCGTGTCTGCTGCTGCGGCCCCAGGAGCTTCCCGCGTCTGCCCCTCCGACCGCCGGGGTCCTGGACGCTGGGACTCCTCTGCGTGCCTCCCGCAGGGTCCTCCCGCCTCCCTTTGAAAGAGGACCCCTCGTAGGGGAGGCTCGCCGGGCTGCTGACGCTCTTCCCCGCCCAGACCCCGAAGCGACCCGCCATGCCCGCCGTGTGAGTGAGCGGCCGGCTTGTGACGCTTCCCAGAGCCCTGCAGGGTAAGCGCTTGCGTGTGTGCACGGCCGCGTGGGCCTGTGCGTTTTTATCCCCTGCAAAACCTGAGCTAGGGGACCCCGGGTTCTGTTCGGCACGTCGGTCTTTTGGTTTACTTTTCTTTAACATCTCTACCAGGGGTTGTTCCCTGTCGTTGTTGCAAACCAGACGACTCTGCGCCTTCTGTTAGCTGAGGGGGAAGGCACGTTGCAATAGGCTGGACGGGTCCAGGATTTGCTGATTGTTTGGGGTTTTTTCAGCCCGACCTATCTGTATCAGGCCATTCTTAGTTAGATTTAAGTTTTTAATGTGTTTGGGTTTTATATTCAACACTTACAGGTAGTTCTTGGGCAGAGCCTGTGTCGTATAGTACTTTTCTGACTCTTGTACTCCTAAGCACAATGCTGAACACGTAGTAAAGGCTCATTAAGTTTTAAATTTGAATATCAGAAGATACACATTCTAACATTTTCAACTTAATGTTGACGGGGCATATTGACATGTAAGTCAGCTCCTGGAAAGGACAACGTAAAATAACATGATCTTTTAAGATAAATATGTTTGAAATTTAGAGGCTGCCTGGAAGGCTAAGTACAGTGCTCTTGGTGGAAGAGAAATACGGTACATCTATCTTTTAGGAAGAGGCCACATAAATAATGGTGTGTCAGTGCTTGTTTCTTTTCTTTTCCCTTTTCTCTTTCCTTCCTTTTTTTTTTTTTTTTTTTTTCTTTTTTTAATAGGTGTTGTATCCTAACTTACTGAGGTGCTCGCTGCCATTATGGGAAACCAGCTCGCCGGCATCGCTCCCTCCCAGATCCTTTCTGTGGAGAGCTATTTCTCAGACATCCATGACTTTGAGTATGATAAGAGTCTGGGGAGCACTCGCTTCTTTAAAGTTGCTCGAGCGAAACACCGGGAAGGCCTGGTGGTTGTGAAGGTCTTTGCAATTCAGGATCCCACGTTGCCTCTCACCAGCTATAAACAAGAGCTTGAGGAACTGAAAATCAGGCTTCATTCTGCACAGAACTGCCTGCCTTTCCAGAAAGCAGCAGAAAAAGCGTCTGAGAAGGCAGCCATGCTCTTCAGACAGTATGTGCGCGACAACCTCTACGACCGTATCAGCACCCGCCCCTTCCTGAACAACATCGAGAAGCGCTGGATTGCCTTCCAGATCCTCACGGCTGTGGACCAAGCGCACAAGTCTGGAGTCCGTCACGGGGACATCAAGACTGAGAACGTGATGGTCACCAGTTGGAATTGGGTCCTTCTAACTGATTTTGCCAGTTTTAAACCCACTTACCTTCCAGAGGACAACCCAGCAGATTTCAACTATTTTTTTGACACTTCCCGGAGGAGAACTTGTTATATTGCGCCTGAACGTTTTGTTGATGGTGGATTGTTTGCCACTGAGTTAGAATACATGAGAGATCCGTCTACTCCACTTGTAGACTTAAATAGCAATCAGAGAACAAGAGGAGAGTTGAAGCGAGCAATGGATATCTTTTCAGCAGGTATTTGACTTGGGCGGGAATGTGCATTTATTTTAACTCTTGAACATAGAAAATTAATTTTTTCATAAATCCTCCTACGCTGTTCAGATAGATGCCGTATTCTCTCATTGGACATGTTTAAGTACCTAGAAAATGCGAAGAGTGGTCTGTTCATTCAGATGTTTAAGGTATATTTGAATTCTTCTGTATGTGTCAGGCACTGTCTTAAGTACTAGAGATGTAGATGGGTAATTATTTCTCTCTTTTCAAGGTGCTTACAGTTTAATGGGGAGATAGATATGATTTTGAAAAAAGACATTTCAGTGCACTGTGGTTTGCTGTGGTGGTGATAAGCTTAGGGTGCTGTTATAGGAACGTATGGATACTTAAATGAGTCTCTGTGGTGGTGATGGGTAGAGAGGCAGGATCAGGAGAGGCATCTTTATTGGAAGGATGGTATTTAAACTGAGACCTGAAAGGTGATTGGGAGCTACCTATGGTAAGGGGAGTTTGTTTCAGGCAGAGGGTGTTGCTTATGTGAAGACTAGAGGACCAGAGCATGGTGCATTGATTTACTAGGGCACTTGAAGTACCCTAGTCGCCAGGTTTGCCTGAGGCCCTTAGGAACCGGGCCGCACAGCAGGAGGTGAGTGGCGGGAGAGCAAGTGAAGCTTCGTCTGCTGCTCCCCATCACTTGCATTACTGCCTGAACTATTCCCCACCCTGTCCATGGAAAAATTGTCTTCCATGAAACTGGTCCCTGGTGCCAGAAAGGTTGGGGACCACTGCTTTAGTGCATCTGGGTGTGAGGTAAGCAAGGCCCAGATAAGAAGGGCTTTGGTATGCCCATCCTAGTCTACAGGGACATGATCAGATGTGTGTTTTAGACAAAACACTGGCTGTAGCAGGAGAGTGGGTTGCAGGGGAGTCACACTGGAGATGGGAAAACCAGTTAGTAGTCAGCTGCCACAATCCAGGTAGGACATGATCCTCACCAGCTTCAAGTTGTGACAGTTAGAGAGGGAGTGGAGAGAAGTAATGCTGAAGAGGTAATTAGTGGGTGGAATTGTTAGGATTTGGTGATTGATTGGAGGATCAAGAACGCTCCTCTTCCCCATTTGGGAAACCTGTTGGATGATGATACCAGTCACTGAGCTAGGAGACACACGAGGAGGAACAGATGGCGGTGGGAAGATGCTGAGGTCTGTATTAGAGTTGATGGCAGTGGGAAGTTGCTGAGGTCGAGTTGAAGGTGTCCGGGGATATCCAGGAAAAGATGTGTGACAGGCAGTTGGTTAAAAGGTTTGGTATGTGGAGATGTGGGGTGGAGATGGAGATTTGGTAGTTATCAGGAAGTTGGTAGTTACACACTGTAGTCAAGGAAATGTGTTTGTCGTCAGGGAGTTTGCGGAGAAGTTATTCTTAAGCGTGTTTGGCTCCCCTTAAAGATTTTGATGAAACCAGTGACCCCCTTCTTTGGAAAAAAGTACCATACATTCATACACTTTATTTACATACACAGAACTCATGAAGCTTGGTAATGGTTTCTAGGCTATCTGTGAACTTCTGGGAGGAGAAGTAGGCTGGGGATGGTATCCTGAGGAATACCATGTGAACTCCAGCATCAGTGCCGTTTTTTGGTAACTTTTGCAAAGGTTGGCTTTAATCTTTTTCTCAGCTGTAGGTTTCCTACAAAGAAAACATAAATTGAGTTGTATTTTAGATTATTTAGGAAAAGTGACATAATTAATGAAGAAGTATGTTTCATCTAGGAGAATGAATGAACATTGTTACACAACATTCATTGAGCTGTTGGTTTGTTCAGCTCACTAATCTGTGTCCCAAGGTAATACTGAGGGAGGCTATTTTTGATGAGGTGGGGTAGCCTCCAGGTTGTAAATATAACAAGATTAGAAATGTAATCCATCGAAGTCCCAACCTGATCAGTGAATTTATCTAAATTTTTCTTGAACCATTTTTACATTTTAAACTTACTTTTCTATAAATAGGACTCCTCCAGCTTAGAAATCTGATCACTTTCTAACTTCAGGGGATCATTTATAGCTTTTTTTTAAAAATAAAATTGAGGTATAATTGCATATAACATTAGTTTCTGGGGTACAGCATAATGATTTGATATTTGTGTAAATTGGGAAACGATTACCACAAGTCTAGTTAACTAACATCTGTCACTATATGTAGTTACAAAATTTTTTTTTCTTGTGGGTGAGAACTTTTGATATCTCCTCTCTTAGCAACTGCAGTCACCTTGCTGTGCATTGCATCTCCATGTCTAATTTATTTTATACCTGAAAGTTTATTATAGTTTTAAAATTTCGGGAATTGATGAAGGGTTTGTATTTATCCTTTTGTGTGCAGTGTAGTCAGTCATTACAGTTTTGTGAAGTTCAGCGGAATTCTTACTCAGCACTTGCTTTTCCAGACTAAAGAGCTGTACATTGTTTTGGCTGAAGATAGGCCCTTTCCTTTCTTGGAAAGAGGTGGATGGGATCTGTTCACCTCCCATGGCTCCTAAGCTTTGATTTAGCCTCTTTGGCTTTGAATGTTACTTTTCCCTATCTTAACGCATATCCTCATATCCGTGGCTCCTGGCTGCCAGTTTGGAAGAAGTGTATATACTCTCTGTCTCTGGTCACACATAAAGATCTCTTGTTTGCTGGAGATCTTTCATTCATTGACTTGAGTATTTGAGTGCCTGTTGTGTGCAAAACTGCTGTGTAGATGTTGGGAATGCAGCGGTGAACAGTACTGACAGTTTCTGCACTCATGGAGCTTGCATTCTAAGTGTGGGCGGGGAGAGAGAATAAAAAAGTAAATAAGTAAGAAAGTTAATTTTGGTTAGTGAGAAGTGCTGTGATGAAGTGCGGTGATTTCTAAGTGGATGACAAGGGCTGGTAGATAAAATGAAGGCCTCCCCAGAAGGTGACATTGAGCTGACATTATCTGAATGATAAAGAAGGACTTGGTGATGATAAAAGCAGCTTTAACAAATTGTTCTATAGAGAAATACCACCCAGTAACATCTCTTCCAGAGTAGCATTTTAAAGGTTGCAAGAAAGGGGACTTCCCTGGCAATCCAATGGTTAAGACTCTGGGCTTCCACTGCAGGGGGCACGAGTTCCATCCCTGGTTAGGGAACCAAGATTCTGTGGCATGGGCAAAAAATAAATAAATAATTTAAAAAAAGTTGCAAGAAAAAAAAATCCTATATTTACCTCTGTATTAGTTTGCTAGGGGTGACATAACAAAATACTCCAGACTGGGTAGCTTAAACAAAAATTTATTTTCCCTCAGTTCTGGGAAGTTCCCTCCGAGCCTGGAAGTCCAAGATCAAGGTGCCAGCAGGATTGATTTCTCTTGAGGCCTCGCTCCTTGGGTTGGCCACCTTGCCCCTGGTGTTCCTTCCTCTTACAGGGACACCAGTCATAATGGATCAGGGCCCCACCCTCATGACCTCATTTAACCGTAATCACCTCTCCAAATAGTCATATTGTAAGGTGTTGGGGCTTCAACATATGAATTTGCAGGGGTGGTGAGGGACATAGTTCAGTCTGTAAACAACCTCAATTTAGTTGTAAGTAGTCATTTTTTGTTTCTACAGTATTAGGAAATAATTTCAAACTTAAAAACTTGCAAAAATAAAAATAGTACATAGAACCCCCATAAATCCTTTACCCAAATTCACCTGTTGTTTTTGTTCCAGTTGCTTATCACTTATACCTTCTCTCTGTACTCCCCATCCTTCCTCACCCCTCCATGGCCCTTTGCCCCAAGTACTTTAGTATTTCCCAAGACCCCAGTGGTCTCTTACATAATGCTTATGTAACTGTATGTTGCAGTTACCAACTGCATTGAATTTTAACATTGATACAATAATTTACACTTTTTATTCTAATTTTGTATTTGACCCAGTAATGTCCTTTATAGCATTTTTTCCTACTCCAGGATAGGACCCAGTCTAGGGTCAGCTATTGCATTTAGTTGTCGTGTCTCCTTAGCTTCCTTTAATCTGGAACATTTTCACAGCCTTTCATTGTCATTATGACATTGACATTTTTTGAAGAATACCTCTCCCCTTAAATTTTTAAAAATTATGTTTATACTCTTTATTTAAAATAATACTCATAGTAAGTTGCAAAAATAATGAAGAGCCTTTCACCCATCTTCCCCCAGTAGTGAGATCTTACATGACTGTAGTACCATATCAGAATCAGGAGTTGACATTGGTACACTACTGTTAACTAAACTTAGACCTTATTCAGTTTTCACCAGCTTTTACCTGCTCCGTGCGCACGTGCTCGACCTCACCTCTTTCTTTTTCTGTAGAATTGCCCTCATTTTGGATGTGTCGGCTGTTTCCTTATGATTAGATTTAGGTTTTCATTCTCAGTAGGAATACTGTGTAGGTGATGATGTCTTCATAGTATCCTATCTGGAGGCAAAGTATCTGTTGGTGATGTTAATTTTGTTCACATGGTCAAGTTCTTGCCCAGTTTCTCCCCGCTGTAGTTACTTTTTGTTTTTTTAATGCCTTGCAACTAATAAGCAACCTGTGGGAAGAAACTTTTAAGACCATGCAAATATCCTGCCGGTCGTCACAATTTCCTATTTGATTTGGCATCTGTTGATCATTCTTTTTTTTAAATAAATTTATTTATTTATTTGTTGGCTGTGTTGGGTCTTCATTTTTGCACGCGGGGCTTTCTCTAGTTTCGGAGCGTGGGGGCTACTCTTCTTTGAGGTGCATGGGCTTCTCATTGCGGTGGCTTCTCTTATTGTGGAGCACAGGCTCTAGGTGCTCAGGCTTCAGTAGTTGTGGTACATGGGCTCAGTAGTTGTGGTGCACAGGCTTAGTTGCTCTGCAGCATGTGGGATCTTCCAGAGCAGGGATTGAACCCGTGTCCCCTGCATTGGCAGGCAGATTCTTAACTGCTGTACCATCAGGGAAGCCCCTGTTGATCATTCTTGCCTTATCGTTCTTTACTATGATGGTTGCACAATGATGATCTTCCAACTCCAGCACTTCCTCCACATTTACCAGTTGGCCCTCAGCATTTTCATGTGCTCAAGTGTCCTCTCTTTCCCCTCAGTTGTTTATTATTATTGGTATGGACTCTTTAATTTCTGCATGCAGTTTGCTAATATTTTTTGGAGGGTTTTTATCTGTATTCATCCAGGATATTGGTCTGTAGTTTGTTTTACATGTGATGTCTTTGTCTGATTTGCTACTAGGATGATAATGGCCTCATAGAATGGCTTGGGAAGTGTTCCTCCTCTTCTTTCTGTTTGTTGGGATTTGTCAAGGATGGGTGTTAAGTATTTTAATGTTTGTCAGAATTCATGTCTTAAGCCATGTTGGCTTAGGCTTTTCTTTGTGGGAAGTTTTTCATTTCTAATTCAGTCTCTTTATAAGGTCTATTCAGATTTTCTTTCTTTTTAAGTCACCTTTGGTAACCTTTATCTTTCTAGGAATCTGTCCATTTCATTTAATTTATCTAATTTTTGGCATACATTTGTTATGTGAGGTTGGTAGTAATGTCCCTCTTTTCATAGCTGATTTTAGTAGTTTGTCATCTCTCTTCTTAGAAAAACTTGTCAATTGTGTTGAGCCTTTCAAAGCACCAACTTTTGCTTTCGTTGTTCTCTATTGTATTTTATTCCCTGTTTCATAAATTTTCACCCCAGTATCTATTGTTCCTTTCCTTCTTTTTGTTTTGGTTTTAGTTTGCTTCTCAAGGTTAAGGTTAGGCTTTTGTTTTGAGCTCTTCTTTTGTAGCATAGGTGTTTATAGTTATACATTTTCTTTAAAGGCTGCTTTAGTTGCATCGCATACATTTATTTTTTATTTTATTTTTTTAAGAACTTTGATTGAGATAACAGTTAACATACAATAAACTGCATATATTTAGAGTGTACTATTTGGTATACCAATCTCCCAATTCATTCGCCCCCAACCCTCCCCACTTTCCCCACTTGGTGTCCATATGTTTGTTCTCTACATCTGTGTCTCTATTTCTGCTTTGCAAACTGGTTGATTTGTACCATTTTTCTATAGTCCGCATATATGTGTTAATATACGATATTTGTTTTTCTGACTCACTTCACTCTGTATGACAGTCTCTATGTCCATCCATGTCTCTAAAAATGTCCCAGTTTCATTGCTTTTTATAGCTGAGTAATATTCCACTGTATATATGTACCACATCTTTTTTATCCATTCATCTGTTGATAGACATTTAGGTTGCTTCCATGTCCAGGCTATTGTAAATAGTGCTGCAGTGGACATTGGAGTGCATGTATCTTTTTGAATTATGGTGTTCTCTGGGTATGTGCCCAGCAGTGGGATTGCTGGGTCATATGGTAGTTCTATTTTTAGTTTTGCAAGGAACCTCCATACTGTTCTCCATAGTGGCTGTATCAGTTTACATTCCCATCAGCAGTGCCAGAGCATTCCCTTTTCTCCACACCCTCTCCAGCATTTACTGTTTGTAGATTTTCTGATGATGCCCATTCTAACTGGTGTGATGTGATACCTCATTGTAGTTTTGATTTGCATTTCTCTAATAATTAGTGATGTTGAGCAGCTTTTCATGTGCCTCTTGGCCATCCATATGTCTTCTTTGGAGAAATGCCTATTTTGGGCTTCTGCCCATTTTTTGACTGGGTTTGTTTTCTTGATATTGAGCTGGATAAACTGTTTATATATTTTGGAGATTAATCCTTTGTTGATTCTTTTGCAAATATTTTCTCCCATTCTGAGGGTTGTCTTTTCGTCTTGCTTATAGTTTCCTTTGCTGTGCAGAAGCTTTGAAGTTTCATTAGGTCCCACTTATTTATTTTTGTTTTTATTTCCATTACTCTAGGGGGTGGATCAAAAAAGATCTTGCTATGATTTACATCGAAGAGTGTTCTTCCTATGTTTTCCCTTTTAGTGTCTGGCCTTACATTTAGGTCTTTAACCTGTTTTGAGTTTATTTTTGTGTATGTTGTTAAAGAGTGTTTTAATTTCATTCTTTTACATGTAGCTGTCCAGTTTTCCCAGCACTGCTTATTGAAGAGGCTGCCTTTTCTCCATTGTATATCCTTGCCTCCTTTGTCATAGATTAGTTGACCATAGTTTATCTCCGGACTTTCTATCCTATTCCATTGATCTGTATTTCTGTTTTTGTGCCAGTACCATACTGTCTTGATCACTGTAGCCTTGTAGTATAGCCTGAATTCCATCAACTCCATCTTTCCTTCTCAAGATTGCTTTGGCTGTTTGGGGTCTTTTGTGTTTCCATACAAATCGTAAAATTTCTTGTTCTAGTTCTGTGAACAATGCCATTGGTAATTTGATCAGGATTGCATTGAATCTGTAAATTGCTTTCGATAGTATAGTCATTTTCACAATGTTGATTCTTCCAATACAAGAACGTGGTATGTCCCTCCATCTGTTTGTGTCATCTTTGATTTCTTTCATTAGTGTCTTATAGTTTTCTGAGTACAGGTTTCTTACCTCCTTGGTTAGGTTTATTCCTAGGTATTTTATTCTTTTGTTGCAATGGTGAATGGGATTGTTTCCTTAATTTCTCTTTCTGATCTCTCATTGTTAGTGTATAGAAATGCAAGAGATTTCTGTGTGTTAATTTTGTTTCCTGCAACTTTACCAAATTCATTGATTAGCTCAAGTAGTTTTGTGGTGGCATCTTTAGGATTTTCTATGTATAGTATCATGTCATCTGCAAACAGTGACAGTTTGACTTCTTCTTTTCCAGTTTGGATTCCTTTGATTTCTTTTTCTTCTCTGATTGCTGTGGCAAGGACTTCCAAAACTGTGTTGAATAGTAGTGGTGAGAGTGGACATCCTTGTCTTGTTCCTGATCTTAGAGGGAATGCTTGCAATTTTTCACCATTGAGAATGATGTTTGCTGTGGGTTTGTCATATATGGCCTTTATTATGTTGAGGTAGGTTCCCTCTATGCCCACCCTCTGGAGAGTTTTTATCATAAATGGGTGTTGAATTTTGTTAAAAGCTTTTTCTGCATCTATTGAGATGATCATGTGGTTTTTATCCTTCAGTTTGTTAATATCATATATCACACTGATTGATTTGCATATGTTGAAGAATCCTTGCATTCCAGGGATAAACCCCACTTGATCATGGTGCCCATACATTTATTTTTAATAAATTTATTTATTGGATGCATCAGGTCTTTGTTGCTGTGCACAGGCTTTCTCTAGCCGCGGTGAGCAGGGGCTACTCTTCTTTGTGGTGTGTGGGCTTCTCATTGCCGTGGCTTCTCTTGTTGCAGAGCACAGGCTATAGGCACACGGGCTTCAGTAGTTGTGGCACACGGGCCAATAGTTGTGGCTTGTGGGCTCCAGAGCGCAGGCTCAGTAGTTGTGGCACATGAGTTTAGTTGCTCTGCGGCATGTGGGATCCTCCTGGACCAGGGCTTGAACCCGTGTCCCCTGCATTAGCAGGCAGATCCTTAACCACTGCGCCACCTAGGAAGTCCCAGTCCTATACATTTTTATATGTTGCTTTCATTTTCATTCATCTCAAAGTATTTTCTAATTTTCCTTTGATCATTGGTTATTTTTTTTAACAATAAACTGCATATATTCAAAGTGTACAATTTGATATTTTTTTTCTTATTTGTAACGTATATATGGCAATCCCATGATTGTTGGTTATTTAAGAGTGTGTTTATATAATTTCTACATATTTGTGAATTTTTCAGATTTTCTTCTCTTACTGATTTATTTCTTTCCATTGTGGTTTGAAGGATGTAATTTGTATGATTTGAGTCCTTTTAAACTCATTTAAGCTTGTTTTATGGTCTAGCATACGGTTTCATCTGGAGAGTATTCCATATGTACTTGAGAAGAATTTTGTATTCTGTTGTTAGATGGAGTATTCCTTTAATGTCTGTTAGATCTGGTTTATAGTATTGTTCAGTTCTTCTGTTTTTTTCTTGCTTATGGTATTTTTAATACTATTTTAGTTTTTTCTAAAACTTGGCTGCATGGGTAGCAATTAAGAAATTTATTGTTTATTATGTATCAGGAACTGTCTTAGTTGCTGGAGATTTTTCAGTGAACAAAATAGACAAAAATCCCCTATGGAGTTTACATTCTAGTGCGTATATGGACAATAAGGAAATAAATACATAAAATATATAACGTGGCATTTGGTGCTGTGGGGAAAAACATCAGGAAGAGGGAACATGCTAGGTGACAAGTATGGGGTAGTTGTGGTGGGGGGCTTGCAGTTTTAAACTGGGCCGTCAGGCAGTGCCTTACTGCTAAGATGACATTTGATTCAAGGTCTAGAGGAGGTTTAGGTATAAGCCATGATGGTATTTGGGGGAATAGCATTCCAGACAGAGGGACCAGAACATGCAAAGGTTGGGACTAAGTTGTTCAAGGATCTCCTTAAGACTTATTAAATGCATGTCATATGAAACTGCTTTGTCTTTTTGGGAATGTAGAGGGTTTATTTATTCCTTGTTTGAAGATTATGTAAGTGCAAAATGAAAGGTCTTTCTTTTTCCCTCTCATCTTACAGCCACACTTAGCAGTTCTCATGTTTGTTCACGGGTTTACTTTATTTCTCTCTTATGAAAGCTTCACAAAGGCAGAGTTTTTATCTGTTTTATGCACAATTAGAGTTTAGTATATAGTAGACACCTGATAGCTGTTTGCTTAATGATGAATAAATGGGTTGTCAGATATGACTTCTCAGTAGTTTTTTATGAACTTAATGTCTATAAATTCATTTTTAAAAAAACCACTGTGTTTCTTATGGCTTTTAATCTTATCTTTGTATCTCGAAATGTGTGTGTGTATGTAAACATATGTGTAATATATTTGTCTTAAATTATAGAACAAGGAAGTAATTTTATTTGATTTAATTTTTTTAAGAAGGAGAAAAATTAAATAGGCCTTTTTCAACTTCCTACTTTTAGAAATTGATGATGAGGCAGTAGACATTTTTCTTGTGTTGCTTGGTTGTGGTTGTAGGTTGCATTAAACATCTTAATTCAGTTTACTTTGAGTTTTGCATTTTGAGTTTTATGAATTCTCTGAATTCTTGATCTGTATTAATGATATCTTCCATTTTATTTTTAATGGAATTATATCTGATATTTTCCAGGTTGCGTGATAGCTGAGCTTTTTACAGAAGGCGTGCCACTATTTGATCTCTCTCAACTTTTGGCTTATAGAAATGGACAGTTTTTCCCTGAACAGGTGCTGAATAAAATTGAAGATCGCAGTATCAGAGAATTGGTAACTATGCTACAAGTATTTGCCATAACGTTTTAAATACAAATATGTTCTCACTTTTGCATTAGATAGCTCTCTGGAATGTTCTAAATTTGGGACAAGCAATAAAGCCAAATAGAGTAATGTAGCAGCCTATTGTTTTTACTTTGTTAGGCAGAAATGTGCAATTTTTTTCCCCGTCTTAGGCACAGAGCTCATTTGACTTTGTATCCCTTCCTCCCTCCTGCCCCCCAGCACACACACGCGTGTGTGTGCACACACACACACGCATCTTTCCATTAAAATCTTTAGCTCTGCTTTGGACAGATTTGGAAGGAAGTGAGGAGGTGCTCGGGGGTTAGAGAAATTGTCCAGAATAGAGCTTGCTAGCAAGAAAAGGAGAGGATAAATATCTAAAACAAAGAGACGAGAAACATCAACTTGAATGTAATAGATTGGTATAGGGGCATTTCACATAGAAGCAGCTAGCTGTGTGCACCTCCCTTGACCCTGAGGGCAGGTCTGGAAGGGGAGCTGTAGAATTAGTGTAGCAGAGCAGATGTGAGGAGTTGTGTGGGAGGTCACGGGAGCCGTATGCCAACAGTGCTGTTTGAGGGCATCTTTTTTAAGTCAATCAACACAGTAACTGATGCATATGATGATGCCTCTGAGCCATGGGAAGGTTATGGCATATTTTAAATATTCTTTAGTAAGGTAGGGAAACGTGCATTTTGATTTTTCTTACAAATGGCAAATATTAAAAAATAAGTTGCTCCAGAGGAAGCCAATTCAGCTCACGTGCAGTGAACAGTACAGAGGAGTTGGCATACTTGGCTGTCCTGGGTGTGGGCTTGTCATGTTGTGTTGCTAAGTAACTGAATGAATTTGGGCCTACCTTTTCTTGACTGTGAAAAGAGCCAATTTAACTGGTTTTTAAAGCTCTTTGTGTGTCTGGGCCATCTGGAGTACGTTAATATGTGATTTCCTGTTGCTTTATAGGATGATAGTAGAGTCACATATTACTCAGTAGTCAGGTTCTGAAAGTAGTGTGAAAGGTGAAGATTGGAAAGAGTCAGAATTACCTCAGAAATCCTTTAAATCATGTATAAGTTGCCCTTGTAGCTTTCATTTGATACAATTTGCTGTTCTCAGATGTATTTTTTACTCCTCCCCTTGGTATAGGTAACTCAGATGATTCACCGTGAACCAGATAAGCGTTTAGAGGCAGAAGATTACTTAAAGCAGCAGCGTGGCAACGCCTTTCCCGAAATATTTTACACGTTCCTCCAGCCCTACATGGCGCAGTTTGCCAAGGAAACATTTCTTTCTGCAGATGAGCGTATTCTGGTTATAAGGAAGGATTTGGGCAACATTGTTCACAATCTCTGTGGACATGATCTGTCAGAGAAAGCAGAAGGAGAGCCTAAGGAAAATGGGCTGGTTATCTTGGTGTCAGTTATAACATCCTGTCTACAGACCCTGAAGTCCTGTGATTCCAAGCTTGCTGCTCTGGAACTTATTCTGCATTTGGCCCCAAGATTAAGTGTAGAAATTCTTTTGGATCGTATTACTCCGTATCTTTTGCATTTCAGCAATGACTCTGTTCCTAGAGTGAGGGCTGAAGCCTTGAGGACGTTGACCAAAGTTCTTGCTCTTGTCAAAGAGGTTCCACGCAATGATGTCAACATCTACCCGGAATATATTCTGCCAGGCATAGCCCATTTAGCCCAGGATGATGCTACTATTGTTAGACTAGCCTATGCTGGTAAGAGCTTACTGTCCAAGTAATAACCACTCATGTATTTGAAGTTAGTGACTGTAATACCTTTTGTTTCTCTGATATCTTTGGGAATTGCAAGAGTGAACTTTGGTCCTTGAACTATTTGTGTATATTTTAATAATATTTATAGCTGATCTGTTCCTGGAACTCAAGCTTTGTGTGAATCCTCATTTTTGAAGTGATCAGAATTACTAAGTGAAAAATATATAATACAGAATCTTATGATTTTACTGGGAGTATTATATTTAATTTGGAGTAAAACTAATGTTTATAAGTATGTGTTCCTGATCTAGTGTCTTTAGGCCTTTATAAAGTTTCTCTGAACAAATACGTTTGTTTGAATATCAGTATTAGGATATAACAGTCTGTTGCTGTTGAAAAAGTTTTGAAAAATTTTGTTGGGTAATTTGGTGTTTAAAGGACCTAGCCTGTTAAGTTATTGAATTTTAAGGTCCTTTAAGTTACTATGATGCTTAGAAAGTGTGGCTTCTTTGTGGTGAAGTGGATGTGTTATATAACACACCTACCTGTTTTGTTTGTAATTCTCACTTATTTGTAAATAAGTGATACAGATTCATATTTTTAGCGCTCCAGATCAATTTTGAATGCTTATTTCTACATGGAAAAATGTCATTGAAACATTTACATAATTCCATCATTTATTTCTAAAATGTAATCTGATGGAAATCAAGAATTCTGAAGTCTTTGTGAGTAGTACATAACATGTGTGGTGATGATATTGTCTCTTCTTTTGAAAGATACTTGCTTGTTAGTTCATTATTTTATGATTTCCTTGTAATTATTTTAATGGAATGTGAAAAATGGTATTTGGACTCTGTCTTTAAGGCTAGGCATATTCACAAAGTGATTGGTGGTTGCTGGCTTTTTAAAAAATACATACTTTTTTTTTTTTAAAGATTAGCCAGTATTCTTTTTTTTTTTTTAAGATTTATTTTTATTATTTATTATTTAATTTAATTTTTGCTGTATTGGGGTCTTTGTTGCTGCACATGGGCTTTCTCTAGTTGTAGTGAGTGGGGGCTGCTCTTGTTGCATTGTGCGTGCTTCTCACTGCAGTAGCTTTTCTTGTTGCGGAGCATGGGCTCTAGGCGCTTGGGCTTCAGTAGTTGCGGCGCATGGGCTCAGTAGTTGTGACTCATGGGCTGTAGAGCACAGGCTTAGTAGTTGAGGCTCAGGGGCTTAGTTGCACTGTGGCATGTGGGATCTTCCGGGCCCAGGGATCGAAGCTGTGTCCCCCGCATTGGCAGGTGGATTCTTAATCACTGTGCCACCTGGGAAGCCCACATACTTTTTTTATATTTATCCATCTGCCTATTTATTTATGGTTTCTGATTTCCCTAGCTGTATAGGTATAAATTTTAGGCTTAGAAAATTCAGAATTTCTTTAAGACATATCCAAGTTTATCATTTGGAACAAAGCATGTTTACATTTCACTTGGTAAATAAAAATACAGTTGACCCTTGAACAACGTGGGGGTTAGGGACGCTGACCCCCTGCACAGTTGAAAATCCCCGTATAATTTATAGTTGGCAGTTGGCCCTCTATCCATGGTTCCACATCTGTGGATTCAACCAACCATGGATTGTGTGATTCTGTAGTGTTTACTATTGAAAAAAATTCGAGTGTTGTTTGAGGATCAAGTGTAATTGAACTGGATAAAAGTGAAAGAAAAGCTTATGATTTTTAAAAACGAGCTGTATTTTTTAGACTATTATGACCTACTCTTGACCAGTGTATCTTAGTCTTTTTTCAGTTGTGGTAAATAGGTAAGATTCTGATGTGTAGATATCATAACAACATATTTACATTCAATTTCTAGCAGTCATGGCATAAAAACAATACTTACAGTTTTTTGAAAAATCTGCTTTGTATAAAGGCATATACTGCTCACGGTTGCAAGGGTTAGCTGCAAAAGATATAGAGATTCTAAAATAGGTTCTAGATTCTAAGATTTTAAGATCTGCGTATCTCTTGAAACTGACACTTGGAACAACCTTGAGCTGTAGATGTTTTAGTGCCTTCATTTCTCTGCTGAGGAATTGGGGAAGGGAGAGGCTAAGAGACACGACCAAAGTCTGTCTGGACTAGTTCTTTCTCAGTTCTCAGAGCTGCTGGTCTAGACCTTGATCTTGAATTGGTCTGCTGGGTCTTAGTGGTAAGAGTCCATGGTAACCCAGGGTCAGTGCCAGGACCTTGCAGTGCCCCATGCCACCCAACCATGGTGAACCATGCCCTAGTGTATGATACGGCTGTCTTTTTAGAGTCAGAGTCTCTTTGAACTTGTATGGTCAAATGTAATTAAACCCCACATGTCAGTAATTTAAAAAGTTTAAAAACCAATTAAAATTTTTCTTTTATATAATTGTTTTTAAACTCAGAGATGCTGGTATAGATTTATTTCTTGTGTAAAGTGAACTTGTGGTTTATGAACTTAAATGGGGGAGATAAACAGATCTGCTCAGACTTGAGAGGTGCCCAGGAAGTTAAGAGACTTTTCCTAATAAAGATATTTTCACCTATTTGGGGATATTCATCTAGAACCATCAGGGGATGGCATAGAATTCTCCCGTCTTTAGGGTGAGCCGGCATTGCAGGGTATCAGTAACTTGCTTACTTAGAGGTAAATTTTTGTTCTATTCAGAACAGTGTTGAACCTGGCAGTGGCGGGGTGCGGGACTCCAGGATGAAGGGAATCACTGTATTTGAAAGACTCAAAAATGTCAATTATTGTGGGATGCATCTTAATTTAGGAGACATTAAAAAGTGAAGAAAAAAGTGAGTCTTAGAATCAATAAAATAAGATAGTTTACAATCAGTGCCACTCACTGCTGAGAAGGAAAAGAGTGCAATCTTTGTGGGTATGGTCATATATTAAGAAGCACGGAAGTGGATGGGAAGAAAGATAGAGGCACAAGAATAAATAAAAATGGAAGGAAGAGGAAAGTATAAGCAGAGAGCAGATATAATGAATAGCAAGTGTGACAGCAGAACTTAGAAGTAGATATTTTTAGAAGGTGAGGAGTATCAGGTAGTCTTAATTGACTATCAGAGAGAAAGGGGAAGGTACAGACCCCTGCAGGAGTGTGGCAAACAGTCTCGCACTCAGAAGATCACTTGTCAAGCAATTCAGTAAGGGTTGATTCACTTTGGTAATGGTTCTTTGAGGTAGATGTGACTCAGTTATATATGAGGAAACTGAGACTCAGATGGGTTAAGAAGCCAGCTAGTAAGTGTCAAGGTCAAGGTTTGAGCCAGGGGTCTGTGTGATTCCAAAGGCCAGCTTGATCTGTTATTTTAATGTGAAAATGTGTTTCTCTGTTAGCCTGCTGCATATCTCTTACCTGATAAAATACTGTTTAAAAGGTAGGTTTTTGTGGAAGGATTAAGCCTTTTTTTTTGCCTCAGATGATTTGAGTGCTATATTTTGGGTTATTTGGTATTTTTTTCCAGTTTTATTGAGCTATAATTGACATACATCACTGTATAATTGTAAGGTTTAGAGCATAATGGTTTGACTTACATGTATTGTGAAATGATTACTTCAGCAAGTTTAGTTAGTATCCATCGTCTCACATAGATATAATAAAAAGAAAAAAAAGAAAAAAAATTTTTTTCCTTGTGATGAGAACTCTTAGGATTTACTCCAGTAATTTTCATATGTATCATATAGCAATGTTAATATAGTTATCATGTTGTACATTCCTGTATTTTTGAAAGAAGCTTGTGTTTTATTATTAAAACTGGTAGTTTGGGTATAGTTGTTGATTATGAGATTAGTTACTAAAAGTCTGATTAGGTTAAGTGCTAAATTGAAAAGTCCTGCTTTTCTTTACTTTCATGATTATTATTTATAGGTATTAAGACTCAGGGAAGAAGAGTTACAAGCATTACACAAATTTATGATGACAATTGTTATGAATTATCTCCCTTTTATAGAAAACATAGCTCTACTGGCAGAAACAGCTTTGAGATTCCTGGAATTAGTACAGTTGAAAAATCTCAATATGGAAAATGACCCAAATAGTGAAGAAATAGATGAAGTTACACATACCAATGGAAATTATGACACAGGTAGTATGATTTTCTCTTCCATATTTTCTGTTACTTAGAATGAATTGCTGACGTGAACTTGCAGCAAACTCACTTATAATTTTAATGTAAAATGAAAGAATACCAGATATATAGAGGGAGGATTCTGTTGTCTAACTGTTGTCTTCTACTCTTAACTGTTTTCTAGCCAGTAAATGACCAATTTGTCACCACAGATTCTAAGCTCAGTAGTTTTTCAGCCAGAATTGAGTTGTGTCAACAGCAAAGCTAGCTGAATTATATAATTCTTTTAGGATAAAAGAAAAAAACATTGGAAACACCATAGCTAAACAACCTAAACCTTTTCTTATGTGAGTATATTCTGAGTATCCTCAGTCATAAACTGTGTTTATTTCATACTAGCTATGATTTATATACCAAAACCTATGATTTGTGATTTATGTATCAAAATCTTTGAGCCTCATAAATAGAGCTACTAACTAGTGAGGTAGTAACCATGTTTGTGGCATCTGCTTATTAGGGTGTTTTTCAATCTATATTTCATTTTCCCAGCTATCCGTCAGAGCTTTGAGTAGTAGAAAAACTTAGTGATTATAGACTTTCTGTGGTGGCTTCTATAATCATTCTATTTTCTCCAAGGAGTGAGAAGGACTGGGTCATATGTTTGGAGAAAAGAAAATTGATCGTTTTTTTCCTTTTTTTTTTTTTTTTAGAGCTCCAAGCCTTACATGAAATGGTCCAGCAGAAAGTTGTCACTTTGCTAAGTGACCCTGAAAATATCGTGAAACAGACCTTAATGGAAAATGGAATAACACGGTTGTGTGTATTCTTTGGACGTCAGAAAGCCAATGATGTTTTATTGTCCCACATGATCACTTTCCTGAATGATAAAAATGATTGGCATCTGCGTGGAGCTTTTTTCGATAGTATAGTTGGTATGTTTTTTTGTTTGTTTTTAAATTTATCTTTAAGATTTGAATTATCTTCTGAAGCAGATACTTCCATGGAGTCTCAAAGGTGACAGTACTACCAGATTTTATTAATAATGAAATGAGTTCCTGGTATTTCTGTCTTCATGCTGCTTTTGGATGATGGAAGTATCTTAGCTGATCAAGGGATTGATTGGTTAATAAAACTGGCACATGCATATCAAGGGATAGCATGTGGTCATTAAAAAGTATGTTTTAAAAAGAATATTTGATGACCTGGGAAAGTACCATGAAATATTAAAATGATTGAACCCAGTTGTGTAAAGGTAACAGTAACAAATCATGTTTATTAACAAGGTTGAATACACTAAGGTGTGAACAGGGATTATATCATAGTTGTCAGATTTCCTAAACATGCATCACTTTTACAATCAGGAAATAATAAAGTATAATTATGATTGAAAATCAGTCTAATTAGGAAGAATTAAAAGCTTACAGGCTTTGCTTTTTGTAAGCTGAAAATTTGTGAAAAATTAATCAGCTTTTTTCCCATTGTTTTTTCAAAATGTTGCGATTCTTAATTTTCAGATTTATCTAAAGAAGAGACATATCTTGTATTTTATCTGTGTATGACTCCTGTTGCATTTAGATTCAAAATTGGAAAGAAATGGACTTTATTTTGGTAGATTAAGTCGTGTTTGACACAAGATTTAGTATTTTTCTTTTTGGAGTAATAACTGATCATTTTCTGCCTGATTGTACTGACCTTTGCAGTTTTAGTTTGGGTCATATATGAAATATTATATGCTAAAGCCATATTATTACAATTATCCACTAACCCTTTTTATGTAATTTACACATGATTGTAAAGCTTGTCTATTAACTCAGAAGGTTTAAAGACTATTTTGTACACTGGAAAGCTTTGAAGTTTTGAATAAACTTTCTCATGTAGTAGCAGAAGGCTGTAGAGTTTAGATTTTAATTTCTGATAATCTGGGCAAGTAACTGCTAAAAGGTTTGCTGTTGGATGTTTTTCCTAAAAAATAAAAAAAAGGAAAGAAACTCCTACAGCAACAGTATTCCTATTTCTGTGAATATTATTGTATAATGTTTTGGAGAAAAGGGTACTTTCTACTTTTTTTTTTTTAAATTTATTTTTATTTACTTTATTTATTTATTGGCTGCGTTGGGTCTTCATTGCTGCACATGGGCTTTCTCTAGTTGTTGCGAGCAGGGGCTACTCTTCATTGTGGTGCACAGGCTCCTCATTGTAGTGGCTTCTCTTGTTGTGGAGCACGGGCCCTAGGCACATGGGCTTCAATAGTTGCAGCACATGGGCTCAGTAGTTGTGGTTCATGGGCTCTAGAGCACAGGCTCAAGAGTTGTGGCACACGGGCTTAGTTGCTCCGTGGCATGTGGAATCTTCCCAGGGCAGGGCTTAAACCCGTGTCCCCTGCACTGGCAGGCAGATTCTTTACCACTGCACCACCTAGGAAGTCCCACTTTCTACTTTTGAAAAGCCTAGAAATTGCTGTTTTTACTTTGTTATAACTAGAGATTACTTTTCTTCCTCTTTTCAGACATCTCCAGTTGGTTTTTAATTTTTGCTTTAATTTACTGATTCAGCCTTCCATCTCAGACTCCATCTAACTCAGTTCCTAAATACAGAATGCTTTGCTTCTCACATCTTTGTGTCTTTTTTGCTCTCCTTTCAAATAATTTTATTTCTTTTCTTGGGAAAAGGTTGTTCTTGGAACTTCATCTAGTGATCAACTCATGTGTATTTTAAAACACGATCTTTATATTAGTTCTTTTTTCATTTTAAAATAATTTTCACTGATTTTTTTGTTTATAAAGTAATACATACTTGCTGTAGAAAAATTGGAAAATCTAGAAACCGTGAAGAAAACAAATCCCCTCCAGTCCTCCAGCCCATGTACAGCCTGTTAATGTTTTGTTTTCTTCCCGTGGGTCATCCTCGCCTCCTCTTTCCACCCATCGTCCTAGTCTGCCACCTGTGAGGCACTGTCCTGTCCTGGCTGAGAGTAGGCACTCTTGGCACCAGGCTGCCAGGTTCAGGTTGTGGCTTTGTCACCTACTGGTTGTGGTTCTAGGGTAAATCATTTAATCTTTTGTGTGTCTTAGTTTCCCTATCTGTAAAATGGGAATTATAATATTACCTAACTCACTGGTGGTTGTGAAGATAAAATGAGTTAACATATGTAATAGTGCCTGGCACGTAAGTGCTATATGTATGTATTATATTACTTCTTAGTCTTATTTTTAAACCTTTTCTAGTAACATATGTATATTCTGAGTATTTTCTCATGTCATTAAAAATTCTTTGAAACTACAATTTAATAGATAAAAATATTTCATTATACAGTTTTACCAAAATTTAACTCTCCTTTTGAATATTTAAATTGTTTTACCTTTGTCAGCCATATACTATACACATAATCATTTACTTAAATATTTGCTTCTGATTATTTTCTCAGGCTAGAAGTCTGAAATTTTAATTACTGAGTTAAATAATATGAATATATTTTTAAAACTTGACACGTTTTATAAGCTTTTCAAAAAGATTGTATCCTTTTCTACTCTGATCAGCATTGTTTGACAGTATCACACAGCCTTCCAGTGTGGAATAGGCTTCAGTCAATCTTTGCCTATTGGTAGCTTAAAGTGATGACTTGTTTTGATGTATATTTGCTTATCAGTGAAGGTGAAAACAATTTCTCATGTTGATTACTCACTTGTATTTCTTACTCTCTGAATTTTTAACTTATTTTGGTCCCTTTTGATGGTGTAATGCTTTTCTTATTGATTTTGTTTGAGCCTTTTATATATACATTAAAAACAATAGCTTTTTATCTTTTCTATGGCAAATACTTTCCTCAAATAATTTGACTTATTTTTTTATGTCTTTTAAAATAATTTTAGTGTTGACAGTTTATTTGATCTTTTCTTTTGTGTGTGTATGGTTTTTTCTTTTTTTTTTTTTAAACTTCTGTGCTTAACTCTTTCCCTGTTTCAGAATTAGGTTAATAATCTGTTGGGTGCATGTCTTTTTTGTTTTGTTTTGTTTTATTTATTTATTTATTTAATTGGCTGTGTTGGGTCTTCGTTGCTGCACACGGGCTTTCTCTAGTTGTGGTGAGTGGGGGCTACTCTTCGTTGTGGTGTGTGGGCTTCTCATTGCAGTGGCCTCTCTTGTTGCAGAGCACGGGCTCTAGGCACGTGGGCTCAGTAGTTGTGGCGCATGGGCTTAGTTGCTCTGCGGCATGTGGTATCTTCCTGGGGCAGGGCTTGAACCCGTGTCCCCTGCATTGGCAAGCGGATTCTTACCCACTGAGCCACCTAGGAAGTACCATGTTTTGTTTTGTTTTAATGCTTTATTTTTTCACATAAAAATATGAAGTGTTTAATTGATTTTTACTTTGGGCTGTGGTTTGAGGTGAAATCTAAATTTTTCTCAGAAATATAACCAATTTTCCCAGCACTATTTACTAAACATTTCATTTATTTTCCATTGATTTGTGAAGCTACTGTTACCATCTGTTGCATGCATGTATCTTTTAGGGTCACTTTCTAGGTATCCTATTGCATTGATTTTTTTTTCACTTTTGTACTCAATATTATACTCTATTTTTATAGCTATATTATATTTTATTTATTACGTATTTATAAGCAACTTTAGTATTTGGTAGAATAAGCTCTCCAGATGACAATCTTCTTTTCCAAAATATTTTGAGCTATTTTAGCTCATTATACATTTCAGTTTGTAAAGTTTCTAAATATAATCCACTGGAATTTTAGACAGCGTTTTTTCTTTTATTACAGGAAAGTAATTCTAAAATTATTTCTCAATTACAGGGGAAATACGCTTTTGCAAATTACTCAAAATAGATGAAATAAAGTATAAAAGGCAATAGTTGCACTTTCCAGAGGCACGTACTCTGGTTTGTGGTTTTGATTTGATATCTTCAGGTGATTATTGCCATGTCTTTAACTAGTATTTTCATATTACTCTTATTAGGATTATCAACTTTACCCTTTATCTCTTGACTTTTTTCTGTGCCAGATGAAGATTTAACTCATTCATACCATACCCTTATCCCCCTTCGCCTCTCTGTTTTGAGATGTAGATATTTAGTTTATTGTTTTTATAACTTTAATTCAAACTGTTTTCTTATTGGTCTACTTCTGCTTTGGGCTACAAGTAATTTTGTGCCCCCTTCCTCCCTTCCTTCCTTCCTTTTTTTCTTTTTTCCTTCCTTCTACTTCTTTTTTTGGTTGATAATTCAACTAATTGTTAATTGACAGTTCAACTCACAATTGCATTTTCATAGTTGATAATATTTACATTCTGTTCTGTAATCGTAATAAAGTCTTGTGCTTGTATAGACTGATTCTGAAAACTCAAAACAATTTACATGATTATGAATGTGTAACTTTTATTGACTTTAGAGCCAACTAGTGTACTATATTTATAATTGCTTCACCACAATTCTAATGCCATAATTCCTTTATCAGTTGATGAGAATGTTTATAGCATCAAGGTCAATGGATTCTTTTTTTTGTCCTCTGCAAACTACTAAAGGCATGGCACATTTTAATTTATTTCATTTTTACACTATGACTTTCTTGAACAGTTTTTTTGTTTGTCGTGGAGTTTCAGAGTTTTTTGTTTTCCTTTTAGAAAAGTAATGTACCTTCTTTACTTTATCTATAATAAATATCTAGCTTCTTTTTTTTATGAATTTACTTATTTTATTTATTTATTGGCTGTGTTGGGTCTTTGTTGTTGCACACGGGCTTTCTCTAGTTGCTGCGAGTGGGGGCTACTCTTCATTGTGGTGCGCGGGCTCCTCATTGTAGTGGCTTCTCTTGTCATGGGCTCTAGGCGCGTGGGCTTCTGTAGTTGCGGCACATGGGCTCAATAGTTGTGGCTCATGGGCTATAGAGCACAAGCTCAATAGTTGTGGCGCACGGACTTAGTTGCTCCATGACATGTGGAATCTTCCCAGGGCAGGGCTCGAACCCGTGTCCCCTGCATTGGCAGGCAGATTCTTACTCACTGCGCCACCTAGGAAGTCCTCTAACTTCTTTCTTACCAATTTTATCTATTGCTTTTAATCTATTTTTTCTTCTTGATAACATTTTTGAAGTTTATTGACTTTCGATTCTAGTTTGGGCTGATTAATTTCTAGATCTTTATTAGCTATTATCTTTTTCCCCCCTTGAATTCCTGTGTTATATCTACCATTTTGTACATTCTACATTTTCTTTATTTTGCCGGAGTACATCCTTAGGAACTTTCTTAGAAATGTTTGCATGGGAGGTAAACACGTTTAGTCCTTGCATGTTTCAACATGACTTATTTTTGTTTTCTTGTTTTATTGACAGTTTGGGTATAAAATTTCTTCCATAATCTTGAAGGTCTTGCCTTGTTGTGTTCTAGCCTGCATTGTTGCTGAGGATTATCTGATGCCAGTCTGGTTCTACTTCCTTTTTAGGGGATCTGTATTTTTCTTTCTGTAAGCTCATAGGATCTTTTTTCCCCTTAGTGTTGCAGGATTTCTTGATGATTTGCATTGATGTAGGTCTTTTTCATTTATTGTGCTGGGTAGGAAACGTGTTGTCTCTGCCTAGATTGTCTCTCAATGTATTTGACTTTTGATTAATTTTATTGTTTTACTTAATGGCATTTGTACTTCCAGGGATAAAAAAATCATGTAGTGTTGCTTCTCTTTTTCAGGTGTTGCTGCCTATGTTGGCTGGCAGAGCTCCTCAATTCTCAAACCCCTGCTGCAACAAGGTCTTAGTGATGCTGAGGAATTTGTTATTGTGAAAGCTCTTAATGCCCTTACCTGTATGTGCCAGTTAGGGCTGCTGCAAAAACCCCATGTATACGAATTTGCCAGTGATATTGGTAAGTTTTTGTTTCTCAAAATTAGGATGGGAGAATGAGGGAGTGGTAAGAGAAATAACAACTGATGGGGCATTGTAAAATTTCTAGGCACCTGGAGTGAGATTTTCAGCGTATTGTCCCTGTTGTGTGTGTGTGTGCACACCTGTGTGCCTGCTTATGCCTGCGTGCTGGCCTGTATGTGCGCGACACACAAGCACACACACAGGAGCATTGATCCTCCAGCCCAGGTTGGGAAACACACCTTGCTTTTAATCTGTAGTTAAGTCTTGGTGATCCTTGAAAAATGAAGATTTTGTGGGTTTTTTTTGTTTTTTCTTTAAGAACTTTTATTGAGATATAGTTGACATACAATAAACCGCATATATTTAAAGTGTACAGTTTGATATTTTTTTTCTTATTAGTAATGTATATACGGCAATCCCAGTCTCCCAGTTCACCCCCCCCCCCCCCCCACCACTTTCCCCACTTGGTGTCCATATGTTTGTTCTCTACATCTGTGTCTCTATTTCTGCCTTGCAAACCGGTTGATTTGTACCATTTTTCTGTATTCCACATATATGCGTTAATATATGATATTTGTTTTTCTCTTTCTGACTCACTTCACTCTGTATGACAGTCTCTAGGTCCATCCATTTTTCTTTTTTAACAAATGTGGCTGAAGTCTTTAACTGCTCCAGAGAGTCAGCTTGTGTTTTTGGACATGTGACCATTAGGTTGAAACTGGATGCGGAGAATTGTCTGTGACTTCTGTCATTGTGCCAGTTGCCAGTTCAGCATTCATAGTGTTGATGTTACTACCATTGGTAATTTTTTTAACCAATGAAAGGAGTTAACTCCTTGACCTGTAGAACAGTTATCTATGTCCGTCAACTTAAAGTTCAGAATAAGAACAAATAGGTACATGTGGCACCTTGAAAAATTAAAAATATTAGAAGCTTTTAGTCCTATCACTTCATTTTAAGAAAGTAACCAATGTATTGATAAGATTGCACATTGGCTTTGTACTGAGAAGACATGAAATCTTAGAAAATTGCCTTTTTAGATAAAATACTTTATTGCCGCTTAATGCTTTGCCAAAAGGATTTATAGAAAGCCAAAATTAGATTTGGTTAATAGGTTTTTCTGGAGAGAATCCTCAGAGAAAAAAGATGAAGGAGTTATTATTAATTTTGATTATTGACATTAGATGGTTAGATAGTAGAGAGGTATAAAATTTCTGAAAGTTTTTAGGCATGAATGTAGCTATTTAAAAGAAAAATTTTGTGGAAATTTGAGTATATGTAGGTTTCTTATTTTGTGCTCTAAATATCTATAATCATTCTTTTAGTTTGTAACCCTAACTTGGTTTGAATTTTTTTGATGATTATGTTAAAAATAATGACAAATTTAATTGAAAAGTTTTGAGTATTGGCAACATAATCACGATAAAAATTTCTATTACATTGAAATGCTTTGGATTTTTTGTGTAAGCTACAGAGTGCTAAACCTTGAGGGAGTCATCTCTGTTTTTTTTTCCCAATTTTTAAAAGAGCTAGTAGCTTGGGAAACAAAAATTATTAATATAATAAAAGATGTTAGAATGTGTTTTGAATTTCTGATCCTGTGTAATTTAAGGCAGGTGTAGACAGCACCCCTTTTCATAGTAATACTAGAGAGAAAATGTGTCATCTTAGCACACACCTTGCTGCCTGGAATAGGTTCCTGCTCATTCTCAGCTTCTGGATTCTCACATCCATGTTTTCTTGTTTTCTCCTGTGAACGTGGCATTACCTCCTAAGCATTGAGTTTTTCCTGCTTTCGACTTTGATCTTCTTTATTCTAATGAAAATCTTCTGTATGTAAATATGTACTTATATATTCTAATTTCACATAATACATTCCTTCTGTTCCCTAATTATTTGGAAATTATTTTTGATATTTAATATAGCATATAATTAGCATTTTATTTATCTACAAAGTGGATGTCCCTGAATTTTTAAGCAAAAGGTTATCATAAAAGAGTTTTTTTACCCCTCCTTTCAAATTTGCAGAGATTTTTCTGAGTCCTGCGGTTTCTAGTCATTGATCATAGGATGAATATATGGGTTCCTCATATATCTTAAGTTTAGCATCAAAATAAATTATTATCTTTAGGTATAGAATAAAGCTAGTGTGGTACAGCTTTTTGGATGTTGAGCTCCCTTAGAACTGGAACTGAATTTGGTACCAGCCATGGGAGAAAAGAAAGCCTTGCTGAGAAAAATCAAGCAAATAGTCATTTGTTGGCATTTTGAACTATTTAAAAGAAGAAAGTTTTTAATAACTTAGAGACACCTACTTAAAACAAATGATAAGCTATATGCATGTCTCTTGTTCTGTCTTTAAACTATGCTTGGTTAGTCTGTTGTAGTGATTCTTTAAGGGAATTGTGGTGGTGGCGAGTATCGTGATTAAAAACTACACTCATCCCACTTAGATATTGTGAAATCTCACCTTTCCCTCTGTTTGTCCCCAGATGCTTGGAAATGTATTGGATGTTTTATAGGAAATCCTCTCGATTCTGGTTTCTTGTGTTTGGAGTTTTGGAGGTTCTTTGTAGCAGTTAGCTACTTACTGATACAATAATGCTGTATAACAGTTAACCGCAAAATCCCAGTAAATGCTTCAGTCAGTTTCTCATCGTGCTTCTGTGAGCTCAGTGGGCGGCTCTGCTTTAAGCCTTGCGTCTCCCAGACTGTCGATGGTGACTGTGATTTGTCTCGTTCTGGGACGCAGATTAGAGGGGCAGCAGCACCCAGGTTATCTTCTGGGTGATGGCAGAAGCCTAGCTATGCCGCACATTTCAAGCCTCTGTTTGTGTTAATCTGCTGCCATTCCACTGGCCAGAGCAGATACTGTGACTGAGACGAGAGGGTACCCTTTGTACTCCGTGAGTGAGCACCAGGCCCGGAGTGACTGTGTAACACAGGCAACACAGAGAATTGGGGCTGCTTATTCAGTGTCATTTAGTGCCTAACTCCTGCCAGGTCATCTTGCATTTAGTTACTTTTTAGAGATTTTTCCAGTCTTCATTTGCTCTGTTGTCAGAGGGAAACTACCAGCCCTCCCTTGTTGGTCATCTCAGAGGCTGCAGGATGTTTATGAAATAATCAAAACCAGCTCCATGTGTAGTTAGAAGAATTGTAATTAGGAGAACTTTGGAGACAGATATCTTGAACAATTTTTTTCTCTTCTCCTATTTATACATTATATTAGCGCAAAATAGTATTTTTTTTAATCATTTCTTATTTTTTAAATTTAATTTTTATTGAGGTAACATTGGTTTATAACATCATCTAAGTTTCATGTGTACATTATATTTCTACTTTTGTACACACTACAGTGTGCTCACCACGAAAAAATTTAGTTTCTATCCATCATCATTCAGTTGAACCCCTTTACCCATTTTGCCCTCCTCCCTGCCCCTCCCCTTCTGGTAACCGTTACTCTGTTCTCTGTATTATATGCTTGTTTTTGTTTGGTTTCATTTGTTCATTTATTTTACTTTTCTTGTTTGTCTGTTTTTTATATTCCACATGTGAATGAAATCATACGGTATTTTTCTTTCTCTGTGTGACATATTTAACACTCAGGGTCCATCTGTGTTATTGCAAATGGCAAGATTTTACCTTTTTTATGGCTGAGTAATGTTCCATTGCATATTGATACCATATCTTCATCCATTGATGGGCACTCAGGTTGTTCCCATATCTTGGCCATTGTAAATAAAGCTATGATGAACATAGGGGTGCATGTATCTTTTTGAATTAGTATTTTCTTATTCTTTGGATAAATACCCAGAAATAGCTGGATCTTATGGTAGTTCTATTCTTAATGTTTTGAGGACTCTCCACTCTATTTTCCATAGTGGCTGTACCAGTTTACATACCCACAGTGTATGAGGTTTCCTTTTCTGCACATCCTTTCCAGCACTTACTATTTCTCATTTGTTTGATAATAGACATTCTCACGGATGTGAGGTAATAGCTCATTGTAATTTTGATTTGCATTTTCCTTGTAATTAGCAATGGTGAACATCTTTGCATGTGTCTGCCAGCCAACTGTAGGTCTTTGGGAAAATGTTGTTTCAGCTCCTCTGCCCATTTTTTATTCAGGTTGTTTGTTTTTTTGTTATTGTTGAGTTGTATGAGTTCTTTATATATGACTCATCAGATATATAACTTGGAAATATCTTCTCCCACTCAATAGATTGTCTGTTTTGTTAATGGTTTCTTTTGCTGTGCAGAAAGAAGCTTTTTAGTTTGGTGTAGTCCTAGTTATTTATTTTTGCTTTTGTTTCTCTTGCCTGAGGAGACATATCTAGAAAGATTTTTGCTAAGACTGATGTCAGCGATCATGCTGCTTATGTTTTCTTTTAGTGGTTGTATGCTTTCAGGTCTTTAATCCATTTTGAGTTGATTTTTGTATATGGTGAGAGATAGTGGTCTAGTTTCACTTTTTTGCAGGTAGTTGTCCAGTTTTCCCAACAACATTTAAGAGACTGTCCTTTCTCTGTTGTACGTTCATTGCTCTTTTGTTGTCCAGATATTTGGGTTTATTTCTGTCTGGATGATGATCTACCCATTGATGTAAGTGGGGTGTTAAAGTTCCTTACTGTTACTGTGTTGCTGTCAGTTTCTCCCTTTAGGTCTGTTAATAATTGTTTTGTATACTTCGGTGCTCCTATGTTAGGTATATATATATATTAATCACTGTTATGTCTTCTCCATGAATTGTTGTGTTTATCATTATATACTGTCCATCTTTGTCTTTTGTTAGCTTTTATTGGCTTGAAGTCTTATTTTGTTGATATGAGTTTGGCTACATTCCCTCTCTTTAGGCTGTAACTTGGAGTATCATCTTCTATCCCTTCACTTTGATCCTGTGTTTGTCTTCAGAACAAAGACAGCGTGTGGTGGGTCTTGTTTTTTAATACATCTGGCCACTCTGTGTCTTTTGATTGATGAAGTCAATCAATTTAAATTTAGGTGATTATTGATAGATGAGGACTTAGTACTGCCATTTAATCTTTTATTTTCTGGTTGCTCTCAATCTTCATTGTTTCCTTTCCTTTCTTTCTTTTTCTTTTTTATTTTTTTGACTGCTTTGGGTCTTTGTTGCTGTGCGTGGGCTTTCTCTAGTTGTGGCGAGCAGGGGTTACTCTTTGTTGCAGTGTATGGGCTTCTCACTGCAGTGGCTTCTCTTGTTGTGGAGCATGGGCTCTAGGCACATGGGCTTCAGTAGTTGTGGCACATGTGGGCTCAGTAGTTGTGGTACGTGTGGGCTTAGTAGTTGTGGCACATGGGCCCTAGAGCACGTGGGCTTCAGTAGTTGTGGCTCGCAGTCTCTAGAGGGCAGGCTCAGTAGTTGTGGCACATGGGCTTAGTTGCTCTGCAGCATGTGAGATCTTCCCAGACCAGGGATCGAATCCATGTCCCCTGTATTGGCAGGTGGATTCTCAACCAATACGCCACCAGGGAAGTCCTTCATTGTTTCTTTTTTCCTTGTGTTTCTGTTTGCCATTTTGATTTGGTGGTTTTCTGTTATTTTTTTTTGTTTCCTTATTTTATTTTATGTTTCCTGTCTCTGCTCTAGATTTACTTTTTGTGGTTACCATGAGGTTTGTATAAAACATCTCATAGGTGAAATAGTCCTTTTTCTACTGGTGGCATTTTCATTTGCCTCTGTAGGTTCTGTCCTTTTCCCTCTTTGTCTTTTTGTTGTCTGAAATGATTCCTTTTTATGTTGTGAGTTTGTTACCAAATTGAAGTAGCTATGGTTATTTTTTCTGCTTTCTTCTCCCCTTTAACCTTTATGCTTTAATAAAGTGTTCAAGAACCTATGCTGATAAAGAATTGCAGTTTTCTGAGTCTGTCAGCTTACATGGAGTTTTGTGTATTTCTACCTTTTTGTTTCTGGTAGATGGCAGGTCTAGTGTTGAAGAACTCCCTCAGCTTTTGCTTGACTGGGAAAGTATTTCTCCTTCATATGTGAATGATAACTGCTGGCTAGAGTGCTCTTGGGTGACAGTTTTTAAATTATCTTTTGGTGTTTTGAGAATATCATTCCACTCCCTCCTCACCTGTAGAGTTTCTGCTGAGAAATCTGATGGTAGCCTGAGTGGGGTTCCTTTGTAGGTTACCATCCTTTTATTCCTGGCTGCCTTTAAAATTCTTTCTTTGTCATTGGCTTTTGACAATTTTAATATAATGTGTCTTGGAGAAGGTCTTTTTGCATTGAAATAATCAGGTGTTCTCTTAGTTTCATGGACTTGTATATCCATTTCCTTCCCCAGGCTTGGGAAGTTCTCAGCTATTATTTCTTTAAATAAACTTTCTGTTCCCTTCTTTTTCTCTTCTCCTGGAATACCTATTACCCTAATGTTGCCCTACCTAAAAGTCTATTAGCTCTTGTAGAATTTCCTCATTTTTAAATATCTTATTTCTCTTTCTTCTTCTACTTTTAGATTTCTAGTTTTCTATCTTCAAGCTCACTAATTTTCTCTTCCATGTGGTCTAGTCTATTTCCAGTGCTTTCTAATTGCATTCTTCAGCTTGTTTATTGAGTTCTTCAGCTTCGGATTTCTGTTTGATTCTTTTTTTGAGTTTTAGTCTCTCTGGTAAAGTGTTCCTTCTGTTCATTAGTTTTCTCCCTGAACTCATTGAACTGCCTTGTGAGTTTTCTTGTGGCTCGTTGAATTTCTTCATGGCAACTCTGTGGAATTCTCTGTCATATCTCAGTATTCTGTGACTTTAGTTTCCGGAGAATTTTCATTTCCTTTTTGTGGCACGATGAGTTGTTCTTCCTGTGCCTGTGAAGTAGTAAAAGCATTTCTGCTTGTTTCTAATGTTTCAACAGGTTGGAAGTTGGAGGTCTTTCTATTTGTTTTCCAGTAGGTGGTGGGATAGCACAAATTTTTAAATTCTTTTACCTGAGCTGCCTCTGGTTATATTTGAGAGTCTGCAGTTTCCACCCTCCACTGCCTCTATTAGAGGTGTTGTCCTGTGACCTCATTATTGCTTCTTGTGCCTCTGGTGTCGTTGATGCCTTGTTGCTGCCAGTGTTGCTGGCGTCATTGCCTGGGGCAGCAGGATAGTGGGCTTTCCTGCCATGCCCAGGATCCCCTGAGTCCCAGGCTCCTCTGTCACAGGATGAGGGGGAGCATGGGGTGGAGCTGGAATCACATGGGCATCTCTGCCATGTCTGGTGTTGTAAGGTTTGAGGGGTTTGCTGCTGTGGTTGGAGGTATGGGGGGCCAGAATTGTGGGTGCCTCTGTAGCTGGAGGGATGGGGTCCTGGGCTCCACTGCTGCTGCTGCCCAGTTACCTGTGGCCGTGGGTGCTGCTGTAGGGGAAGGCCAGAGTCGTGTGTACCACCTCCCTTGCTGCTACCATGTGCTCTGGGGCTGTAGGCTCACCTGCTGTGGTCGGAGGGCCAGGATCGCAGTCACCGTCCACACTGTTCCCCTGGTTCTACCTGCTCTGTTCCAGTCCATCCACCTCTAGATGTACAGATAAGTGGAATTCTCCTGCATCTGGTGTGTTGGGCAGAGGTACCTTTGTTGAGTTATGGATGTTGTCGATTAAAGGGGAGACACAAAGGGAGTGTCTCACTCCACCATGATGTTGACATCACTGTGATGGTATTTCTCTATTAGCCTGAATTTCTTATGAAGTTAGTATTCTCTAAATGCTGATGTTTTTGCATCCTCGGAACTAATAGTTTGTTTTTTTTGTTGTTGTTGTTGTTTTTTGCTTTTAGAAATTTGAGTTTTATTCTAAATCTTACTTCAGTTAGTTGAAATCATTGACTCAGGTATGGTACAGAAAATAGTTAAAATAAAAGGTGTGAAAAGATTTAATTTTCTGGTTTAATCTTATACCTTAAACTCTTTAAGAATGGGTGTCATATGTTTTCTGCCTTGTAGTTTTCATTTATAATGCCTTGTGAATGAGTTTATGAGTATTGTATTTGTGATCAAATCTTTGCCTTAAAAAGAATGTCAGTCAGAATGTCAGTCAGGCGAAATCATTCCCTTAAACTAAACTGTGGCTTGCAGGAGAAACAGCTTCTCAGTTTCCTTGCCCTTTATGTGGTAAATGGAGTGTCCTTGGACTTTGTGGGGGTATTGGTGGGGGAGTAATAGTTTGCTATATACTGTTGGGACTTTTTCTGTCTCCGTCCAATAGTTTTTAACCCAGTCTTGTAAATGAGTATATGCCCAGTCATCTTCAGCCCTGACTAAAAATACAACAATTTAAATCCCAAGAGAAGAGGTAGCTATTTTTATTCTTCTATGGTATTGCTGATATTTATGGTAGGGAATATTATAATAGCAGTATGTTCACTTGGTTCAGTTAATGTCCCAGGATAATTGAGTATATGAAGGCAACCTGATAGTAACATTTGATATAATCCCTTTATCAGTTGTGTTATAAGGTGAAAATTTGTTTGTCTTGATAGTGTGAAACTATTTATGAACATGATTTAATCCCTACCTTTTTTTCTCTCTTAGCCCCCTTTCTGTGTCATCCCAATCTGTGGATACGCTATGGTGCCGTGGGATTTATCACAGTGGTAGCTCACCAAATAAGCACAGCTGATGTTTACTGCAAACTGATGCCTTACCTTGACCCATATATTACTCAACCAATAATACAGGTATGCATGTTCCAACTTGAAATTAGTCCTCCCTCCAAATTGTGCCCCTTTAAAGAAAGGTTTAGAGAGTCCTATTTTTATTTAAATTTTTGAAGATTTAAATTGGGATACAGCATTTTCACATTCCTTTCAAGGTAGTTAATGGAACAAACACTTTGGAAGGTGAGGGAAGTTCAGGAGACTGTTACGTTGTACATTGTGTTGTACATAAGGCAGTACTCAGTAGTTCATCCTTTTCCCTTTTGTGCAGTGTTGTAATGCATCTGCTGTGAAGTGAAATATAGCAGAAACATATATTGATGGACATGCTTTTGGTGTAAAAGTATAATTGATTTCAGTCCAAGTCCACATTTGTAATAAATTAAAAAAAGACTTTTTCAAAAGTGTTTTTGGAGCATTAACCGGTTCTGGTTTCTTTTCTTTTTTTTAAAATCTGATGACTACGTGATCCCTCTTGCTCTCCTCCCACCCCACCCCACTTTCCAAGCAGTGTAGTGCTTGAGGATAAACTTTGGGTTTTTGGTTTGTACAAGGCAGTTATTTACCCAGTTTGTCAGTGTTCACACTCTTCATTTTGCTGGACAGCCAACTATCAAAATAGATATTTAAATTGAATGGACTATTGAGAGATGATTCTGGTTGTTAAAACATCCTAAAATGTCTTTTTTTTACTAAAACTCTGTTTTTCTTTTGCAAATTCCCATTCCTGTCTAGCTTTCTCCTACTTTTATAAGCCCAGTGTTCCTTCCCTGTGGTTGGAGAAAATGGCCTTGGCTATCCTCTGCAAACAAGTGTCTTTGACTACCTTCAGTCCTTACTTTTCATAATAGACTAATCCAGTTTGGGGAATCACCATTCTTCATTTCATAGAGTTTGTAGATTTTAAAATTTTTATCCTAAGAACAATTAATATATCCGTGAAAGATGAATTATATTGCTAGGAAATATGCCCCCCTTTTTTGAAGTTTATTAAGGCTTCCTTGGAAATCAGGTCTAGAGATTCCTACTTTGACTTTATTGTATTTAGAAGTTCGGCTCTTAAACTTATGATGAAAGAAAGAGAGTGTTTCTGGAATTGAAAATTACATGTGTTTCTAATAACTTAGTTATGGTTTACTGGTATGTAAGCGGTTTGTTAGAAATCTGCACCATTCTCTTTTTTTTTTTTCAGAAATTATTATTATTATTATTATTATTTGCTTTTATCATTGTTTTATAATTTGAAAGGCCAGGCTCAGGAGTTGAGATACTCATTATCTATATGCTTCATAATTCTTACCTTTCTGTAGTTTGGATTAGACAAAAGATACCTTTTTATGCTGGTTTCTAATGGCTAACTTACCAGGTAGCTAAATATATATCTAAACAAAGTCCTCTTGGTTACTATTTAGTAGTGCTCATCCTTTTTATTGTAAATGCATTGTCAAGGAGAGTATTCTTGGGGATTAAAAAAGGAGGGATTTTTATGAACTCTTTGGAGAGAGTGATGTTTTTTAGAAGTGGTTGAAGCTGTTGGGAAAACCTGATGACTGGAGGGCAGCCCTGTGGCTGCTGAGAATCTTCTCTGAATCAGTACTTTTAACTATTAGAGCTGTGAACTGCAGGTACTTTTTAGATCTAGGAAGTCATCTGACATTTTGGGTTCTAGAAAACATGGAATTTAGACTTTTCTAGTCTGGGTATTTACTAGCAGTATTCAAGTATGATAGACACAGGTGTGTACTCAGATGCTAACAATGGATGAAGAATACCTCAGCTCTTTAAAGGTCATTGGTATTCTTTTTTCTTCTAAGCAAAAATTCAGATGTTGGTATCTCCCATTTTCTTAGAAAATGAATACCTATGTTAACTTTACACAGGTTATATTGATTGAATTTGAAAACAGATGTACTGTATGTTGTATCTTTGGCTGATTCTCTTTATTTTTCTAATATAGATTGAAAGGAAACTTGTTCTACTCAGTGTTTTAAAAGAGCCAGTAAGTCGTTCTATATTTGATTATGCTTTGAGGTCTAAAGATATTACTAGCTTGTTCAGACATCTTCACATGCGTCAGAAGAAGCGAAACGGGTCTCTTCCTGACTGCCCTCCACCCGAGGACCCTGCCATAGCACAGCTTCTGAAGAAATTACTCTCACAGGTTGTATCACCTTTCTGAAATCTTACATTTAAATGCAAATTTTATAAAAACATTGAGGTATCCCTGTAGTTCTTAAAAATATTTAAAAATATTTTGATTGATTAACTTGCATCATAACAAATGAGTAAATAAATCTGGCAAATATGCATTGGCTTTGCTATCTAAGACATACTATGATGATGGTAAGGCATTGGGTTAAGCTAAATAAGGAATCATGGGAGACCTAGTAAGTTTTTTTTGTGATTATTGGCTATGTAAATAAGGGAAAGAGTAGATATAAGCTTAGATTTAAGTAATATTCTTGATTGCATTTCATGTTTCAACAAAAATATAATGAAATTCAGTTAGAAGGAATGTGATGAAACACAGATGCAATACAGAAAAATCCTGGTTTATTTCAATTCAGATTTAGAGAGTCTTCACTGCATGCAAACAGCTAAAATAACTGGGATTTATAATGTGTCTTACACTGAATAAACCAGCAGTTTACTGCTGTATCTTAAAAGTCTATGAATTTGGATCCTTTGGACAAATCTCATTAGAACTAGGAAGTAATCTTTTTGTCATGCTTGTTATTAGTAAGTCCTCTTTAGAAATATTAAATCTAGATGCAACATCCTGTTTTAGGATGGATGTATGGATCCTGGAGAAGACAAGGTGGGAATGAAACTGGTTAGAAATAAAGGCTGAGGTTTCTGGATAAATGTTCCTTGAGCCTTAAAGTGAATCCTGAGGGACACCTCTAATGACTGTCTTTAAGTCTGAAGGACAGCTTGTTTAAGAGATTGAGTATCAGTCATTGTCTTGTCTAAGAGAAAAGAAGACGAGAAAATACTTCTGTCACAGAGAATTGGTCAGCTTTGGGATGTAAATCCTTTCATGTACTGTACTTGTCACTGAATATCTAGTGCTGTTTGATGCCCAGTCATTGGTTTGGGTGATTGAATGTTGGAATAGGCTTCTGTGGGAGGCTGGGCAATAACCGTCTTGATTCTTTTAGGTCTCTGTTTATCTGGAGACTAGAGCTGCTTCTGAATGTCCCTTCTAGGGCAGTGGTTCTGTTTCCTGTATTTCAGAGATCTTCAATTTGATGTGACGTGAATTGCCAGAGAGCTTTTTCTTTGTTTTCTTTTAACCTTGGCTTGTACATTAGATGTATTTTCCAGTTTATGGAAAATTGGATATTGAATCACATTTTTTAGGTGTTTTCTCCTAAGTAATCCTTAACAAGATTTCAGCATGTAATAAAACCCATCCCAATTTAGATGTTTCTTCCAGCTTGGATGGTGCAATTATTTGTATTTCTCTCTCTCCTGCAAATCTTGTATATTAAGTTGAAAGCTACTGTACTGAAGTTTTCTCTTCATTGTAAGTCATTAGTTACTTCACGGAGCCACTGTAGCTCCTAATACTTGCTTTTCAAGTATTTTGAAAAGCAGTTGTTGGTTTTCCACTACCATGGGTAAAAGGAGGGAGAGAGAAGGGGCAGTTTCTATAGCCTTTCTACCTCCTGTTTCCTACTGCTCTTCTCCCAAGTGCTCCCACCATTGCTGCCCCCTTGGTGCCAGGCCCTATCACTGGGGCCGTGATGCAGTCACTAAACCCTCTGCGTGTCAGTGCTTGATGTATTCATTCATCTTTCATTTGTATGAATGGAAAAGGGGAACATGGAATCCCCAGTTTTATATTGTTTCTATGAATAATAGTCTTAGGAGGCTGCTCAGGGGCGGGAATACTCTTTTTCAAGGGGTAGGTGCTGCTGGTGGAAGGAACAGTAGCCCAGAGTCTCTGATGTCCTCAGAAGTAACAGCACAACACTGGCTTCCATTGTTTGAGGACATACAGTGAGTCTACCTTCCATACCGTGTGACTGTCCTTGAAATAAGCTTGAACAATACATGTTAGCACCTTTTTATTAGATAAGGAAACTGAGGCTCACTGAAGGTAGTTAAATTCCTGTGCGTACAGGTCAGTAAGTTTCAGAAGTAACTAATGTTGGCACTTAAACCTGTCTTCATGCCACACACCCCCTGCTGTGCCATCTTGCCTCTCAAAGTGAACAGAGGACAGGGAGTGGACAGAGGACAGGGAGCAGAAGCCTTGCTTGCTTGGGGTTTTTTTTTTTTTTTTAATTAATTTATCTATTTTTATTGGTTGTGTTGGGTCTTTTTTTGCTGTGCGCGGCCTTTCTTCAGTTGTGGTGAGTGGGGGCTACTCTTCATTGTGGTGCGCGGGCTCCTCATTGCCGTGGCTTCTCTTGTTGAGGAGCACAGGCTCTAGGCGCGTGGGCTTCAGTAGTTGCGGCACATGGGCTCAATAGTTGTGGTGCACGGGCTTAGTTGCTCCTCGGCATGTGGGATCTTCCTGGAGCAGGGATCGAACCCATGTCCCCTGCATTGGCAGGCAGATTCTTAACCACTGCGCCACCTAGGAAGCCCCACTTGCTTGGGTTTTATGTGGACTTAGGAGGAAGTCCTTGGGCAGCTCATCTCTTCAGCCCTTTGTGAGCCTTTTCTCTGCCTTTCCTTCTTTTTGGTCCCTGCAGTACTGAGTTTCTTGGAGTCAGGGGAGGGTTTGGAGGTATGAATTGAGTCCTTTCCCTAATGTCAGGGATACAGAGGGAAGAGACATGTTTTTAGCCTCCGCAAGTGGGAATTCTGAACCCTCCTGCAGAGTTCTTTTTTACTTGGGGTTTTGCGGTGCTCTTTTGTTTAGGACCACTTGAGGACACTTGAGGTACAGTGTGAGTAAAATAGGCCTTTCCAGAGCAGCCTCGCGTTGTTTCTGTGGTATATTCAGAGCACTAGATAATAGACTTAAAGTACACTTTTGGAACATTACCCATGTGGGAGTTGAGATCTGCCTGTACTCTAGATTTTCAATAGGACTTATCATCTGGAGATGACACATGGCAGGGCTGTTTTAGATTGATCTACGAGAGCTCCCTGTTTTTTTCATATTCGTTTAATCAGACACTAATACAGAATACAAAATGACTTCACTCCTTACTTTAAAAAATGACAAATACTTTACATTTTAAACTTTTAAATATTTTTAATTAAAAATTTTTGGACTGGGTAGTATAGACACAAGGTGTACAATTGAAAAGGTATACGAGAAGATACACAATAAAATTTTAGTGAGTTTTCCTCTAATCTCTGACTCCTGACCATCCATTTTCCTTTCTCTGTTGATTGTGAAGTTTATGCTCTTGGGTGCTGAGTCCCTTTATACAGGTGGCCCTCTGTATCCACACATTCCACATCCATGAATTCAACCAACCGTGGATCAAAAATATTAAAAAATTTCCAGAAAGTTCTAAAAAGCAAAACTTGAATTTGCCTTATGCTGGTAACTGTTTACCTAGTTGTATTTACAACTGTTCACATAACATTTACATTGTTTTAGGTGTTGTAAGCTATCTAGAGATGATCTAAGGTGTACAGGAGAAGGTGTGTAAGTTCCATGCAAATACTACGCTGCCATGTTATAGAGGGGACTTGAGCATCTGTGAATTTTGTTATCCGCGGGGGTCCTGGGGATGGCTGCACAGTGTTGGGTTTGTTCTGCAGCTATGGTTACCTGGAATCGGTTTGATCCTGTTGAGCCATGTTTCTGAGCTTTGTTAGGACATATCTGGAGCAGCCTTTGGTCAGGGGATGGTTTAGCTCAGCTCCTAAGGCCTTATGAGGACGTGATACTCTGCTGGTAAGAGGAACATGAGTCCCCATCCCTGTGTGAGTTCCGGGGTTGTGTGGCTTACTGCTTCCTGGTGGCCTTTCCCTGGTCCCAGGTGGTTCTCTTCACATACATGCAGTTTAACATTCAGTGGAAGACTGGAGAAGCCCTGACCTAGCACACGCTCTGTGCCAGATCCGTCTTCTACAGGTCTCTGCCCCACGCGTTTAGCCTTTTGGCTTCATGGAACTCTGGTTTGTCCCTTGAACGTGGCTCTAATGAACTCTATTTGAGTGTTGTTGTGCCTCCTCCCCCCCGCCCCCGTCCCCCACCCTTGTGCCATGGCCTGGAAACTCTTCAGAGAGTATGCCAGGATAGCCATAGGACTCACCTTTATCTTGGGGAATCACAGCCATGTGCTTCCTGTTTTCCAGTGTCTGAAAAGTGTTTTTTTGTATTTTTTGTCTGGTTTTAAAGTGGTTTAAAATGGGAGGGTAAATCTTGTCCCTGTTGTACATCGTGGTCAGAAGCAGCAGTCTGAGGGCATGTTAATGTACTCACACTAGTATTGCACTTTGTTGGGCTTGACCTCTGGTTAGAGCAAAATCTTCCAGCTTGTTTTGCTTTTTTAAGACTGTCTTGGCTGTCTTTCATCCTTTGCATTTCCATATATATTTTCCAAGTGGTGTGTCCAAATATTTCATCTTGTCACTTTATTAAAAAAAAAAATGTTGGTATGTTGATTGAGATTGTGTAGGAACCTATAGGAGAGAATCAGATCTTGACAGCGAGCCTTCCAGTCCATGAACATGGTATGTGTTTTCATTTAATTAGTTAGATCTTTAATTTATCACAATAATGTTTTATGGTTTACTTTGTAGAGCTTTATGCATCTTTTATTATAAGTATTTTGGGTATTTGACTTTTAATGCTGTTATAATTGGTATATTAAAAAGTTGTTTTTGCAGCTGGTATATAGAAAAAAATTTGCATGCTGATCTTGTATCCAGCAAATAACTTGCTTGTGTGCTTCTTTTGAGTTTGTACATTCACAGTCCTATCATGTGTGAATTGTAGTAACAGTATTCACTTTTTTCCAGTCTGAATCCTTTGTTTTCCTTGCCTTATTTAAATGAGGAGGGTTTTCAGTGTAGTGTAAATGGAACTTGTGATAGTGGGTGTTCTTGTCTTGTTTCTCATCTCAGAGGGAAGACTCTCAACATTATGCTGTTTAATGTGATATTTGTTAATAGTTGTTTTTGTACAATTTTTTTATTAGATTAAGGAAATTCCCTTCTATTTCTGGCTTCCTAAGAGGATTATCATGGAAGAAGATTAAATTTTATCAAATGTCTTTATCTGTTGAGATCATTGCATGGTTTTTCTTTTATATTCTGTTAATGTGGTTAACTATACTGGTTTTTCTATGTCATATCAACCTTTTATACCTAGATTTTTGGACTATTCACAACTTTATCATATTGTATTTATATTTAAGTACATTTTTATTGTAAAATATAAAAATAATAAATGTAAATTCATAATATATAAATAATATAAAGTAATATAAATATTATGCAAAATATATTTTTATACAGTCTGGATTTCCTTTGCTGATACTTATTTTTTTTTTTAATATTTTTTCGTTTAGACTTGTGAATGACTTGTTCTTCAGTTTTCCTTTCTCGTAATGTCCTTGGTCAGGGTTTTTTCTTTTTTTAATGGTGCACTTCTAACATTTTTTATTGAAATATAATTCACACACAATAAAATTCACTTTTTAAAGTGTACAATTCAGTGGTTCTTAGTGTATTCACAAAATTGTGAAACCATCACCGCTGTCTAATTCCAGAACATTTTCATCAGCCCAGAGAGAAACCCCATTCCGGTTAGCAGTCATTCCCCATTTGCTTCTTCCCCTGGCAACCGCAAATCTACTTTGTGTTTCTATGCATTTTCCTTTTTTGCATATTTCATGTAAATGGGATCATACGATTTGTAACGTTGTGTGTGGCTGCTTTTGCTCAGCAGAGTATGTTCAGAGCTCAGCAGAGTATGTTCAGGTTGGGGTATCTCTCCATTTCAGCCTTCGTTATGGCCTTATGATGACCTTCCCTTGTGTGGACTAAAGCAGAGCCCTCCTTCTTGTGAGCTGAAACATAGACTAAAAAAAGAGTGAGGACTCTTACCTCAGCTGTAAGATTGTCTAAGCAAATTTTAGGAGGAGAAGTGTAAATAAATGAATTTCAGGTTAATATTGGAAAAAATTCAGTCAAGGATCCCTTATAATTATTGTATCGATACTTTGATGTTATTTTATTTAAGTATTTCTTTGCTTTCTGACTTTGTAGAGTTTGTGTCCTCTTGTGCCAGTGGATTGTGACTGTTACCTTAAACTCCAGTTTTAGAGGGATTGTAGATTGAGGCCATAGGGAATTGTCATTTTATTTTCTTTGTATAATAAATACATTCTAGAGGAGTCTGTGGATGGTTGGAAAGTTAAGAAAATGCAGAACTGTTCCATGTCCCAGAATATTTAAGTTGCACATTGAATTCATTATTTAAATTAATTAGTATTCATTAGCTGTCAGACATTTGAAGTGTTCTAAGTGTCTTGGGTGAATTAACTTATTAGAATTTGATAATAACCTTATAATATGGGTGAGGTCCAGAGAAAGTGGTTAGCTTGCCCAGGGTCATACAGGTTGTAAGTAATGGGGCTAGATTGTGAACCGAGGCAGCCTGACTGCAGGCATCTTTGTTTAACTAGAATGCTGGTGGGTGTGTCACTTACATTTGCCTGTCATTTGCAAAAAAAAATTACTTGCAAAAGAAATCTAGGACATATGGTTTTATTTGGTTTTAGGGAATGACGGAGGAAGAGGAAGACAAACTTTTGGCACTGAAAGACTTCATGATGAAATCTAACAAAGCAAAGGCCAATATAGTGGACCAGAGCCATCTTCACGACAGTAGTCAGAAAGGTGTAATTGACTTGGCAGCTTTAGGCATAACTGGGAGACAAGTTGATCTTGTTAAAACCAAACAGGAACCAGATGACAAGCGAGGTTAGTACATTTATGTGTGTGTATGTTTAGCTTGTTATTGATAGTTATTTCATAAGGCTAGTTTTAGCTTATTAGAACTTTAAAATACAGTGAGTGAGTGACTCCATTATATAATAGGAAGATTTGGGGGAGGAAAAGTGGAGAAGTAGACTAATAGTTAAGAAATTAAGTAATCTTTCAAATTCATGGGTCTGTATGTGTCAGAGTTAGAATTCAAACCAAACAAAGCCTGACTCCAAAGCCCTCCTCTTGCCTCTGTGGAAGTATATGAAGATTAAAGTCTGTTTTTTAATCTTTGAAACACCAGCCCAAGGCCAATAGTCTGTATAAAATGAGGTAAAGTTTCCTAGCTTGTTACTAGTAGGTAACACCCAGTGAATTGAAAGGAATAGTCTTGCAAAGGAGAGACCAGAGACATCTTCACCATTTGAAGTCTTGAGGTTTAAAACACTTGGCTCTTGTGACAGCTACATTGACATTGATTGTGTGAGGGTTTTAAGATCTCATGCATTCTTCCCTTTTTGGAGATACACTCACTTTCAATTACTTGCCTTTTAAAATTCCTCTATCCCAGTATCAGATTTTGAGAGCAGCTGATGAATTACATTAAAAAAACCCACTAACTGCTGAACTTGGAATAAAGTATTTGCAACTTAATTATTAACGGTTTATAGCCATAAAATGTGAAGCATTCATACAGGTTAATAAGAAAAACTGCAAGCATCCAAAAGAAAAATAGTGAAGGATTTGAACATACAAGTGATAAGAAGAATAGAAATACACACGTTTGAAAGGTCAGCAGTTAAATGAGTGCAAATAGAAACGAGATGCCATTCTCTACCTGTATGATTAGCAGAGACGGATGATGCCTGTGGTAGCAAGGGGGCAGGGAAATGGGCATTTTCACTCACTGTTGGTGAGATTATAAATTGAACATATTCTTTTTTTTCCACTATGTGACTCACCATTTTCAGTTTTGGAAATTTCTCATAGAAGTGCTGACAGACATGTGAAGAAGTATGTTTAAGAATGTTCTCAATGAAAAAAGGAATAATTGAAATGTCCATTAATAGGAGAATGGTTAAATGTTCAGTGTATTTAGTTAAGTAGGAGAAAAAGCAAGTTGTGAGACAGCATGTGTTATTTTATTTTTGCAAAATAATATAGTAATATATCATACAACTTTATAGTTTATGAGGTTTACAAAGTTATGGGGGCAATTCATGTTACATATTTGTAATGCCAAAACTTTGGGTTACTTAATGTACTTTTTGTAATCAAAGTTTTTTAAAAAAGGGTTTGTCATCTATCTGTAGTCAGGAGGTAACTGTATTGTAATTGACTTTTTATTCTCTCCCCGCCCCCCCCATGTAACTGATACTGGACATGGAGAGGTCATATTTAGCAGTGTGGTGACATTTGAAAAAGTTGTTTTTATTGTTGGTTCTTCAGATAATGTGATTACTTGAAATTGAACTAGCCTTGGGAAACTAGGAAGCAATTAGGTCTAATTATTAACACTGTTGAAAGTACAACTGTCCATCTGCCCTAAAATGAAATGAGAGCTCCCAAGTTTATATGTAAATATAAATGAATTGGCCATCGTAAAGAACAAATAGCACACGAAGTCCATTGCTATCCCTCCCCACCCAAAGAGCAATGAAAGCACTTATTTGTTGTAGAGGCTTCTATTTGTTGTGGAGGCTTCCTTCAGATTATTCTGAATCTTTTTTCATAGCTAGAAAACATGTAAAACAAGACTCAAATGTAAATGAAGAGTGGAAAAGCATGTTTGGGTCACTGGAACCACCAAGCATCCCACAGGCCCTGCCTAAAGGGAGTGACCAGGAGGTGATTCAGGCTGGGAAGCCGCCTCGTTCTGAGTCCTCTGCCGGCATTTGTGTCCCCTTGTCAACTTCTCCACAGGTATTGTTTTCCAGGCAGTGGTGTTTTTGGATCCCGTTCTACTGTTTTGGGTATTTGCTGTTTGCTGTGTACTGTACCGGAAAAATCAATACAGTGACTTGTCCTTTGGGGAGGACATATTTCTTTCTAAGAGAGGTTTATCTTTAACTTTATAGCCAAGGGAAAATCTAGTATTGACAGCACCAAAAAGGTCTCGTTTTAGAGTGTTCACCAATAAAGTGGTCTGAAACTGTGGGTTGAAGATGTCATTATGAACTATGATTCTGCAGTGAATCTTTAAAATCTTTTATTCTTCCTCTAATATAACATAGTTATATCTGTAAAATAGCAAAAATACTTCTGGGAAGAGAAGCCCGAAGTTTGCCCTGTGTGAGAAATGTCATGATTTTGATATATTTGAAGTAAGTTTGTAATTTGAGGTAACTCTTCCCTATCCAGTTATATTTTAGTTTTAAAATGTGACCAACTGATAAATTAAAATTCTTTTTGCTTTTCATTTAAATTAATGAGATTTTTGTTTACTGTTATTGCTACATTGATAATTTTTTCAAAATATAGAGCATTGGAACTTGTGGTTAAACTTCACTTTAACTAGATTTTCATTGAAAAAAGTGTCATTTTATTTAAATGGATTTAAAAATTGGTATTTTTTTTTTTAAATTGGTATATTAATAAGGACAAAAGGCCGGTGTAATGAATGGAGAGAACTTGGGTACATTTTTTTTATCATCGAATACACTTCGCTTGTGACACAGATACCCATAATTATTTTTGTTTTGCAGGTTCCAGAAGTGACAAATGTCCAAAATAGAAAACCAGCAGTACAGGTTTTAAGTAGTACAGTCTTACCGTCCACCTACCAGATTCGGATCACAACGTGTAAAACTGAGCTTCAGCAGCTCATACAACAGAAACGGGAGCAGTGTAATGCCGAGAGGATAGCGAAGCAGATGATGGAAAATGCTGAGTGGGAGAGTAAACCGCCACCACCTGGTAAATGTGCCCTCGATAAGTAGTTGTGTTCCAGCCCAGGTGCCAGAGCCTGGAAGCTGATGAGGAAGCTGATCATCAGTTACCAGGCGTGCTTTGAAAGCCCACAGGAAGAACCAATAAGTGAGAAACCCCCAGTCATTGTTTGTGACGTTTGGATCTTCTTAGCTCTGACAGTGCCTTTCATCCTGTCTGTGGTCCAGGTTCCCCACTTACAGCGCTAGGTGTTACCTGCCAGCCTAATGTCATGTGTTTCTCATTGAATGTCAGGCTTCTCCAAGTAAACTCTGGCTTCTAATTTCTGAAGGGTTTAATAACTATTAATTTTCTTAAAAAAAGGTAAAAACATTTAGAAAATAATGGGTCCTTTAAAAAGAAAACAATCACCTGTAACCATCACTTAGCAATCATCAACGTTAAGATTTTGGGGAAAACACATCTGTATTCTGAGAAGATTTAGAAGAAACCTAGAGATATTTCAGATGAAAATTGTGTGACATGCCTAGTGTTATGTGGTGGAGCTAGTCTTTGATATTGGATTAGCAAATTTTTAAAAACATTTTTAATGAGTTTTTGTATAGATTTTAGTAAAAAAAAATGCAACTTGAGAATGAGAAGAAAGGTATAGTGTGCTTATGTGTAGAGACTGAAACATGTGAATTCCCATGGGCTTCCATTGTGAACTCAGGGAAAATGCTGGTGGAGAGCAATGATTTAAAGATTTCAGAAATATTTTTAAGTGGTAAGTGGCATCTTTAGTCACATGAATTTTTTTTTTTTGAAAATAAATATCCTGGAATGTTTGTTTCTGTAATATAGTACAATATGATTTACCAGCCCTTCTTTAAAAACAGAAAAAGTTGACCATGCACTATTTTACAATAGAATCTGTCTTTATAAGTGGCATTTTATACTTAAGTGGAGCTATACATTTTATTCAGTAATCCCAGAAAAGGTGTCAGATTTTGTGATTCAGGAAATGTGCAGTGACTGTTGGACTTTTGGTTTTTTCTTTCCACACTTGAGTGGTTGTGTGAAATTGATTTTCTCTGGGGCAAAAATGTTCAGCCTAGGCTGCTCGATTATCTAGACTTCATGGCAAAGTGTTTTGATTATTCTGAAATCCAGCATAGCCTCCTTAGAAATCACATTCAGCTGTCCTTTCCACACATGTGCTCTGGAGATCCAAGGGGAAACGTATTTTTCTGTCATTGAGTACACCAGGTTTGATTTCACTTTGTTTCTTGGTAAAAGAAATAAGTTGATTTTAAAATGACTATTATTACTTAATTAGGCACAGTGCTGCTCCCAATACAGTATAATCTTCATCATAGCTTTCTGTTTGGTTTTATTTTAAAATTGATCAGTGTTAAATGTTATTAAATGTTATGCCTAATATAAAAGTTTATTCATCAAACATTGAAGATTGTTATATGTAAAGACCTATGCTAGGTATTGTTAATGATTCGGAGTGGATAAGACATAGTCTCTGGCCTCAGGGAATTTGTAATTTATTAGAGGAAATTGATTAGACAGAAAGAATATACATGGACAGAAGTATATAGATGTCGTAAAGAAAGTCCTAGAAAATTCTTGGGCATTCTGAGGCTATACTGTATAATACTGTTTATACCAACCTGTTGATATCATAGAATAAATGATAGCAGGTAGAGAAGAAGTAAAATTGGGTGTTTACTGTGGGCCTGGGATGGTGTTAGACTCTTTTTATCTCGTTTACCCATACAGTCGTCCTTTGGGTTAAGTAATTTCCCCATTATTTTACATTTGAGGAAATTGACACTCGCAGAGTTTAAGTAAGTACCCCAAGTTCACACATGAAGGTGTGTTGGATCTGGGTCTTTGAGGCTTTCAGGACTGGGCTGCCTCCCTAGTGCCTGAGTTCTCTAAATCAGGGTAGTCATTACCTCTTGCTATTGAGCAAGTAGTCTGGGTTTTTCTGGGTAGCAGGTGACTATTGTGCCTTCTCAGATGCTGGAGAAGGGCCCAGTGCAGTCTTTCTAAGGCTACTCGAGCGTGGGTGTCTTCCTCCAGAGGTGGTAGTATCTGTCGATGTCCAGTAGGCCACTCTGTATTGGCTAGCTGTTGGGACACTTTGTTTAGTTCCTGTGATTGTTCTCCTGTTGGCTATTGGTGCTTGTAGCTGGGGGTGAGGGGAAGATTGTATTTGTAAACTGCGGCTTAAGACACACTCCTTTGTTTTCCCTTAGGGTGGCGGCCTAAGGGGCTACTAGTTGCACATCTTCATGAACACAAATCTGCTGTGAATTGCATTAGAGTCTCTGACGAACATTCACTTTTTGCCACATGTTCAAACGATGGCACAGTGAAAATCTGGAACAGTCAGAAGATGGAGGGGAAGACCACCACCACCAGGTAACCTGTGCATAGGGGGAGAGTCCATCCATCCATCCATTCATTCATTCAGTCAGCAGATATTTACTGAGTGCTCATTCCGTGACAGGTGGTGTTTTAGGTACCAGGGATACAGTAATGATAAATGGGCACAAATACATGTTCTGTGGTGTGTTCCTTCTAGTGGGAAGTGACAGACAATAAACAGTGTAAATAAGTAAAACATATAGTGTATTAGATGGTAAAATATGTTATGGAGGAAAATATAGCTAAAAAGAGGGATAGAGAATGCAGTAGGTGGGGTAGAGTAGAGTTTAAAGAAATTGGCTAGAGACTGCCTCACGGAGAAGATGTCATTTAAGGAAGGACCTGACAAAGGTGAGAAAAAACACCATGCGGATGTCTTGGGGAAGAGCACTCTAGGCAGAGGAAACGGGCTTCAGAGGTTCAGAGGCAGAAAGATGTCTAGCATGTTTTGAGGAAGAGCAGAAAAGGTCTGTGAGAGCAAGAAGGAGGGTCGGAGGGCCGAGTTACACAGGGCCTTGCAGGCTGTTGTGAAGAACTTGGACTTGGACTCTGAGTGAGATGGGAGCCTTTGGATGGTTCCATGCAGTGGAGAGACGTAGTCTGAGTTAAACTTCAACAGAATTACTCTGGTTCTTGTGTTGAGAATAGACTGAAGAGGTGCAGGGCAGAAGCATTAGGAGCCTTCTCTGTAACTTGAGTGAGGGGGGAAGTAGTGGGAAATGATCAGATTCTGGGTGTATTTGCTGAGTGGGCTAGGGCAGGGGTCCCCAGCCCCGTTAGGAATCGGGCCACACAGCAAGAGGTGAACGGCAGGCGAGCGAGCGAAGCTTCATCTGCTGCCCCATCACTCACATCATTGCCTGAACCCGCCCCCCCGCCCCGTCCGTGGAAAAAATTGTGTTCCACGAAACTGGTCCCTGGTGCCAAAAAGGTTGGGGACCGCTGGGTTAGAGGGAGTATGAGCAGGAGAAAAGTCGGAAAATGAGGGGGTGGCCAGCTGTGTAAGGACAACACATAGTGTACCATGAACAGTCAAGAGAGGTAATTATTACTTGAAATCTTTAAGACTCTTCAAATATGCATGATGTGATTATGAGAAGTGGGATTATAAGAAGTATTTTAGATTTGTACTGCTTTATAGTTATGTCCCTACTTGATATTCATATTTGTTCTGTGCCTAGTTTGGTCTGGGCCCAGAAAGCTACTAGAAATCAAAATTGAATCTTAAGTACATGAAAAGATATGGGGAATCTTTGGTGCTTTTCTTGTTATCACTTCATTGGCCATGGCTAACCACAAAATGGTCAAACAACAAAATATCTTTGAAAAAGTAAGATAATTCAGAAGTTTATTCCGTACCAAGCTATGATTTTGTTCTGTTTATTTTTTAAAAAGAGCTCTATATTTTACAACATGCTTAATTATTTTTCGTGTTCATTCTCTGTTGGCGGAGCGTAAATCAAAACCAGTAGAAGAGTCCTGGTTCCATGTAGCAATTTTTTGTCATTACTTTATGAAATTTTCAAACTTCAAGAAAAGTTGTTTTCCAGTGAACACACATATGCTTGCTGCAGGATTCTAAATAATTTTACTATATTTGCTATGTTATATAATTATCCATCTTGCTATCAGTTAATCTTTTAAAAGTGTATTTCAAAGTGAGTTGCAGACATCAGGACATTTCCCCTGAAAACTAGCATGCATATTGTTAACATTTCTTTATAGTTCTCCTTTTCTTTTTTGGCATCAAATTTGTATGCTGTGAAGTACACAGATCTAACCATTCCATGAGTTCCAGCAGATACACACACCTGTGCAACTTAAACCACTCTCAAGATGCAGACCAGAACGTTCCCTCATGTTCCTCTGCATAAAATCCCTGCCTCCTCCCTGCCTACAGCCATTCTTTTGGTTTTCCCGCACCATTATTAGCATTTTGATTAATATTTTAAAAACCTCTTGTGATAATTATTTTCCAAATGGTTCTTTGTTGTTATCATCATTAGTTGCATTCATTGTTGCTTTTATTAGGAGGGTAAGTTTAATTGACTTGAGTAAACCTCTTAACTAAAAACTTGGAATCATTGGTTAACTCTGCAAAAACCTCTCTTGTTAATTCCAAATGATTTTTATCACAGAGCCATGCCTTCTGTATCCCAGTGTCATATTTTAGACTGGTATACCAGAAAATGTGGCAGTTTAGCTGACAGTAAGTGCAGTCTTTGGGAAGTTTGTATGATGATTAGGAGATTGGGTTTCCTATGGCCACAGCTGCTCTCTTGCTTTGCTGTAACACCTGCTCTTGTTTGTGGACTGCAGTGGGCCTTGGCTTGGAGGTGCTTCATTCCAGGTCCAGGGAGGGGAAGAGGGGAAGGGAATAGAAAGTGTTGCCCTCACACGCCTTTGTGAGCTGATGAGGGAGAATGAGACCATTGTTACTGCCAGAACCGTGTGGGGAGCAGCTGGTGGCTGGGAAAGAGCAGCAAAAGTGGTATTATGTTTTCTTAGGAAATTTTACTAGTACATTCTGACTGTCGAGGCTTTTCCCATATGCATTATGTTGGCTGACCACCCAGTTTCCAGTTCTGCCTTTCTCGTTGAATTTGAATTGGTGATGTAGGCCATCTGGATCTTGGCTATGCCATCTTCTTTCTTATTTGAGTTAAACTTTTAGTTTGTCACTTGGGACTAATTCTTGAAAAATTGCTGTTTTTCTAAACTTAGATTTTTTTCAGTTTAATCCTTTGTAGTATTCTAAATTGTATTTTCCATACATGCTTTTTGTGCTACCCCATTTTTGGCTTATTTAGCTTCTCAATTTTAGGGAAGATCGATGTATTTGCTACTTGCTGAATTTGATGGTAAAACATCAAAGTGGAGTTTTGTCCCAATGAAGAGTTGAAACAGTATGAAGCATGTGTAAGAAAGTTATCCGTGTTAGGATTACATATTTTAGAGTCACAGAGGGTGTTGGAAGTTAACATTTTTGAGTGGTATGGCTTTATAGCCCTGGAGTGAAGGGCTATAAAGACCTGAGGAGGCCTAAGGCCCGATTTTACAAAATTGAATTTTTGGGGACAGGAAGAGAGTAGTCTGAAAAGAAAAGAGAAGAAACCATGTAATTTATGCCATACTGCAGCAGAAGGGAGGGTTTAGAAAGCAGCTCTCAAGTGCGGTAAAAGAGCCCAGTGGCCTGAAAGCCTAGTAAAGTAATCCGGTATTCTCACACAGTGCCCTTGGGTGGAGTGTAGTCCATACATCCACAGTCCCTGGGAGGCTCTCGGAGTTAGGTATTACAAGCCTTTATGATGTACATGTTCTAAGGAGAATAAACTCAGAGATTTATTTTTAAGGCTGTTCAGACTGGCTTTCTTTTTAATTGTAAAAAACTGGAAGCAAACTAAAGGTTCAGCAGTAGGGGTCAAAATGGATAAGTGATTTTTTGTGGAAATGAATTTATTTGATATAGAATATATTGATATAGTGTATGAAAATATAGGTTTGAGAAGTAGGTTTAAGAACCCATGTAGGGTTTCTGATTTTAGAATGGCAAAGTAAGGACTTTCAAAAATCTGTTTCTCCATAAAAACAGTGAGAACACTGGCAAAAACTGTCAAATAGAGTCAGCCTTTCATATCTGTGGGTTCTGCAGATTCAGCCAAACATGGGTAGAATATTTTCTCTGGATATGGGACCCTTGGATACAGAGGGCCAGCTGTAAGGGGCTAGAGCATTTACTGATTTTGGAATCCGCTGGGGGTCCCGGAACCAGTTCCCCAAGAATAAAATGGGGTAGCTGTAGATGTCTCTCCAAATAGGACCAATAAGTATACAAAAAAGATATTCCACATCATTAGGGAAATGCAGATGAAAACCACAGTGAGCTACCATGTCACACCCACTAGAATGGCTATAATCAAAAAGACAATAACAAGTGCTGGAGAGGATGTGGAGAAATTGGCATCTTTGTACATTGCTGGTAGGAATGTAAAATGATGCAGCAACTTTGGAGAAAAGTTTGGCAGTTTCTCAAGTGCTAAACATAGAGTTACCTTATAACCCTGCAGTTTCACTCCTAGGTATAAACCATAGAGAGTTGAAAACAGTTGTTCACATGAGAATCTATAAATGAGTGTTCATAGCAGCATTATTCATAACAGCCAGAAAGTAGAAACCACAGTGTCCATCAGCTACTGAACGGATAAACAAATGTGGTGTGTCCATACACTGCAATATTATTTAGCCGTAAGAAGAAATGAAGTAGTGATGCATGATACAGAAGTCACTGAATTGTACACTTGAAAATGTTATACTTTATGGTATACGAATTGTATTTCAGCAAAGCTGCTATTAAGAAAAAGTGAACTAGAGAGGCATGATTAATTGAAAATACCTAAAATGTGATTCCATATTTATTTAAAAAGCAAATATGAATATATTGTAATATGCATAGAAAACTTTGGAAGCATATATAACAGAATGTCAATAGTGTTCCTCTCTGGGTGGTAGAGTTATGTTTTTACTTTCCTGTATTCTTTCCTGTATTTTAATCATTTTTGTATATGTAATATGTATTCACTTGTATAATAAAATTAAATAAATTACAAAAGGTAGAGATGAGTAGATTTGGTGATTAGGGGCTTATGGCCTTTTAAGGGAGTGGTCCCTCAGAAGGCTGAGTGTGCAGCCCTTGGGAAGGGTAATGCAGGAGGGACTTTGTGATGATGGGAGGCAGGCACCCCATGTAGGTCACAGTCAAGAAGTTTGGCAGAGAGTTTAAGGAAGGAGGATAGACAGCTTGAGAGGTCAGCGTGTGTGGGAGAGACTGAATATTACAATAATATTGCACATTAATGAATGTTTTATGATTTATATGTTATTTGAGCTGCACTGTGTCCCAGTTGGATAAGTGGGGCAGCCCTTGTTTTGTAAATGAGTAAACTGAGATGCAGAGCAGGTTAATGGTTTGACCTAGATCACATGGGTAGCCAGTAGTGGAACTCAGCCCTTTGATTCCAAAGCCCAGTGGCTTTCCTGCTGTGCAGGCTGCATCTGAGGGATTACAGAGTAACTGCAGGAGTAAGAGCAGGGCTTAAAGAATTGCAGAGAGGAAGGAGAACTGGGTCAGGGCCACAAGTATGGGTGTTCCAGCTGGAAAGGAGGAGGAACAGTCTTTGTGTGATTGGAGAGAAGTGTGTTAAAATGGTCATTTAAAAATATCAGAAGAAAAGGTGATTTTGTACCAGTGCTTTTGAGAGGGATTATTGTTTTTGTTACGAGGTCAAGGAGTGAAATGGACCTCAGAGCAGTACTTTTTGTTTGGTACTAGTCGTGTGGCTATTTAATATCAGCAATAATAATACCCTTGTGGCTTTTCAGGAACATAGTCTTACTTTTCTTTTGTGCAGGTCTATTCTTACATATAGCCGAATTGGCGGACGTGTGAAGACGCTCACGTTCTGCCAGGGTTCCCACTACTTAGCCATCGCTTCTGACAACGGTGCTGTCCAGCTTCTTGGAATTGAGGCCTCTAAGCTGCCCAAGTCTCCTAAAATTCATCCTCTACAAAGCAGGTATCTGTCTATCTTCTGTGTTTTTTAAACTGCATTTAGTGTACTAGGATAATTTAACCCTCCCTCTCTAATACAGTTTGGGTCAGTTGAGGCCCATTACAATGTACTTCTTTTTTTAAGCACATGAAATAAATAATATTGTATTTCCAACTCAGATCTATCACACATAGTTTCAGGAAACTATGTGTGCATACTTACTTTCTGCCAATTTGTCAAAAGGTCAGAAGGGCAGCTTTGAACTTGTGGCCCATCCCAGTCTGGAATCTGTCTGAATAACCTAATTGTCAGTTACATCTTCTGTCTCAACTCTGGCTGGCTGATTTTGAAAATGTGAGTGTTCTTCATTGAAGAAAACTTAAGTGTCGTCAGCTTTTGTCACTTGGCATTAAAACCTCTGGAGTTGTTGGGAACACAGGGCGGAGCTTTTAGTCGGATGATTTGCTTATCATGTTAAAAGCAAGATCCTTGCTGGTTTTATCTAAGAATTCCCTCCACTTCTTACAAGTTGAGGTTGCCTGTAGATTAAACACATGCAAGGTACGATATTTAAAGATGAGAACAAATTTTCAACTGACTAGTATGTGCTGCACACTGAAAACTCCAGAGGTGAATACAATGTGTTATACTCTCTAAGAAACTACAGTCCAGTGGGAGAGACAGACCAGTGAACAGATGATCTCAGTGCATTGTGGCAGTGTGCCCTGTGATGGGGACAAGGTGCCAGCTTGCAGGTGGATAAGGAAGAAGGCCTGGAGGGGGTGATACGAGATGTAGCCAGAGCAGGGTGGTCAAGTAGGGCGGGGCAGACATAGTGGTGGACCCACAGGAGGGACGCAGGACGGGCAGATGCTTACAGTTTCAGTGGATTGTAAGTCACGTTCTTCGGGGTGGGGGTGGGGGGATAGCTAAGGCAGAAGAGGCTGATTGTTGGGTCAGCTCAGATTTTATTATTTCTACTGTTTTATTTTTTGTTTGTTCATTACTTTGTTTTGCCTTTGCAAATTAAAATATGTTATTTTTAACACATTCACTAAACAGACTTGGGCAGCTTTTGTCCAGGACATATTATAATAACCTCTAACTAAAAAGGCATTTCAGCAGAGGGTGGCTGTAGAGCAGCATCCCTGTGGAGTTCTGTGTAAGTTAACAAAGAGCTGTTGCAGAATGTGCGGTGTGATGACCCCTGGCAGCGGTGTGTATGTTTTGTGCAGGAGACCCTCCAAGCTGACAGCACTTTTCATTGCGAATGTTACAGTTTTTACCGTGAGCAGCACTGACTCCCTAGATTGGGAGGTTGTGCCTGGATGCCTGGCTTTCACTGCTGCACAGAGGGGCGCTCCCAAGAAACCGCACACAGGCCCTTCGTTCAGTCCACTCAGCTGTTGCCAGGGCTCTGAATAACTAGAATCTGTGGCACCTTTTCACAGTTTATTTGGCATTTGGACGTTTCCTCATCACTTTATGGAGTATAATCCATGTTAGAATGTTTGAAAGTACAACTGGCAAGTACAGCTGGCTGTATGGCCTGTAAACTAAGAATGATTTTGCATTTTCAAAGTGTTGTTAAAAAGAAAAAGACTATGCAGTAGAGATGTATGTGACTTGCCAAGCCTAGAATATTTACTACCTGGCTCCTTACCGAAAGAGTTTGTTGACCCTTGATAAAGCTAAAGTAGGAGCGTGTTCAAAAACATGATACATACTGATCAAGGAGGCTGGCTGGTGTGTTTATGGTATCCTTTCTAGTTTAAAAATGCCTCAGCTTAAAAAAACAAGTGTATCCAAGGGGTGGAATAGTACTTAAAAAGGAGTCAGTAATGCTTTTTTATTTTGTTATCAGTAGTAAAAGGGAACAAACTATTGATTCATGTAGCAACATTAAAGAATCTTAAATCCTTTTTTCTAATGAAAGAGGTCAGACCGAGAAGGCTATATATTGTATGTTTCCAGTTATACGTATTCTGGAAAACATGAAGTTACAGGGAGGAAAACAGTTCTGTGGTTGCCACAGGTTGGGGGTAGCAGTAGGGGTTGACTATGTGTGGTTCTGTGGTAGGAGATAACACGAAATGGATTTGTCATAATGCATAGAACTGTATACCACGAAGAGAATTTTACTGTATAACATTAAAAAATAACCAACCAACCAGGATATCGGGGGAGAGGTGGACTTGGTCTGTGGCAGTCATCTAACTGCTGTACAGATGAATCACATGGTCATGAGAAAGAGTAAGGGGAATAGAGGAGGCCGCTGAACAACTTGCGGGAGCTGCAGGGCTAACGATGGAGGGAGCTGAGTTCAAACATTGTATTCTCGTTGGTCGTTTTTCACAGGGATGTGGTTTAATAATTCCAGGATGACTCTGTTTGCTCACTGAGGTTGAATAAATAGTAAATGTAGATAATGAGAGCCAGGTTTCTCACTGGAGGAAAGAAATTACCGACAAGGAAAGGGGTTGGCTAGAATGAAGCATGGTGTGGAGAGATATCAGTATGGACTCTATCAGTGTGACCCGTGATGTGTATCTATGTGCATGCATATAGACACGTGTGTAAATACACACACGTACATGTAGACACACGAATAGATACAGAAATGGAGACGTGTCAGCGTGCATGAGGGTGGTATACAGAATATACTTCCTAGCTCTGGCCGTTGAGAGGGACTAGATACAGGGGCACCCCCATGGCAATGGGCCCCACAGACCTTGGTTTTCAATACCATTCTCTAATAAAAGGAACCAGGGATCCTTGAGAAACTGGTTGATTCCAGAGCCGGTGCCAGAAAGTTCAGAAGTGGTCAGTGAGAGCACACTGAAGGGCATTCGAGCCACCTGGGCCGAGCGTCGCACGGCCGGACTTGGAGCGAGCTGGGCAGCGGGGTGCAGCGACTGTGCTGGGTCCTAACTCAGAGGAGAGGAATGAATGTCCACCAGGCCTGCAGACAGAGACGAGCTGACGGAGAGGAGACAGCTCTTCCGTACAGAAGCGTCCTAGTAAGCTTAGACGGGCTGGTGGAGAGAGAAGACCACTGGCACGGCCTGTCCTCAGATCCTAAAATTAGTGGACAGAAGTTTACACAGAAACAGGTTTTTGCATAGTCCGCAGAGCATTTCCTCTAAAAATAGAGTAGTTATAAATGGAAAAATAAAAAATACTGTTTGCAGTGGAGGGTACGTCAGCACATGCGGCCGCAGGTGCTCCCGTCTGTGCACGGAGACACAGCTCAGTGTCTCCCAGTAAGGCACGAGCTCAGTCTGTTTGAGAACACGTGACATGACATTCAGAAACGTCAAGGTCGTGAAAGGACAGACCGAGGCGCTGTCACAGGTGGAGGCGACAAAGGAAATGCGGCAGCTAAATGCCAGGCGGTGTCTTGGTCCGGAGCCGTTAGGTCACCAGTGGGAAAACTGGTGAAATCCAGCCGTTGCTTTGTACCTTCCGGGGACTGTACCAAGGTCAACTTCTTAGTTTTGATAAACGTTCTATGTTTATGTAAAGTGTTACCACGAGGGGAAGGTGAGTGAAGGATATACGGATGTTTGTGAACTATTTTTGCAACTCTTCCGTAATTCTAAAATAATTTAAAAAAAATGCTCAGCTATCATCTTTTCACTTCTTGACCGTGGTTAGAATATGGATTCATCTTCAGTGGAGACGGGTGCTGTGTTTTTAGTGACTGGAAAAGTCTTTGCCTTTTAACCTGTGTCTCCTTAGAGTCCTTGACCAGAAGGAGGACGGCTGCGTGGTGGACATGCATCACTTCAACGCAGGGGCGCAGTCCGTGCTGGCCTACGCCACCGTGAACGGTGCGCTGGTGGGCTGGGACCTCAGGTCTTCCAGCAATGCCTGGACGCTGAGGCACGACCTCAAGGCAGGCCTCATCACCTCCTTTGCTGTGGACATCCACCAGTGCTGGCTCTGCATCGGTGAGCTGCCCTCAGGTCCTTGGCTGGGTCTGGATGGCGCTGTCTGGAACGGCCCTCTTAGGAAAGCTCCTTCCTTTACCTTCATTGGTCATCTTCCCCCACGTCCTTTTCCCCCCTGTAATTATTATGTCATAATCACTTGCATTTTAATTTTTTTCATTAAAAAACAGACTTGAAAGAGTGAAATCAATATTCCAACACATGAAACGATTTCCTCTTTCTCTTTGTTCTTAAATGAGCCTCTCTGTAATCACTACAGTGATCAGATTTTCTTATTCTGCCAGGGAAGCAGCAGGCCTGGTTTATGGATGAGAGCGTTTGAATTTGGGCACGCTCGGTTTTAAATTCCAGTAACCACGGGCAAGCTGCTCAGCTCTTAGTATCTTAGTCTTCGTGTCCTCATCTTCAGATGGGCTCATCCTTTCAAGGGCTGCCTTGAGGACTTCACGAGGTACAAGCACCATCCCAGGAGAAGAGCTAAGCAGTGGCTTCTCGCCTTCTGATCCCCCACCCCGCCCCCCTCCTCAGATGCTGACAGTGTACCCTGTGGTCCTGTTTCTTCCTCTTCTCAGCTCTACCGTTCTCTCCCCAAGGGCTCTGAACCTGCCCCTTTAGAAGGTGCTGGAGCTGTTCATTCCCACCTGGCACTCTTTTTCAAAAGGACTGTCATCTGCTGTGCTTGAATATTGGTTTCTAGATTCCCTGACTTGCATGTGTGACATTAAGTGTCTGCCCTTTATTTTTATGTAGTTTATAGGAAATGCATTATTTCTTTGCCTTCTGTGTGAGTAAACTGCACTCGTGCAGGAAGATATGCCAGGCCTAGAAGAGGCACTGTTACACACACAGCAAATGAGCACATGGCACCCGTGGCTCTCACGCATCCCTGTGAGCTCTGGGGGCAGCCAGTACTCCTGTGGCTGTTTGAGCCATTGTCCTGGAGAGGGGCAGGGTGACAGCGGGATCCGCTGCCCCTTTGTCTTTTCCCACCCCTATCTCTCCACTGGAATTGGAGACTAATCTCGGGATTAGGGTGGGCAGTGTTCTTTGGGATGGGGGACCTTCTCTCTGTGGGGTTTAAGGTGTCATGGGCAAATATGCAGCCATTCAGCCCAATTTCTGCTGTGATTGGCCATCCATGCCTGTCTCCAGAATGTTTCAGAGAAAAGGGCATGTGGAAATGATTGAAAGCTGATGGCGGCTGCAGAGCTGCTTTGGGATTGGTGAAGTGGTCACTGAATGCCGGTAACCCACCTCTGGGTACTTAAGGTAGTCTGAACATTTTGAGTTATCAGATTCACTTATGTCTTCTCTTCTGGTATTTTTGTGGATGCCTTTGGCAATTAAAAGTGTCAGTAATTAATGAACTATTCATCTCACGTTTCGTTAGACAGACTTGTCATAGCGTGCTGGTACTTTGCATCTTCCGTATAAGGTGCTGTCTGAAACTGGGTTTGGGGAGGGCAGCTTAGTGAGAACGAGCTAAGCCAGGTTGAACATACATCCATACGAAGCTCGTGCGTTGCCCCTAGGTGATGTAGCCTGCTGTGCGTCCTCACGGGTGGTCACCTTCTGGGCTTCTCTTCCTCTCAGGGACAAGCAGTGGCACCATGGCATGTTGGGACATGCGGTTCCAGCTGCCCATTTCCAGCCACTGCCACCCTTCCAGGGCCCGCATCCGGCGCCTCTCCATGCACCCGCTCTACCAGTCCTGGGTGATCGCAGGTAAGAGGGAGAAGAGAAGAGGGAGGGCTGGCTATCGGGGGGGGGGCTTTCTTGGAAAGTGCAGAATACCCTGCTGCCCAGACTCATTTTCTGAGAGTTTCATTTTACATGTGAGCCAGATGCTTGCTTTTGTTCAGTTCTGATTATGGAAATTCCCACCACTGATACCTCATTGTCATTTCTTATTTATCATGTTTCAGAATGGTCTCCTCAGTGACACCGCCACCTTCCATTCCTGCCTACCACCGTTTCCTCGCCCTTTGTCCTCGTTCTCCTAGGTCCCCTGTTTTTGCTAAAGTTGCCGCCCTCTTCCTGGAAATCTATGTTAGAGGTCTCGAGTCATCCTTCTCGGCTGCCGTTTCTGTTGAGTTTCTTGCAAGCTTCCCTCCCTTTCTCTTGTTGGGCGTTCATATTTTCTTGTGTGGATTCTCGGGCAAGACACTTGGGCAAGTCTTTGAAACTCATTCTCCTCAACTGGTAAATGCGGTTAAAGATACTCATCTAGCAGAGCTGTAAGACTGAGAAGACACACGTGACACACATAGCCCGGCACACAGTGAGTGCCTGATAAATGGCAGCTCTCGTGATTCTTGTGTTGCTTCGCTGGTCCTTCTGCCTCTAGGCCCTTTCTGGCCCCTTCCCACCCACACAGTCCATCTCGTGCACTGCTGCTGTCAAGGTCACCATGCTGCCAGGCCCGATAGCCGTGACTCAGCCTGTGTCTTACGTGACTTGTCACTTCGTTGGTTGATCATTTCCTCTCTTTGAAACGCTTTCCTCACCTGACTTTGAGGACATTACTCTCTTGGTTCTTCTGTTGATGGATTTGTCGGTTCTTCTTCCTCTCCCTCCTTCTGAGCTGTGGCCAGCCTCAGGGCCCCGTCTTGGTCTGAACCTCTTCTTCTCCTTCTGCACCGGCTCCCTGTGTGAGCATATCCAGTCCCAGGCAAAACAGTATCACATTTATTCAGATTTTTATACCTGCCTATTTAAAATCTTCCCTAAAATGTCTCACAGCCAGCTGAAGCTCGACCTGCCCCGGCTGAACACTGGGTGTCCTCCCTGCCAGCTCCCCACCCACTGCCTCCCCCCGAGACAAGCCTGCTCTGCCTGCAGTGTTTTCCCAGGAAATGGCAGCTCTTTAGGCTTGAAGCTCAGGAGGAAGCCTGGTGTTGTCCTTGGTTCTTTTTCCTCTCTCATCTCACTTCCAGTCCATCAGCCAGTTCTACATGTTCTGTCGTAAAATATGTCCAGAATTGAGCACCTTCTATTATTTCCATCACTGCCCCCCCGTCCAAACAACCATAATCTCTTGTTCCTATTAGTGCAACATCCTTGTAACTCCTGCTTTTATTTTTACCTTTTAAGACTGTTCTTTCTTCTGCTCAGTACCTTCCAGTGGCTCTCAAGTAGCAGCCAGGCTCCTCACCATGGTCCAGAGGCTTTATGGGATCTGTCCCTGCTACCTCACTGACCCTTTTGATTGATCAGGGTTCCAGCAGGAAACAGATGGCCTACCCAAGGTAGGATAATTTGAGGAGGACTTATTGTCAGGGGAGCTGTTTACAAAGGTGTGGAAGTGAGACATCGTAAAACAGAGCACAGTGAAAGAGGGCTCCAGCCACAGGGGCTTCCTGGCCTTTCCCTTGAACTAAGCACATTGCTGCTTTAGGACCTCTGCATTTTGGGGGGTTGTCACCACTAGGATATAAGTTCAGTGAAAAAAAAAAAATCTTTTTGCATCATTTGCCTTCTTTTCCTCAGTGGCTAGGACAGTGACTGGTTCATAGTAAGCATTGTTGATTCAATAAACATTAATGAAGGAATGAAGAGTCTGGGGTGTTGTCACTCCCCTGCTGAAAAATACCTTTGAGAAGCAGGTTCTGTTCCCTAGAATCTTCCTCTGCCTTTCCTTCCACTCTTCCCATCACAGGTGTGCTCCAGTCGGACCACAGCATCCAGACGTGGGTGTGTGTGCTTTGCTCCTTCCTGAGCTGAGCTGCAGGTCCCCTGTGTCTGTCTAGCCTCACCTGTTCTTTCCATCCCAGTGACAGCACCTCCACGAGGAGGCCTCGATTCTCACCCACCGGGTGTGATCTTTTCCTTCCTGAGTGCAGGTGGGACTTTGCATTCTCTCTGTGCTCATTGTCTTATACTTTATGTTTTTTTCTTTCCTTCTAGACTGTAGATTTCTTGAGGTCAGAGTCTGTTTCTGCTTTGCCTTTCCACCCTACAGTTCACTCACTGGACACCAGTAAATATTGATGAGTAGGCTATTAAAAACATTTCTTTGTTGCACTCTAGTGTGATGGCAGTGTCATAGTGTTATTTAGAAGCATTTGTGAGTGTTTCTTGCAGGATGTGAGAAAATGGAAATGGGTGTAGGCTGACTTCCTCTACCACGACATGAATCCCTGAGAGTGGAGACCTTGTCGAGTAACGTTCTGGCCTGTTCCCCTCAGCTGTCCAGGGCAACAATGAAGTGTCCATGTGGGACATGGAGACGGGTGACAGAAGGTTCACGCTCTGGGCCAGCGGTGCACCGCCACTGTCTGAGTTACAGGTTTGCTCCAGCTTTTATTATAAAGGCCAACATAATTTCCCACATCCCAAGCACTTCAGGCATTTTGCCAAACATGATTTTTGTTGGGCTTTCAGGTAATGTTTTAAATTTGGGTTTTTACTACGTATGAGGTGGGCATTGCTGCCATGTGCTTCCAGTTCCCCGGGCTCACTCGTGTCTGTGCCCACGGGCGTTTTGGTTGCCAACTCTGTAAGGTTTGTGATGTCTCTTTGGAACCCCAGTAAAATCTGGGTTAATTAGGACAAGCACTGACTAACGCTTAGATCATGAAAAAAATGGAAGCTGGCCCTCTCATACACACTTTTTTTAGGGGTGCTTTGTTGAGGCAGAAGGTAGGAAAGATTTTTTTCTCCTTTAGTTGGGATCCTTCTCATCCCAAATAGAAAATTTTAGGAAGCTGAACAGGCTTTGCTTCTTTATTCAGGATGATATAGAGCAAATGCATTTTAAATTCCCAAAGAAAGAAGCTCTAAGACATACATCTATCTCTAGTTTCTTCAGTTCACCACTGACAGCTGGCTTATCTCTAGAAATGGCTACATCCTTTATGGGCTTCACTGGTGTCTGTTATTTGACTCTTTATTTCTTTATTTCCTTTCAGCCTTCTTCTCACAGCGTCCACGGTCTCTACTGTAGTCCTGCAGACGGGAACCCCATCCTGCTAACGGCTGGCTCAGACATGAAAATAAGGTACAGTAAAGATACTTCCTGTCCAGCACGTGAAAGGAGAAGGGTAATGAAATGTGGATGGATACTGCGGCTACCATAGGTGTTGTTTATCAGAGATACCAGTATGATGTTTAACATCATCCACTTCTTACAGGGACAGCTCCTGATGCAGAAGAGAGCAAGCTAGCATTGATGAGTGTCAGCTGGTAATCGTTAGTCCCTCCCCCTCCTCCTTGGAGATTATCACTGTGTGTTTCCTCTTCCCCAGGTTTTGGGACCTGGCTTACCCAGAGAGGTCATATATCATCGCAGGAAGCACTAGTTCTTCATCTGTGTCCTACTATAGGAAAATCATTGAAGGCACCGAAGTCGTCCAGGTATAAGCAGTCTTTTTAATTATTATTATTATTATTATTTTTATTTATTTAAAAAATTTTTTTGGCTGAGTGGGATCTTTGTTGCTAGGGGTGGGCTTTTCTTTAATTGTGAGGGCTACTCCTTGTTGTGGTGCATGGGCTTCTCAGTGTGGGGGCTTCTCTTGTTGCGGAGCATGGACCTTAGATGCACGGGCTTTAGTAGTTGTGGCATGCAGGCTCCTCAGTAGTTGTGGCTCACGGCCTCTAGCACTCTGGTTCAGTAGTTGTGGTGCACGGGCTTAGTTGCATGTGGGTTCTTCCTGGACCAGAGATTGAACCCATGTCCCCTGCATTGGCAGGTGAATTCTTAACCACTGCGCCACCAGGGAGGTCCATAAACAGTCTTTTTTTCTTTCAGCATTTGTAGGAACAAAAACAGCTTTCATAAATATCATGTTGATTCAAGTGAATGGCTTTGGCCAAGAGTGGCACTGTTTCTTTGAATTTAAAAAATGTTTTATTTTCTCTTGACTTTTCTGTATTTTTTAACGTAACCTTTATTAAGGTAGAATAAAAATAGAAAGTGCACGTGTAAGCACACTGCTCAGGGTAAGGACTTTCGACACTTGCCAGGTCCTTAAAACAACTTTGTAGGAAAGTGCCTTGTTTTCCTTCTGCAAATGAGAAAGTTAAGCACAGCGAAGTTGAACCCGTCTAAGGTCAGCCAGCTAGTAAGCAGCAGTGCTGGGATTCACATCTGGCTGGTGGGGCTCGAGAGCTTGTGTTCTAATGTCAGGCAGAGGCTTCAGAGGGAGACGTACCTGCCACTGCTGGGCTGGGTACGTGCTCAGTAAATGAGGGGCTTCCTTTGTCCCAAATAACAGGGAGCTTTAGAAGGGCTGGAGCACCTGACACACGTTTATGTCCACATCCCGGTTGTCTCTACCTCTCAGTTCTTTCCCTTCGTTCTTTGATGTTGATAGAACTAATATGCACAGATATTTGGCCTATTTGCAAGTTTTCTGTTTTCATAAGTTGCTACTTGTGAGTCCAATGACCAGAAACCTAGAACATCACTTTGGACTCTCTCGTGACTCCTGCTCAGTGTCTTTGTGGAAGTGTGACTCCTTCACCGGAGGGCTAGCCTAATTAAGGACAGCGTTCCTCAGAAGCAAGAGTACAGACAGGCGGTAGAATGTGCTACAGCCTTTAACTTCTGGCTTTCTCCTTGACTTTTAACCACCCAACAGGAAATTCAGAATAAGCAGAAGGTGGGACCGAGTGATGATGCCCCTCGGAGGGGCCCAGAGTCTCTGCCTGTGGGTCACCACGACATCATCACGGATGTCGCCACGTTCCAGACGACACAGGGCTTCATCGTGACTGCTTCTAGAGATGGGATTGTTAAGGTGTGGAAATGAAAACTGGGTGATTTGTATAATTTGTAAAAATATATAAATATACTATAACTCTAGAGAAAAAAAGTATTTTTAGAGAACAGAGTGAACACAGATTCATTTGCTTAATTTTCAGAATCATGTCTGTTTCATGATTAAACAAATCCCATGCAAGGTGGTTAAGGAAGTTGCTGGTGTACCTGTATATATCTCAGCTGGAATTAGCCAGACAATAGTACCTGGGACTTTCTTACTGTGTATATCACAGAGGTGAGGAATTTAAAATGCTAAGGCTTAACGTGATCTCAGTTTACTTTGTATTAAAAAAGACGATTGAAAGTTGGTTGTAAGCTATTATAATGTAAACAGATTTTTTGCTATTAAAAATGCTATTCAAACCAGCCAATAAACTGTATTCAAGCATCTTAAGAGGTTTTTGTTTGCTTTTGTTGGTGTTTTTAACAGTAAACTTTAGCAGAAGAATAACCTCTCCAGCAGCACGTGTTGTGAAGACATGGGCCTGGTGTCACAGGACACAGTAAGAGAACCAGGCGTTATGTCCAGATCTCTGGATTCTCAGTACCATGCTTCCTGCTCTAGCCCATCCATCTCTCTTCCAGTTTTAGAGCTGGCCTCATTAGGTGCTTAACTCTGTGGACTCACTCTCATGTGTATCAGCTGCAGAGAAATGTGTCTCTTCTTGGTTTTTTATAGGCTTTACTATAAATTCTGAAACTTGGCCCATCAGCTTGCTTTAACCCAGTGTGTATTATTTATTTAATGCATGAAAAGAGAAAAATAAGAAGGTTAAGCTGTTAAAAACATGCCAAAGATTTATATTTTTGAAAGACCGAAATTTGGTCTTTCCCACTAAAATAAACCCTTCAAAGTTATCGATTATTGTTCACACAGGAACTTCTCCATCCACATTTAATTTGTCATACCCTTGCAGAAGGGTTTATGGTGTTCAGAATACTTTAGTTTGAAATGAGTTACAGGAATCTGTAAAACCAAAAAGTTGAACAGATAATCTGAGTCTAGAGAAAATACTTGTTTAAGAAATATTCCAAAAATTTAATTTGTATAATTATATAACTTAGTGTGGAATATGACAGTTGCAGCGTATAGGATTCAGCACACTTGGTGTTTAAACAAGTAAACAATAAAACTATCAGAAAACCCTGTCATGCGGAGAGGTCCAGGTCAGGAGCGATGGACTCTGATGGGCCTGGGCGCTCAGCGGGTCCACAGAGTGTGTGGATTTGATGTCAGCATTGTCCTGTTGTGGTGCCTGTTTCCCTTAACGTCTGCTAAAACCATATTTATAGAGTTTCTAGCCACTAAGTCAGATTCAGAGTCTGCAGAGGTTGGGAGAAGTTTTTTGAGACATAAACTTATGCTGAAAATGGGCCCCAAGTGTGGCGCCATTAGGTAAGCCACAGACTGAGAAACGTGGGGAGTGCTGAGGCCAGAGCCGGAGTAGCTGACAGAGATGCAGTCCTCTGTCCCCTGTCTTCCTACTACTCGTTCCCCGATTTAAAAAATACCCGCCCCCCCCCGCTTTGAAAAGGTCATTTGGTTGAGTTGTTACTGAGTATTACATCTGATGCCATGTTAAGTGTGCCTCTTCTTGACTTCCGTGGCTGCTTTAACACGTTTGATTCATAGTTCAGTGCAGACATAATAGAAGAAATTGTCCTTTGTTGGCAATTAATTTACATTTCTATATCATGAACATCATGTGTGATTCTTGGTTTAAATAGGGTTTTATTTAAATTACACTCAATTTGTGGTACTTTCCCCTTGAAGAGAAAGGTAAATCATGGAAAATGCTAATATTAGGGGTTAATATTTTTAAAAGGAACTTAATATTCACACTATGCTTCAAACCCCTCACCTACTGATGATTGAAAAGATGACCCCAACTGCTAAAACAATCTCAATCACCAAGGGAGTATTTGTTTGGTGTACTTTATTTACCAATACAAAAAAGATAGACAAATAACATTTTTTAAGCTCTTTATTGGAGTATAATTGCTTTACACTGTTGTGCCAGCTTTTGCTGTACACCAGAGTGAATCAGCTGTATTTATACATATATCCCCATATCCCCTCCCTCCCGTCACTCCCTCCCACCCTCCCTATCCCAGCCCTCTAAGTCATCACCCATCATTGAGTTGATCTCCCTGTGTTATGCAGCAGCTTCCCACTAGCTATCTGTTTTACATTTGGTAGTGTATATATGTCAGTGCTACTCTCTCACTTCATCCCAGCTTCCCCTTCACCCCCCACCCCATGTCCTCAGGTCTGTTCTCTACATCTCCATCTTTATTCTTGCCCTGTCACTGGGTTCATCAGTACCATTTTTTTAGATTCCATACATATGAGTTAGCGTGCGGTATTTGTTTTTCTCTTTCTGGCTTACTTCACTCTGTATGACAGACACTAGGTCCATCCACCTCATTACAAATAACTCAATTTCATTCCTTTTTATGGCTGAGTAATAGTCCATTATATATATGTGCCACATCTTCTTTATCCATTCATCTGTTGATGGGCATTTAGGTTGCTTCCATGTCCTGGCTATTGTAAATAGTGCTGCAGTGAACATTGTGGTACATGTTTCTTTCTGGATTATGATTTTCTCAGGGTATATGCCCAGTAGTGGGATTGCTGGGTCATATGGTTGTTCTATTTTTAGTTTTTTAAGGAATCCTCAAACTGTTCTCCATAGTGGCTGTACCAACTTACAGTCCCACCAACAGTGCAGGAGGGTTCCCTTTTCTCCACCCCCTCTCCAACATTTATTGTTTCTAGATTTTGACAAATAACATTTTAAGAGTTTTTCCAACACTACACAGAAGAAAGGAATTTTTGCTTAATCCAAAGTTAACCAGAAAAATCCCTTTTATTAAAATACCTCTTAAATATTGCTCATCAATTTCCTATGCTTGAAACAAATTTTTCCTGAACCCCTAGGCACCACTGAAGATGCATGAAGAAGGCTGACATACCTTATTTTTCTATATTACCTGAGTATGGATATGACATTTTAACTCCTTGCTCTTTGGAGACATTGGGAGCTATTTCTATGGAGTTGCCTGGGTAAGGATGGCAGAAGTGATTTGAAAACAGCACTGCCGATGGCTCTTTTTCCCCAGGTTTTATGAAGAGAGGTGTAGAAAAGAAGGTCAGATGATGCCTGCTGGTCTTTGGTGTCTGTAACCAAGTGCCTCGTGCATGCACATAGGGCCTCCCTCCCTTCCCGGAGAGGATGGCCGTCTGTGCAGCCAGGCCACTGCCACCAACTGTGGAACCAGCTCTTAGACTCTGACATTATGTCTAAAGTATTGCTACTTCTGTGTTTAGTTGTTGAAGATATCAGCCCTATCATAAGATTAAAAATGAGTTATGCGATCTGGATGGGAGTGAGGATAAGAGCCACCAGGGATGCACTTGGAAGACCTTTCCTGCTTTCATTCACTCTGATCTCTTTTTGCATCTCTGCACCGCCCCCCACCGCCATAAGAATTTGTAGATTAAGACACGGACACCTGTATCTTCTCCAAACTCAGTGTGCATCAAAGCTCCTTTTAGAGCTCTGCCTGTTCTGTTTGGTGCTGTTCACTATTGACTAAAGAGATAACTGATGGGTAACTCAGAGCTTCACCCATGACGTGCTGTGTCTTTACTATTCTTGTCTAAAGAAGACATGGGTTAGTTAAAAAAAAAAAAAGACAATAATGGGAAGGAAAGAAGAAAAGCATATCAAATTGGCCTTGCAGGAGCCTCTACATAATCTGTGTTCTGAGGAAATACGAGTTTCTCAGTGAGTTAAGAAGGATTTGGAGCTGGGGAAAATGACCCTCTGTTTCTCATCTGTCCAAGCAAACGACTACACAAGGTGGAGGAAAGCTTCCTACACGAGCCCATTGGAGATCCAGTCAGTCCAGATAGAGACAGGGGTGTGTTGAAATGGAATCATCTTGGAAGGTCAAATTTTCAAAGTCATGACATACAAAACAGCATTGCTAGTTGCTAGGATTAATGTTGGGATCTCCCCAAACATGAACCTTTGGTTAAACAGATGAGCATTAATCAGTCCTAAGCTGAGAAAGAAGGCTTGGTTTGCAGAAAGTGGACTAGATGGAGACCTACAATTTCAAAAGCATGAGCCCATGCACACATGTGCGTACGCATTACAACATTTACCTTCAAATCACATCTCCACGAGACGTTTCAAAACACTCCTTTTATTCTTCCATCCTTTACTGGTAACAGTTCTTGAACATACTGGTCTCGGGATTATCAGGAACTATCGGGAATGGTCAAATAAATGGACAAGATATATTTTAATACCAATAAGTGCAAGGGGTCCAGTTGCCTGATGACCCACCTGTGGCCTGTTCAGCCCTCCAGAGCGGACCTCAGGTGCAGGCAGAAATCCAGGTAAAAGTTGCCCAATGTTGTGACCATGGATTTAGTTATTTAAGCCCAGAGTCTTACCGTGCTTCCTGAGGCTAAATTCTTCGAGCACCTCCTTTATCATGTTATTTGGGAGCAGTTTTTATCACCCTTTTTCCATTTTTAAAGGTATAGGATGTGTTTCTGGTAAAATTTTGAACAGTAACATCTCTGTTGCCTCTTGCTATTCTTGACGGATACATTTTATGTTGAAAGAATTTTGCCTTCTGTAATGCATCTCCTTTGAGGGTAGCTTTACGTGGTCCAGGAACAAAGCTATGCAATGAAAGAAGAGAAACACCATAGAAGATGAATAACATTTCAGCTGTAACAGACTCTATATTAACCTGTCTTCCTAAATAATCATGCACCCTTGCCTTGTCGCATCCTTCCTTCAGGGTGAGTTTATAAAGATGATTCGATTGGGGGTTTACACTGAACAGGTATATCGGAAGCTGATGAATACGATTATCTTGTCACAGTATTTTATGCAGAAGTATAATTTTAACAGCAGAGTTTCTTCATGGAGTGTATTCCACCCAGAACTTCATCTGGCTGGCTTCTGCTTACATTTTTGCTAAGTGGTACCTCCTTAGAGACCATCCCAGTCACGCAGCATGAATGCTCTTATTTTTTCCCTAGCACTTATCACTGTCTGAATTTTTATTGGCTTGTAAACTTCTTTGTGATCTGCTCCCCACTCTTCCACCATCCCAGACAGATAATGTCATGAGACCATCATGTCTGGTCACCATAGTAACCCCAGAACCTGGGGGCATGCTTAGCACACGGTAGATATAAGTGTGTGGTTAGTGAAAGCATGAATGAAGGCCCCTCTTCCCTCCCTCCCTTCCTGTCGTGCATCCATCCAAATATTTATGCTCTGTGGAAGGCACTGTGCTAGGTACAGTGAGGGGAGCAGAAATAGCACCCAGTCCGGCAGGCACACAAGGCGTTTGGTTGGGAGTCAAGAGTAACCCAACAACAAAGGGGAGCTGGGGTCAGACTCTGGGAGGCCTTGAGTGCCAGACTGACAATCAGGGCATCGGAAGCCAAGTGCTGACAAGAAGTCCTAGCCTGTCCAATCCAACTGTCTGTGCTGGTGGAAGTGTCCTATGATCTGCACTGGCCAGCCTGGCAGCCACTGGCCACATGTGGCCACTTGAAATGTGGTTCCTGTGACCAAGGAGCTGAATTTTTAGTTTCATTCCGCTGAAAGCTAGCGGCTGCTGTAGTGCAGAACCACAGGAGGGCAGCCGGCCTGGGGCAGAAGTTAAGAAGCCATGCGGAGCCTGGCACGTAAGCTCTTCATAAACATTTTTAGAACAAGTAAGTGGGAGCCTGGTGGCATAAGAGAAACTATCCGAATTGCAGTCACGGGCAGAGTCACAAGAACTCCACAATGTGGAGAGCAGGAGGACAGCGGCATATCCACCACAGGCACCACACCATCCTTTGCTTCGCATCTGGATTTCTCTGCTTTATCCAGCGGCAAGTCTCATCTGTCTCACAGTCACATCACTATTTAGAAAACGAGTAAGTAGAGGAGGTAACAATTTATTTTGCTTTCCCTTTTCTCTGTCTCTCTGTCTCACACTCACCACATATTCTTTCGTCTGTAATGAGACGTGGGGGTGAGGGAGACAGAAGCCTACCACTCACGTCACAGGGAGCCTGAGGCCTCCACGCCCTGTGTGCTGTGTGTCTGGGCTTCCGCCAGCGCTGTCAGGGACGCACTGCATTGATCAACACCCTCCTCCCCGTCACCAAGAGCAGCAGCCACGGCTGAGCGCCAGGGCAAAGACAACCTCCTCACACCTTCTCCCGTTCCGCTCTTTATATGTTCTCATTAATTTCCAGACTGAGTATCGTGAACTCAGATCCTCCAAAGTCGGATGCACAAACCACGGCCCCAGCAGTCGTGAGGGGACCCCCTTCCAGGTGTGGAACGCACTGTTTCCATGGCTTGAGTTTATCTTACCTATACTGCTCTCCCCCTTCACCCTCACTCTTTCCTTTGCACTGGATCCTCTTTATAGTAAATTTACTTATCTTTTCATCTTCCTCCCTCTTGGTGAAGAAAAATTGTTAAATTGGTAACACTTCTATAGCATCGAGTTGCTATTTTTTCCCCTCAGATATTTTTATTCTTAAAAGGGTTGCGCACGATGAACACCGTATCTCTGAATTTCCACCTTTTCCACTGTGTCATCCCTGGAGTGTGTGTTGGATAGGCATTTGATAAGAATCTTTGATTACTCTGGGAATCATACAGACTTTCTGCTTCTCTTTCTCCCATTCTATATTGTTCAGATACTTCTTTGCTGATGGGTAATTTCAACAACATGTAGTCAATGTAGAGAAACAGGAATGAAATACTGTCCATTCATTTTGCAACGTGTGCCTAGCTCCAGTAAAACGTGTGGAAAGAAAGATGTGGCAACTGGGTAGAATGTGGTGGGTTGTCCTGATGGTAGATTTCAGTCCTCTGTGATCACAGACTCATTCAGCTGTGCAGACAACCAGGAGTCAGCCAAGCTGCATTTATTAGTTAACTGGATGCACTGGAGTGGAAAATGCAGACAAGATTGCTTTCATTTTGAGAATTCTTATCTTAATACACATTTCTGTGTGTCTGGAAAACACACTTTGGAAAGCAGCATTACAACAGATGCACACTCACATGGCACTGGTGACTGTGTCCATTTCTACAATTCAGCTGTTCCGGTTCTGACCCGTCATCACTTTCAAGCCTGGCACGAGTGCTTGCCTGCCTGTATGAATAGGCTTTCGGTCTTTCATTGTCTCTGAGTGGATCTAAGTGTTAACACAGAGGCTGCCCTGAAATCTCTCCTTCATGGGCATCTGACTCTTGCTTGTGGTTGGGTTCAGTGTCTTTTTTTCTTTTTTCCCACCAGAGAAGAAGAAGCTTTTACCTGTATTCTTCAGAATCGGACAGCAGAATGATCTAATTCTCATGCAAGTCTTCCTTGTGGCCAGGCCGCTTGCCTCCAGGCATTCTCATCTCCCTCAATCCTGTACACCCAGTTCTGCCTCCCTTCTGCTGAAGGGCTCAGGAAGGCAGTTTCAGAAGCAGCTGTGTGGCTTGTTACCTTGTATTATGGTCTTTGGTTACTTAGAGAATGGCCGGGAGTCCTGATCTAACACATGGTCGGGAGCGCCGATGGCCGTGTGGGTTTCATGCCTCAGCATTTCCTGACATTTCACCATTCCAGGTATGTGGGAGAAGCCAAGCCTCCCACATATCTTAGGGCAATGTGCAGAGGCAGGAAGAAACAGAGTGGGGCTGGTTTTCAAAAACGTCTTTGATTTGTACAGGTTGGCTCCGGCACCTGCCTTGCAATTATCTATAATACGTGGAGCCTGATGCACACGCAGATTTGAAGCCCCTTCCCACACTGCCAGACACCTGCAGCAGGGGGAGCCCTCTGCCTCCTGGACAGACCGTGCAGGCCTGTTGCCACCTGACTTCAGAAGCATTTGCTGCTGGACAGTTCCCCTGCCTCCCAGCAAGTCTGGGCAGCTCCTTGGAGCTTCTGGAGCTGGGTTTCTGCATGGAGGTGGGGGGGGGGGGGGGGCTTGGCCCCCATCATCACGCAGGAGTGCACACAGTGCACAGCAGGAGAAGCCACCCTGTCAGAGGCATCTGTCTAGGTGTAATTCTTAAGGGCTGGGGCACTCTGATTTCAGTCAGATGTGGGGCACACATGCGTGTGTTAGTACAGCATGATTTACACTGAAACAAACAACAACCAAAAAACACCACTCTCCTAACTACTTGATTTCAATTATTTTAAATTATAAAATAAGTAATTTCATACATGCAAAGGATATGATATATATGTATATTATTATTTTAAAATTAACTTTTGCCTTCACTGCTGATACATTTTTTTAATTAAGATATTTTAAAAACTAAATTCTAGTCTTATTCCATTCTTTGGGTATATTTTACTTTTTTCTATAACATCATTTAAAAATATTTGTTTATTTTTTAAATTAAAAAACAGTTTTTACATCTTCAAAAAAATTAGGTACAAGAGTGTAAAGCAATTATATTCCAATAAAGAGCTTAAAAAAATTGAAGTATAGTTAATTTACAGTGTTGTGTTAGTTTTTTTAATTGTATTTTTTATTGAAGTATTTTTAAAATTTCAGTATTTTTTTTCTTTTACATCTTAAGAGCAATGTTTAGCTCATTAGCTTTTCGAGTTTAAAAAATTTCCCTAACATACTATGGGAAACAGTATGGAGTTTCCTCAAAAAATTAAAAACAGAACTGCCATGGGATCTGGCAATCCCAGTTCTGGGTATTTGCCTGAAGCAAAGTAAAGCACTAATTTGAAAAGATACATGCACCCCTCTGTTCATCGCAGAGAAATTTACAATAGCCAAGATATGGAAGCAACCTATGTACCCATCGACAGACGAATGGATAAAGGAGATGTGGTAGTTATACATAACGGAATACTACTCAGCCACAAAAAAGAATGAAATAATGCCATTTGTCATATGGATGGACCTAGAGGGTACTATGCTAAGTGAAATATGTCAGACAAACACTGTATGATTTCACTTATATGTGAAATCTAGAAAGAAAACAAAACCCCCAGAAACAGATTTCTCAGTACAGAGAACAAAGTGGTGGTTGCTAGAGAGGAGGGGGTGGGGGTGGTGGGCTAAACAGGTGAGCGGATTAAGAGGCACAAACTTCCAGTTATAAGATAAATAAGTCACTGGGGGTGAAATACACAGAACAGGGAATATAGTCAGTAATAGGGTAACAATTTTAAATGGTGACAAATGGTAACTAGACTTATCACGGTGACCATCTAGTAAAGCTGACTCACAACGTTCTACATGTGAAAGTAATGTAACAGTGTATGCCAATTTAAAAAGTTTCCCTAACATAAGAGATAAAACTATAAACTTTCCTAAAATATGGACTCTGAAGCATCCCACAAGTTTTGGCATATAATATTTTGATTATTATACAGTTTGTTTCCATTATGATTTTTGTCTTAGTTATTTAGAAATGTGATTTTGATTTAAAAATGTATGGGCTTTAAAAATATTGTTTGTATTAATTTCTAACTTAATTGCATAGTGATCAGTTTGGACTGTATGAAGCCAGTTCTCCAAGATTTGTTGACACACGCTTTATAGGTTAAAAACGGCACAGTGAACACCTGTACACTCTCCACCCTTATGCAACAGTCATTAATGTTCTGGGTGTTCAGAATCAGAAGAATGTCTCATTTTTCTGTGCAAGATTCTATACGAGTCTATTAGATCAAGTTTGTTATGACTGAATCTTTATATTTTTAATTTTTGTCTGCTTGACCTATGTATTCAAACTGATACGGTGAAATCTCCAACTCTGATGATATTTTAATGGCAATTTCTTTTTCAATTTCCACTTTGTATATTTCAACATTTTTTATGACCTTCTTACAGATTTAGGATTGTTGTATCTTCTTCATGAATTACACATCTTTATCATCATGTACTAACCCTCTTTATCTCTACAAGATGGTTTTGTTTAAAAGCAAATTTTATAGGACTTACTTCACTTAGAAACTAACACAACATTGTAAATCAACTATACTTCAATAAAATAAAAATTTTTTAAAAAGATTTTATCTGAAATTAATACAGCTATGCCGTTTTTCTTTTTAAAATATTTGCCTGTTACACTTTTTTTCCAGAATTTTACTTTCAACTTTTCTGTGTCCTTATTTTGTATTGTCTCTTGAAAAGAGTTATAGCTGGATTTTATTTTGTTTTCTTAAATCCATCACTCGCTAACTGTAACTGGCATGCTTAGTCTGTACATTTTTATTATGATTAATAACATATAGAAGTGGATTGGGTTCTGCTGTCTTACTTTGCGCCTATTTCTTGTCCTTTTTTTCCTTTCTTGATTTTTTATTTTAAAAATATGTTGTTTGTTTTTATTCCATTTTCCCTCACTACATTTTGGGTAGTTAGCTACTTTTTTTTTTTTTTCATGTGTGCCCCCCACATTTTAACGTATATTTAAAAGAGTCTTCGATAGCCTAAGCGCAGCCCAACAATACAGGGTCCTAGAGCCCTTTAACTCCATTCACTTCCCCAGGGCTTTTATATTATTGCCTCTATTTTCAGTGCTGTCTTTTTACCCCTTAAAGCTCAAGGCTTCATTTTGTAATAACAGAAGATAATTTTATGGTTCAATGTCTTTTCTCATGTTTAAATAACTAATGTGTATTAACACTTATATTTATAGTCTTAGTACAACTTGTTTTTTTCTGTTAGAACCACCAAGAGCCAAATTTTTATCTTCACAGTTTTGTTAACAAGTACAGCTTTTGGTAACCCTACAGATTTGATATTACTACTGCTTAAAGGGCTTCCCTTGTGGCACAGTGGTTAAGAATCCGCCTGCCAATGCAGGGGACACCGGTTCAAGCCCTGAACTGGGAAGATCCCACATGCTGTGGAGCAGCTAAGTCCGTGCACCACAACTACTGAAGCCCACATGCCTAGAGCCCCTGCTCTGCAGCAAGAGAAGCCACCGCAGTGAGAAGCCCACACACCGCAATAAAGAGTAGCCCCTGCTCTCCACAACCAGAGAAAGCCCAGGCGCAGCAACAAAGACCCAACGCAGCCAAAAATAAATAAGTAAATAACATTATATAAAAAAATACAACACATTTAGATTTACCTAATTTTTTTGGGGGGGGGTGCTGCTTGTATATGTATACACGCACACACACACACTTTACTTCCTTTTAGGAAACCATCTAAAAGTAGGTTGCAGCCACCATGCGCGTTAGTCTTAAATACTTCAGCATACCTCTCTCAAGAGCAAAGACATTCTCTTATACAAACATGATACTATTACCACACATAAAGAAATGCACATGAATCAACAATATTATCCAACATATTGTTCATACTCAAATTTCCCCAATTATCCCCCAAATGTCCTTAATATAAGATTTTTTTTTCTAATCTAGGATCCAATCGAGGTTCATACCATTACATTTGCCTGTTATGTCTCTGTAGTTTCTCCAGTTCTGGGATAGTACCTCACATCCCTCTGCTGTTCATGACATTGAAACCTGGGAAGAATACAGGTTGACTGTTCTGAAGAAGATCCCACTTATTCTCGAACTGCCCAGTGGTTGTCTCGTTATTAGGCTTGGGTCAAACATCTCCAGCCAGAATCCCACATGGGTGATAGTGTATCTCTACCTGCCTCCCCTCAGGAGACACATGGTGTCAGATCCTGGTCACAGTTTAAAGGCACATTTCCCTCTCTGAAACTAATAAATATATGAGGGGTTCCGTGGGAATATAAATAGCCTGCCCCCCAACAAATTGTCACCCACTGGTTTCAGGAGTCCTTGATCCTTGTCTGACTCAGTTATTATATTAGGGATTACAAATTGGTAATTTTCTAATTCTACCACTTTTTCCATATTTATTAGCTAGCATACTTCTATTAAAAAAGAACGTTTCCTCTCCTCCTCTCTTTTTGGGTCTCTAGATAGACTTGTGGACTTTTAAAATTCAGTGTTGAAATCCATTACCATCATGATTCTTTCTGATGTTCAAATTGTTCAAAATTGGACCTTTCAAGACAGCTCCTTTGTCCTTTGGATATGACACTGTTAGTTTTTGCTACTTTCTTGCTTTCTGGCATAACAAATGTTCCAGGCTCACATTGTACTTTCCCCATTACAACCTAGGATTCGATATTTCTCCAAGAAAGCCTGGTTCCTTTTAGTGGGGAATGATACTTAGAAGCCAAGATCTGGTTAGTAGGTACGCTCATTGCCACCGGCATGTCCTGTTGGTTGTTTTAGTTCAACAATTAGATTTTCTATTTTAAAAAACTCTGATTGTTTTCAGGTCAATCTGGTCATTTTTTATTATCTCTTGTTACCGCAAATTATATTTTATTATCATGACAGCTTTTGTCCAGAGAGGACAGAGGAAGAGGGATAAAAGAAGGAGGAGGAAGAGGGGGGCACATTCACTTATCAAGTAATACCATGCAGGTAATACCTTCGCAACTGGCGTGGGGGCTGCTGCAGATTTGTAGAGTTGAGTCTGTTGCACTTTGTTTTGATGTTTATTGGTGGATATTTGTTGATTGCACCTAGGGAGAAGAAAATCTGTGAGGGAACTCATTCACAGCAATTAACATGACAGCAACCTTCTCTGCGTGCAAAGTGTCACTTCACTGTTTTCAACATCCATCAAAGGAAGACACCAACTAAGGTGGCCATATGAAATGAAAGCAGATTTCTCAGGGGAGTCTCTAAAATTGGGTTTAGAAACTGCATGACCGTCAGATTTACAGGTGGAAAATTCAACTTCCTTTTCAATAAGATGCCCTTGGCTGCTAAAGTCCATCCAACATTAGGGGAGAAATCATGAGCCCATCCTAACAGTCTGGCCTCTGACATGAACTAAGTAGAATACTTTTTACTTGCTCCTTTGGAATATCAAAGTGTGAAGGGAAAAGGATGCTCCCTTTATGGTCTCTGTATCATTAACAACAACAGTAACCACAGTGCCATCTTGGGTTTAATTCATTATGATTCATTTCATTTGAAGTATATTAATTTTTCATAATATCAAAGCATGCCTCTTCACACACCATTTAAACATTAAAGGGCCATTTTTGATGAGAAACTTTTAAAAACGCATTATTTATTTCCTTGAAGCATTAATTTAATTGTGTGTTAAACATGGTTAAATCTCTTCCTGGTGGTCCCAGATCATCATAAGTAACAAGCTGGCCCTGGGCAGTGATGCAGCACCATCTCCTGAGCTGCTGTGGTAGATTGGGCTGTGTGTTTCTAGACTGAATGGCCGAGACTGTGATGCTTCCTTTGTGTATATCTGATTTTTAATTACCTGTCTTAACTCTAAGGTTGTTAGTCAGTAGTTTTGCATAGAAAATATGTCGATTATGATGTGAACTGTGTCTGATAGCCAATTCTGTCACAGCAGTGTGATAAACAAGAGTCACTTAGAGAGGGAGCTGGACTGGGATGCCCAGGAGGGCGGGGACCACATCTGTTTTGGTCTCTCCTTGGTACCCCACACCTCAACAGCGAGTGGCTCAGAGGTAGGTACCTAATATATGAATGTGAATGTTGAAGGGGTGAGCGTGGGTCCAGGGGCCTGCTATTGAACGGAGCATGTACGATTGAATGTGATTATGTCATTTCAACTTTCTGTACTTTTACAGCTATAGTTTAAAGATTGGAGAACTCTAGATACTTCAGTTTTAGAAAAGTGGTATATAACTGTGTCATGGCTATAGCTTTTCATAAGCACTTTACATTTTTCTCACCTATAAGTAATTCTGAAAGCAGCTCTTCCCCTTTCCCTGGTGGTGGTGGTGGTGTCATTCATCTAATTGTACAGCTTGACTAGTTACCATGAAACACCACTAAGAATTTTGCTGAGCTGCGGAAGGAAATTCCATCTCATCTTCCTTTCAACTTTTTGCCTCATAAAGAGTGTTTCTTTACAAGCATCTCAGAGTCTTTCAAGGTGTTCTTTTGTTTTACCCTTAAAAATGCTTTGTGATTTCTTGTTCAGAATGACCCCTTGGCCTTCATTTAATTTTCCCCTCATTTTTTCCAGCTCCTCTTTCTGGATCCCATTCCAGAACCCATGCACACAAATTTCATTCTAGGAGCTACTGCTCCTATATCAGTGTTTCTCAAACCATGATGTACATATGAACCACACGGGGATCTTGTAGATTCTGGAAAAAAATGTCTGGGGCGGGGGCCTGAGATTCTGCATTTTTCACAAGCTCCCAGGTGATGCTGGGATGTTGGTTCTAGACTCACACCCAGAGTAGCAGAGGGCCAGAGGACATGATATTAGCCCCACCGACCATTTCCCAAGGCTCCTCAGACCTCACTGACTCTGACTCGTCAGTGTCTTTGCAGGCTTAACTGGTCTCATTGTGAATGTCAGTGACAAGTTTGAGACACGGTCAGAATTTTCCTTAAGCTACATGGGGTGCCCTTCAGCCTGTGTGTTCACTTTCCTTTATCTGTACTCCAAAAGTAAATTCACCACAAAAACGATCAGAAATCTGATAGCGCTTTTCTTCAACCTCCAGAGGCATATCAGGACATGGCCTCTCTTAGGCCATCCTGTTGCATTCAAAATGAATTACATACTTTCAAGGCAAGCTCACTCCAAGAAATACGGCTCATGTTTCTTTTTTATGGACACCAGTTACACTAATTCCTGGCCTGATATAAATTGATTAACAAAGTTGATAAAGTTTTGCAAGGATGTATCTTTCATTCTGACAGGTAAAATGGGATCTCCTAATACTTCAAACTCTGCCTTTGGAACTTGTAAAAGCAAAGCCAAGGATTGCTGAATTTTTCTTTGACTCTCTCTTTAGGGGTATTAACTGGTCAAACTTTCCATCAAAGGACAGTGTGGTAATGTTACATGGAAAAGGTTTCTACTTTGTAGCTAATGTCCCGGCCGTGACTTCACACTCCCGGACTAGGCTGCTCCAGGCAGACAGATGTGCGAGCAGCTGCTTGTTATGTTTGCTTCTCCATAGTAACCACAAGCATAAAAAGATGAGAAAATTCAGTGCTTAGAAATCAGAGGCTTCCTCCCTCCACCATCCACCATTACATGTTTTCCTTGCTGACCCTGCAGTGCCCTTGAAGACTGAGGTTTCTAAGAATCTGTGTCAACTCATCAAGCCTTCTTCAGGGAGAGCAAGAATACTCTTAATGTGCAAGAAAGAACAGAGTTTATGACTTACGCCTGACTGAGCTTATGAAGGCCTTCACAAACTTCACACCATATCTGTGGTCAGGCTTATGAATGCGGCCAAGCTGGACCAAGTGGTGATCCAAAGGGTAGCTGGCTAGATCTTCCAGTTCTTGGTCATTCCAAGAAGGGCCAAAGGAAAACACAAATAAGGCATAACCTTGACACTTGGCTCTCCAGGACTCTTTCTTTAAGGTTTCCCTATCCAAGTGACTGGTTTCCCCAGCAGATATCACAAAAATTACTTTATTTCTTCTCAGATTGGGCGTACTCAAGAAGACATTGTCCAGAGTCCACTGTAAGGCATGGCCAATAAATGCGTCTCCATTTAGCTGCTGAACTTCTTCCACATGCCTCTTCATGAGGCGTTTACTCTTGTAGGTGGTAAGGTTGAATTCACTTCTAACAGGACTCCTCTGAGTGTTGGGTAGGAAGTGGGGGGGAGCGTGGTTTATTAGGGCCACCCGGTCTCCAGTGACAGAGGTCTCAGGTTCTGCGGTGATTTCGAAGTGATCTAACAGTGCTCCCAGGAAGCCTCTTATGTCTTCAAATTCTGCACTTCCCACGTGCCGGGAGCCATCCAAAAGGAAAGCAGCGTCCATGTAAGATTGCACAGGGGGTGGTCTGAGTTGATCACAAGAAGCATCGGGTTTGCATACATCTGCAGACCAAAAGTCACTTAGGGTTACTAAACAGAGACAGACAGAAAAGGAAGAGAGCATCTCAAACATTTCGACATTTGGAAGCTGCATAATCTTTGATGCTAAAATAGTAACTAAATGATGTTGAGGTCAGCAATAGGAAGGTTTCCTAGTATGTGGTTTGCCTCTTGATCCCCAAAGTCCAGATTTTATGCCCACCCCGTGTCTTAAGCACCATTCTCTAATGCTATCTGACTTTTCAAAATTAGGATGCTTTCAACGGAAGTTTCATCTTGGCTGTGCTTTAAGTTTATAAAGATTGAAGTGGACAATTCATCCGGTGCCTGTACGAGTATATACTGTATCGTGACTTAAAAACTAATGATCTCTCTAATTGACAATATACAGGTTAAACCAATGGCCCCTGTCATTCCTCACACACTGCTTTACTATGAAAAGGAATCTGCTTTAAAAGTAAGAGTGAAAAAAAGCAATGCATCTTTTATTTCAATTTAAATAAAGGTTTATAACTCAAAGTCAGTCTATGTAGAGACATTAAGGACAAAGCTGCCACTCAGGTTTTATGTCCAGAGTGCCCATTGGTTGAATTCTCAGTATGTGTTTATTAAATAAATGAATATAAATACTGCATGATAATGGGCTTTCATAAAATATGAGGTCATTTTAATAAATGTGCATATCTCATTTAAAGAAAAGAAGATGTAGTGATAAAAACAGAGTGCATTTTATTGAATCTGACCACAGTGAACATTCAGAGGAATAAAAAAAACTTGGAAATGAAAGGATCTTAGAGGTGACCTAATCTTCTAATTTTACTGAAGAGTCTGAGGACAGGAGAATAAAATCATCTTGCCAAAGGAGACACCAGCATTTTTAGAAGGGTCTGCATATGAAGTCAGTGTTGTATTGTTTGAGGCAAGGCCACATGGTACAGCAGAGGGGAGGCCCCTTGGCCTGAGAGCCAGGATGCCTGGGTTCTGGCCTCGCTGTCCGCAGCAACAAACATGCTGTGTCCCCCCCTCCAAGCCACCACTGGGCCTCAATTCTGCACAATTGGGTGGTTGGATTAGATTCACCCAGAGAGCCCTTTAAGGGCTGATATCCTGCAAGCCTAGATTTTCAATAACAGTTGATAGTTAAGGATGAGAATTAAAGAGAATTTTCTCTTTAAAAACTAAAGAGACATGGAAAAAACACAGATGTGGACAGCCAGTACTTAGATATGGGCCTGGCCGTGAAGAAAAGCTATTAGATGACAGGTTAATGACCAGAGTGCAGATCCTTAGGGAATGGAGCAAATTTCAGAACTTCAGTCTAGCTCACAGACTCAATAAAGATATAAGCTCTGAACAAGTTACGATTCCCTTCTTGAACTGCAATAAAATTTGATGAGGCTGTTTAATGGTCAGATGACAGCACGGTCAACGGCGTGCAAGGCGGCTTCCAAAATCAGGGACAGCAGCCTGCCCATTTGCTCAATTTTGTGGTGTTTCTTAATTGCAGGAAACAACAGCCAAAATACCTTCCATTATATGCCTCAGAGACAAAACAAGGGTTTAAGCCAAGAAATAGAGCCAAATCTATCCCCAGACACACATGGGCAACTTCTGACCACGCATCATACCAGCACATGCATCACAGATGTGTCTGAACGCACAGCTGAGAACCTGAGGGGAATGCACCTGCCCACCGTGCGGTGAGCTCTTCGGGGTGGGGGAGAGACTGATCAGAGGGCAGCAGAGGGGAAGACAGAAGGAAGAGAGGGTTATCAGGAGAAATCCCACTTCTCCCTTGGAGTTGCCACCTCCCTATGAAGTCACTCATCTGACCAGCACGAGCATCTCATTGACACACATGGAGAAGGAGAGGAATTAAGCATTTTCTTCAAGGCCAGATACAGAGTTTCAGGAAACAGCATAACGGGATCTGTGTTTCTCATAAACTGCAGGTGTCTTAAAGCCAGCTTTCTTGGGTTTGATCTGGCTGTGAGGGAACTATTTCATCTCATCTGTAAAATGGAGCTGATAACCTTTCAAATGTTTTAGGGTGATTATGGGGATCGAATGAAACAATGAGAAGAGTGCCTGGAACACAATAAACCCAATAACCTAAGTATAGTATCATCATCATGACCATCAGTGTTACATAAAGCAATTAGGACAGCACGTGACTTGTAATGAATGTCTGATAACCATAAGCTATCACACCTACCACTAACCTCACTGGCTCCCAGTCTCTTTGTAATTATTAGAACGTTCAAATTATTAGAACACTCAAACACAGATCTGTCCAGTTCTCCAGCTGGACCTGTAGATTGTGTATAAAATACAACCACAGACAAACCAGCATTGCAAATCTTTCTCATGCCTAACATTTGGGAGTCTGAGAAAGCCTCTTTCCAGTGAGAAATGCATGAATTTCTGCTAACTTCTGCTCCCACTGTAAAGCACTTTGGGGTCGTGAACATTTGAGATTTAGAAAACTCATTAGTATACTTTACAGCATGAAAAAGTTGGCAATGGGACGGGCTTAGTTTTTCTAAAAACGATTCCTGTTTCCTAGAAGCTGCACGAGCTGAGAGGCTCCATCCGTGGAGGAGGCTGTGTGGCGAGGTGAGCCCGGAGCCCCAGGGAGAACCTCCCAAGGCCACCAGCGTCCCTGCTGCCAAGTTCCAGCCGCTCCTGCCAACGGTGACTACTCACTGCACCGCTCAACAAGCCTGATCAAGTTACGTTCTCCCTGTGGGTCTCACCGTAGCAGAAAGTGCACCGCTGGAGTCCCTCTAGTGCTGGCGCAGAGTCAGTCCCGGGTGGAACCACGATGACTTGGAATGTGCCAGTGTTGTCAATCTGCAAGAAGCAGAAGCAAGAGAAAGAAGAGCTTCACAGGTGGGGCTGCAGGAACCACCAAGGATGGTCCAGAGAGCTGAGATCTGCAGAGAACAATGGGGCCCCCTCCCTCTAAGAGGGTCCCAGGGAGGCTGAAGTGCAGAGGGCCTAAGAGCACTGTCTGGGTTTAACCCACAACTCTTCCTTTAGCTGGATGATGAGTGGCTTTGCCTCTGTTTCCTCATCTGTGAACAGAACAGTCATGCTACTCCCTAAGAGGGCTACTGTGGGCACTAAATGAGTTCACAAAGCACTTACTGGTACCAGGTAGGTGCCACGTGGGTCATCAGAGACCACAAAGCACTTCCACTCACAGCCCAGTGAGTTCGTTCTTAAGTTCATCACCCCCATTTTACAGATGAGGAAATTGAGGCACAGAGAAAGGTTAAAGGACTGATCAAAAGACACTGGACATGGAAGCCATTTAAGGCAAAGAACTAGAGACACCCCTCCTCCCAAGTCCCAGACAAGTGTGTGAAATCACCGATGTGCTTTAGAACTGGCTTTGAGTTCCCACCATGAACAACCAGGCATTGACCCTGACTTTGAAGTGCATACCCAGACTCATGTCCAGGCAGCATTCCTCTGAACAACTTCCCATGCTTTCCAATTTGGCCCTATTATCAGTAACTTCCCTGAGGAACCTGAGGCTGGAGAGAGGCAGACAATGTAGAGGGTCCAAACAGTGAAGAATAATCAGCGTGTCCCTTAACTGACTCAGAGATCATCGACCGCTGAAAGAGTATTGTGGGTGAGATCCTACCCAATGCCTCGGAGGTGCGTCACACAACACTTAGTTTCCCCTGTGAACCCAGCCAGCTTACTCCCCTCTTCCTCAGGGAGGTTTCTTTCCCACACTTTATCCACGATGTAGGACTCAGGCAGCTGTGCTGACGTGGGGCGACTCCATCCTTCTCAGTAGAGGGGACTGCACCGGGGATGGACACCTGAGCTGACCCCGAGTTTAGAACTGGGTCCCGAGGGCGGTGCGTCTCCCCACGTTAGTGGTGAGCAGGGACAGGGCTGCAGGCTGGGCATCCTCTGTCTTGTTCACTGGGGAGCAAAGGACATGGAAGCGGGGGTGTGCGGGTTTCCTGGGGTTATCTCTGTTTCTGCCCATCTTTTATTCCCCTGTGTATGAGATGGGGAACTCAATGCTCCCCTGAATTCCTCCCTGGAAGACCACTGTGTTTGCCTTCCTAAGCCATCTGGGTTAGAGGGGGAGGCTCCAAGGGAGTAAGTGGTAACTGAAATTTTAGCTGCATTTCTAGGCACACATGTATAGAAAGTATGGCGTCTGAAGACTGAGAGGGAAGAAACAGTGAACGTGAGCATCAAGCGTGGTGTAAGAGAAGAGAGAAAAAGAAAAGACCCTGTGATGAAATTCCACATATAAGCGAATTTTAAACAATGGTATAAACGAGCTTATTTACAAAACAGAAACAGAGTTACAGATGTGGAAAACAAAGTTATGGTTACCAAGGGGGAGAAGGGTAGGAGGGATAAATTGGGAGGTTGGGATTGACATACACACACGACTACATATAAAATAAACAACAAGGACCTACTGTATAGCACAGGGAACTCTACTCAGTATTCTGTAATGACCTATACAGGAAAAGGATCTAAAAAAGGGTGGAGATTATATATATATCTATATTTCTATATCTCTATATCTATCTATCTCTATCTCTATCTAACTATATCTATCTATCATCTATCTATCTATCATCTATCTGATTCACTTTGCTGTACACCTGAAACTAACACAACATTATAAAGCAACTATACTCCAATAGAAATTAATTAAAAAAAGACCCTGTGATGGTCAGGTGGCAGAAAAGTGGTGGGGACATACATGGGGACATTTTGTAAATGGGGACCTGGAAACACAGAGTCTTGACTCTTGTCCACCAGAAGGCACAATTAGTCTGAATTATTAATGGCTGTTAATAGGTGTCTGGGCAATATTTCTAGTGACCCATGGCATCGCTTCACCTGGACTGTGATGAGGGACCAGGAGACCAAATCCAGGAGCATGGATCAGCCATCTGATAGGAGCAAAGTAATTTCTTATTGCCAACTATCAGGGTCTGGGGAAAAACATCACAGAAGGCTGGAGCTAGAAGAAACCTTAGAAGCCAATCCCACCACTTCAGAGATGAGGCAGTGAGCCCGGGGGTGGGGTGTGGGGGGGGTGGAATACAGATGCCTGCCATTTAAACTTTGCTCTCCCCACGTAAGACTTACCTCTCACCCTCTGCCTGAGCTGCCTGCCTGTGGTTTTGTATCAGGGGGTTCTACCTCGATTTGGAACAGTGTTCTCACCATGTCACCTGGAGACTGCTGCCCTCTGGTCACTAGTTTGCGTTCTGCATGTCTGCAATGTGGCAACGTCCATCCTTCTGGCAGTGGTACTTATTGACAATTAGGCTTCACATTCACCCGTGTATCAACACGTTGGCGTCGACCTGAAGCCACACTTTCTATTCATTGATTCTAGCGTGTTTTTGTCTTTAACTGGGAGAGACCTCGGGGGTCTGTGCTCTCCACTTCCCCTCCTCCAAGCAAGCTCCTAATCAATAAAGTTCAGCAGAGGTGGTTTTAGAGATCACTCATCCTACCCTGCATCATTGGAGCAACTATAGTTAGCTTATTACAGAAAAATTCCCGCAGCTGAATGTGGGTTGGGGATTTAAAATAAAAGGGTCCTATGGTACATTTTTCTTAGTGCTCACTTTCCTGTGGATTCAAAAACACACCAGCTTGGGTGATCCACAGATGGGTGATGTGAGCCTTCAGAAAATGGTTCTGATGACACCCTGCTCTTTCTTTTCTCAACATCATGGGGTTCCGTAAATTCGTGCATTCAAGAAAAGATACCATAAATGCTCTGTGTAATCTTCTTTCTTCAGACACTTCTCTATTAACAAAGGAAATCCTTTTAAAAAATAGAAAGGCTGGGTGCTCAGAGTGCTAAAGTTCCCCACTAACCCTCTCTCCCTCCCAATTTCAGCTCTGTCTTGTCACTAGAATAGTCTGTAATGTCAACGATTACACCTAATGTTTCTCTCATTTGCAACACCAAACAGCAGAGTAAAGGAAAGAAAATAAGGCTAGCTTAAAAGGACACAGTTCTTATAAGTATATTAGAAAGGGAGACCCACCCTACATTAGAATTCTTCTCGTGAATTTATTTTAATTCTTTAAATAAAATTTCACCAGAGGTGATTGCCCAACAAACTTAAAGGAAAAATCCCAGGGACAAAATAAAGCTGAGATTGAGGTTTTTCCAATTAAAAACGGCCTTCCATTCAGAAGGATGAGCAGCTCATCACTCAGCTTCAGACCATCATGAAACATTTCCAAGATGGTGATCACACAACCCGTTTGCTCGGAAACATAGGGAAATGAGCCCATCTTGTCAGAGCAGCTGCTTCGGAGACCTGCACACATGTCTACACAGGTTCCACATTTCATTTGGATTCTACTGAACCCTCAGACAAATCAAGATGTAGAAAAGTCACAGTGGTTATGAAACGAACGAGGGGGTTTGTAATATGGCCTCCAAATAAAAATTTATTGTGTCATTAAAATTTTGAGCTCTGTTCTTAAAATACTAATAAATGACAATTTAAGTGCAAGCGAAGAGAATGGATAGAAGAAAGAAACAGAAGTGAAATGGAGAAGTAATAACATTATCTCTCCTCTGCAATGTCAAGTATTGGGTTTTCATCAATTTGCTTTGAGCCCTTCCAGACAACCCTGCACAGCTCTATCCTCTAACAGGTGAGGTCTTTCGGTTTTCTACTTACTCTTGTGTCCTCAGAGCCTAGGATGACACTGGCTTATATGAGCTGCTGGATGAATGAATCTTGAGAGCATCTGTTGTGAGATTCACCTGTTGTGAGATTCATCTGTTGGATGAATGCCCCTTGAGACCAATTCTAACTTCTGTCTGCATTTCTAACTCTTTTTCTACCCAAGGGATGTTGGGGTCAATACTGCTCTGATCTGTGAGGGTCATTGTCAAGAATTTGAACTTTCATTGGTGCTCTTGAGATAAACTCATTCAAGCAAGGAACAAGGAGTCTCTAGGTGATGTGGGTAGAATCTCTAAGTGGGATTGTTAACACTCCAAAGCTTAAAAGAAAAACTCAACAAAATATACTTTCTTAAGTTATATGCTATCTATGCACATACCTTTGAGTGGGTAGGTGGAATTGTGTCTGTTTAAATTTGTATAAGTACCATCAATTATTTGCATCAGGATATTAAGTTGTCTTCTGTTTTGTGAGTAAATAAAGCCAAAGGACAATGGGGTCCCAATAAACAGAGGGAATTAGGAGGACTCTGGGTGTCACCAAATCCACTTAGAGTTTTTGGGCTGCTGCCTCTCACAGCACCTTCATTGGCATAGGCTGTGCCCGTCTTCTCACTTATGTGCACTTCCTTTCCTGAGCCTTATACGTCAGCCTGCTCATCTGCACGGTTCCTGGCTCAATGATGTTAACAGCAGTTTCAGTTCCTTTACAACCCAGACTTTAATATTGTTAAACAGATTTTAGTTCACCATCAAGAAACTTGATAACAATAATAATTAAAGCAAGAGCCACAGTTCTTGAGTGTTTGCTATGTCTTAGGCACTGGTGCACAGAGTTACATCATTTCATCTTCACACCAGTTCTAGGAAACAAGCACTGCTTTCCACGTCTTACAGAGGAGTACTATACTTCAATTCTGGTTTGCTTAGTTTAGCACTTTCACAGAGAATGAGGGAGATGGAGAGGGTCTCAGAAAGGCCACTTAATCCTAGTTCTCCAGGAAAGATAGAAGTCACCCTTGCCAGGTGAGTGACCGCCCCTACCAAAGGCCTTCAGAGAAAGGTGGTGCCTTGGCCACCGCCATTTAGTCATCTGGCCCATGACAATGTAACTCAATCTTGCCTTCAGAATGTTCTTTCTCAAATCTAAACTGGAATTTACCTCTGCTATGACTCCTAGTTTCTCTAATAAAAGATTTCACTAACTTGGAGTTGGCTGGCTAGTTTTCTCCAGTAATGATCCTCCACATACCGGAAGGCAGTGATTCAGTCACTTCTCACTTTCCTTTCTCTACATGAAATAATTTTCAAACACTTGTCCTTCTGGTTCAGGTTGCATTTTCCAACACCCTTTGCAGCTGGCTGGGGTCCCTCCTCATGGCTTCCCCATGAATGGAGAACAAAATCAGCATGTTGGGTGGACACAGATGACCAGGAGGACAGTCTTCCAGGGCCAGCAGATGTTTTGTAAGGAACTCCTGCCACTGAGGCTCTACTGTTAGGGTGTTTTAAAGGTCTCTGTGATCCCAGGTGGTTTATTTAGAAATGCTACCTTGTAAGATTTTAACCTTCAACGTAAGAAGCTATAACTGGAATGGCTTTTCCTTTATAAAGTGTGAATATTCACATGATTGGTGAAGTTATAAAGTCAGTCCATTGGTTTCCATCATATGGTGGTGACCACTACCCTGGCCACATCAGTGACATCCATGAATATTTACTGGCTGGCCAGATTTAGTATCTTTTCACCCAGAGCCAACTCAGAGAGCCCTTGGAGAAGCACTAGGATAGAGGCCTGGGTTCAAGCCCAGAGGTTGCCACTTGCGAGCCGTGTGAACCTGGGCGTAGGGTCCACTTCACACTCGGTGTTCTCATCCATACAATGGGAATAACAGTGACTCCCATCTCATACACACTGCTTGCACGAGCTAAACAGGATGTGATGCATGTCAAGGGCTTGGCATGTTCCTGGTACCTAGTAATAAACACTTAGTGTAGCCTTGGTGCTTTCCTGTAAACATCCCTGAACACAGGCAAAAAGAGAGAGAAGAGTTATGAGGTAGGTTGTCCTTACCATAAAGGAGCGCCGGACAGCTGGCACTTGGCTGAAGGCGACCACCACCGGGATAATGTCCAGGGCGGTGAACTCCAGGCTGGCTGTTGTGATGGTCTGGGCATCTGTGGATGGGCCACCGCTGAAGAACGTGACGATTCTTCTGGTGTGAGACCCCGGGAGCATCCGCTTGAACACGTTCCTGGAAACAAATCTCATGGCCCTCCCGAGGTCCCTGCTGGCCGTGGACCGCTCGTAAGGGAGGGCCTCGATCTCTCTGAGGAGTCTGTCCTTCCTGTACACGTCGGAGAAGCGGATGAGGAGCCTGGCGTGGGAGTCGTAGCCGAGCACGGCCACGCGTGCACCCGCCGGGCAGTGGTTCTCCCGGATCCGGAGGCCGCCCAGCAGGGAGGACATCATCTCCTTCATCCGCACAAACTCTGGCTCTGTGATGCCCCGGGACTGGTCCAGGACGAACACCAGCTCTGTGGGATGCACCGGGCACTGCGGGGCTCCTAAAAGGCCAGAACATACGCCTTACCAACAGCACCGTCACTTAAAAAACAAACAAACAAACAAACAAACAAAAAACAAAAACGATGCGTACACAGAAGGTGAAGTAATTTTAGATGTTAAATATTAAAATAGGGAAACACTAAATCATTGAATATTAGTAACTTAAATAGTAAAACAAACACTTAAATATTTAAATCTTGAATAATTAAAATGGTATTCTAAAAACTGACTTTGCTCTTTTAAATAAAGCAAAAGATGAACTCATTTATGAAACAGAAACACTCACAGACATAGAAAACAAATTTATGGTTACCAAAGGGGAAAGGGGTTGGGGATAAATTAGGAGTTTGGAATTAGCAGATACACAGTATTACGAGGGTGAGTCAAAAGTTATCCGCACTCTGACTGTACAATTTGTTTTAATTAACTTTTAGAAAAGACAAATACATCATTTTTCAACACAATCTCCTTGCTTTTCGATACACTTTGTCCATCTGTCAACAAGCTTTCCTATTTCCTCATTAAAAAATGTTTTAGAATGAGCTGCAAGCCACGAATGCACCACTATCTTCACTTCTTCATCAGAAGTGACTCTTCGTCCTAGTGGGGCTGCTTTCAGGTGACCAAACAGGTGAAAGTCAGATGGAGCAAGATCAGGACTACAGGGAGGATGCTTTAACACCTCAAAATGAAGTTTTTGCAAAGTGTTGACAGTGTGGGCAGAAGTGTGCGATTGTGCACACCCTCAGACCACAAAAAATGAATCACTGCATGCTGCTCTTCTTTCAAGCAACTCACAAGTGGGGCTCGCATCGCAGTTACAGATGGACTGATGTAGCACGTTCACACCTGCACAGCAGTGACTGGGGAGACAGTAGCCTTGAACGGAAAGTGCTGATAAGACTGTGTGGCCAACAGAAGTTTTAATATAACTGGTGTGTGGATAATTTTTGACTCACCCTCATATATAAGCAGGTACATAGCATTATATGTAAAACAGATAAACAACAAGGTCCTACTGTATAGCACAGGGAACTATATTCAATACCCTGTAATAAGCCATAATGGAAAAGAATCCAAAAGTATGTGTGTATCTATCTATATCTATATCATCACTTTGTTGTACACCAGAAACTAACATAACATTGTAAATCAACTGTACTTCAATTAAAAATAAATAAAAAAATAAAGTACAAGAAAAGTCTATAATTCAATTTGAGTTTTAATGAAATTTGTAGGTTCATTACTAAAACTCCTAAATAATAAAGAGCCCATGGATATCCCCTTTTACCTACAGAGACTGGATCAATGGTATCACATTTGTTGCTGGAACTTTGTTAAATAAACTAAAACATACATTTTTTACTTAATGAGGACATTTAACAGGGGTTAAAAAGGGATGGATGTGAAAGCTCTGCTGATAATTTCAGACAAATTGGGGATTACCCTCTCTGTGCCTCAGTTTGCTCATTTGTAAAATGTCAGCCTTAACAGCACCCACAGCAGCCCACCCACTGTCTGTGCTGGGGATTCAGTGAATCAACACAGGTAAGGAAAGCACTTATGACCACACTGCCTGGTACACAGCAGGTGCTCAATTCATGTTTGCCATTACTATTATTATTACAGACTTACTCATTGTGAGAGAGAACAGCTATATTACTCAAAAGAATGAGGAAAGCTTCAAGTGATAAATTTTTATTTAACAGAAATGCAAGTTTAACCAAAATAAATATGCCTTATTACTTAGAGAAACTTTGAATTAGGACTGCTAAACTCGAATGTAAGTGTTAAGATTTATTCATTGATCCCAATTTCATTCATTCTAATCCCAGTATCCTGCAGTTACCACAGTCAGAGATTATATCTGATTAATGCTTTCCTCTCCCACTACTTTATGACGTGTGGAAACAGGGATGATCTCTCTCTTGATCCACCAGATTCTTAGTCCCTGCCATACAGCTGGGATCTCATAAATGTTGAATGAAACAGAACCAAACAAAGAAGTTCTTTGTAATAGGTACAGGAAGAAGAACAGAACTTTCATAATGAGTGAGATGCCTGCTGTTGAGATGCATATTAGTAAGAGGAAGTCTGGCTGATGTGCTCGCCTTGTGCGGGAGCAGGGGAAATCATCTCAGTCAGAGGCCAGCAACTCAGCTCTTCCCAGGCAAGCTTAGGACTCAGACCCGCTGGGGCTGGCCAGGCTGGCCAGGCTGGCCCAGGAGGGGTCCCGCTCTCAACTGGGTGAGCTAGGCCTCATCACCTTAGTGCTAGATTCCTGTCTCCTTCTGGTCCTGGACTCCATGACCTTCACAGGCAAAAGGACCAGTGAGCATAAATGTTCAACCCCAATCAAACTGTGCATCTCAATGGAGACAGGACAGAATTTATTAGCCTCTGAGTCTAATTTAGTGGGCTGAGCAGATATTAAAAAAAAAAATCAAAGTCACATCAATTCTACAATAAACACTGAGTAGAATTATGACTAAACACGATGGTGGTTCTGCTAGCTTGTTGTTTGGCCTGCTATTTGATATGCGAACAACAGCAGAAATAACAATGCAGCTTCAGCTGTAATTTAGAGATAAAGGGAAAAAAAGGCATGAGCACTGGCTGAAGATAACAAATTCATGTTTTCAGGAAAAAAACCACCAAGGGCTCACTCAGCTTGCTGCCGGGACTGCGAGGATTCTGAGCAACGGTGGGCTGGATTGTGGAGGCACCGAGGAGGCCCCCTCCAGGCGTGGGTCCCCCCACGGAGACCCAACCCACTGACGGTAGCTGCTTGGTGCAGAGCAGGTGACAAGGAGGGAGGCTGACCCACCCCTGCCACGTGACTGCTCCCCAGCAAGGGCAGCCGTGGAGTAGCTCCACGCAGCCCCTCCCCCCAACACTAGTCCTCTGGCTTTTATGCTTATCCCCCCTACAATTCACTGTCCCACAGCAGCCCAAGTTAGCTTTAAAAAATTGCTCATCAGTTTACGTTTATACCGTCAATACTTTTCATAAGCTCTTTAAATACCCTTCCATTCCAATCCGAATAAAATCTAGCCTCTTAATTGTAACCTACAAAGCCCAGTGTGATCTGGTCCCCACTTCCTTTTCCATTTTTCTTCACATGCCATGTCCCCCTCCTCACCGTGTCTCAGTCACACTGGGCTTCCATCCATAGCTAGGAAACGCCTGGGTCTGTCCTGTAACATGGCCTTCGCACGTGCAGGATTCCCTGCCTGGATGTTGCAAAACTGGCTTCTTTTTATTCTTCATTCAAACGTCAATGTCATTGCCTCAAAGAGGACCCCTCCATCAAAGGGCATTTCTCCCCTCCCCTAACATCATTCTGTGACAGGGCACTCCAGTCTTTATCTCTTTCACAGAAGCTAAAGGATTCTGTGATTCTTTCATTTGTTTACTTGCTATCTGGGTCCTCCACTAGAATGGAAGTTTTTGAAGACAGGAATTACATCCCTCTTATTCAGCCCTGTGTCCCCAGTGTCTGGGACAGAGACTGGCTCATAATAGGCTTCCAATAAGCATTTGTTGAATGAATGAGCAAGCAATCAGAGGGCATGGAGTGATGTGTTTATACAAAAGCTATAAGGGTATAGAGGTGTAAAACGGTGATGATAGGCTTATACAGAAATATCATGTAATAAGCATTTGTAATACTCCTGAAAGCTGGCCCAGAAGGATACTAAGCCAGCTTGATAATTAACATCAGCCATGAGCTCTGTAGATTTTAGCACTATCTGAGCTGCTCATGCAACTTACTTGCTATCTGATCACCCCTACCTTTATTCCACACATTTTTGCCCTTTGCATCTTAATCCCTAACCACTAGACTACAGAGACAGTATGACAAATAGAGACAATAGAGGGAGGGAGAAAGATTATTACAAAAAAGCTATTAGTAAGGTAAATGGCAATGTTAGTCATTAAAATATAAATAATTGAAAATCGAACCACTTGGTTGACAAAGAGCTGTGAGACTCAGCCTAAACTTGAGTGATTTATGGCAGGCAGGGCTGTGCTACCAGTATGAGGCAGCAAAGAGAGTCCAGATAAAATTTATATAATTTGGCAGGCAACAGATTGTTCTAACTCATCTTTCCAGATGTACGACATTTTGGAGCTTGATTATAATATGCTGTAAATAAAGATTACTCACCGTGTCTGCCAGCTGGGGAAGAAGAACAAAGGAGGTTGGGTTACTATTTGGTAGGAGAACAGTGTTCTGTATTGTGTCAGAAATCACGGCAGCCGAGGCTCTGCCTTGTGAGCTTTTTGTAGATAACTCAAAAATCAAGGCAACAAATAGGGTTTGGAGAAATGCAGACAGATCCAGCATCTTGGTAAAAGCACAGGTCCTTCCGCAGGGAATGGGTGGGAAAATGAGAGGGCCATACATCAACGCTTCACGGCCAGGTTGTCAGAGGGAAAGGATACCCGCCTGGGAGAGAACATTATGTTGCAGAAAGGTACACCAAATTTGGAAGGTTAAAAGGTCCTAACTGCTCTTTACTCTAGATTTTCCTCATGTAGATATCTATAGCTATCAATTATATATATGTGCACATATGTGCATATTTTTATATATGTGTGTGTGTATATGTGTATATATGTATATATATAAACATCAGAGATGGATTTTTCTCTTAAATAAATGAAGCTTAAGCTTTAGGACCACACTGTCCAATATGAAAGCCACTAGCTTCATGTGACTATTTACATTTGAATCAATTAAAATTAAATGAGAGACTTCTCTGGTGGTCCAGTGGTCAAGAATCCATCTTGTAATGCAGGGGACACTGGTTCAATCCCTGGTCAGGGAACGAGGATACCACATGCCGTGGAGCAACTAAGCTTACATGCCACAACTAGAGAGCCCGTGTGTTGCAACTACCGAGCCCGTGCGCTCTGGCACCCTTGCGCCGCAGCTAGAGAGAACCCTGCGCACTCAATGAAGAGCCCACATGCCGCAAAGAAAGATGCTGCGTGCCGCAACTAAGACCTGAAGCATCTGTGAAAAATAAATATTAAAAAAAAAATTAAATGAAATAAATTCAGCTTCTCAGTTACATTAACCATCTATCAAGACTCAAAGTCCCACGTGGCTCGTGGCTACATATTGGACAGTGATGTGGACACTTCCATCATTGCAGAAAGTTCTGGACAGCACTGCTCTCTACCTCTCACCCGTGGGGCCCCTTGCAAGGCCTTGAAAAGGGTCTAGCTATATGTTCACATGATCATGTGCTTTTATAACAGGTAGAAGTCATTGGTTGTGATTTCCTTTCTTGTTCTAAAGGACATTTCTGAGATAGTTTTGTACCTACTTTTGGATTTACAGTGCTGTATCGAACCCCTCAAATTTTAAAAGATCAGGACTCATCGTACTTGGATCTACCCTTGAGTCAATGTAGTTCACGTGGCTCCCAGGCCAGAAAGCCCTCTCTGCTAATCCAGCCCCAAAGCCACTGACCTTCATGACCCAATGAATAGATTTTGATTCCCACATACGGATGGTTCCATTCTGCTACGGAAAGGCAGAGTTAAGATCAGCACTGCATTCAAAGCTTTGAAAAGTCTGTCTTTGAGACCAATGCCCTCTATGGAAATGGGCTCTAATTTGTCTATTTTCTCCCTTCAAATAAATGCCTGAAGGGAACTGTGACATTCTTTTTTCAGTCCTAGTGTTTAAGTTGTTACGTGTTTATAGGTAATATTTGTAGGTTACGCATTAACCAGCTGAGTCCTCATCTTGTCCATGGAATTCTTGTGATGCTGCGAACATGTAGTTTGATAGAAGAGGCTGCTATAAGGGTCTCAAAGCAAATTCAAAAGAGCATTTGCCAAATCAAAACGCCTTTTTGCTTTTAAAATTTTGAAAGTAAAGAAGATACAGGCGGAATGAGTAATTTTATAAGCAAATGAGTCTAACTCAAGGCAGTCAGGCACACCTTCTCAGGGAAGGAGTAACAAATGATAAACAGAAGTCAGGGCTCCCACCCGCTAGGACACCCCCTTGGCATGGCTGGCTCTTTCACACCAGCTGAATTCAATCCTTAGTTATTGTCAGGGGTTAATCATTTTAAAAAGTTTAATGTGACTCCCCACTGATTGATTTCACCATCAGGGGAGTTCTGACCTTGTGTCTCCATTTTCACCTGATCAAAACCACCAGATATATCCTTCATGCTTGGAACACATTTCAATAGACATGCTGGCAGCCGGAGAGGGAGTTAATAGCCACCAGTTTATGCTGCCTCAAAATATACACAGTGACATCTCTCATTTTTAAGAAATTGGCTGGTAAATTGTCTCAATTTTGAGTGCAGAATTTGCTGCTTTTCTTCTATGAATGCCGACACCCTGGGTGATCATTCTAAGTGGGGTACTTACGGCTGTGGTCCTGCACGTACTGGATGAGCTCACATGTCTGCGGTTTAAAAATAAAGCGGAAAGAATTAACCAACAGAGTGCCAGGTCCAGCAGTTGAGAAATAAACAAATGTCACAGGGCGCTCAGGCTCTGTTGGAGTCAGCAGATACGTACGGAGAACGAAGCCAATCCTTTGGCCCCTTTCACACCCTAGGGAAACAAAAAGAATGTGGTTTCAGGGCTTTGGACACACACACACATCTGGAGCCAGAATGTGCATCAACATTACTCTAAGAAAAAAATAACTTCTTAATGTTTTTATTCTAAGTTAGAGGGAGAAAAGAACTCATGTAGGATACTCATCACCTAATTACCAATAACATTCTAAGGGGAAGAAACTGCAAGCCGCAAGTGTCAAGAGGCCACTTTCCTCCAGCTGCATGTCTGGACGATAAGGGTTGCTCAGAAGCTACGGATGGAGCTGACAACGTCCTCCTTAAGGCAGAGGTACCGAGTTCCCCAATGCTTTGCCTTGGCCACTGGGCAGCCTCTGAGCAGAACCTAAATAAATTCCCGTCATTGGTTGTTGGATGACAAAAGGACCAGACTCAAACTGAACTTCTGGAAAGGTAATCCCCATTGTCTTCCCAAAATGAATATCTATCTATCTATCTATCTATCTATCTATCTATCTATCTATCTATCTATCTATCTATCTGGGTTGGGGAAAGAAAGAACAAAGTGGCATTGGTTTGAGTTTCATGTGTTCAGTCTCATCTTTGGAACAGGAAGAGTCTGGCTGCTCTCAAACAGAGACAGGGAAAATGTGATAGTGCCCCACCCAAACTCCGGAAGAAAATAAGTTTCACGTGAATACAGCATTGGTAACTTATGTATTAATTTCCTCTTGCTTTCTTTCATTTACTGATCACTTACTGGCTGTGAGAAAAGGGCAAAGACTGGCCAGATAAACACAATTCACTCGTCAGTGGGAAATCTCATTCTAGACGAGATGAGAAATCTCTTTTCATTTCCTCCCTCAATTGCCCCTACCGCCCGAGAAATGGAATGTGGTATTTCATCGGCATTTTGTTTTCCTCCTCTCTCCGAGCACATGAAAGGTGGAAAAACAGTGAAAACTGTTGCCAAGCTGCAAACACAGAAAGCACACACATTTGGATGACTTCGGGCACCGACTTTGTATTTGGAAAAGCAGCTGATCGATGGGTTTTCAATTTACCTTGCGTCCAGGAGGTCCCAGCTCCCCAGGGGATCCCGGCTCTCCCGGAAGCCCAGCAGACACCTCAAAGCAGAATTTATTTACTTTAAAATTATACACGTCTGTTTGTGTGTTTGTGGGTGTGGGTGTTTTACATTTCAAAAGCAATACACTTTCATTTTAGAAAATTGAGAGGTTTCCAAAAAGCACACAGAAGGAAGAAAGAACATCCTCAGTAACCTTTTCTCCCCCAGATAATCCTTGTTGACATTTTGGTGTCTTTTCTTCTAATCTTTTATGTGTTTATCCTTTTGGTATTAATCTATATATATTTTAATATATTTTTATAATTTTTCCTGTTGCCTTTTAAACGAAATATATATCTCTGGGCATTTTCATGTTACTAAATATTCTTTCACAAAAAAATCACCTTTCATGGCTTGCATAGTACTCTGTTACATGGATATACCATGATTTATTTAATCAGTCCCTTATTGTTGGCATTTAAGCTTGCTGTTGTAATAAGTATGCCACTATAAAGTCATATGTGCAGTTCTGATTATGTCCTTAGGGAAGATTGCTAGAACTAGAATTGCTGGGTCAAGGGAGAATTTTTTTATCTAAATAAATTATCTCAATTTATTTAAATTTAGTAGGTGACTAAACTGAAAAACAAACACATGAACAAAACCCCAGAAAAGTAAAAATTTAAATATAAAAACCTTTGAAATAACCACAACAAGGAAACATTTAGTAGTTAGCTGGAAATATTTGTAGTAAAATGGGTACTAACAGCAATAAATAAAAACAACAGTTCTTGACTACTTACTTTATGCATGTGCATTCAACAATACAATTCATCACAAAGAAAGCTAGAATTTAGTTTAAAAATTAGGACACTATCCCTTCGTTCATTCACAATGTTATGTTTTTTTATAGGAATAAAAAACAAAGTTGTCTAAAATCAACTTAATTTGTAAAAGCATTGCCTATGGAACAGCAAATAATTATTGATGTCCTTTGGGTCTTACAATGATATTTACAGCATGCTGAGTTGAGAAAACAAAACAACAACCTTACTGATCATATTTTATTTAGAAGATATAGATTAACCTCCAGGGGCAAAAAAGGCAGATTGAACATAGGTGTTAATCTTTGCTCCTTCCAGTGTCCTACTAAAATAATAGTAAGCAGATTGTTTTTAAAGGCAAAAGAATGACGGGCATGGGGAGAATGAGAAAGGAGACAATAGTTGTCCAACTTTGGAGGCTGGAATGTAGAAGCACTGGTATTAAATGACTCAGAGCTGAAAAAGCTGAATCCTAGGCCAACAGCTGGGAAAGCCAAGAGCCCGTGTGTTTTATAACACATTCTCAGAAGGTACCTCTAGAAGTGGAGGTGAAGGAGAGAGGCTGAACAAGGCAGATTGGTTGAGGATCATTTTAGGAATCCCCAAGCCTCCTACCCGTTCTCTACCATTGGGTGAATGTCCCTTCTTCCTCCTCAATGACAGAGGGAAAACCGAGGTGTCTGCACTAGGAAACCCCAGGCAGAGCTGAGGGCCAGTTGTACTGTCCAAAAAATAGGGTGTTCAAATGAAGGTGTGGAGAGCTAGGGCTCTCAGAAAGCTGGTAACCAGACCTTCACCCTCAGGCAGGAGACTGAAAGAATCTTCTTAGGGGAATCTGGCTAGGTAGAGAAGAAAGACCCAAAGATGTTGATATCAGACGTTTGCTAAGTGATCATTCAGCTGGGTCACTCTTCAGCAAAACTTGTAGTTGGCGAGCGCCACACATTTCCTCAGGGTTTCCAATCAGAATTTTTGTCCAAGTGTTAGCCCATTCCCCAGACACGTGAGAAATAAAGACCAGAAGAGAAAAAAAAAGCACAGAAAAACCCTATACTTCAGGGAACAGACTATGTTGGGCAAAGAAGACGTCAAAAATACTAATTTATATCCTCAGAGAGATAAGATGTGTTTCAACCATGAAACAAGAACAGGATAGTATAAAAAAGGAATATTCGAACAGCAAAAAAAAAATGACTGCTTGAAAATTAAACTATGAGAGAAGTCTTGTAAGATAAAGTCAAAGAAATCTCCTAGAAAGTAGAGCAAAAAGACAACTTTTAGAGAAATAGGAGCTAAAATTGCCAGGTTTTCATAATAAACCTTGTGAAATTAGTTGACTCTCTAAAGCAGTGGTCCTTAACTGGGGTGAATTTTATGTTCCTCAACCCCGACTCTTGTGGGGACCTTTGATAATTTCTGGAGACATTTTGGCTGTCATAATGGGGGGGAGGGAGGGTGGTGATGCTGACTCCAGTGGGTAGAGGCTGGAGATGCTGCTAAACATCCTACAATGCACGGAGCAGCCCCCACAACGATTATCCAGCCCCAAATGTCAGTAATGTCAGTAGTGCTGTGGCTGAGTAACCCTGCCTTGAAGTATGTGCCTGTGGAAAGTTGATAAAAAGTATACATACATACAAACATGCCTGTATACTCAAAACAAAGGTTAAAAATCATGGCAAATTAAAAAAAATGCTTCAGTTGGGGGAAAAAGGTGAAGATTTAGAAAATTTAAACTAGGAATGTAATCATTCCAAGAGAACTAAAGAGACACAAAGCTTTGTCACCAAAACCTTCCAACGGGAACTGCCGATCTTTCAGAGGGAAAACTTGGAGGTTTTCAGCGTCTAAACTTCAAATTCAAAAATATGCACAGAAAAAGCAGCATGGTAGGTGAAATAAGCAAGTTAAAAACAGTGGTAAATTGTCCAATGTGGGAAAAAATTCAAGTAACCAAAGGCCAAGAGAAAAAGATGGTATATTTATTCCCCATTACTTTATTGTTTTTTTTTTTAAATGATTAATGTGCCATCGAGCAGCAAGGGAGCCCAAGAAACTGCCTCCCATGTTCAAGGGTAAACCACCTCGTTAACAAGCACAGGGAAAAGATCCAGAGATCTGGATTAATTTGAAAGTCTTTTCCAATTATGTTTCTTTTATCCGTCGTCTTCTTTTTTTTTTTTGAGAGCAAAAATGGTAAAGGATAGTCATCCAAAAACATGTATAAAGAAAAGAATTATAGTCAGGAAGCAGTCCTCTTGGGAAAAGCAGGATGGAGGGAAAGAACTGTCTTTATTTTGTACCCCTAAAACCCACATCAATAATCTCTTCACATAAAGTTTTTGTTATACTTTGTAGGAAAAAACAGATCAGAGTAAAACTAACTATGATGGCAAAACTGAAAAACCACCTCAAGTATCAGTTTTTCTCAGACTTGTGTTTTTCTTGTCCTGCAACTAACATGGTATCAAAATCAGTTTACCTAATCAGTGCTGTTCTGAAGAAAAGAGATGAAGAATGTCTCAGGAGAGAGTTGTCATAAGATTGCGTCTTTTATGAAGCAACCATCTCATTTTTGCAGCTTATGATATATAAAAAGTCAGAAAGGGTGAAATCCATTCTTAGCACACAAGAGCCCAAGGCAAACTGGGGATGCTGATGCTTCTGAGGGTACCAGAGACGGGTGTTTATTCTGAGTGGTCCAAAACATTAGGCAATGTCTAAGGCCCTCCAGAGAATAATGAGGACACATTCAGTTATGTAATAAGTGGAAACCTACTCCTAGAGCTCAAGAGATACTTTCTTAAGCTAAATCAGGAGAGGACCACCTTGTTAAAGTAATTTAATGAGACCCTAAAAAGGGAGACAAGATGTCAGTGGGTATTAAGTTATACGAGATCTGCCGGGGGCGGGGGGGGGGGGGGAGGGGGGGAGAGGATTAAGCTGGCCATATTTTGTGGTGCAAAAAAATGTTTTGGACCACAAGGATTCCTTAAGAAACAACACATACGACTTATTTCCAGTGTTAAGCATGGTACCTTGTCAGCCAGATCAGGTGAACTTGGTTAATAAGAGCCAATATTTCATTGCCTTATTGCTGGCAGTGAAGGATAAGTAAAATATCCATTTCCCTTCCCCAAGTTTACCTTAACAAAAACCACACATTTTACAAGTCTTTGGGATCAAGTGGCAACTCAAATGCTGTAAAAGCATAAAAAAGGATTTCCCAAAGTAGCTGAGGTTGTAAAGCTTTGCAGCCTAAGAAACTTACTGTCTTGCCTCTAGCACCCTTGCGTCCAGTCTCTCCTGGACCACCAGGGACTCCAACCTCACCCTAAAGAAGTTCAGAAAAATAAAATAAAATGGTTAGTAAAAGCAAAGAGATATACCTCAATGTCTTTTTATACTGGTTCCAACATGAAGACAGTTTTCACAAATATTTTTATCTTTAATAGTCTTCTTTGAAGTGTCTTCCCCCCCAGTAACCCCTCATTTTTCAATTCTCAATATAGGACACTGGAGCTTCGCTGTTTTATTTCTCTGTCTCTCCAGCCAGAACACAGCCTCCTTGGAGATATGAACTGTGTTTTTCATTTTGTTCCCTGATCCTATCACAGGACCTGGCATTTACTGAGCTCAGTCAGTGTTTCCAGCAGAAGTGAAAGCCTTAAGGTAGAGGACAGCATTGCCAGCTTATTATCTGAAGGTGATTTATAAACACATTGGGAGAATTGAGGCAAGTGAGATCAAGTAAGTTTGGTTTTCCTTACATTGTACTTCCCCTTGCGCAAAGAGGAAAATGCCTATGGTAGAGGGGAAGGGGTGCATGTGAGGAGAAAAATAAGGATAATTCCTTCCTTCACTTATGAATTAAAAACTAGAAATGAGGTATTATTTTTAAAAGCCTGCTTCTTTCTTCTCTCCGTTCCCCATAACGTTTTCTTTTTATTCATTTATAATTAACTATCCTTCTATTGTCCTGTAATACATTTCATAAGCCCAGGAATAGCTCTGACTGATCTCTAGTCAGTATGAAGTACATGGTACCTTAGGTCCAATTTCTCCAGGGAATCCTTCTTGCCCCTATAATCGACAGTAGAGAAAATTAATACATGCACATATCACTGGGGTAGGTGTATATTAACTTTAATTTTGCCTGCTGCCTTATTTAGTTTAAATGCCTCTGAACCAAGGAGAGGCCAAAACAATTGAAAATGAAACTGTACGGCATGATTTGAGAAACTAACTCCAATTTCTAAATTAAACTATTTACTGGTCTCACCAAAATATCATGACAACCTAAGATATATGGGTAAATGCACACATCTGAGGAATTACACATCACCTCTCCTTCAAATGTAGATATTCAACAGGATAGCTGGTGCTCTGGCCATGTGTTTCTGAAAGAGTCTTCTTGAAATGGATTTCAATTTTGGGGAAGAAATTAGGGAAGCCTGCCATCTAAATTTGATCATTTGTTTTCTGGTCCTCTGTTTACTTTGGCCACAGGCTATAGTTGAAGAGGTATGATAATTCTCATTTGAGGAAAAACATATTTTATTTAAAATAAAGTTTATTTTCTGATCATTAAAAGTAATAACTCCTTAAATATATTTAAAATATAAAAGGATAGAAAGAAGAAAAATCACCCAAATCTCACTTCCCAGAATGGTTACTATAAATATTTTGTCATGTTTTCTTTAATCTTTTAAAAATACATTTTAGCACAATTGGGATAAATGTTTTACATTCTGTTTTTTACTTGACGTTGTCATTTAAGTTCTCTACAATTATGTATAAATAACATTTACATGCATTTTAAAGAGTGGTTAATATTCCAAGGCTACTTAATAGTTCCATTTTTATCAAAAATTAAGGTTGTTTTCAATTATTCTCTATTCTAATGAAAATTTCACTGGATATCCTTCATTCATTAGGGTTTTTTTTTTTTTTTAAAGAAATTTTAGCTTTTGGGGGTTTGTTTATTTTTCCAGACAGCATCTTGCATCATTCCCATTGGGATTTTACTTGGAATTACATTGACCCTTTATAATGTTTTAGACTTTCCAACAAGAACCTGGTATGCCTCCATTTATTGAAATTTTAAATCTCAGAAATTTTATATCCCATACATTTTTGTAGAAAGGATGCTCCTAACTATGTTTTTGTGGATGTTACTATGATTTCTAAGTGGTTATTGTTGGTATATAGCAATCACTGCTTTTGGTAAATTTATCTATTTTCTAGACACAAATATTCAGTGACAATATAAAGTTCTAATTCTGATATAAAGTTACGAGGTTTAATTTTGAAGTTACTGCTTGGCCCAATGCACTTTGAAACGTCTCACAAATGGTTAGAGTAAACACAGTTAGAGGACAAATTTTGAAATGCCTCCCAATGCTCTAGATTAGATGTACTGTTCAGGCTGGAACCAGTCCGGCCCTGGCCGTGCATCTCTGCAAAGAACAGAAAATTAATTTCAAGTTTCAATTGTTGCCTGCCCCTTAGGTTGAAGTTGGTCTTTTTTTTCCTACCACATTCCCCACAAGATGTCAGCGAATAAATGACCACCATCTAGCTTTAAAGGTCCAAGACGACCTTATTCACTGTTTTCTTTTTTCTCTTAATGAAATGGAAATGGAAAATGACCAGCTTTCAGTCGCTGTGTCTTACCTTTGCTCCTTTACTTCCAACGCTACCAGCACCTGGGGTGCCATCATCACCCTGTAAACAAAGCAATTATTTACAAACATCCCAGACGGCTGGCAGAGGCAGGCTTATTCGCAGAACTAGGCAGCCAGTTTGTTGGTTTGATTAGGAGAAATCAGGCGGCAGGAGTTTCCCTCTGGGGCAGGCACTAAAGGGAACACGCAATAACAGACACAGACAATGCACTGCCCCTTAATCTCTCTTGTCTTATCTGCAACATACGAGCGATAGACATACCTGCTCATCATGTGATGGGGATTAAATGAATTAAAATTCCAGGTGCACAATAATCTTAATAAAAGGAGGTAGAAGTTTCTCTCTCCTGGGTAACGTGCATTTTAATACGTTGGCTCTAAACCATTTTCAGTTTTCTGGATAAAAGCAAGATCTCCTAAATATCTGGGCATTGGCTACTGTTGGATCCTTGTAGATGCCTTACTGAGAAGCCCGGAGCACTGGGGGAAGGGTGGGCTGGGTTTCCCACGAACGGGTTTGGATGGGAGGAAAGAACACCAGAAGGGGATGTTGAACACTAGTTTTGTCCATTTTATCATTTGGCTTCAAGATCATCCCGGCTAGGATGCCTGGTACCTGGGAAGTTGCCACCTTGGAAAAGCTGGCCAAGATGAGGGTGAAATCTCAATTTCTACCACGCTCTACAGGGAGATTGGGATGTTATCTTCAACATGCTCTTCAGAGAACCACATGTGCTATGTATTGAACTAAAAAGATTCCAAGAGCCAGATCAAAAGTAGGGATAAAACACAAACCAGCAAGCCTCGAGGACCCTGAAGGCCAACAGCTCCCTTTTCTCCCATGTTGCCAGGTTCTCCCTGTCAAACAGAACAATGGAATGTGTCCTTATTAGGTTGTTTCTGTAAAGGAAATTAGACATGACGGCACTAAGACAAGAATTTTCAACTGTGTCCGCGTGTATCACAGTGACCATAGGTATGTGGCTGGCGCTGTGAGTTTGTAAGGTTACAAGAGACACTGCCACTGCTGGCAGGTGAAGTCTCCTCCATTGACAAATGGAGCCGCAGCAAGTCTGACGCGTTGTTTAGTGCAAGCGGCCATCTCAGCAGCTCAGTGCCCTGAGCCACACCCTTGGAAATGTCTTACCGTGAGTCAAAGAGGAGGCTCTGTACTGTTTTTTAAAATTAACACAACTGTTTTCCATGATGATCTGTGCAAATCATCTGGCTGCTGCAGAAACAACAGGACTGTTAATCTAGTTTTGATCAAGATAACCAAGGTAGCATGACATCCCTGGCAGTAGTTTCTGACTTCTGACTAGTAGAACGTCTACTGTGGGTTATAAATCAATCTCAGTATTACAGAGAGGAAGTCCAGCTACTTGGGAAAGTTAGCACAGGTTTACAAAAGAAGGTTAACTCCTTGTCTTTAAAAAAAAGCTTTTAAAGTTTAGATTTAAAATGTACAGAAATGTTGTGAAGACAGTACAGAGAGTTCCCATACACTCCGCATTTGGCCATCTCTATTGTTATATCACATTAGCTACATTAGTAGGGACATTTGTCACACCAAATACGTGGATATTAACTCATTCTTAGTAACTAAAGCTCATCCTTTATTCGGATTTCTCTAGTTTTTACCACCTAATCTTTCCTTGTTCCAGGATCCCATGTCTCCGCAGGCTCCTCTAGATGGGACAGTTTATCGTTTTCTGGTTTTTGATGACCTTGGCAGTTTTGAGTACTGATTGGATATTTTGTAGAATATCCCTCAGTTGGAGCTATGCTGTGTTTTGTGAGTCTGGGGAGAAAAGACCACAGAGGTGAATTGCCCTTCTCATCACTTTGTATCAGGATTATATCCTATCATCATGGCTGACGCTATTGATGGTAATCTTGACTATCTGGCTGAGGGAGGCTTGGCCAAGACTCTCCACTGTCTAGTTACTCCCCCTGCCCTTTCCACAGGCCTCTCTCTGGGAGAAAGAGTGTGGAAGTGTGTGCAGCCCCCGCTGAAGGAGTGGGAGTGGTTACCTCTTTGTTAAGGATAGAATGAAAACACAGCACATGTGAGGAGTCCAAACGGACAAGTGTCCACCAGCAATGACCTCTGGCGGTCGGGGGGCGGGGATAAGAACAGGGTTCCGTGGAAGGGAGGCAGAAAACAAGCTGCCCTGAAGCCTTTCTTTCAGGGCAGGTTCCCCCAAAGGGTAGTCTGGGGACCACATGCCTCCCAATTACCTGGGGTCCACAGTCCTAGACCCTCTCTCCTACCCCCCAAACCAAGTGATTTTCCTCACTCTTACCCCCACTCTGACTTCCCCACTTCAGTGATGGGGTTCCTGCTTGCGCCGGAAGCCCAGAGTCACCCACCCCTCTTCTCTCTCCCTCAGTTCCCTCCTGGGGGAGCCCTGCAGAGTCATCAAGGGTCCCTCCTGTCCTCGTCCTGTTAAATCATCCAATCACTGCTTGTGCTGGAGACCATGAGAGGATACCAACCTGCCTTCTAGCTTCTAATCACTCAGCCTTCAAAATATTTCCACGCTGAGTTGCCTATTTTTAAAACCTTCCAAAGTTGGGCTGAGTTTATACATGCCAATCACAAATTATAAACAACACTGTGCTGGCGACCTGGTCAGGTCTGTCACCACAGACTTTCTTGTTTTTTTTTTTTTTTAATTTTTATTTATTTATTTATTATTTTTTGGGGGGTACACCAAGTTCAATCATCTGTTTTTATACACATATCCCCGTATTCCCTCCCTCCCTCGACTCCCCCCCCCCACTCTCCCTCACGTCCCCCCCACCCTCCCCGTCCCAGTCCTCTAAGGCATCTTCCATCCTCGAGTTGGACTCCCTTTGTTATACAACAACTTCCCACTGGCTATCTATTTTACAGTTGGTAGTATATATATGTCTGTGCTACTCTCTCGCTTTGTCTCAGCTTCCCCTTCACCCCCCCGCCCCCCCAAACCTCGAGTTCTTCAATCCATTCTCTGTATCTGCGTCCTTGACTTTCTTTTTCTTTAAAGGATCATTTTCCATCCCTTCAATACCGCCTTGTGGGGTTTTTCCAATCCTGTGCTTTCCTTCACACGATTTCTTCAGCCTAAACTCCTCACACCCCTTCTCTGCTTGCCAAGTACTTCTTACCTTCCAAAGTCTACTCAAACTCTATATCCTTATGAGGGCTCTTTTCCCAGCCCAGAAATACGTCTATTAACACTCCATTTCAGTCTCCTATCCCTGACTCGTACTTTATGTCATAGATTCTTGCCTTGAAAATATTCTCAGGTCTGTGGGATTGCTTCTACGTCCTACTTATCATTACACAACCTGGAAATTCTTTCACTGAAAAATATTTTCTAAGCACTTATGATGTGTCAGCTACTTTTTGAAGCTCTAGGGATGCATCAGTGAGAAAAACAGACAAAGATCTCTGCTCTCCTGGAGCTGACTTTAGTCCAGCTGAATGCCAGTGTAGTACCTTTGTCTTTAAAGGTATTCAGCAAAAGTTTGTATGAATGGAGGAAAGAAATAAAGGAAGAATAAAAGAAGACAAGGAAGGGTGGAGGGGGGAAGAAAGGAAGCCTGCCCTAGAACGGTCCCCCTTCCTTGAGATCCTCAGCTCAGACTGGGTGGAGCCCCTCATGAGATGATGCTGAGCTGGGTTCCCTGACCTCATCCGGGTCCACGCCCGTGACCTTAGATGTTGCTGGCTCTCTAAGAATCAAGCCAGGGTATAGGGGCAATGAGATACGCTCTCTTTTGTGTTGAAAGGGCTCTGGCTAATATAACCAGACACACTTCCCTTGAGGAGAAAACCTCAGCTTTGGTGGGTATAAAAGAATGTGACTTACTTTATTTCCTTGGCTTCCCAAACGGCCTTGGCTCCCCACCTCTCCCGCTGGTCCCAGAAGCCCCTGAAACAAAACAAGGATTGCAAATATAGCAGAACACGAAGCAACTTTCCTTGAAACCCTTTGTGCCTCTTCTAAGAGGAAAATGAACCACAGATGGGAAAAGAGTTATGGCTTTATTGACTCCCGCTCTGGAAAAAAGTATCACAGCTGTCAAATGAAGACGAGTAAATAAAAGAAAATTAATAAAGTAATTCAGGCCAGATGTTGCCTAAATGATTGTGTTTCCCTCTGAGACTTCTCTTCCAAAGAGATTTTGGTTTCTCACTGTTTTGCTGTTAGAGCAGATGCTGCTAAAATGTCTAACATTTGAAGAAGGCATTTCAGGTGACATTTGCCTTGAACTATACCCTTCCTGGTTCCTCGTTTTGAAAAAGCTTGTTGCTGTTGTTGTTAAGGTAAGCTTATCTTTATTTGCAAATAACATGATTAGCACAATAGAAAACTCAAGAAACTTTCCTAAAAATAACTAACACTCATAAGATATGTTCAGGTGGTACAAGATAAATGTTCTGACATCATTGTCTCTTTCCTAGAAAAGTTAGAAGAGTAAATGTAAATAAATTTCCATCTACGAATATGAGAAAAAAACTGTAAAATACTCAGAATATATTTAACAAGAAAGATAAAAGAACTACATAAAGAAAGCTTCAAGATTTTATTGAAGTACATAATAAGAAAACTTAAACAAATGGATAAACATACCACGCGTCAATATGGAAAGTCTATTTGATATAATAGAAGTCTCTCCAATATGCTAGAAAGCCTGCTTTCTTGGAACAGCTTTAGAGCTGAACATTAAAAATTCCAATTCAGAGGCAGCCCAACCGCCTTCCTATGTTATTGACACTTGGGATCAGATTTTTCCTTTGGGATATCCAAACATATGGCAACAGAAATCTCTTTTGGTTAAACTGTTTACAGGTACTTGTAAATAATCCAAACATCAGTGAATTGAAATCATTTTCACATTTTTTTTTAACATGGTTACTATAATTTAAAAATAAATAAACCAAATCTGTGTAATAAGCATGATACTTAGTAAATTAATTTTGTTTAGGAGAAAAAAATTAACGTTAACCTTTTCATCTTTTAAAAATTAAAAATGTAATAAGTTGCACATAAAAAATTTCCTAATAGGAAAGATTGTTAAACAATGAATTGGTTACTAGGGAAGATGAGGACGATCTTCCCACAACCCTCCACTTCCCCCTCTTCTTCATCATAAAAAAGAAGAGTCTCAATTTCTTCACCCTCCACAGCTCTCAACACTTCCTAACTTTTACTTCCATCACTGCATGGAGCTCCCACAACCTGTGTGTTCAATCCAGCTGACTTTTTTCCTGCTCTTAACTTATTTGAATTTGATGGTGTGTTCTCTGAAACTTTTCCACTAACTTCTGTAATGCCAAGTTACCATGTTCTTCCTGGCCCCTCTCTGGTCTCTTCTCAGTAAACTTTGAAGACTCTGTCTTCTATTTGCCTCTTAAATCTCTTTGTACCCCAGGACTCCTCTGACCTTATTTTCTCACTTCATCCCCTCTTCCTGAGTGACACCCCCACAGATTCACATACCGTTTCCGCAAAATGATTCCTAAATATATGACTCTGGTCCAAACCACTCACCTGAACAGCAGAATTGTCTATTAAAATGCCTATTGGGTATTTCACAGGAATTGATCACCACCAGTCATGCTCAGTCCTATCCTTTCCATAAGGCATGGTGTCACCCTATAGTTCCCTTGAAACCCAAGCCAGAAACCTAAGAATCATCTTAGATCCCCCCTCTAGTTCATCTCTCAAAATCAATCAGCTACAAGTCCTACAGATTCTGTCCCCTTTCTATGTCCATCTCTCTTCCATTCCCACAGCCATCACCTACCTGCAGGCCCTTCTTGCATTCTCGCCTAAATTCCAGGCTTCCCTAAATGTAGCCTGGCCTCATTCTCATTCCCTCTCCTCTCTTTTTCCCTTTTGATTTAAAATGTCAGGCTGATGATGCTATCACTTTGTCTGAAATTCTGAATTCTGAGTAGCTTTCAGAATAAAGTTGAAGGTCTTTATTGACATATAAAATCCCTCAAAATGTGGGAATTGCATGCCTCTGCAGTCACTCTATGGCCATCTGAAGTCCCCCAGATTCTTCCTGTTGTCTTATGTCTCCACACATATGCAAAATGTTCCCTTAGCTGTTCCATTTTCCCATCTAGGGAGTGGTACAATCTTCCTTTCCTGAAAATCTTACTTTTAGCATTACTGTTTCAAGAAGAAGACCTGAACCCCCTAGCTGAATTGGGCCTCATAATTGTCCCATAGATTCCTCTACTCTGTATGTAGTTGTTCATTTATTTCTCGCATCCACTAGATGCCATCCTGTACAATCCTTTTTTTTTTTTAAGAACTTTTATTGAGATACAATTAACAGACAATAAACAGCATATATTTAGAGTATACAATTTGGTATCCCAATCTCCCAATTCATCCCCCCGCAACCATCCCCGCTTTCCCCACTTAGTGTCCATGTGTTTGTTCTCTACATCTGTGTCTCTGTTTCTGCCTTGCATTTCCTCTTTCATAGTTGTTAGCATTTGCCTTATGTATTGAGGTGCTCCTATATTGGGTGCATATATATTTAGAATTGTTATCCCTTCTTCTTGGATGGATCCTTTGATCTTTATGTAGTGTCCTTTCTTGTCTTTTGTAACATTTTTTTATTTTAAAGTCTATTTTATCTGACATGACTATTGCTACTGCAGCTTTCTTTTGATTTTCATTTGCATGGAATATCTTTTTCCATCCCCTCACTTTCCATCTGTATGTGTCCCTAGGTCTGAAGTGGGTGTCTTGTAGACAGCATATATATGGGTCTTGTTTTTGTATCCATTCAGCCAGTCTGTGTCTTTTGGTTGGTGCTTTAGTCCATTTACATTCAATGTAATTATTGATATGTATGTTCCTATTGCCATTTTCTTAATTGTTTTCTTTTTGGTTTTTTAGGTCCTTTTCTTCTCTTATGTTTCCCGCTTAGAGAAGTTCCTTTAGCATTTGTTGTAGGACTGGTTTGGTGGTGCTGAATTCTCTTAGCTGTTGCTTGTCTGTAAAGCTTTTGATTTCTCCATCAAATCTGAATGAGATCCTTGCTGGGTAGACTATTCTTGGTTGTAGTTTCTTCCCTTTCATCACTTGAAATATATCATGCCACTCCCTTCTGGCTTGCAGAGTTTCTGCTGAGAAATCAGCTGTTAACCTTATGGGAGTTCCCTTGTATGTTATTTGTCGTTTTTCCCTTGTTGCTTTTAATAACTTTTCTCTGTCTTTAATTTTTGTCAGCTTGACTACTATATGTCTTGGCGTGTTTCTCCTTGGGTTTATCCTGCTGGGGACTCTCTGCGCTTCCTGGACTTGGGTAGCTATTTCCTTTCCCATGTTAGTGAAGTTTTCAACTATAATCTCTTCCAATATTTTCTCGGGTCCTTTCTCTCTCTCTTCTCCTTCTGGGACCCCTATAATGCGAATGTTGGTGCGTTTAACATTGTTCCAGAGGTATCTTAGGCTGTCTTCAGTTCTTTTCATTCTTTTCTCTTTATTCTTTTCTGCATCAGTGATTTTCACCATTCTGTCTTCCAGGTCACTTATTCGCCCTTCTGCCTCAGTTAATCTGCTCTTGGTTCCTTCTAGTGTATTTTTCATTTCAGTTATTGTGTTGCATATCTCTGTTTGTTTGCTCTTTACTTCTTCTAGGTCTTTGGTAAACTTTTTGATCTTTGCATGCAGTCTTTTTTCAAAGTCCTGGATCATCTTCACCATCATTATTCTGAATTCTTTTTCTGGAAGGGTGCCTACCTCTTCTTTATTTAGCTGTTTTTTGGGGTTTTATCTTTTCCCTTCATCTGGTACAAAGTCCTCTGCTTTTTCATTTTCTCTGTCTTTCTGTGGCTGTGGTTGTCAGTTCCACAAGACGAAATGCTGCTGATACTTCTTGATACTGCTGTCTGCCCTCTTGTGGAGGAAGCTATCTAGGAGACTCCTGTGTGCTTCCTGATGGGAGGCACTGATGGTGGGTAGGGGTGGGTGGGTGGAGTTCAGTAAGACTTTAATCCGATTTGGTGGGCAGAGCTCAGTAAAACTTTAATCTGCTTGTCTGCTAATGGGTGGGGCTGTGTTCCCACCTTGTCGGTTGTTTGGCCTGAGGCTACCTAGCACTGGAGCTTACAGGCTCTTTGGTGGGGCTAATGGTAGACTCTGGGAGGGTTCACGCCAATGAGCACTTCCCAGAACCCCTACTGCCAGTGTCACTGTCTCCTTGGTGAGCCACGGCTGCCCCCCACCTCTGCAGGCACCCCTCCAACACCAGCAGGTAGGTCTGGTTCAGTTTCCTATGGGGTCACTGCTCCTTCCCCCTGGGTCCTGGTGAGCACACTTTTTCATGTGCCCTCCAAGAGTGGAGTCTCTGTTTCCCCCAGTCCTGTGGAGGTCCTGCAATCAAATCTACCTGGCTTTCAAAGTCTAATTCTCTGGGGATTCCTTCTCACATTGCTGGACTCCCAGGTTGGGAAGCCTAACATGGGGCTCAGCACCCTCACTTTAGTGGGTGGACTTCTGCAGTATAACTGTTCTCCAGTTTGTGAGTCACCCACCCAGCATTTATGGGATTTGATTTTAACGTGATTGCGCCCCTCCTACCATCTCATTGCAGCTTCTCCTTTGTCTCTGGATGTGGGGTGTCTTTTTTGGTGAGTTCCAGTGTCTTTCTGTCAATGATTGTTCAGCATTTAGTTGTAATTCCGGTGCTTTTGCCTGTACACTCCTTGAAGGAGGGGGCACATCTAATTCACTTCAAATCTCCAAAACTCAGTATGGTACGTAGGGCCGATCAATCTACCCATCCATTCCTCTATCTATCCACCCACCTACCCAGGAATGATCCCCAAGAGGGATGAATAGTGTGTTTAACTTGTTGGCTTTCTACACGAAATTTTCATGTACTTCACGTGTACATGAAATGTACTTCTGAAGTAGAGAAATTTTAATTGTCCTTGACAATAAGGGGTATATTGCAAGTCTTGCTTAAGAGCTCACTCTATATGTCTCCTTTGGACAAAATGAGCTCTATGGGATGAAGGAGATTTCTCAGAGATCACTTCAAGTATATTCCCTGCAAGCACACCCAAGCACAATGAGAGATTATCCTGTTTGAAGGTCCAAGTCCTCCAAAATAAAAGATTTCTTGGATGGATGGATGGATGGATGGATGGAAATGGACAGCCTTGTAATTAAAATATCAGAAAACCTGATTCTGTTTCCTGTGCAGGATCACACAAGGTACAAAACCAGGGTTTGTGACTGCTTTAATGGGGCTTAAACTTCAGTGAATTGTCACCCCAATGAATTACCTACTCAAATACTGCTGGCTGTAAAAGGCACTATATTTCTAAAGGAAAGAAGTGAAACTCCCTGCAACCCCTAAGATGCCAAGAGTCAAAAAGTTGCCTTGATCTGAGATGAAGTGCAGCTGTGGAGTCTAAAGAGGCACTCAGGGCATCTAAAGGGAAAGGGCATTAGCTTGAGGTCAAATTGGCTTTGTTGTAATGGTGGCCTTTTATTGAACATTTATTTTGTGCAAGGCACTGTATTAAGAGGTACATATTTCTATATAGGCTTCTTCAGTCCTTATGGCAACATGAGATACATATTATTAACACCATTTTACCAGTCAAAAACAGATTCTCAAAGCATTTAACCCCAAATCACTCTGTTAATAAGAGGATGAGATGGGAATGGAACCTGATTCTGACTCTAAAGACTGAACTCCCAGTTACTCTGTCTGCTGTTCTGAGGCCCATGTCTGGGACCGGATTCCAAAACTCTTACCATTGATGTACCAGCTGAGATTGGAGTTTTAAAATGTGAATCTCCAAACTTGATGCAGGAGGCTGGGACCAGACCTCACCTCCAGCATGGGGACTTGGGCTGGTGATCATGTTCACACTGAGACTCTGACACAGAGTCCTTGGCAATCACAACTGGTTAAGTGAGGATAGAAGGAGGTGTTTACAGCTTACATGCTTTTTTAAAATGCCCTCAGGTAGCATCTTATCACAAAGGATTGTACTAGGAGTTTGGGATAAATGGCTGGGGCACTTCCAAGAACACCAGGACTTTGGATGGGATATGGCAGGGCAGGGGCAAGAGGTATGGGTTCTTCCCGTACTTAAAAGGAATCTGTCTCTTTTTTATGGGGGTAAAATCTTTTCTACACTTACAACCAGCAAATATCAGGTGGAGATGGAACAACTCAAGGAGGTTAAATGTTCAGGTTCTGTAAAAGTCAGACATGAACTAAGTCTGAGAAAATAAAAATCAAGAGATCAGCAAGGGTTAGGCTAATGCGAGAACAAAACCTAAGACACCTGAGAAGATGCTGATCTGGAAGATGCTGGAGATGGCCAGCAACCTCAGCTTCTGATCCCTTTTCATGCACCCTACACTCCATCCACACTGAACCATTTATGGTTTCCCAGACTCACCTTGATCTCTCTCTCTCTTTTTTGAAGTATTTAATTAATTAATTAATTAATTAATTAATTTTTTAAGCTCTTTATTGGAATATATTTGCTTACACTGTTGTGACAGTTTTGGCTGTACACCAAAGTAAATCAGTTGTATTTATATGTATATCCCCATATCCCCTCCCTCCGAATTCTCCCTCCCACCCTCCCTATCCCAGCCCTCTAAGTTATCTCCCATCATCGAGTTGATCTCCCTGTACTATGCAGCAGCTTCCCACTAGCTATTTATTTTACATTTGATAGTGTATATATGCTACTCTCTGACTTCGTCCCAGCTTCCCCTTCTACCCCCCCAACCCCCATCCCATGTCCTCAAGTCCGTTCTCTACATTTCCATCTTTATTCTTGCCCTGTCACTGGGTTCATCAGTACCATTTTTTTTAGATTCCGTATATATGAGTTAGTATACAGTGTTTGTTTTTCTCTTTCTGGCTTACTTCACTCTGTATGACAGACTCTAGGTCCATCCACCTCACTGCAAATAACTCAGTTTTGTTGCTTTCTATGGCTGAGTAATATTTCATTGTATATATGTGTCACATCTTCTTTATCCATTCATCTGTCAATGGACATTTAGGTTGTTTCCATGTCCTGGCTATTGTAAACAGTGCTGCAATGAACATTGTAGTACATGCTTCTTTTTGGATTATGGTTTTCTCAGGGTATATACCCAGGAGTGGGATTGTTGGGTCATATGGTAGTTCTATTTTTAGTTTTTTGAGGAATCTCCATACTGTTTTGCACAGTGGCTGTATCAATTTACATTCCCACCAACAGTGCAGGAGGGTTCCCTTTGCTCTGCACCTTCTCCAGCATTTATTGTTTCTAAATTTTTTTTATATATACTAAGATTTGTTTTTAGCTTCCTTATTCTTTTTTATTATTTATTTATTTGTTTATTTTTTTGGCTGTGTTGGGTCTTTTTTTGCTGTGCGCGGGCTTTCTTTTAGTTGCGGTGAGTGGAGGCTACTTTTCGCTGTGATGCTTAGGCTCCTCATTGCCGTGGCTTCTCTTGTTTCAGAGCATGGGCTCTAGGCATTTGGGCTGCAGTAGTTGCAGCACATGGACTCAGTAGTTGTGGCTCATGGGCTCTAAAGCACAGGCTCAATAGTTGTGGCGCATGGGCTTAGTTGCTCCGCAGCATGTGGGATCTTCCCGGAGCAGGGATCGAACCCATGTCCCCTGCATTGGCAGGTGGATTCTTAAGCACTGGGCCACCTAGGAAGCCCTGTTTCTAAATTTTTTGATGATAGCCATTCTGACCGGTGTGAGGTGATACCTCATTGTGGCTTTGACTTGCATTTCTCTAATGATTAGTGATGTTGAGCATCTTTGCATGTGTTTGTTATCCATCTGCATGTCTTCTTTGGAGAAATGTCTATTTAGGTCTTCCACCCATTTGTGGATTGGGTTATTTGTTTTTTTGTTATTAAGCTGTATGAGCTGCTTGTATATTTTGGAGATTAATCCTTTGTCCGTTGCTTCGTTGGCAAGTATTTTCTCCCATTCTGAGAGTTGTCTTCTTGTCTTGTTTATGGTTTCTTTAGTTGTGCAAAAGCTTTTAAGTTTCATTGAGTCCCACTTGTTTATTTTTGTTTTTACTTCCATTATTCTAGAAGGTGGGTCAAAAAGGATCTTGCTTTGATTTATGTCAAAGAATGTTCTGCCTATGTTTTCCTCTGAGTTTTATAGTGTCTGGCCTTACATTTAGGTCTTTAATCCATTTTGAGTTTATTTTTGTGTGTAGTGTTAGGAATGTGTTCTAATTTCATTCTCTTTCATGTAGCTGTCCAATTTTCCCAGCACCACTTATTGAGGAGGCTTTTTCTCCATTGTATATTCTTGCCTGCTTTGTCAAAGATAAGGTGCCCATATGTGCGTGGGTCTATCTCTGGGCTCTCTATTCTGTTCCATTGATCTATATTTCTGTTTTTGTGCCAGTACCATACTGTCTTGATCACTGTAGCCTTGTAGTATAGTCTGAAGTCAGGGAGCCTCCTTCCACCAACTCCGTCTTTCCTTCTCAAGATTGCTTTGGCTATTTGGGGCCTTTTGTGTTTCCATACAAATCATAAAATTTCTTGTTCCAGTTCTGTGAAAAATTTGATCTCTTTTTATACAACCTGGTTCCTTTCCCATGCCTGCCTCTCCCTTGATCACCTGGAAAACACTTCCTTATCCTGCAAAGCTAAGCCACTCTCTTCCTCCATCCATTCTCCCACCACTATACCTTAGGTATAATTCTATTTTAACATTCAGCACGTCACATCTCAATTATTTGTTTGCACGAGTTCCTTTTATGAGATTGGGAGCACTCGAGGCCAGGATCTGAGATTGACTAACCCTTTTATTTTACTACAGGGCCCGACACACAGGAAGTGCTCAGTACATGTTTGTCAAGTGAGTAAAAGGAATGGTTGATGGCTCATCCAATCTGGATTGTGAAGAAGGATGAAATTCCATGATTGTGATATAGATTATATATTGTTATAGTGCTGCTATTATTATGGCCTTCCTTGGATTGGCAATAGCATGCTTTGGGCATAAAATGAGCCTGTTAACTTAGGTAAGGTTGATGCAATGTAGTAATAAAAACATTTATATGATGCTTATTATATTGCAGGCACTGTTCTAAGCTCCTATATATATTATACAATTTAATTTTTACAATTCGATGTGGTAGCTATTATTACTATTCTCAGTTTACAGCAGGGGAAACTGAGGCACAGAGAGGTTAAATAAATTTCCCAAGGCCACACAGCTAGGAAGATAGAAACCTGGCAATCAAACCCAGACAGCTGGTTCCAGACTCTGTGCCCTTTACTACTCTGCTATGCTTTATAAAAATGGCAACAGAAATTATACTTTGTATCTCAAATTTGCACTGAATAATTTTCCCCTTCCTTGATATTTCATATGATGCTAGCAATTATTTCACTAAAAAAATCTAAATATTTAAAGAATAATTCCAGCTCTAACTAGAATTAGTATTTTATGTCTAATTTTCCATTTCTTTTCTAGGCATTGGTTATATTAGTGTAGGACTTGAAGGTGAACCAAACAAGAAAGGAACAAAGAAAGGTACAAAAGAACATGTTATTCCTTTCAACGTTCTTTATTCCTTCTCATTGTACCATGGGCTGTATTTCTTTTGTCTCATAGCTATATACGTGGCTGGATTAGCACGTTTGATTTATGCAGAATTCCCCAACAGTGCATAAATGAATGTCTTCAGAACACTGTCAACAGAAATCACATCCCTTTGTCTAAATGTACATCCTAAGAAACACTTTAAAGCCTGCAGTTGGAAAACTCATTTAATTCCATTCAGGAGGCTGGGCCTTGTGCTGTAAAGCATTATGAAGCCTATGTCGGTGGATTTATAGAACCAATAAAGAATAACAGTCTCTTGTCTATCTGGTCGTGTTTGTCTCCCATGGTTTTCCTCTGAAAACAACAATTCTGAGATCTAATTCATCATGTCCTGAGCATAGAAAATTCTATACATCTTTGAAATGGCACTTTCACTGTTTTGACAAGGGTATTTCCAGAAAAACAAGCAAAGAAAGAAACCACGCTTTCCAGCCAGATAAACAGAAGAGCCAGGCTAGTGTGAAGTGGTGTCTTTTGACTAACTCTGGCAATGCCAAGAGGCTGGATGATTTATGACATGACCAATCCTGCCAAGGTGAGATTAAAGGGGACCCACCCACAGAAGTATGCTGCGGGCAAATGGAATACCTTTGAGTAATAGCCACTTGGATACAATTTTGGATTCTAGATCAAGGGAATTACCAAGCTCTTTGGATTTCAACCCATTTACATCTCAATATTTCATATAAAGAGATGAGATAATCACCACATATATGCACTTTTTTTTAAAATCCTGATTTGTGGTGCCAGGAAGCTTTAAGGATGTGATTCAAGGATGTGAATGTAAAATAGTCACTTTTCATCAGTTTAGTCCTACATGAACTTTAATTTTCATGCTCGTTGAAGGGGCACATTCATCAACATTAGGGGCAGTAATTAATATGCTTGAAAATATTATGTCACAAGATACACGTTCATGCAAATAGCTTCTTAAAAATCCTGATGAGGAACAGATTCACTGAGGTGTTGGATCACTGCCCAGTTTAACTAACGGACACAGAGTAATAGGTTCCCTTTACCTTCTTGTTAGCCCAGAGCACAAGTCCCAACTGAGGCTCATTCATTCATCTACTAATTGATTCGTTATACAAATGTGTGTTGAGCTCTGCTGTGTGGCAGCACGCGTATTCTGGGCTTTGGGACAAAGGCCTAGCCCTCACAGAACTTACAGTCTAGAAGGGAAGACAAACAGCTAAGCAAAGAAATATTCTATGAAGGCAGGTGGGCAAGGACCAGATAACGTACAGGCACTTGCTACTCAAAGTGTGGTCTAGGGATCAGCAGCATGAGCGTCACCTACAAGCTCTTTGGAAGTGTAGCATCTCAAGCCCATTCCACACCTACTCAACCAGAACCTGCATTTTAACAAGTTCTCTATGTGATTATCATGCACTTTGAAGGTGGAGAGGCGCCGCTGTTGGACAGTCATTCCCAGTGCTGGGTGTGTATATTAGAACCACATGGGGAGAATTCAGATTTAAGTGGTCTGGGGAGAGTTCTGGTTGGTAGAATATTTTACAGTCCTCCCGGGAGATTCTCATGTGTGGTTAGTTGAGGACCACTGAAGTAGGTTGTATTCTTGGTGCAAGAGGAAGCCCCTGGGGACTGGGATTAGGGAGTCAGGTGACCTGATTTACATAAAGGGGGAATTCTTAACCTCACAGTAATAGCTCAGCTGCCATTTTCCACCTCTGTGTCTGATTCTGACATAATGACACCCACTCTGCAAGGTAGGGACCAGAATGTGATGTGGCCACCACATTGAGCCCCAAAGTCAAGCCTCATACACTTTGCTGGTTCACAGGGAGTAGATAACTCCATCTGCAGGGAGGAAACCATAAGGACAGCTACATTCAAGCCAAGATCAAAGCCAAGTGCAGTCACTGTTGCTCATTACATACCTGGGGACCTTTACTTCCCAGGTCTCCTTTTTCTCCTTTCACGCCAGCCTCTCCTCTTGGGCCCTACAACAGAGAATTAAAGCATCATTCTCGCCCTAAAAGAGAACAGTAGATTATTAACTTGAATATTAAAAATGGAAATAAGTCAATAACATAGACAGAAATTGGAAAGAGAGATCCACTCATGCCTTCGGCTCTATCTTGATTGGTCGAGCTCTCGCTCTCTGCAAGGATACAAGGGTCCAATCTAGCCCTTAAATGGTTGGGCATTTACAGTAAAAGTGAAGAAATACTGAACAGTTGAATTTTCCAGTATTGCTTTCTAATTATCCTAAGCATCTTTGTACTCCAAATGCATGTATTTGTTACGTTAAAAAAATAATCCTTACTTATATAAATCTGAAACTGGAATAATTAAGTGGATCTTCTATTTAATAACCACACTGAAGACTGGTCATAAATAAGACATGACACACGGTAAGATGAAATTTAGATAATTCTACTTCTGTAATATTATATTGCCTATTAACTTGGCTTCATATGTTATGCAGAGAAACCTTCATGTTGTGTTTCATTTTTGCATCTCCTTTTAAATTATGTGATAAAAAAAAGTAAGAGTCTATAAAATGGAAGAAGAGATGTAGTATTACTTGCTTAGCATGAAATAAAGGCAGCCAATCTATTGAAATGTTTCCCCACAATCCCAGTGGCAAATATTTTTTACTTGAAGGTAGGAAAAGTGAACATTCTTCAGCTGCCAAGTAAGACAAAGAAAAGCAGTCAAGCTAGAGGTCCATGGGGCAGACTGTTTACTGCTCTGAAATCTTGGTAAAATGTGGATTAAGTTTCTCCTCTGATGTCTAAGGATATTTTGCTCAGCTTCCATGCAGCAAGCTGCCAACATGTAATAGTTACTTCAATTTTTTTTTAGCTATGTGGACTAAAACTTCGAAAAATTGCAGGACCATTGCTTGTCCTGCATTTGCTGAAGAGCAAATTTACTTCTCAAGGTTTCAAAAGTAAAAGTTTGGAGAGAAAAAAAATGTTCTAACTTTCTTCTATTTGACCTTTCTTTCATCTCAGCATTTTTGAGGACTTCCCTTCCCTTCTTATGATTATTTTAGGCTACATTTTGCTCTTTCTGGCACACGTATCCTTTCCCCTCACGTGATCTGTGTAAGGGCCAACCATGGCTTGTTCCTTGCAAAGGAAAGAGTGCTCAAGGCAGCTCCCCGGAGAGGTGAGCTAGAAAGATGACTATAGATCACCCCGCTGAAGACCTCAGCTCTATTTGGAACAATTCTTCCCTAGGGTAGAGCTAAGTTTTCTATATCACAGGCATCCAGATACACAACGCTGAGCTCTTACTGTGCTAAATTGACCAAAATTCCCAGTTTTGAGGCTCAGTATTTTCCTTGGCTCAAGCTCTCCCTAGGATACACTAGCCAGCCTGGACCCATCACACAGGGACCACTGTCCAGTGTGCTCATCCCCTTTTCACCTCTTGACTGTGACAAAACTCAGATAAAGGAGACCAAATGCTATACATGTCAAGACTGTGTTGTTCCTTACTTTATCAACCTGAAAACACTTGCAACATCTGTACTTCTGCAAGAGGGTTGGAGGTATTCTATTAAGGCTTCAGATTCTTCTTTCTGTCCTTGGAGCCTGATAATCTTGATACATACCTGCGGGCCCTTAGGTCCCAGTGACCCTGAAAGTCCATCTGGGCCTGGGATGCCTGTTATCCCCTGTGGGGGGAGAGAGAATCAAACTGTTAACATTATTTCCTGAGAAATTTTGTCTTCTTTATGTGCAAGAGTCTAAATATTTTTTCAATCACAATGGCAGGGCAGGATCTTTGCAAAAAATATGGAAAATGAAGGTAAATACGAGAAGGGAAATAAAAATCTTCTATAATCTCACCAAGCTGAGATAACCACAGCTAATATGTTGGTGTATTTGCTTTCATTCTTTACACACATGCATATGTGTGCGCACACACACACACACACACATGCTCCCTTCTTTTCCTATAACACTTGTCATATACTGTATCACACTTGGGTGTTGGCCTGAAAAAACTCACAATTTACTCCATATTTTCCTAAAAAATCTCCAGGCATCTTACATTATATTTATATTCAAATAGATTGACTATCTAGGGACCAAAAGTTGAACATTCCCTTCACATTGCCCTTGAACTCTGCCACAGATAAGAATTCCAAATAAGATTAAAAAGTTTAATTTAGACTATTGGACAGCCTATGTTTACATCTCCGTTGTTACACAGTTAGATGATATTAAATGTCCCTCACTGATTCCTTTTCCTAGAAATCATAAAGAGGAAATTTCTCAGCACTTTCTCTTCCCAATCTCATTTCATTCATTTCATGCCATTTTTCTGGATTTGCTCTCCATTTGGTTGCAGTCTCACCTTGAAAAGTGTGCATGTGTTACATCTGTGGATGGAAAATTCTTAGTCTTTGTTTATCTGAAATTGTCTATTTTATATTCATTCATAGTTTAACTAAGTGTAAAATTCTAGGTTAACAGTTATTTTTCTTCTGCACCTGCTTAGTTTTTTTTTTTTTTTTGGCATGTATTATTGCTGAACGGAAGCTTGCTGCAATCTAATTGGTTATTCCTCTCATGTGTAAAAATGTCTTTTATCTTTGGTAGTGTTTAAGATGTTTTCTTAACATTCTGGAGTTTTACCACGATGTGATTGTGAGTGAATTTGTAACTTATCATCACTGTATTGGAAAATATAACACACGTTATGGAAAACCTGAACGAACTTTTTGGCCAACCCAATATTTTCAATCTGAGCATGTTTCCTCAATTTTATAAAAGTCTAAGTCACTGCTCTTTCATAAATATTGCAGGTTCATGTATAATATATCACCAATATGTACAAAGGGGCTATGATATGGTAGTTGGTATGGTTAACTTTTGAACATTCAACATTCAGATTATTCAATTTGTATTAAGGTTTTATTGTACTCTCTTGGTTAAAAAGGGGTTTATGCAAATTATAAATAAGGTTTCAGAGTTAAGTGAACAAAAATCTAAAAGAAAGGTCACCCACTGAATTACTAGAGTTTGTACTTGAAATCCATACAAAGTTAAATTTAATGTTAAATCGTCCAAGTATTGTCTCTTATCTTTAATTTTTAGAGTTTTTGATAAAAGTGCCCAAATTTTAATTTTCTTTTAAGATTTGAATTCTTTAAATTGTAGCCTAAAGTTTTCCAAAATTTGATTCCACAACCAATATTATCAAAAAGCAAAAGAAATTTAGACTTGGAAGAGACTTTCCAGAGCTTTTATTCAGTCTCCTTGACTGGACACAGAATATTTGTCATTTGCAGTTAAGAAAAAAAAAATCACTGTACCTGTGGGCCTGTTTGACCCCTCTGGCCATGAGCTGCCTACAACAGGGAAAAAGGTAGATATCATTAATTCTGAAAAAAAAAATGCTTTTTTATGTTTAAATTCATAACAGACACCTTAAGGCACTGACATTAAAAGGAAAAGTTCCCACACATTGCTTTAAATTACCCACTGTACCATGAAAGCAAACTGTTGCCAACTCTGAATTTCTATCATAGGGCAATAGATAATTAAAACTAGAGACAATGTAAATCTATAAATACTTGTGAGAACAGGTTGTGGTCAGTAATTCATCCTCCACTAAACTACTACTAGAGCTCGTCACAAGCACCAAAATTGGCTGCTTTGAATTGTATTTCTTTTCATTTTTCCAAAGTACTACCAAGTAAGCCAGAAATTAGGAGTAGAAGTGGCCAAAAGGCAGGAAGCCAGAGGAAACACTGGGAGAACTGACTTCATGAACATTATTAGAGATTAATTTCAGAAGCTAACGATAGTCAAACTAATTTTATCCCCCTCCCCTTCAAGAAGTCAAATATGCCTACCTGTCAAAAATGAAAGAATCATTTTCTTTCAAGAATTCAAGAATTACTCAATTCAGTATGTGAATAAAATATCCAATCAAAAAAATGGCTAGACCAAATGGATTTTTCCTACTACTCTCATATATAAGGTTAGGGTTAGGGTTAGGTCTGAGTATATGCTAGATCAATATTTCATAAATCCGGTAATTAAGAGACAAAGACATTTTATTGTCTAACTTAGGATCTCTCAGTAAGGTTATTGTAAGACTAACATCCAGGATTTTCAAAATGCAATAAATACCAGACAACATTTTGTTCGTGGAAATCTGAGATATTCAGATCAAATTTCTATTTGAGGCCAGTATTGCAGACTTTAAATTCTTCTAATCATATTTCAGTCAAAATCTATTGTTATTTAGGAAATAGACTATGTGTCTGGGGAAATGGTTGGAGGCTTATTTCTTTAAAATCCAACGAATCATCTTGAAATGAAAGTCTAAACCTCCCTAACAGAGGGATGAAAAACAGCTCTCTCTACTCCTTTCACACAAAGGTTTATCTTTTTTGGTTAAATTCACTTCAGTTTCATTCAGAAAAATATATACTCAAGATCTACTATCCACACAGCATATAGAATGGGAACCACAAGAGCATAAAGATGACACACAGCTCTTGACCTCAGAGGACCCTCACTTTCTGGGTTAGCAGGGAGGAGATAAATATTACAAACACTTACAAGGTGCAATATGTCAAATGTCATAAGAAAGGGGAGGACAGAAATATGTGTTTTTCCCAATCAAAAAATGGGCAGAAGACCTAAGTAGACATTTCTCCAGAGAAGACATACAGATGGCCAACAGGCACATGAAAAGATGCTCAACATTGCTAATTATTAAAGAAATGCAAATTGAAATTACAGCGAGGTACCACCTCATGCCAGTCAGAATGGCCATTATTAAAAATTCTGCAAATAACAAATGCTGGAGAGGGTGTGGAGAAAAGGGAACCCTCCTACACTGATGGTGGGAATATGAACTGGTACAGCCACTACAGCCACTATGGAGAGGTTCTTAAAAAAAAAAAAAAAGAGTTGTCACGTGATGTTGCAGTCCCACTCCTGGGCACATATCCAGACAAAACTATAATTCGAAAAGATACATGCACCTCTATGTTCACAGCAGCACTATTCACAATAGCCAAGACATAGACACAACCTAAATGTCCATCAACAGATGAATGGAGACTTTGAAAGTAACAGGAGGAGAAAAGATGGCGGCGAAGTAGAGAGACGTGGAGTGCATCCCTCTCCACAGATGCATTGGGAATGCACGGAAGGACGCAGTAATTCCCAAAGAGAACCAGCTGAACACCAGCAGACGGCCTCGGACACCAGAAAGGGCTGCGGGGAGCCCGACATAGCCGGTAGGGAGGCATCTACGAGGGCTCAAAGAGGGTGAAGCGGCGGAGCTGTGGCAGACGGGAGGGAGTGAGAAACATACGGAGGGTCCGCAGCGCAGCTCAGCGTTCCTGGACCGAGACATTGATCCACGGCTGAATGGAGGGTCCAGGAGTGGGAGCATGGGAACCGGAGAGCTGGTTCAGGGTGAGAAACATTGTTGCTGGTAGGGTGAAGGACCGAGAGGACAGGAGGGAGGAGGTCCGCGGAGAGGAGTGCCGGTCCCTGAGAGCTGCCCGGCCATGATGGCGGCTGGAGGCTGCAGGCTCCCGGGCGGGGGGGAGGAGCCGCGCGCATAGCCTCTCCCTCTCTTTCAGTGCCTCTGCAACAGGCAGCGGAGAGATGCCCTGCAGGCCACCTAAGGTGCTCAGGGATAACAAGCACCCTCAGGCACTCGGGCGGGGCTAGATTAAAACCCCTTGCAACGCCAGCAGCAGGGAGGCTGCTGAGAGAAAAAAAAGAAAACAAACAATAACAGCAGCAACAACCAAAAAAACCCGAGAGAGGCCCAACTCTAAGACTTTCTGTTTACGCCTGAGCCACCGGCGTCCCTCTGCAACAGGCACCTCCAAGCCCGACTGAAACAACAGTGCGCCACTGCTCACTCACTCCCAGGAGAAGGAGCCACTATTGTACCCTCTCCCTCCCCACACACCGAAGCTTACAGACAAATAATAAAGGAACATCTGCTGGTCACAGAATAATGCAAAAAAACCCAAGGCAAGGAGAAGGACACTTACAGCTGAGACGCTAAGGAAACAGAAATAGTAATATCAATACCTATTGAACTTGTCCATTCTGGGATCAGTTCTGGATTTTTTTTTTTCTTTTTCTTTTTCTCTCTCTCTCTCTCTTTTTTTTCTTTTCTTTATTAAATACGATCTTAGCCCTAAGGGATCTACAAGTTTTATAACATAATTTTTTAATGATATTTTTTATTCTTTTTTTTTTTTTTGCCTTTTTATATGCTTCTATATCTAGCTAAGTTTTTGGGAGTACAGACAATATATCTCTCATACTTTCCTTTCATCCCTATCTTTTATACATTTCTATTCCTTTCTTGTTATTTGCATATTTCCAACCACATAATGCTCTTCTGTTCCCCTTTCTTCCAGCCTTTTTAAGTTTATTTTATCTTAACATACTTATAAGCAACACTAGCGGTCTGCTCAGACTCCTTGCTCTATTCTCCAGATGACGCACTGCCTTGGTATTTAATATTAGGCTTTTGTCTTTATCTTAGTTCTTAGTACAGTTGTCTAATTACATTCTGAGAATCTCCATTCTCTCTGGTGGTACTCTGGCTCTTTTCTATAGTTGATCCTAGCTTCCAAAATCTCCCTGGATTAATGTTTGTATGTGTAAGGTGTTATTTGTTTGCTTGTTCGCTTTTGCTTTTGTCTCTGATTTGTTCTGTTTCAGTTGTCAATTTCTGTTGGGTTTCTCTTTGAAGATCTGATAGCACACTGGGGTTCTGTCAGGTCTTTCTAGAGCCTTATGTCCTAATGGATTCAGTAATTGTGTGTCTTATACATGTATGTGTTTCCTAGACTTAATATTTGTTTAATCCAATACTTGGACATTAGTCCGAGGCTTGGACAGTCTTCTATAAACACCTCTATCGCCAGGACAAGCAACCCCAAAAGTTTGGACAACCATGAGGAAACAAAGAAACACCATGCAGGCAAAGGAGCAGGAAAAAACCCACAAGACCAAATAAACGAGGAGGAAATAGGAAAAATGCCTGAAAAAGAATTTAGAGTAATGATAGTAAAAATGATGCAAAATCTCGAAAATAAAATAGAGAAAGTACAAGAAACAGTTCATAAGAACTCAGAAAAACAAACAGCAATGGATAACAAAATAACTGAAATTAAAAATACTCTAGATGCTCTAACCAGCAGAATGACTGAGGCAGAAGAACGAATAAGTGAGTTGGAAGATAGAATGGGGGAAACAGATGAATGGATGAAGAAGATGTGGTATCTACGTACAATGGAACATTACTCAGCCATAAAAAAGAATGAAGTAATGCCATTTGCAGCTACATGGATGGACCTAGAGGTTATCATACTAAGTAAAGTAAATCTAAGAAAGAGAAAAATACCATATGGTATCACTTACATGTGGATTCTAAAATAGGACAGGAATGAACTTATCTATGAAACAGAAACAGACTCACAGACATAGAGAATAGAGTTGTGGTTGCTAAAGGGTAGGGGGTGGGGGAGGGATGGATTGGGAGTTTGGGGTTAGCAGATGCAAACTATTATATATAGAATGGATAAACAACAAAGTCCTACTGTATAGCCCAGGGAACGATATTCAACATCCTGTAATAAACCATAATGGAAAAGAATATAAAAAAGAATATATATATATATATATATATATATATATATATATATATATAACTGAATCACTTTGCTGTACAGCAGAAATTAACACAACATTGTAAGTCAACTATATTTCAATAAAGTAAAATAAAACCTCAAAATAAAATAATAAAATAAAATAAAATAAAATAAAATAGTTGGCTAATATCTGTCATCATGTGTGCCTTGAAGTTGTGGTCATTCTTTGTTAATTTATTTTAAGTTTCTTTTGTTGTTTTTGGTGAGTTGCACAGAAGGGGAGTAGTATAAAAAAGCCCTGACTGTGCCATCTTTATCTGGAATTCTACTTATACTCCTGCATGATACTGCTGAATCCTTAACCCAATAAGAGGACATATTTCTCAGGAGTTGTGTGGTTTAAATAATACATGGGGATACTGCTTTAGCCTCTAGAGAGATTACAGCCTCTATGAAACAAGAAAAGTACATCTCCCATGCCAGGATTTTTTGGATGATAATCTTTAAGTTCAAAATATTTTCCTGGGGTATGTCAACTGGCTACACCCTTTCAGAAAGTAAAATAAAGAGCAAATGTATTTTTTAAATCCTTAGATACATTAAAAAGGGCTTTCCCAACAATTAAATTCTACATGTTTTAAACATAATACCTGCTCTTATTTCCATTTTCTCTGCCTTGCAAAGAAGAAGAGTGTGTTCCAAGACAAAAATATTTTCCTGATGGACTATAATAGCTGGTTCTATGAAATTCTGCTCAGAAAACACAATGCATAGTAAATGCAATATATTAAATTACTTCTTATTTGTGCTCAATTTTAAAAGATTATATATATATATGTGTATATATATATATATATATATATATATATATTTGGTGGGGGGAGGGGTGGAGGAAGTTGGAAAAGGCTAGATAACTAAATAAAGAATGGAAAGAAAATGTTGCATAATGAGAAGAGACAGGTCTAATTTAGAACCCAATGCAGGCATTTAAGTATATTTTACTAAAGTTATCTCTTCTTAATGCATAAAGATTTTCTTTTATAATGCCAGTGCTTTTCCAAGAAGTCAAGCACAGCATCTTTTATAAAAAGTACATATTAATCTTTTGTATTCCCTCAGTGTCAGTTTTTACTTCTCCTTTTCATTTCTAATTCTGTTGATTTGCATCTTCTCCCTTTTTTTCCTGTTGAGTCTGGCTAATGGTTTATCACTTTTGTTTTTCTCAAAGAACCAGCTTTTAGTTTTATTGGTCTTTGTTATTCTTTCCTTCATTTATTTTTCATTTATTTCTGATCTGATCTTCATGATTTCTTTCCTTCTGCTAACTTTGGAGTTTTTTCTTGTTTTAGGTGTAAGGTTAGGTTGTTTATTCGATAATTTTCTTGTTTCTTGAGGTAGGACTGTATTGCTATAAACTTCCCTCTTAGAAGTGCCTTTGCTGCATCCCATAGATTTTGGGTCATTGTGTTTTCATTGTCATATGTTTCTAGGTATTTTTTGATTTCCTCTTTGATTTCCTCAGGGATCTTTTGGTTGTTTAATAGTGTATTGTGAGAGACTACTACAAGCAACTACATGCCAATAAAATGGATAACCTGGAAGAAATGTATAAATTCTTAGAAAAGTATAATCTTCCAAGACTGAACCAGGAAGAAATAGAAAACATGAACAGACCAGTCACAAGTACTGGAATTGAGACTGTGTTTCAAAATAACCCAACAAACAAAAGCCCAGGGCCAGATGGCTTCACAAGCAAATTCTATGAAACATTTAGAGAAGCGCTAACACCTATCCTTCTTAAACTCTTCCAAAATATAGCAGAAGGAGGAACACTCCCAAACTCATTCTACGAGACCACCATCACCCTGATACCAAACCCAGGCAAAGATGTCACAAAAAAGAAAATTACAGGCCAATATCACTGATGAATATAGATGCAAAAATCCTCAACAAAATACTAGCTAACAGAATCCAACAGCACATTAAAAAGATCATACACCAAAATCAAGTGAGTTTATCCCTGGAATGAAAGGATTCTTCAATATATGCAAATCAATCAATGTGATACACCATATTAACAAATTAAAGGATAAAAACCATATGATAATCTCAATAGATGCAAAAAAAGCTTTTGACAAAATTCAATATTCATTTATATTAAAAACTCTCCAGACAGTGGGCATAGAAGGAAACTACCTCAACATAATAAAAGCCATATATGAGAAACCAACAGCCAACATCATTCTAAATGGTGAAAAAATGAAAACATTCTGCCTAAGAACAGGAACAAGACAAGGGTGTCCACTCTCACCATTATTATTCAACATAGTTTTGGAAGTTTTAGCCACAACAATCAGAGAAGAAAATGAAATAAAAGGAATCCAAATTGGAAAAGAAGTAAAATTGCTACTCTTTGCAGATGACATGATATTATACATAGAAAATCCTAAAGATGCTACAAGACAACAGCTAGCGCTAATCAATGAATTTAGTAAAGTGGCAGGATACAAAATTAAGGCACCAAAATCTCTTGCATTCCTATATATTAACAATGAAAAATCAGAAAGAGAAATTAAGGAAACACTCCCATTTACCACTGCAACAGAAAGAATAAAATACCTAGGAATAAGCCTTCCTAAGGAGGCAAAAGACCCATATGCAGAAAACTATAAGACTGATGAAAGAAATCAAAGATGATACAAACAGATGGAGAGACATACCATGTTCTTGGATTGGAAGCATCAACATTGTGAAAATGACTATCCACCCAAAGCAATTTACAGATTCAACACAATCCCTATCAAATTACCAATGGCATTTTTCATAGGAAAAGAACAAGAAATTTTACGATTCGTATGGAAATGCAAAAGACTCTGAATAGCCAAAGCAATCTTGAGAAGGAAAGACAGAGCTGGAAGAATCAGGCTCCCTAACTTCAGACTATACTACAAGACTACAGTGAACAAGACAGTATGGTACTGGCACAAAAAACAGAAATATAGATCAATGGAACAGAATAGAGAGCCCAGAGATAAACCCATGCACATATGGGCGCCTTATCTTTGACAAAGCAGGCAAGAATATACAATGGAGAAAAGACAGACTCTTCAATAAGTGGTGCTGGGAAAATTGGACAGCTTCATGTAAAAGAATGAAATTAGAACACTTCCTAACACCTTACACAACAATAAGCTCAAAATGGATTAAAGACCTAATTGTAAGGCCAGATGCTATAAAACTCTTAGACAAAAACATAGGCAAAGCACTCTATGACATAAATCAAAGCAAGATCCTTTTTGACCCACCTCCTAGAATAATGGAAATAAAAACAAAAATAAACAATTGGGACCTAATGAATCTTAAAAGCTTTTGCACAACAAAAGAAACCATAAACAAGACAAGAAGAAAACCCTCAGAATGGGAGAAAATATTTGTCAACAAAGCAACTGACAAAGGATTAGTATCCAAAATATATAAGCAGCTCATGCAGCTCAATATAAAAAAGCAAATAACCCAATCCAAAAATGGGCAGAAGATCTAAACAGATATTTCTCCAAAGAAGACATGCAGATGGCTAGCAAACACATGCAAAGATGCTCAATATCACTAATCATTAGGGAAATGCAAGTCAAAGCCACAATGAGGTATCACCTCACACCAGTCAGAATGGCCATCATCAAAACATCTAGAAACAGTAAATGCTGGAGAGGGTGCGGAGAAAAGGGAACACTCCTGCACTGTTGGTGGGAATGCAAACTGATACAGCCACTATGGAAAACAGTATCGAGGTTCCTTATAAAACTAAAAGTAGAACTACCATATGACCCAGCAATCCCACTCCTGGGCATATACCCAGAGAAAACCATAATCTAAAAAGAAACATGTATGACAATGTTCATTGCAGCACTATTTACAATAGCCAGGACATGGAAGCAAAGTAAATGCCCGTCAACAGATGAGTGTTAAAGAAGATGTGGCACATATATACAATGGAATATTACCCAGCCATTAAAAGGAATGAAATTGAGTTATTTGTAGTGAGGTGGATGGACCTAGAGTCTGTCATACAGAGTGAAGTAAGCCAGAAAGAGAAAAACAAATACTGTATGCTAATACATACATATGGAATCTAAAAAAATGGCACTGAAGAACCCAGTGGCAGGGCAAGAATAAAGATGCAGGTGTAGAGAACGGGCTTGAGGACATGGGGTGGGGGTGAAGGGGAAGCTGGGAGGAAGTGAGAGAGCAGCACTGACATATATACGCTACCAAATGTAAAATAGATGGCTAGTGGGAGGCTGCTGCATAACACAGGGAGATCAACTTGATGATTGGTGGTGACTTAGAGGGGTGGAATAGGGAGGGTGGAAGGGAGGCTTTGGAGGAAGGGGATATGGGGATATATGTATAAATACAGCTGATTCACTTTGTTGTAGAGCAGAAACTGGCACAGCAGTGTAAAGCAATTATACTCCAATAAAGAGCTAAAAATAAAAGAAAAAGTCTATAAACAACTCATGCTGGAGAGGGTGGTGACCCTCTTACACTGTTGGTGGGAATGTAAATTGGTGCAGCCACCATGCAAAACAGTATGGAGGTTCCTCAAAAACTAAAATAAATAGAGTCACCATATGAATCTGCAATCCCACTCCTGGGCATATACCCAAACAAAATTATAATTTGAAAAGATACATGCACCTCTATGTTCATAGCAGCACTGTTCACAATAGTCAAGATATGGAAACCTCCTAAATGTCCCTCAACAGATGAATGGATAAAGAAGATGTGGTACATATATATAATGGAATACTACTCAGCCATCAAAAAGCATGAAATGATGCCATTTGCAGCAACATGGATGGACCTAGAGATGATCATGCTAAGTGAAGTAAGTCAGACATAGAAAGACAAATACCCTATGATATCACTTATATGTGGAATCTAAAATACAAAACAAATCAACATATCTATGAAACAAAAACAGACTCACAGACATAGAGAACAGATGAGGTTGTCAAGGGAAAAGAGTGGTGCAGGGAGGGAAGGAATGATAGTTTGGGATTGGCAGAGGCAAACTAATATATATAGGATGGATAAACAACAAGGTCTTACCGTATAGCACAGTGAACTATATTCAATATCCTATGACAAACCATAATGGAAAAGAATATGAAAAAGAATATATATGTATAACTGAGTCACTTTGCTATACAGAAGAACTTAACAACATTGTAAATCAACTATACTTCAATAAAAAAATTTTTTTAAAGGAACAAAAGAAGTTCTTATTGAAAAAAATAACAACAAATGAAAAAGGCCCCAAAGGGTTTCATAAGCAAGTGAACTAATATTGCTCTCATATGTATTTTTATAGGCATATATTATATATAATCTTTTTAGCCGTATGGAGTTTCCTCAAAAAAATTAAACAAAAACTACCATATCCTCCAGAAATTCCACTTCTGAGTATTTATCCAAAGGAAACAAAAACACTAACTCAAAAAGATATACCCCCATGTTCATTGCAGCATTATTTACAATAGCGAATACATGGAAACAACCTAGGTGTCCACTGGTGGATGCATGAATAAAGCAAATATGAAACACACACACACACACACACACACACACACACACAGAAATATTATTCATCCATCAAAAAGAAGGAAATCTTGCCATTTGTGACAACATAGGTGGACCCTGAAGGCATTATGCTAAGTGAAATGTCAGAGAAAGACAAATAACCTGTGAGCTCATTTATATGTGAAATCTTAAAAAAACCCAAAAAACCAAACTCATAGATATAGAGAACAGATTAGTGGGTGCCAGAGGTGAGGGGTGGGGGTGGGGTGAAATGGGTAGAGGGGGTCAAAAGGTATAAACTTTCAGTTATAAAATAAGTCATGGGATGGAATGTACAGCATGGCAAGTATAGTTAATAATACCATGTTTTATACTTAAAAGTTGCAAAGAAAGTAGATCTTAAAAAGTTTTCATCACAAGAAAAAAATTCATAACTGCGTGTGGTGATTGGATGTTAACTAGACTTACTAGCTGAATGGTGGTCATCTTTCAATATATACGTAAATGGAATCATGTTGTACATCTGAAACTAACATAATATAACCTGCCAATTATATCTCAATAAAATATATAGTTACAATGTTTTAAAATTAAGCACAAATAAGAACTAGTTTAATATATTGCATTTATGATGCATTCTATTCTCTGAGCAGAAGTGCACAGAACCGTACATTGTAATCCATCCAAGATGGTATTTTTATATCTTGGAACACACTTCTCTTCTTTGCAAGGCAGAGAAAATGGAAAAAAGAACAGAGGACTTACACCAGGACTGACTTTTCTAAGCAGGCAGAGGAATGGAGTCTTGGACTTAAAACCTCAGCTGGCCTAGTGAGTAGGCCATGCTTCAACCGCACTTCCCCTAGTTGGCTGTGCTTGTGTCCTCTTTGCCCAGCTCTTTCTTCTAACCGGTAATTTGCCCTGCAGTCAGCACCTTCCTGTCTCAGCTTCAGGGCCCTCCCCAAGTCCTTTGCCAGCCCTGTCCTTAGTCAGTTTACCCCAAGGTAGAAAGTCTCAGCAGAACCATCCTGCCCACCCCCACCATCAGCCACTTCATCCTAGGACAGGTGCTTCCACAGTGGGCTGCCTCGTCTATGGGGCTCTTACTGTCTTTCTTCTGGAGCCTGGCGTCCCAGGAGGGCCTTGCAAGCCTCTTCTTCCCTGTCAAAGGAACAGATAGGTTTGTGGCAATAATGACACAGCACTGACATGTGCTCTTCTACACTGGCTTGTTGTGCTCCCGGGAGAGTGGGTGGGGACACACCGATTGGAGTTATCCTCCCTACAGGATGTGGCCTTAATCCACCCATCACCAATCACACCTCTCTGTGGGTACGACATGGCTTCATCTATTCATCACCACTGTCTAGCTTGTGTTTGGGCTATAAGTTAACATATTTAAATCAAATTGTCACCACTGTGTTGCTGCAGAGTAGATGATTGAAGCAACTGTGTGCCAGGGATGGCCACGACTCATTTGGATTTCTGCCTTTGGACTTCCTGTTCTGTATGGAGTAAAATCTCACAGTACACAAGGCTTCCCAAGGTAGAAAAGGGCGAATAATTATGAGTCTACAACAAGACATATGTACCACTTAATAAAAATGGCAGGTAACATTTACTGAAGGTTTATGAAGTGGCACCATCCCCTTTAAAAGTAGGCTATTTGTCCCATTTTGAAGGTGAGAAAACTGAGGTTTACAGAAAGCAGCTTGAGACCACATTGCTGGTAAGGAATGGCGCATGAAACAGGGCCTAGGCCATTTCCCAAAGCAAAGATCTGTCCATCATATCAGACCTCTCCCGCAGGTGGAGTCACCAAAGGACTTCTTCACCAAGAAGATCCAGAGACACACATTTTCCAGACAATTATTTTTTAAAATTCTGCAAAACAAGCTAAGATAATCAAATTGCAACTTGTGATATTTCATGAGATTAATCTCAAGACTTGCCTTGAGAGTGTGGGCTGTATAGATCTACCAGATCTTGTTCTTTTTTCATCATGTACTATGTATAATATGACATCTTTTTAGGGTATATGTCCTCTGGATCCTGGGAAGGTCAACAATTTCTTGCTAGTGCTTTCTATCAGCTAGCCCTACATTTTAAGTTAGAGTTTACATATTTGCATTCATAAATTAAGACCTCAAGGGTATGGCTTGGTGAAGCAAGTCACCCCAAATTCAGAAGAAGAGAACATGTCTTAAATCCCAGGGTAGCAGATAAGGAGGGATAAAAGATCTTTCTGCTCCTAAAAATAGTTTTTCTGTATCAAGCATATTCACTCTGATTCCAAATTCTTTATGCATTTCATATTCTACCACTAAAACTCTGAGCCCCACAGCTGTCACATCATTCCAAGTTTACTTCCCAAAGCCCACATAGTTACTTGTCTTCCATATTCTCCTTTCAAGCCCTTGGGTCCTTCCATGCTATTGTCAAATCCAGGAACTCCCTAAAAAATAGAAAATAAAGAGAAAAATTAATAGCCTTTGAATGTTTCTCTTTAAAAACATAATTTGTGTGTAACACACCTGGTCACCCCCAAAAAAGCTGACAAGAGAAGGTCAACACATTTGAAAGTAGAAATAGGCTAAATCACAAATGGCTTACGAGCATTTTCTTTTCCTCCCATGCTTTGCATTATCAGAAGAGAGTGAAGACCTAAGGTGAGTGTGTGGGGCCAAACTGAGATCTCATGATGGAAGGCAGAGCCAAAGGAAGCAAGGGCGACACGACTTGTGTTTAGGGCAACTCTTATTCTGGGTCTGGAGGTATTTCCTTCTTGCTACTACCGTCTTTCTCTTAACTTCTAGTCTTCTTTCTTGGGGCTATGGCAAGTTTATACTCAAGGTTTGGAAGATTTTACTCTACCTGCCCTTGGGAGAAGGCAAAGGATATTTTTTGTTTGTTTGTTTTGTTTTTATTGAAGTATAGTTGATTTACAATATGTTAGTTTCAGGTGTACAGCAAAGTGATTCAGTTATATATCTATATATATATTCTTTTTCAGATTCTTTTCCCTTACAGGTTATTACAAAATATTGAGTGGAGTTCCCTGTGCTATACAGTAGGTCCTTGTTGGTTATCTGTTTTATATGTAGTAGTGTGTGTATGTGAATTCCAAGCTCCTAATTTATCCTTCCCCCTCCTTTCCTCTTTGGTAGCCATAAGTTTGTTTTCTATGTCTGTGGGTCAAGTGTAAGTAAATTCATTTATGTCATTTTAAAAATATTCTACATATAAGCGGTATATAATATTTGTCTTCTTTATCTGGCTTCCTTCACTTAGTATGACAATCTCTAGGTCCATCCATGTTGCTGCAGATGGCATGATTTCATTCTTTTTTATGGCTGAGTTATACTGAAGGCAAAGGTTTATAATAGGTTCCATCACAAGAACACGAGGACCCTGAACAGTGCTGAGGACTGTACCTACCACCCACTCTCTCTTTCTTCTCTTGAGTCCCTGGCCACCTTCTAACCCCATCTGCTCATTCCCACTTTTCTGGTTTTCAGAAAATCCTGGAATCTTGAGTTTTCACAATATTTATACAAATGTTCCAGCAGGAACTCATTGAAAACAGGCACACGTTGTGGGATGTTATCCTTGGCAGGCCAAATTGAAAGCTTTCTATATTGGGTAGTTAGGACCACAAAGAGAGCAGCCACGATGTCCAGGCTATCAACTGACCCAGTCGATTTGTCAAAGCTCCAGTAAATGGAGAGGGGACGGCAATTATCCAGTCCTGCTGAGAGCCAGCTGCCCTGCTATTTGGCGGATAGCAGACTAAATGACCTTCATCAATCAATAAGTAATTTGAGATCACCAACAGGGACATAGCATCGTTCCAGATACTTCGGAAGCTCTTTAAACAAGAAGTTTCTGCACTCACAGAGCTTATAGGCTAACAGAGTGAAAAAGATGGGCTTAGAATTTTCTGTATAACTGATAATACTAAAACTCACATGAATAATTATTTCTCTCCCCCACATACCAAAGCCAAAGATTATTTTCTTACATCTTCTGTTTTACCCTTAAGTTTAAATATTTGTTAAATTCTCCAGGCAGCTTTACCTAAATTGCAACATTAGAGAATTGTATTTTCATGAGAAAAGCAAGGAAGAAAAAGGAAGATGAAGTCAAAATTTTTTTTTTCCACTGGGTGTTTACACTTCTTGCCATCGTCCAACTCTGCACTGTTTGCTTGAACAGATGACATAAAAAAATCATATACCAGCTCATTCTATAGAACAGAACGTCCCAGTTTCCATGTGGACCAGCTGTGTGGTCAGTCTGAATATGATCTGGCCAATTTCATGACACTGGACAAAAGAGCATCATCAAATACAAATTTATGATTAACTATGGGATTCTAATAATATGTTTTAGAATTATGAGCCTTATTAAACTCTGTAGCTCAGACAAATGATCTAGCTCAGTTTCCCCCCAAAATTACATGAGATTTAATTGTACCAATGTTTTCTTAGGTCAGTCTCCCAAGGCAATAGAAATAAAAGCAAAAATAAACAAATGGGACCTAATCAAACTTATAAGCTTTTGCACAGCAAAGGAAACCATTGACAAAATGAAAAGAAAACCTACGGACTAGGAGAAAATATTTGCAAATGATGTGACCAACAAGGGCTAAATTTCCAAAATATACAAACAGCTCATACAACTCAATAACAACAACAACAAAAAAACTCAATCAAAAAATGGGAAGAAAACCTAAATAGACAGACTAATGGCCAATAGGCACATGAAAAGATGCTCAGCATCACTAATTATTAGAGAAATGCAAATCATGCAAATAAGGTATCACCTCACACCAGTCAGAATGGCTGTCATCAAAAAATCAACAAACAATAAATGCTAGAGAGGGTGTGGAGTAAAGGGAACCCTCCTACGCTGATGGTGGGAATGTAAATTCATACAGCCACTGTGGAAAACAGTATGGAGGTTCCTCAGAAAATTAAAAATACAGGTGCCATATGATCTTGCAATTCCACTCCTGGGCATAAATCAGGAGAAAACTACAATTCAAAAATGTGCATGCACCCCTATGTTCATAGCAGCACTATTTACAATAGCCAAGGCATGGAAACAACCTAAATGTCTATCAACAGATGAATGGATAAAGAAGATGTGGTACATATATACAATGGAATATTACTCAGCCATAAAAAAGAATGAAGTAATGCCATTTGCAGCTGCATAGATGGACCTAGAGGTTATCATACTAAGTAAAGTAAATCTAAGAAAGAGAAAAATACCATATGGTATCACTCACATGTAGATTCTAAAATAGGACAGGAATGAACTTATCTATGAAACAGAAACAGACTCACAGACATAGAGGATAGAGTTGTGGTTGCTAAAGGGTAGGGGGGTGGGGGAGGGATGGATTGGGAGTTTGGGGTTAGCAGATGCAAACTATTATATATAGAATGGATAAACAACAAAGTTCTACTGTATAGTCCAGGGAACGATATTCAACATCCTGTAATAAACCATAATGGAAAAGAATATAAAAAAGAATATATATATATATGTACAACTGAATCACTTTGCTGTACAGCAGAAATTAACATAACATTGTAAATCAACTGTACTTCAATCAAATAAATTTAAAAAATAAAAAATTTAGGTCAAAATGGGAAATTTCAAACAAACAAATTAGCTTTTATGTGATCAAAAATTCTCCCTTGACAAACCTGCAGCAAACGTCATTCTCAATGGTGAAAAACTGCAAGCATGCCCTCTAGGATCAGGAATAAGACAAGGATGTCCGCTCTTGCCACTCATTTAACACAGTTTTGGAAGTCCTAGTCACAACAATCAGAGAAGAAAAAGAAATAAGAGGAATACAAATTGGAAAAGAAGTAAAACTCTCACTGTTTGCAGATGACATGATTCTATACATAGAAAATCCTAAAGATGCCACCAGAAAACTACTAGAACTAATCAATGAATTTGGCAAGGTTGCAGGATACAAAATTAATGCACAGAAATCTCTTGCATTTCTATACACTAACAACAAAAAATCAGAAAGAGAAATAAAGGAAACAATCACAGTTACCACTGCAACAAAAAGAATAAAATATCTAGAAATAATTCCATCTGAGAAGACAAAAGACCTGTACACAGAAAATGATAAGATACTGATGAAAGAAATCAAAGATGACATAAACAGATGGAGAAATATACCATGTTCTTGGATTGGAAGAATCAGCATTGTGAAAATGACCATACTACCCAAAACAATCTGCAGATTTCATGCAATCCCTATCAAATTACCAATGGCATCCTTCACAGAATTAGAACAAAAAATCTTACAATTCATATGGAAACACAAAAGACCCCGAATAGCCAAACCAATCTTGAGAAAGAAAAACAGAGTTGGAGGAATCAGTTTCCCCAACTTCAAACTATACTACAAAGCCACAGTAATCAAGACAGTATGGTACTGGCACAAAAACAGAAATATAGATCAATGGAACAGGACAGAAAGCCCAGAGATAAACCCACGTACATATGGTCACCTAATTTATGGCAAAGGAGGCAAGAACAAACAATGGAGAAAAGACAGCCTCTTCAATAAGTGGTGCTGGGAAAATTGGACAGCTACATGTAAAAGAATGAAATTAGAGCACTTCCTAACACCATACACAAAAATGAACTCAAAATGGATTAAAGACCTAAATGTAAGACTGAACACTATAAAACCCTTAGAGGGAAACATAGGCAGGACACTCTATGACATAAACCACAGCAAGATCCTTTTTGACCCACCTCCCAGGATAACAGAAATAAAAACAAAAATAAACAGATGGGTCCTAATGAAACTTAAAAGCTATTGCACAGCAAAGGAAATCATAAGCAAGAAGAAAAGACAACACTTGGAATGGGAGAAAATATTTGCAAATGAAGCAACTGACAAAGGATTAAACTCCAAAATATACAAGCAGCTCATGCAATTCAATATCAAAAAAACAAACAACCCAATCCAAAAATAGGCAGAAGAACTTAATAGACATTTCTCCAAAGAAGACATGCAGATTGCCAACAAACACATGAAAAGATGCTCAAAATCACTAATCATTAGAGAAATGCAAATCAAAACCACAATGAGGTATCACCCCACACCAGTCAGAATGGCCATCATCAAAAAATCTAGAAACAATAATTGATGGAGATGGTGCAGGTGAAAAGGAACCCTCCTGTACTGTTGGTGGGAATGTAAATTGATACAGCCACTATGGACAACAGTATGGAGATCCTTAAAAAACTAAAAATAGAACTACCATATGACCCAGCAATCCCACTACTGGGCATATACCCTGAGAAAACCATAATTCAAAAAGGTACATGTAGCACAATGTTCATTGCAACACTATTTACAATAGCCAAGACATGGAAGCAACCTAAATGCCCATCAACAGATGAACGGATAAAGAAGATGTGGCACATATATACAATGGAATATTACTCAGCCATAGAAAGCAACAAAACTGAGTTATTTGTAATGAGGTGGATGGACCTAGAGTCTGTCATAAAGAGTGAAGTAAGTCAGAAAGAGAAAGACAAATACCGTACGCTAACACATATATATGGAATCTAGAAAAATGGTACCGATGAACCTAGTGGCAGGGTAGGAATAGAGATGCAGAAATAAAAACAAACTTGAGGACACAGTGGTGGTGGGGGGGGAAGGGGAGTCTGGGACGAAGTGAGAGAGTAGTATTGACATATATACACTACCAAATGTGAAATAGATAGCTAGTGGGAGCTGCTGCATAACACGGGGAGATCTGCTCAGTGCTTTGTGATGACTTAGAGGGGTGGAATAGGGAGGGTGGGAGGGAGGCTCAAGAGGGAGGGGATATGGGGATATATATATGCACAGAGCTGATTCACTTTGTTTTACAGCAGAAGCTACCACAACACTGTAAAGCAGTTATACTCCAATAAAGATGGAAAAAAAAAAAAAAAAAAAGAGAGGTGTATAAGAATGTTCACAGCAACACTATGTATAAAAGCAAAATTTGGGAACAACTCAAATATCTATCAAGAGCAGAATGGAGAAATGGATCACGGTATAGTCACACAACAGAATATTATACAGCAATGAGATTAAATGAAACTACTGATATTCACAACATGGGTTCATCTCACGAGCATATACTTGAGCAAAAGAAGCCAGAAATCGAAGAGTGTATCCTATATGGAAAGTTCAGTAACAGGCAAAACTAGTTTATGGTCCTGGGATAGTGATGACCTTAGGGAGGGCTTGTAGTGACTGGAGTAGACCTGAGGGGGTTTCCGGGATGCCCTACTGTTGTCTAATGTTCTATTTCTTTACCTGAGTGGTGAGTGCACAGGTGTATTTATGTTCATCAAGCTGTGCATTTATAATTTGTGCGCTTTTCTGATGCATGTTACAGAGTAATAAGTTTGAGAGATCTAATGAATAGCATGGTAATTTTAGATATCAACACTGCATCATATACTTCAAAGTTGCTAAACACTAGATCTTAAATGTTCTCACCACAAAAAAGAAATGATAATTATGTGACATGTTAGAGGACTTAGCTAACACTACGTTGGTAATCATAATATATAAATGTATCAAACCAATCTGCTGTATACTTAATGTTATATGTTTGTGACATATACACAATTATATCTCAATTTCTAAAACTTTAATAAACGTTTTTAAAAATGCTAAATCCTAATTCATTAAGCTTTTGGAGACTGATGTGTGGACATGGTGATCAAAGTCCCGTAGTGCTGATGTCTAACTGGACTCGGCATATCCCTTAGGTTGGCGTGGGTCCTGCTTGTTTTGGTGTAAGTCACGCCTACTCAACTGGGTTGCGTCCCCTTGAGAGCAGGTATTTTGGGGTCATAAGTTTTGCCTAATGTACTTTTAGCTGGCTTGGACTCAGGAAATGAAGCAAATATTCTTAATTGAGAAAGACTCCTGGAGAATAGGAAAAAAAGAGATGGGTTTGTTTCTTTCATTCTGTCCATATTTAGGGGTACCCAGAGGAAGATAATGGCACGGAGTAGAATTCCTTCATAGCTCTGAAGCGCAAGGACAGTTCTGAATATGTATTCCCAAAAAACACAGGTGCAAACAATGTGCAAGGCCTTCTCACCATCCATACTCGTCCTGTATATGAAGAGGATCAGGCACAAGGGACCTACTTTTAAAACTCTAAACAGTTGTGCCCATGATGATTTCAGTTCAGGACTGCTACTATGGTAGCTTCAAGAGGGCTCTCTCTCCCTATCAGAAGTGCTGATGGGAAATGAGCCCTGATGTGATGTTAGTTTGCAGCCCTGCAGTCCCAGCACTTACAGGGTCTCCAGGCAGGCCCTTTGCTCCATGGTCACCAGGAATCCCTCTCTCTCCTGGGATTCCCTAAAGTTAACAAAAATCAGAAGAAGGACAAGATAAGAATTTTAAATAATATTAATAAAAACAAAGCGCTTATCTTTTCCCTGATTTGAATTATTAAATATTTTCCTACTAAAGTTATTTTGAAACCGGAAAGAGGAACAACTGATATTGACCTCAAGTATTTGCCACAGTGGTGAACTCTGTGTTCCTGACACATTCGTTGTCTTGTTCAGTTTTTACAACTACTTTATGCACCAGGTATGGTTTTTTCTTCTTCTAATCTTTCTTTTGATGAGGCAGCTGAGATTCAGAGAGATTATCCATTTTACCCAAAGGTGTTGCATCAGCTAGAAAGTGAGTTTCTAACTCAGCTGCTCACACTCTCAAGACAGATAAAGTGGATGGTGGAAGTGTGGTTGCTTCTGGGATTTGTTCCAGATGGAAAGGGGTGACAGACACCTTCGGAATGCTGCCGGCCCCAAGGTTCTCGCCACCACCCTGCGACCGTTCTTAGTGTGGTAGCTGCTTTTCAAGATGACCCCCAGTTCTTCACTCTTCTTTGTATCTATTCTCTTTGCTGTGAAACTCTGCAGTGCCTTCCAACTGTGGAGGGGTAAGATTCCCTACCCCTGAGTTTGGCTGTGATTTAATCTGGCCAACAGAAAGAGATGGAAGTGCAGCCTTGAGAGAGCTTGTATGTTTCTACTTGCTCCCTGTGCTTCTGCCACGACCATGCAAATTGGGTCATGGTCCACATGGCCAGGCGGCTCTCTGGTCTCTGGAGGAGGGTCAGAGAAAAGTGAAACAAGGCCCTCAGCCAACCCACAGACACACGAGACAAGGTCCGCCTTCATCAGCCGAACTCTCAGAGATGTAAGAAATAAGTGTTTATTGTTGCATGTGATTGAGGTCTTACGATCATCACAAAGCAATTTTGTGGCCCTAGCTGACTGATAAACCTGGGGTAGCTGCTTTACTGTTAATCACACCTTTAATTTCCAGCACAGTTTTCATGTTGTCCCTTTATCAAACTTGGGCCCTACCTGGGCTCCTTCATCTCCTTTTTCTCCTTTTGATCCAGGAAGACCATTATCACCCTAAAAATAGAGAAGAATAACCTCAAATTCACATTTTCTTAATGAGAAATAGTTCAGAAGGGTCTTCATGGTACAAAGAGAAGGCTCTACCTGTTGTCCATTTAACCCATCAATTCCATTTTCCCCAACTTCTCCCTGAAAAGACAGATGTGATCAGAATAGAGTGCATTGTATTTCTGTGGAAAGAAGACAGACACCAAACAAAAAGTCTAATTTTGTGTTCCATATATAGGCTCTTTGCTAGGATGGCCTTGGGTCATATCAAAGATTACTGAGTCATAGAAACTGCCAACAAATAATATACATTGCCTGCAATAAAAGTCAAGAGTAAACAAAATGAAATGGTTAGCAATAAAAAAGGAAGATCAACAGAAATTTAATTTGTGCAATCTACTGGTCAATCATCTCAAAAATAAAAATATTTCTAGATAACAGAAGGGCAGATAAATGATGTTTGGTACCATACCTCTTGTCCATTTAGTCCCCTGTTTCCCTGAAAGTAGAGAGGACAGTAGGGGTTAGTGTAGGAAAAAAGGAACTAATGTTGGGAAGACTTCACAGTATCTTATGTGACTCTTACCTTAGGACCTTTAGCACCATAGCATCCTTTAGTACCTTGCTCTCCCACTGGTCCAGCGGCACCTCTTTCCCCCTGAGAAAGAGCACATACTCAGATGAGCTGAATCTGTCTTGGAAATCTGACAACTTTTGTGTTGGAAAAAAAATTTGTGACTGTTCATGGTTTACAACCCAGAATTCACGCCTGTACAAACTGAGAATGGAAGTAAATCAGAGCTACTCTGATGACAGCCCTTTGTGTTGCATCCCACCTGGATACTTCCCAGGGTGGGGTAGCGTCTAAATAAAAGAGACATACAAACAACTGGCAGCTGAAACGCATTCTCAAGATTTCAGGAGATATTCCAAGAACAAATAATGAAGAATTGGTGGGACATCAGAGCAGATGCTCTAGGTACGATCTAAGCAAGAGGCATATTTCCAGACCAAATTCCATCCAACTTCTCTCTTAAACCCAAAACCACTCCTGCAGTCCTTGTCTTGGTAACCCCACCGGTCTGTGCAGTCTTGTGAGCTGGAAATAAAGATGTCATCCTCAGCATTTCTCTCGATAAGTGGTCACCACGTTACGTCCATTCAATCTCCTTAACATATCTGTTCATACTGCCCTAAGCAAAGATTGGGACCTCTTTGTCTTGCACCTAGTCCTGCAAGACTTCTACCTGTAATCCCTCCCTTCTCATCCTCTGTGATGTTGTCTGAGCATGCTACCCAAACACTAACCATTGTTTTTCTTTTCTTTTTTTCCAGTGGAGCATAACTGCTTTACAATGTTGTGTTAGTTCCTGCTGCACAGTGAAGTGAATCAGCTCCGTGTGTACATATATCCCCTCCCTCCTGTGCTTAGCATCACTCAATGGTGCCCACCAACTGGAAGACACCACCCAAGTCTTCTGCAGGGCATTCAAGACTCCCAGTACTTTGGGTCTTGGTCCTCTCACTGTGTCCTGGGTTCTGGCCACGTTGACCATAAGTTATTCTGCAAACACACAATTCTCAGACTCAGTTACACACTCATGATCACACTACTGTCCCTGTAGTAGACTGTTCTTCCTCCAAACTTTTCCTGGAGAAAGTTCCACCTGTCCTTCAGATGCCTGCCCAAGCATTAGCCCCTGTCTGCAGTCTTCCTCGCCCAAGCCCCAGCTGCCACCAGGGCTGTGACCTGACACTGTTAGGTATTTGCACGGCGACACTCTATCACACTGCACCTCATTATACCTCTAGTGGAGTCCTTGTGTGTAACAACTGGAACTACTGTTGTCTCATTTGCCTTTCCACTAGTCTGGAAGTTACCTGAGATAGGAGCCATATTTTTTCTTTTCTTTCTTTCTTTTTATTTCTAGGGCCTAGAATACCATGCCTGGCATATGGTAAGATGCCTTAATATGTATTTGTTAAATGAATGATGAGTGCATTTATGAGTGAGGTCTTTGGTAAATAATGTGATAAATTGTAAGATGCTTAATATACACCTATTAGAAGGAAGGAAGGAAGGAAGGAACGAAGGAACGAAGGAACGAAGGAAGGAAAGATGGATGAACAGATGCAAGAAAAGGCAAAGTCCTTGATAAATAATGTGGTGAGTTGGTTTACTCATGCAGAATGGATAAGGAAGGGGGAAATGGCAGTGATTTGACTCCCCTAGTGAAGAAGATGACTTTTGCATCGAGTTTATTTTACAGGGTTGGTGGAGAGTCAAAGAGGAGAGAGTACGTTGATAAAACACTCGTGACCACCAGAAGCCTGATAGAGATTAGGAAAGACCTCAGCCTTTGCATACAAATCCTTAGAACTTGACTTTTCTTGCTTGCTTCTGAATTGACGTAAATCATTTCATATTGTAGATATGGTCTTAGGAATCAATGGAGCTGGAAAAAACCTTGACTTACAGCAATGCCTTCTTCTCCCAGGTAGCCTTCGCTGCCTTTAAAACCTGGGGGTCCCTGGAAATAAGGAAAGGAAGGATACATTAGCACTCCAGACCAAAAACCAGAGGTAATCAACCAAAGTCTTCAACTTTACAGTTTTACTTTATGTGGAATAGTGTGAATTTGGAAAAAACAGTCCCTCTCCACAACCTAAGCTACATTTATACACATAAAAATAAATGGAATTTTTGAGACCAGTATCCAGATAGCTCAAGGGTGTGTGTGTGTGTGTGTGTGTGTGTGTGTGTGTGAATCATAATATTTTCCATAACTCTCTCTGGTTATATATAGAGCTGCAGTTTTTTTCTAGACAAACATTCAAATGAATACAGCTATATTTGCCCCTGAAAGACTAGAATTATCCTCTTTTCATTAAAAAATTCTTTTTGAGGATTTATGCTACACATAAAATAGACCACACACATTTCTTTTCTTTTTTTTCCGAGACCTGTTTCAAAAAAAAACTCTACCATTCTCCTTTCGTGAAATCAAAGCATTCAGGAAATAATTAGTCCAAAAATTTTCTTCAAAGAGACAGCCATGGTGATTTGGAAGTTACAGTGCTATATATAAGTTATTCAAAAATCAAACACACATGTAAATAAGCAGTACTGAAATTCTTAAACACACTCATGGTATGTTTATACATATTTGAACATTTCCTCAAGCCTCAAATCATATTTTTACATATGGATACATCAAATTCTGTGGGTTAGGAAATACACAAATCTGTTGTTAGTTACTGTTTTTATACTTGGCCTGTTTTTACTTATATATCTGTGGCAACATTTTGGTCTGACTAGAGCTGAATGAAACATCATAGCATCTCTTGCTATGACAGGGTGATCTGATCTAGCTTTTCAGCAGACTACACAACCTATTCCCTACTCGATTTAAATGACTCTGCAGCCATTGAAAATGGAAACTGAAATAACTTATTATTCTGGAGGTTTCCATCATTCAACATTAGAGATCACAGTTGGTTTCTCTGCATCACGGTCATCACTGACAGAACACCAGGTAAGCAATGATCTCGGCAGTTTTTCTCCTTTTTCTTTCTTTTGGCCATACCACCTGGCATGTGGGTTGAACCCATGTTCCCTGCAGAGAAAGCATGGATTCATAACCACTGGACTGCCAGGGAAGTCCTATTGGCAATTTTCCCCTTGATATTTGCATAAAAACTTTTTAAAAGACTCCAGTTTGGGACTTCCCTGGTGGTGCAGTGGTTGAGAATCCTTTTGCCAATGCAGGGGACACAGATTCGATCCCTGGTCCGGGAAGATCCCACATGCTGCAGAGCAACTAAGCCTGTGCGCCACAACTACTGAAGGCTTCATGCTGCAACTACTGAAGCCCGCATGGCTAGAGCCTGTACTCCACAAGAGAAGCCACCGCAATGAGAAGACTGCACACCGTGATGACGAGTTGCCCCCGCTCTCATCACAACTAGAGAGAGCCCGAAGACCAAAAAAAAAAAGACTTCAATTTAGAAAACCAAGAAAAAGACATGACTATCTAATCTGACATATAAGAAGAGGAGTATGATAAATGGTTACCTCAGAGGCTCTACCTAGGAGCTAAAACACCCCTTATCTCTACCTAAACCTGTTTCTGAAAAACATACTATATTCAGATAAAGTGAGCCATGATCGTAACTAGAATCACCTTTTTCCCTGCTGGTCCAGGGTCTCCCATAGTGCCGTCATCTCCAATGCACTTGCAGAATAAACAGCAGCACGTCCTTTCTGCAACATTGACCTTGGGGACGGTAGGAATACATTACATTTGGTGGCATCGCTTCCCAAATCACACACACACACACATACAAGGATGTGATTGAGAAGCCTGTTCAACATTCAAGTGACGGTGCTCTAGAGAGGATGCAGGAGACATTCTTTACCGTCCATCTTTCTTTCTGTGATCTGCATTCTCCACCATATGAGGAATTCAGAATCAGCTCAAAGACTTTTTTGTGTTCTCAAAAAGGCATCAGTTTGGCCACGGCCTACACGCTGCCCACACCATCCCAGCACGGACCATGCTGTTGTTAATACCCTATAGAATTCTGCCCCTAATATTTTGTTCAATAAAATAAATACATGCTGTTTTTTCCTTTTCCTGCTTTGTGAAGTCTTTGTATGCTGGAGGATTTGGACAGTGTCCAATGTCACATTGCTTGACGTGGAGTTCAATGCCCAACACTTCCAGAACAGTTTGTGTGGGACAGGATTTCAAAGACACCAATTACATGTTTGACATTTCGGAAGCGCTTGCTGTGAGGGTGGGCTCGTGAGGAGATTTTACACTCTGGTCACATTTTATATTCTAGCCAAAAAAACATGTTATATATTTTAAAAATCTGAGTGAATTTCATCCTGGACTTAGTTAGTCATCCCCTGAAAAATTGATACATTCCATTGCATGTTTACAATTAACCCACAAGATTTATTTTAAGGAAAATTCTGTTTGCGATAAATATTGTGCTTTGCCTTAGTAGGGTAGAATCAATCTTTGTGTTGAAAAGTTTCCCATCAAAATTCTAGGGTGATGACAAATGACAATCTTTTGTTATAACCATTTAGCAATTTCCCCTCTTTAATTGTTTCTTACTACACAATGTTTCTTTTCTGACATTAGAAAATTCTCCATCTCTTTCCCCCGAAAACCTCAGAAAACCCAATAAAACTTGAAATGTGGGAAACCAAAACCAACAACAACAAAATGGATTTCTGTGATTTCATATTAGATGATATCAGTTTTCTTTGGATCGCTAAAACCCTACAGCATCAACTCTTTTACTATTAACATTAAAACTTGCTATTTTTAAAGTTAAAATTTTCTTATACAGTATTGCATTTATGTGATATCTAAAAACTGATAGGCTTGTTTGAAGAATAATTTCCTTCCTCTATGAATTACCAATTTGAAATTACAAATTTCAAACAGTAGTAGACAATTTTTTATCTTCCCATGTAGAAAGGAATTACAACAAAACTTCCATATTCTCTAAGGAATTGTTTTTTACATAATTACTACACTGAACACACTGCTCAAAAGTCTATGTACAAACTCTATAGGCAGAAAGTAGCAGGAGCTAGCACCTTATTGGAAAGTGTCTTGATATGCTGATTACAGATTTTTTAAATTATAAGCAAATTACCAATTATTAGCCATTCATGAAAGGTGAAAGCAGTGCTAGATAACTTGGTAACACTAGTTTACCAAGCTAGTTTGAATTCTTGTACGTTTCTGAAATAGGATTGTGATGCACCCTATCTAGGTGTTAGGTTCTAAAAACAGATCGTAAGACAAAGATCTCCATCAGTCAAGACAGCCATTAAAAATCTTCTCATCCTAAAGTACAACGGGAGGTGCATCACTGAGTCTCTATTTTTTCTTCTGAGACTGGAACAGATGCTCTGTTTTTAGTTGAACTCTCAATGGAATCGGTTCTCATTCACAGGCCACGTTGCAGAGACAATACACATCTTAAGCAGCAGGATGATATTCAGTGTGGTGACCTGTGGCACTTAGGATCTGCAAGGGATGTGAAAACTGGCTGGGTGAGGGAGCAGCCAAGTCCCCTTACAGCTCAGATACTCTTCGCGGTTATGTTTATTGACTGTAACTTGGGCAGGATTGTAGGTGCTACTTAGTTTCTTCTTTCTTCTTCTCCTTCTCCTTCTTCTTCTTTTTTGGCCAAGCATATAAATTAAACATGCTTTCAAACATAGAAAACAAACGTATGGTTACCAAAGGGGAAAGTGGGAATGGGGGAAGGATAAATAAGAAGCGTGGGATTAATATAAACACACTCCTATATATAAAATAGGTAACCAACAAGGACCTACTGTATAGCACAGGGAACTTTACTCAGTACTCTGTAATAACCTATAAGGGAAAAGAATCTGAAAAAGAATATGTGTGTATATATGTATATATAACAAATATATGTATATATAACATATATAGGTATAACTGAATCACTTTGCTGTAACTTGAAATTAACACAACATTGTAAATAAACTATACTTCAATAAATAAATAAATAACAATGACAAAAAGAAACATGATTTGACATCTCTCTCCTATATTGTTTCTTTCAAAACACCCTCTTTTTTTTTATTGGGGTATAGTTGTTTTACAATGTTGTGTTAGTTTCTAGTGTACAGCAAAGTGGAGCTCCCTGTGCTATACAGCAGGTTCTCACTAGTTATCTATTTTATACACATTAGTGTATATATGTCAATCCCAATCTCCGAACTCATCCCACCCCCTCTTTCCTCCCTTGGTGTCCATACATTTATCAAAACACCCTCTTATTTGGGTTTTTCACATAGTCAGAAAAGCCTGACTTCACTCCCAAATGAACAAAATCAGTTCAAATTCATAAGGCTAAATATGAAACCTATATACAAAACAAATAGAAAGTTGAAACTCACCAGCCTTTTCCGAACAACTCACCAGGTGCTTTGACAGTCTGCTCCCAAGATCTCTCATTCCAAGAGTGAGCTGAGTCCTGTACTCAAACCCTTTCCCAAATTCAACATAGAGAAGATCAGCCGGGTCACTGGAATCAGCGGCTCCATCCAGAGCAACAGTGATGAGGGCGTTCAGGCCTGGCCAACACAGTTGACAATTCTCCAGGTGAGGGGAGTTTGGTTACTTTAACCTTCTTGCATATGTGTCTAAGTTGTTATTCCAAGAAGCCAGTTGCAAGAGGGGCACTCATTTTATTGTCCACTCCCCACAACCACACACTGTAAAATTCACAAGTGATAAGACCATCATCAGAGAACAAAGGAGCTTCATTTTTCAAAACTAATTAAATTGGAGAATAATTTATATAAAGATCCTTGAGTTCTCTGATGATCTGAAGTAACATAGTGAGTTTAAAAGAGTCCACAGAGAAAAGGGAACCCTCCTACACTGTTGGTGGGAATGTAAATTGGTGCAGCCACTATGGAGAACAGTATGGAGCTTCCACAAAAAACTAAAAATAGAGCTGCCATAGGATCCCACTCCTGGGCAAATATCTGGAGAAAACTCTAATCTGAAAAGATACATGCACCCCTATGTCCATAGCAACACTGTTCACAATAGCCAAGACATGGAAGCAACCTACATGTCCACTGACAGATGAATGGATAAAGAAGATGCAGTACGTATATACAATGGAATATTACGCATCCATAAAAAAGAATGAAGTAATGCCATTTGCAGCAACATGGATGGACCTAGAGATGATCATACTAAGTGAAGTAAGCCAGACAGAGAAAGACAAATACTGTATGGTATCACTTATAGGTGGAATCTAAAATACAATACAAGTGAACTCATTCACAAAATGGAAACAGGCTCATAGACATAGAAAACAAATTTATGGTTACCAAAAGGGAAAGAGGAGGGGAGAGATAAATTAGGAATTTGGGATTAGCAGGTAAAAACTACTATATATAAAATGGATAAACCACAAGATACTGCTGGTAATTATGGCACAGGGAATCATATCCAATACCTTGTAATAAACCATAATGGAAAAGAATCTGAAAAAGAATATACCTATATTCTATATCTATATATATCTGAACCACTTTGCTGTACACCAGACACTAACACATTGTAAATCAAGTGTACTTCAATAATAATAGTAACAATAGTAATAATAATAATAATGATAATAATAAAGAATCCACAGAGCATGCTAAAGCTCAGAGGAATTTATATGTCAAGAAAGTAAGTGTTCTAAATTTTGCCACTTGAAGGGGAGCTCCTTGGAGCAGCAGTACTACCTTCACCTGGAAGCTTACCAGAAGTGCAGAATCTCCGGCCCCATCCTAAACCCACAGAATCGGAATCTGTACTTTAATAAAATTCCCAGGTGATTCATACGCACGTTGAAGTTTGAGAAGCAGAGCTCTAAATGGCAATCAAGTTGGAATTATAGGTACAAGAGACAGTAAAAGACCTCTTGTCAGGCGATTAGAGACAAATATCATGTAACTAACCAGAGCTGTGGCTCACAGGCTCCAGAAGTTTATAGACCAGAATATTTCAAAGAAAATATTTTAGAGACTAACAAATGGTTGACTTATTTTGCAAAGTAAGGACGTTAAATGATGATAGTAATAAACCTGGCAATCACTGGGGTGGAGGTAACCGTGGCAACAGCTGTGCTCTCATTTATTAATAATTACTATGTGTCTAGAAGTTGGCTAAGTGCTTTACATGCATTATAAGCACTGCATTACATGCACTGCATGCATTATTTATAAGATATAAACATGACGTTATATGTGAGGACGATTACAGCTCTATTTTGCAGACAAGCAAAGGTCTTCCCCAGACAGCTGACTTCAAAGCCTACACTCAAAGGATATTTTAATAACAAAAATGTACTAAGGATATAATCACAGAGTCAAAAGCAGTCCTAAAGTTGAATAAATTTAGTTTTATGAAAATATGACTATATTGGCATAACTCTTCTCATTTTATTAGGCATAAGTGAAGTATTCTTTGGATGGGACTTAAAAACCAATGGACCAGAATAGATAAAGAACGTTCAAGGACTTGGCAGAGTTGAGTGCCTTTTTATATGATATAAGTTTCTATACGACTCTGAGAGGAAGAGGCAAATGAAGAGAACAGTTTCAGGGACAGAATGGGAGGCTCCAGTTCTATGAGAGGCCAACAGTGTGCCTGCTGAAGTGGAATAAAGGAAGAAACACCAAAGAATAGGGTGAGCAGCTTGTCCTGGTTTGCCCAAACTTTCCTGGTTTTAGTGCTGACAGTCTCTGGCTTGTCTCAAGCAAACAAAGACAGCTGGTCACTCTTCCAAGAGTGAGAATGATGGCGAGAAGAGGGATGGGGCCTGGGAGAGACAAGGAAGAGTGCTGAGTTCACCAGCTGGCATGTAATGATCAAAAGAAGGCATGCCAGTGGGGCTATATATGACCGAAAAAGATCTCACATCTGGTTTTTCCTATAAGTTCCAGCAAATGTGAAAGTTGAAGAGTTATGAGAACCATGGGATTGTTGATTTGCAGGAAATATGCATATAACTATAATTTGTAATTGCTTTTCTCAGGGTGGAGGACTTGATTCTTTCAGACTCATCCAGTACATGAGTCATATTGATCTTAAATACAGTGTCTTCAATTCCTAAAAAATGAATTAAGAAAGAAAAGTCTTCAAAAGTTGGAAGAATAAAGAATCATTGAGTAGATTCTAGAGTAATGGATTTGTAAAAACAAAGAAACTGATTCAAATCCCAATGCACATGGATTAATTATAAAGTGACATCCACCATTGAGGATCCTTTTCTCCTGGGCTTCTCTTGTTCCACGGTGAGGGCAGAGTTCACCTGTATAGATTCTGGGCCTCCAGTTAGGGAGGCTCTCCTGGGTTAATGGGTCATAGGGCCCAGCATCAACTGAAATCATCTATGTTTAAATGTGGCAAACCAGAGCCAGAGGGGCTCTTTGTTCCTATTGAGAGACATTTGCTACTTTTCAAAGAACATTACAGCCCATGCCCCTTTATCGTTCCCATTCAAAGACTGTGGCTAGTGGGAAGCCTCCAACCTTTTCCCTCTTTTTCAAAGTTTTTTTTGGCTAGTCTGGTTCCTTTGCATTTCCACATACATTTTGAACCAGCTTTTCTATATTCACAAATATCCTGGTATGATTTTGATTGTGATTTAATTGAATCTATAGATTTGTTTGGAGAGAAATTTAACCATATTGAGTCCTTTCTAATCATTGTTTAGTAATTTTCAGCAGACATATATTTTGTTAAATGTATACCTCAGTATTTCATGTTGTGTGTACATTGTAAATGGCTTTTTAAATTTAAAAAAAATAATTTATTTTTGGCTGCATTGGGTCTTTGTTGCTGCATGCAGGCTTTCTCCAGTTGCAGTGAGCAGGGGCTACTCTTCATTGCGGTGCACGGGCTTCTCATTGTGGTGGCTTCTGTTGCTGTGGAACACGGGCTCCAGGCACTTGGGCTTCAGTAGTTGCAGTACGCAGGCTCAGTTGTTGTGGCTCACAGGCTCTAGAGCACAGGCTAAGTAGTTGTGGCACATGGGCTTAGTTGCTCCATGGCACGTGGGATCTTCCTGGATCAGGGATCGAACCCATGTCCCCTGCACTGTCAGGCAGATTCTTAACCACTGTGCCACCAGGGAAGTCCCAGCTTTTTAAATTTTGATTTCCAGTTTTTCATTGTCAGCATTTGGAAATATAATTGATTTTTAAATATTTAAAAAAGATTCCAAATTTCTGAGGCTATTAAAAATCTAGCTTCTAAAGTTGAAACTCATTTACTAGTTTTTCCTTTGGAGTTGGAAAAAAGAAGATTGGTCTTAGAAATCTGGGTGTTCCAAGAGAAACTTTCTGGAGGAAGCTCTGATGTTGTCTGCAAGAGATACATCTTCCCCCCACGAAAGGAAAGCTGAAATTGAAAAAATCCTACCCAACCACTCTAGGGTCCTGTTCTCAATCTTCATTATTATCTCCACCTCAGATCAGGTAAAAAGGAGGCTAAGATTTGATAGAATAAAGAGAAGCAGCTTTAGTAAATAAAATAAAAATCCTTACTCTTCAACTGTAAGTTCAGTGAATTTTGCAATTTTTTTTTAAGATGGAGGGAGGAGAACTGCACAGAAAAGACAAAATCTAATCAGCCTCTAATAGTTAACCTGGGAGGCAGGTGTCTTAGGTCAGATTCCCTAGAAACAGAGCCTGGGACAGCAATTTGAATGCACACAATTTACTGAGGATGCACTTTCTGAAGAAAGGGACAAAGATAAGCAGGGTAGAGCTGGGGAAGGAGCTGAGTAAGACAGTGTTTCCGCTAACGTCTAGCTTCAGCCTGATCCCGTGGGGGCTCTGGAGCACGAGTTACTACGCAACTGGTGCCAGGTTGAGGCAGGGGTCCCAGTCTCTGCACTCTACCTGCTGCCCAGGGGTGGGATGGGGAGTAACGTTCCAGGTAAGGTGGCTCCCACTGGTGAAGGGCAGATCCCCAGAGAAAGGGGAACCTGTGGGTAGCATGTCAGCGGCTGGAGGATGGGGGAAGCTGTCTGTAAAGGGGATCTGGCTGGGGTACCCACAACATCCACTTATAAAAAAGCATTTCTATTCTAAGTCAAACTGGAACTTGTGAATGCATTTTTCTCCCGCTAAAATAATCCGTATTGTAGTATGAATTGACAGTGAGTCAGAATGGGCATTGGTTCCTAAAGCCAAAAGCCTGGTGTCAGAGCTTTAAAAACTCATAAACACCGTGGTTGGTCCATCTGTCGTCCGAAGGAAGGAACTGATTATGAAGTCCCAAAACATGACTCAACTTGTCCAACAATGCTTGCAACTCTGGAAAATTTAAGAGGGCTAGAAGAAAATAATCCAACTCTCCCATTCCTTAGTCAAGGAGAAATATACACGGTTCACTTCTGCTGACACTAAAGACACAACAATATTCGATAATGGGGCGGGAGGGGCAAGGGAGACAGGAACATCCTCCAGGAAAGCTTAGGAAGGAGAAATAAAGTCATAGGAGAGAAAGGATAGGACATTGTATTCAGTGCTATTTCGTGTGGGCAGGAGGGAAAAGTAGATGCCAAAATGTTGGATAAGCTCGTCTGCTCTGCCAAGTGCATCCAGAGTGGAGCGGCTGGCAAGTTCAGTGCTATTTGAGTGCCTGGAAATGTAAGAGCCAGAATTCGGTTTTGAGATGATAAAGCTCATCAACACGCCCTTCTCAGTCCTCCCCATGCTGGTACCTTCTTTTCTAAGTTCATCAGATTTTTGTTCAAGTTTTTCAACATCATCATCCAATCCATCTGAAAATAAGAGAACCACCTAGGAAAGTATTCAGAAAAGAAAAATGAGTAAAAAGGAAGTCATTGCAACCAAAGACCAATAAATAAAATAAAACCAAGTTACCTTTCCCCGAGCAGCTGATTTATTCTGAAATGCATCCCATAGAGAACTCAAGAGGTTTGCATTGAGAAGGGATGGTCCTTTAACTGTGACATCCTTCAAGCTGTCCAGTATGTTTTCACTGTAGATCTCAAACTTGGGGGAATATTTTTCCATGGCATTGGTCACTTGAAAAGCCACACTAACCTGAGTCTCCGTGCCCACCTCACAGCTCACCCCATTGAGTGAGCTGATGGCACGTAAGATGTCTTGGAGGTAGGTTTCCATCCAAGACTGACCTTGGAGCAAAGTCTGCCTGTTTTGCTGAGTTGAGATGTCAAATCCCACCACGATGTCCACAAAGCAACCTAGGATTCAAGGGAAAAGCATATCTTATTAGACCAAAAAATAGCTTTATTTGACTTGGATGACTCAGTCATATCTGAATCTCAGGACTTGGAATTCTTGTTTCCATCCCAGTTATAAAGTTGGAAAACAAGGAAGGGCATGAGTAAATAATGGAAAAGGCTCAGAATCTGTAAAACAGAATCTTTTATAACCTGTTAAAGTGTTATTTTCTTAGCATTATTAAAATCTAGATGATTCTATAATGAAGTTCTGAAAGATTTCATTGTGTCCATTGAAAAAGCTATGTAGAGTCACTTAAATAGATGAAATATATTGTGGGAATGTTAATAGCCTACAATAGGAAATTCATATCACGCACTTATCAACTGAGGTCATTCAACAAATATTATAATCATAAGGGAAATATAAAAATATTTGAATAGAGAAAGTCATTTAGAAAAAAATCACAAAAGAGTCCTAAAGGAATGATTTCGATGATTTCTCTTTCTGAAAAGATTCTTTGATTCCTCTTTTTGTCTCCTAACATCCACTCAGAAAAGAAAAAGGAAAAGGAAAACAGAAACTCCATGAGATCCTTTGAGATCTTAATTGGTTTGAGTCCTTCAAGTGAAGAAATTGGGCACAAAATTACCCATATTCAACCATGTCAAAGGTGGATTTGCCGCTCAGGAAGCCAAAGCCACTGCTATTTTGGGGTTCAAGAAATACTTAGAGAGGTATTGCATTTAAAGTGCTTTGCTTTTATCCTTAGTAACTCTAGAGACATTTAAGCACTGGAGAAACTAGAAGGGCTTGATATTTTAAGCTGAGCCCCCTTACAGGAAGACATATGCACTCTTGCTTCAAGAACTTTTAGGTTGACTAAACACTTCAACCTTTTTCAAGCAAATTCCACACACATACAGCTTGCTTGGTAAAATAGGGCAAAGGTGTGTTTATTTTTAATTTGTGTTGTTTAGATAAGTAGTTTTTCAGATATTTGTTGTGTAGACAAATGCCTGCCTTCCAGACACACGGGTCAGTTGGCCATTTGCAAGTCTTTGAAACCAAAACATCAGTTTCAATTCTTAAAACAAGGGCCAGGAACTTGATTCACTTTTAATGAGAAAAGATTTGGTTGAGGGAGAGGAAACCTTATTTGCTAATCAATTTTCACCATGACATTGGAGGTAAATCAATGTCACCAAAAAATCTGAAAGGTGAGTTTTCTTATTTTACTGTACTTAATTGGAAAATGTCTTCAATATTCAGAAAGTGAAATAAACAGAAAGAAACTAATCCGAAGGAAGCATTCGAATACATCCTTTCCAAACTTCCTCTTAAATCTAAATCCTGTCATTTCTATTTTGAGATTGAAAATTTCACTCTTAGATGAATATTGTTTTAATCCCTCAGTAGAAAACCATTCAGTCACCAAAACACATTACTGCCTTCAAGGAAAACAGTCTCTTGTGAAAAAAACAAACATTGGCAAAGATGCCAAAATGTCATTGAGTGTCCCTGGGAACTATGTCCCTTTAAAAAAATAGAGGATCTTCGCTTTTCCTATAGATTACTGAGATTACAAACTCTAGTAAGTAAGTTCCTCGTGTTTATTTAACTAATTCAAATTGACAAATGAATCCATGATAATGTGATCAAAGGAATGGAACTTGGGGAACACATCCAGAGGTGGCAGTCATAAGTGTAAATACAGTTAGAGGAACAGGCCGTACAAATCAGCTGCGCTCTCGCGGAATGGCCTTGCAGGCTCTGCAGAGACACCCGCACTCTAATCCAGAGCCCTTCAGAGCTAACACGTGGCAGGGATGGTTTTGGAAGTGGGCTAGGAAGAAGGCTAAGAAGTGGATTTCCAAAGAGAAATCATGGAGGATTGTAACAGAATAGCAGGAGTGGGAATCAAAAGGGGGCAATAAATGCAAGGGAAAATAGGAAGGTGATCCACGGGCCTGGTACAGAGGGTGATAGAAACAGCGCTCTGACAGTTTGACCAATAGCAGTGTGGGACCCTGGAGTGGGCAGGCAGGGTTTAGTTTTAGTCCTGTACAGGTCACTACTGTGCTACTACTGCATAACGTCTGCCAAAGCTCTTAATCTCTCCAGGCATTAATTCATGTCTATAAAAATACGATTACATATTTCAAAATAAAAATACAAAAGAATAGAAAATGAAAGGATTGGACTAGACAGTAATGGTTTCCTGCCAAACCGCAAAGCTGACTGATTATCTGACTTACAAAGAAAGTCCTTAATTGGAATTAATGATGGCAGACTTTTAGTATTAAGAAACACTGTCAGACAAATGAACTTATTTATGAAACAGACTCACAAACAGAGAGAACAAACTTATGGTTGCCAAACAGGGAAGGGGATGGAGGAGGGATAACTTGGATTAGCAGATACAAACTGTTCTATATAAACTAGACAAACAGCAAGGTCCTCCTGTAGAGCACAGGGAACTATAGTCAATATCCTGAAATAAACCATAATGGAAAAAATATGCAAAAGAATCTATATAGGTATATTGAATCACTTTGGTACAGCAAAAATTAACACAGCATTGTAAATCAACTCTACTTCAATAAATTTTTTTAAAAAAAGAAAGAAATACCGTCAAGATGGTACCATACATTAATAAGATTAGAAGACAGATTCTTGAGGAAATATTTATTTTAAGGGCAAATGGCAGTTATTAGCTGGGATAAGAGAAAAATTTCTTTGAGGATTTGAAAGAGGGGGGTATCTTAGATGAAAAAAGAGAAAGAATGATCTAGAAAATATAGTTAGGTAAAGACCTAGTTTATATGCCTCCCAGATTTGCTTCTGCCCTACCTCTCCCCCGGCCCTGGCCGCACACACACCCAGGAGTTGGACATTTGTCCACTGGAGAGCCTCAGTGGCCACCATCGCTGGGTCTCCTGCACTGTGAAGGGCGGGCCAGGCTTTGACACGGCCTCCATCATTCTCACTGCAGTAGGTCCTCAAGAATTCTGGTGCCCACGGCCAACCCAGCTGAACTCACGGGAGCTCTGGCCCCTTCCACCACTTCAGCCACAGATTCAACGCACTATTTGTCCGGTATCTGGTTTTCCAAAAGGCTGGATAGCACAAAGCAGTAGGGTGGGAGAGAAACTCTCCATGGGGTGAACTCTGACCAGTGAGAGGCAGTGGATGGGAGGGAACAGGCAGATAACCGGCCTTTATCCCCCTTGATGGGCTGCTCTATGCAGTGGTTCTGTGGCTTCCCTGAGTGATGTTCTGCAGGACCAAGGTATCAGTGATGCCTTCGCAAAAGCTGTAGCTAGCTTGGTAATATACATCTTGTATTTACTTTGCCCTTTCCTCTATCACTTCCCTCCACTCACTCTTGCTTCCCTGGGAGTGTACTCCCACTGCAGTATGTGCACATAAACTGTACTTTAAGCTTTGCTTTATAGAGAACCCTATTAAGACAGGAACATAAAGACATCCTTGCAAAAAAAAAAAAAAATGGAAAGGACCATCTATTTTTCCTTATATTTCCTACATCCCTTGAGTCAGTTCCTGAAGGTGTGTCTACTTCATCCTTATCAGACTGGCCTTTTGCTGAGTCTCCTTTTTGACTCAGCTTCCATGATGATGCAAAAGATGAGAGGTACTCTCCATCCTTTTGCTATCTAGTCATGGCTCCATGCCAGAAAAGACAGCAAGTCCATATCCTGAAAACTGCCTCGGGTCTCCTCTGGGTGGTCAGAAGAGGCAGACTCCAAGAAAAATCAGGAGAATAACCATGAACGAAGATAAGAAAACAGACTTCGGACTTTAGTTGCTTAGGGGAAATTGGTGTATGTTGAGGCATGAAACTGGAATATAGCTCTGAAATGTTGCTCAACTGTTACAGTTCCTGAACCAAGGAACTCTTGGAAAATTGTCCTTCTGTGAACTAAACGAACCCATCACTGCATGTATCTGCACTTACAAGATCACTTCAAGATACCCTCTGCAATACGCTGTGAATTACCAAGACTCGCTGAATATTTACACTCACGTGTCCTCCTGTATTCCTCACTAGTCCTTGTGAAACACAGAATAAGTAGAAATGCTTCGAATACTCGTGTTGTAGAAGGGGAAGCTGTAGCTTAGAGAAGCTTGCCCGAGGTCTCAGTTATTATCGTGGACCTCTCCTGTGGGAATCAGATCCAGCCCCGTCTGGAGTCCCTGTGCTGAATGACCTTATTTCATCACCTCCTGGGGGGCATGTGATGCTAGATCATGCGGGTTACAAGGGTTCGACTGTGCTGTCAGAAGTGACAGCTTAGCAGCGAGTGGCTTCCTTAGGGAGTGGCAGCTTTTGAGATATAAATCCATGATGTCTTAATAAGCTACAGCTATTCGTTGTTGAAGCACAGCACCATAATGGGAGCATCAGATAACCTAGACAGCAACTACATCAAGAAAACTGGCAGCTTATTTAACGACCCACAAGTGGGTTGGAATCAGACAGACCTAGGTTTCAAAATTTGCTTAGTTTGTTGCCTTCTGCACGACGTGGGCCAGGTTACCAATATATCTTAGAGCCCCCATTTCCTCATTTACAAATGCGAATGAAAATACAAACCACAGAGGGTTTGGGAGTTTTAATGAGATAATGCGTCTAAAATACTTTAAAATGCTTGGCCTTAAATAGATGCACAAGGCATACTGATTCTTTTCCTCATATCTCCACGCAGCTGACCATCCTTTCCCATATATTGAATCCTAAGTACAATCAGAGAAACAGAGACGATTTAACAGCACGAATGAGAAAACTAAGAAAGGCTAGTGACCTCTCCAAAGTGGTACATATTTTAATAAGAAGAAAAGCTGGATGTCCAGGCTCTGAATCTGGTTTGCTCTGAGACACACCAACCTCCTGTCTGATTTCCTTGATTTGGGGTTTGTCATTTAAGAGGAGCTGGTATCCTCTGCTGGGTTCGCACAGGCTTTTGAAGTTTATCTGCTTTATCATTCCAGCCTCATCAGTCCTCAGCCCACAGCTTGGCGACAAAGGCCTCACACACCCTTGCTGGCTACAGGAATCACCAGAAGTGTATCTTTATAGCATACTTTCCTTATTTATGTGTGTATTTACTTATTTATTCATTTATTTATTCATTCATGACTCCTGTTTTGGTTTTCTGCATGGTTTTCTTTCACCCTTTCTAGGACGGGCTAAATGGTTCCGAGATCATTTTCTGCCTAACCATGGGAAACAGGCACTTCATATGAAACAGGAAATTCACGTGGAGGGTTTGGCTGAGATCACCAGGCATGTTCCAAAGCATGGGGGGAAAGTGGAGTGGGATTTACAGAGATGATAGTTCCTGATCAATGACAGCACTCTTAACCTTTGGCTCACATACCGGGTCTTATAAAAGTTTCGAGCTTGGCGTTCAGAGGAGCGCTATTGGAGAGGATGGTTGGTGCGCCGTGAGTCTCTCCCCACAAGCACACATGCACACAAGGAGAGGAGGTAATGTTTTCTTTAAATCAAGAGAGGGGAACTTTGAGAGGTAACTCGGAGATGACACAGCCTAGAAATTCTGAAGGATGAGACAGGATAGCACGCTGCTCTCTGAAAAGGAGAGGTGCCCGCCCTGGGGGGCCGGAACTCCTCGTGTTTACTGGGGAAATTGACAGAGCTGTGTTGGGCTTCTCTGATCTCCATCCAAGAAGCCCTCCTGGAGGGGCAAAGAGCAGGCAGCAGATAAAGCTGGAGGCATCACCAGATGCCCAGATGCTAAGAAAGGCATAAGGGAACATCTGGAATTGAGAGATGCTCACCTTCTTCGAGGGAGCTCTGATGGAGAGAGGGGGATGCCCTGACAAGTGTTCTTTAGTGGGGGTGGAGGGGTGGGCGACGGGGGGGGGGAGCCTCCGAGATATTCATGAATGGGCCAGCTTCAGACATGGGTTGCTGAGGAAACCAAGTCCTGAAAAGTGCCATCAAGTAGGAACTTTCCTGAACCTCTTTGGCTCCTCTCCCTTCTCCAGCTCATTCTGGAGAGGCCAGAAACCATGGTCAGTAAGAAGAGGGCAGGGCCTGGGAGAAGGGGGCAGAAGTGGGAGGTGGGAACCAATGGTAAAATGCCCACGACGTGTGGCCGCTTCTGTCCTGGTGGGTGGCCCGTGGCAGGGAAAGCACAGTAACCTTGACTGAGTGTGAAGTTTGAATAGTTACACAGGGGTGGACATGTTCATCACCAAGAAGAGGTTCACTTATTTCCTGAAAGTGACTGGGGGCAAGGGAAGAGTTGACCCCATGAATAAATTGAATGGGTCAACGGTAGACAAAAATGAAGTGACTTTATAATGGCATCCCAGGTGTCATGCTTATTCAAAGGAACGTTAAATACGCATTTTTTCATTTCATCTTCACAATGATCTTCTGAATTAGATGTTCTGTCATTCAAATTTTACAGATGAGAAAATTTTAAACTTAGAAAAATCAAGCCACTTGTCCAAGAAAAAATGGCCATGGAGTTGGGTTTTGCAGCCCAGTTCACTGTCTATCTCCAGAGCTGCCTCTTAGCAACCGTGGAGCCTTCCTCTCCCTGGTGGAAATCCAGGGTTGGTTATAATCCATAGGTAATTATAGAGAATCATAGCTAACCCAGTGGGAACTTTCACAAAAATAGAAAAAGTTATTTATCCTTCAAGGCCTTTCCTTCCATCTATTGGAAAAATGTCAAAATGTGCTAATATGTAAGAAGATATTTACCAACTTTTGCAGTGAAGTTTCATAGTAAAGCTCTAAACCTCTAAGGATGTTCCCTCCCTACCTGTGGCAGCACTTGGCAGCCCGTTGCCAGGCAACCCAAACCTGTCAAATATTTTATTTCTTTGAGACACGTTCTTCAGCCTCTGAAACCAACCAGGGGGTAAACAATGGTCTTCTCCTCACACCTTCGAAGCTGGGGCATTCCCATTCACAGAGGGTGCAAGTATTCCCAGGAGACAGGGAGAAAACAGGACAGATCTCTCCAATATCCTGTTTCTTAATCCACAAGTCACAAAAAGTACTTGATAACTGTGAAAAGATCAATTTGAAGTCCAGAGGCACAATCTCCCACCAGCCCCGGGGAAGAAACACTTCCTATACTCACTGCTCTCGCGCCCTGTGGTACAGATGTTGCGAACAATCCTCTTCTTGACCTTTTTCAGTTGGTCGAAGTTGTGAACTGTCAGTTTTTTGCTGGCGGTCCCGGTGATCTGGATGAGCTGCTGGTCATCCACATCCCCGATGCCCACAGAGTAAATGTCGATGCCTTTGTGTCTCAGCTCTTCGGCGGCCTGAGCCACCTCGTCTTGGGACTGGCCATCGGTGAGGACCAGCAGCACCTGCGGGGTACCCCCGTTGATCCGGCTGCCCATGCCCGGCTGGAAGTAGTGCCCTACGTGCCGGAGAGCAGAGCCAATGTGCGTGTATCCGAAGATCTGCTGGATGTTTTCAATCTGAAAGGAGATCTCCTTTTTGCCAATGAAAGTTCCCAGTGGAAACTCTGGCTGGTAGGTGTGGCTGAACTGGGCAGCTCCTATACGCACTCTGTTGACACTGACATCAAAGTCTTGAACGACAGACGCCAAGAATTCCTTCATCTTCTTGAAGTCATCTGGATGGATGCTATTCGAACCATCCAGGAGGAACACGAGATCTACTTTTTCAATTTCACAATCTACAAAGAACACAACAACAAAATCAGATTGTTATTCTTTCTCTAACCCAGCAGGAGAAGTCAAATGTTTGCAGCTATAGAGAAATGTCATTTCTGAAGGTGGTTTCTTAGCTTAAGCCACCCTGTGGTCCCGTTAATTGGAGAGGAAATAAAAACAATCGGTCATGAAGGCAGCACAAGGTACATACGATTCCCACATCCTTTTTAGGCTTCTCTCGACTTTTCTGTTTGGTTCACACTGAGATGTCAGAGAACCGGGGGTGGTGCGACAGAAACGCTGTTCTCACCTGCAATCTAGCCTTAACTCTTCCAGAAAGCCCAGTGACAGTAGTAGCATAGCAAGAGAAAACAAAATAACACACATCTGTTTAGGGATGCACACAAAGAGACAGATGACCTGTATTATTGGCTTAGCCTTGCTGGCCAGTGGAGCCAATCAGTGCTTTTCTAGTTTCTTAGGGCAAATTGAGCTCTGAGAATCACGACTTCCAGCCTGTATCTAGTCAGCTTGTCTCTTAATCAGCCCACTTTCTGGTGTATGCAAGCAAAAATGTCTGCTTGAGAAAAATGTTTTTTGAACAATGCACTATGGTTTAGAGATGCTTCCCTTATCTTAACACAGCAAATTAACAAAAAGAATGTGAAAGGCCGTTGCCAGTGAATGAGCTATGCTTGGCACACGCTCTCGTGTGTTCCTTAGCCTTCTGGAAAGCATTATCATCTCCTTGAGTTCCCCAGAGAGCTCACCACTGACCTAACTTTATTAATCCTCATTTTAGCCCCCAAAAGGTTAAAGGTATCTGAGATTCCTGTAGCCGAGATAAGCAAGGAAGAGATAAAATACAGGGTAAAATAGATTCTTCGGAAATTGGTTAGTTCATTAAATTCTTTTGTTTCAGATTCAAATCAAGGAAATAAAGAACATTCTTTGTGCCCAAGGGAGCCCTTTCAGTATACAAATTCAATTTCAACTTCTCCAGTGGACCTGAAAAGGGCAGATTGATTTTTAGACATTGGCCAACAGAAAGCAAGAGATTCATCCCAGTTTTCAGTGAGATCCAGATGGATTTTGTTAGTTTTGTGAAAGAAAAAGATAGTAGCTGCATTCTCAGAAGGCAAGGCATATGAAAAACAGGAAAGTTAAATAATTTTTAAAAAGAACTGCACCAAGATATGGAAATCCTGGGTTAATATTAATTCACCCAGTAAAAATACTTGGTATTTTTAGTAAAACACATCCTAATAAAAATACTAAGGAATTTTAATAGACCACAGTCTCCCTTTGAAACAGAAGTGTACAGTGGCATGAATGAATACATCCATACATACAGCGATGCAATTTCCAGCTGCTGGAATAGAAGCACAGCATCCAGGGCAAAAGAAGTCCTGCTTGCACTCTGCCCTGGAAGCATGTGAGGCTAACATCAAGCGTTTAACATTGGGCTCCAAGTTTCAAATGAGCGTATGCCATAGCAGAAACGGGTGAAGGCACAGGACTTCCAGGTTAGAGGAGAGAGGACTGCAAGCAGTGATTGCTGATTCTTAGGAAGAGAGGAGTTTGATTTCTTGTGTAAAGAACAGTAAGAAGAACTAGCGAGTGGAAATGGCATGTAAATACACTTGTGTTCCAGTAAATAAAGCCTGTTCGAAATGGTGAATTTTCCATCGTTGGAAGAGTTTAGGCAGAAGTGAGTGGGAAGGTTGTGGAAGGCTGAACGAAACATCCTTGAGGTCTTCCCAACCTGAGATGCCACAATGTGGGAACTTCTACAGAGACCTCAGTGCCCCTTCTCTTTGGTTTCTCCCTGATTTGGGCCTCTGCTGATAATTAAGAAAAACTTAACGGACGCATCTTACCTACTTTCGAAGAGTTACAAACACTGGCGGACACATCTGAAAATATCCCCTTCAGGCCTCCAAACGTTTCCACGAAGAAGTACTTGTCACTAGATCCTGCCATGGCCAGCAGCTCCACGGGGTTGGCGCCGGCGATGCCCACGGCCAAGACGAGGATGCCCTTGTCCCGCAAGGCCTTGGCCGTGGCATTGAGCTTATCGGCATCGTGGGATTCCCCATCGGTGATCACGATGAGAACCTGGGGGACCCCCTTGTGCAGGCGGCTGCCGCGGGCTTCCGTGAACATGTGGTCTGAGAAGCCCAGGGCCTCGGCAGTGTACGTGTTGCCCCCCATGGGCTGGTCATTTTGGAGCACGGAGATCACCTCCCATTTTGTGCCAAGGTTATCCAGGTAAAACAGCACCTCCGGATTATCCGCATACTTCAGAGCCCCAAACCGGACCTGATTCTCGCCCACGTCAGCTTTCTTCACCAAGTCGATCATAAAATCCTTCATGGCGTTATATTCGTCATGGTCAATGCTGCCAGAGGTGTCAATGACAAACACCACGTCTAAAACTTCAATGCGCTTGCATTCTGAAAGAGGGGGAGCAAGGAAAACCGGAGGGGATTAGCTTTGCACATCACGTGGGACTCCCTCCCCCACCTGCTTTTTAATTGCCAGTGTTTCCTCTCCATAGGATCAAGCTGTAGGTCGGAAGGTCTGCTCCCTTGGATAACAGACACAACACATGCATTCCGCTGCCAGTACGCAGTAATGCTCATTTAGGTGGCTTTCAGGACGGAGCAGATGTGACAGGAAGCCTGCTGCAGGGGGCGGGAAGGGGGTGGCGTGTCAGTCACAGGATTACCAGCAATAAACGCGTCAAGTGCTTTTGAAGCAAAAAAAGAAATTCACGATTCTGTGGAAATTTTCCTGTATAAGTGCTATCTTCAACATGTGCTTTCATTTATATGAATTTGTCTCTATATTTTTTTAAGCCACAGGGATCATGAGATTTTATTCTTAAGATCGATCTTGGGGGAAATGACCAGATGAAAATGCATTTGGCAACACTGTAAATTTTGTCATGGATAACTCTCCAAGGTTTCATTTTTTCCCTTTTTGACTTTCTTAAAACATTATCTATCTGTTTTCATGATTGGGCCTTGTCGTAGAAATAAGCCCATTTCACACTTGGCCCAACCAAGTGGTCCTAGCATGACTTCTCCGTAACTTTGGAATGTGGGGTCAACGCCATGGAAAAGTAAAGCAGGAAGGACCCAATTAATCCGTGCGTCCATCACATTCTATCTCAAGGTGCAGAGCTCCAAGCTCCAACTCACTCATTCTGGAGAAGTGGAGTTGTAAGATGGGGAATGATTTAGTTCTTTTGAGCAACATCTCTCTGCAGGCCTTAGGAAGGTGTGATCCAAATGTTAACTCATCCCTTCTGGAGAAATGGAATTGTGAGACGATTCCCCTGCCCCCGAGGCTCTCCACGTTCCCTTCTCTGCCAGCCACTTCCTTTCTATGTGGTAGGGCTGCTGCAAACCCTAAAGCTGAGGCATTTACCCCCCGAACTAGAGGCCATGAGTACAGAGCCACGACCAAATCCTCCAGAAAGTCTAGGTCCACCCAAGAAGAAACTATGTCCCCCTGGCCTTCGGCTGCCCAGGGGAGCCTTCTTGGATTATCCAGGGGGCTCGGGGGTAGGCTGCTCAGTGCTGGCACCCTTCAAAGAGGTCAGATTTGTTCTGGGTGGAGTTACCAGGACATGCAACCCAGGTGTACTCCTCTTGCCACAAAACACAGACCGCAGTCACCAGAGCTTCTAGTGGGGATCGACCAGAACTGTTACTTGAACAACAGAGCAATGTTCCTCTTTTCCTTCAAGATTCCATTAAGACCCGTCTCCCTCACAGAGGTTTTCAGAAGGCCTCTGTCGTCACAGCCCCACGGGCCACAGTACGCATTGGTCCCTTATTTCTGCTGACCGTTTTCTTTATCACTGTCTTTACCCTGCAGCCTCCTGGGAACACGATGCTGACTACCCTATTTATTTCCTTTGAAGCATCCATGGCTCAAGTTCCTATATTATATTCTCCTTTATAGGATTTAATAAATATCAACATGTTTTTACAAAGATCATGTCATTTCATATACGTATTCGTTTTTAAAAATTGTAAAGTGAACAAACAGACAGTGGATGTTAGCTCAAAGGGGAGATCCCTTGCCCAGGAGGTTATACCCTCTGTTGCCTGTATCAGCGGACCACACCTAGCCCCCAAACTCAGGTTTCTACAAGGCTGGGCCCCTGCCTCAAGGTGGATGTGATGTAGTTCATGCTCCAGGGCTCCCCAAGGGATCAGGCTGAAGCTGGACTCCAGCGGAGACCACCTCCTTAGCCATGCCCTGCCCTGCCCTGCCCTCCTTACTTTTCTTCTGAAAACACCTCCTCAATAAACGAAAAAGTCTACAAATAATAAATGCTGGAAAGGGTGTGGAGAAAAGGAGACCCTCCTACATTGTAGGTGGGGATGTAAATTGGGGCAGCCACTATGGAGAACAGTATGGAGGTTCCTTAAAAAGCTAAAAACAGAGCTCCCATATGACCCTGCAATCCCACTCCTGGGCATCAGTCCAGAGAAAACCATAATTCAAAAAGATGCATACGCCCCGACATTCATACCAGCACTATATACAACAGCCAAGACAGGGCATGACCTAACTGTCCATCGACAGATGAACGGATGCAGAAGAGCTGGTGTGTATATAATGGAATATTACTCAGCAATAAAAAGAATGAAATAATGCCATTTGCAGCAACATGGAAGGACCTAGAGATTATTTTACTAAGTGAACTAAGTCAAATAGAGAAAGACAAATACCATATGATATCGCTTATATGTGGAATCTAAAAAAAAAGAAAAGAAGATACAAATGGACTTATTTATAAAACAAACTCATAGACATAGAAAACAAACCTATGGTTACCAAAGGGGGAACGTGGGGAAGGGTAGGAAGGGATAAATTAGGAGGCTGGGATTAACATACACACACTACTATATATAAAATACATAAACAAAAAGGATCTACTCTATAGCACAGGGAACTACACTCAGTATTTTTGAATAATCTATATGGGAAAAGAATCTGAAAAAGAACATTTATATATATGTGTGTATATATATATATACATATATTTATATATACACATATACATGTATGTATAACTGAATCACTTTGCTGTAAATCTGAAACTAACACGATATTGTAAATCAAGTATACTTGAATAAAATTTTAAAAAAAAGCAAAAAAATAAAAAATAAAAATAAATCAATCAATCACTTCCACAAGAACCCCTGACTGAGCTTGTAGGGAAGCAGACCTAAAATCTGGTATGACACCATTTTCCTTAAACAGCGGATTCACCACGCTAGTGCTTTGTCTGCAAATGGGAAAGAATCTAGGTGGATCAGAATTGTTCCTTACGGTTTAGTTTAACAGATCTGTTGAGGAAACTTTCATTTCTATATGCAGGTCAAAAGCCACTAAGATACAATGTTCAGATAGCAGTCTGCTTAGTTTATGCAACGACTACCAAGGATGTGTGGCGTTTGGATAACCCCCAGTGGATACGCCCACGCCTACCTTCTTGGGGGCTGCATATTCCAAAAACAAGGTCATCTTCAATGTGCTGCAGAATATCAAAATTCTCAACATAAAAAACCATCTCCGGCCTCCCACTGATCTCCTCGAGCTGGGTGACATTGGAGCCGAACACCCCCACGGAGTAGATAATTATGTCTTCTTGCCGAAGGGCCACTGCCGGGTCCTTGACTACGTCGTGAGCCTCACCATCCGTGATGAGGATGAGGAACTTCCTGACATTGGGCCGGGCCCCCTTGGCGGGGCTGAAGTACTGAGACATGAAGGTCAGGGCGCTGCCGGTCAAGGTGGTTTCGCCAATGTGAGCCATGCGGTCTATCGCGTCTGAAATTTCCTCCTGGGACGTGTATCTGTCGAGCTGAAACTCCTCCTTATTGATGTCACTGAACTGGACTACGCCGATTTGCACCCGGTCTGCCCCAATCTGAGATTTGCTTACCAGGTTTTTCATAAATGTTTTCATTTTGATGAAGTTTTCAAGCCCTATACTGCCAGAACTGTCCACCAGAAACATGATGTCAGCCTTCATCCCTTTGCAGGCTGCATGGGAGAAAGGACATGCGTTATTCAAGTGGGCTTCGTGTAAAAAGATTGAGTGAACGGGAAAACTCAAAACACAAATAATTCTATATCGAAGTTAAGCATGTGCTTGGTAAGGGTTGTTATCGGTAAATAAAGCATTGAAGGCAAAGAAAGGGAGTCTTTTCTCTTTGTTAGTTAGTCATCTGCTTTAATATACATAACTCAGGGTTTCTTAACCTCAGCACTATTGACGTTGTGGACTGGAAAATCTGTATTATGGAGGGCAGTCCCCGCGCTTTAGGATGTGCCCGCCGGGGGCAGTCCCTGCACTGTAGCGTGTGCCCATGGGGGGCAGTCCCTGCACTGTAGGGTGTGCCCATGGGGGGCAGTCCCTGCACTGTAGGGTGTGCCCATGGGGCGCAGTCCCCACGCTGTAGGGTGTGCCCGCGGGGGGCAGTCCCCGCGCTGTAGGGTGTGCCCGCGGGGGGCAGTCCCCGCGCTGTAGGGTGTGCCCGCGGGGGGCAGTCCCCGCGCTGTAGGGTGTGCCCGCGGGGGGCAGTCCCCGCGCTGTAGGACACTGCAGGATGTTTAGCAGTATCCCTGCCCTCTACCTGAAATGTCTCTAGACATTGCCAACTCTCCCCTAAGGGGGCAAAATCACCCCTGGTTGAAAACTACTGATCTAACTCTAGAAAATTTCTTATGAGTTTTATTAAAAAGCAATTTAAGTAAACCTGAAATATTCCTTAAAATCAGAAATCATTGGATCGTATTACACATGCAGTGTCTAGTCACAGATCTATCATCATGGGGATTTGTGGGGAGAAGCTTATTAATACTTATGAGAAGCTAATTAATTAGCACTACCCCAATTATGACCACCAAAAATGATTCTAGATACTGCCAATTTTCCGTTAAGGAGGCAAAATCACCCCTGGTTGAAAATTACTATCTAGCTCTAGAAGATTTCATACAAGTTTTATTAAAAAGCAATTTAAATAAACCTGAAACACTCCTTTTGTGCTTCAGATAATAATTAAAGCAACACTATAATGGGCCCTTTGTTTTGTTCTGGAGAATAAACAACTCCACGAGTTAATGAATCTCAGCGTGGACATTTATGCATTTCTCCACACGTGCAACGTCAAACACTGCAACAAGCAGATGCAAACTATCATATATAGGATGGGTAGACAACAAGGTCCTACTGTACAGCACAGGTGACTGTATTCACTATCCTGTGATGAACCATCATGGGAAAGAATATAAAAGAGAATATATATGTATAACTGAATCATTTTGCTGTACAGTAGAAATTAACACAGCATTGTAACTCAAATATACTTCAATAAAAAAAATTAAAAAAAATACTGCAGGAAGGCAATTTGGGAGCTGAAGTGCATAGGTAAGACCACCACTTCCCCTACCTTCTTCGGCACAGATTTCTTGAACGACCTGGTTTCTTATGTCTTTCAAGGCATCAAAGTCATGTACATAGTACACCCGCTTCTCCTCGCTGGCGATCTCACGTAGCTGCGTCTTGTTGGCCTCTTTGACCCCGATGGCATAGACGTGGACAAGCTCCTCTCTCAGCCTGTTCGCGGGTCCCAAGATGCTGTCCTGGGACACACCGTTGGTCAGGACAACAAGGTGGCATGGCACTCTGCTTTTCCGCTGTCGCTTTGCTTTCTGTAGCAGCCCCAGGGTGAAGTTCAAGGCTGCACCCATGTTTGGGTTCCCACCCATCTGCCTGATGTTCTCGATGGCCTTTCCCACATCGTGCTTGTTGGTGTATTTATTGATCTCAAATTCCAAGTCCCAGCGGTCGGCATACTGGACAGCCCCAACCTGCACCTTCTGGGGAGCGATGTGGAACATCCCTACCACCTCCGACAGGAAGGTCTTCATTTCCTGGAAGTCTGTGGCCTGAGTGCTCCCAGAGCCATCGATGAGCAGGTAGATGTCTGCTTCCTCAGTGTCCACACAACCTAAAATGCAACCCGAAAATTGAGTGCGGCACTGGGGCAAGGGGGACAGACACACAGGGGCAGGTTTGAGGAAGGGCAAATACCAGCCTCATCAGACAAAAAAATGGCAAACAGTTTCTTGGTGTTAAAGACCTACTCTGCTGCATGACTGAGGGGAGTTTTAGCATCCAGGGGGCAAATGAGTTGTATGTGACAGTTTAGGATGATTTACATCCTTCTTCATCAATCTGGACATAGTAAAAGATTAGAAAGAAACTTGAAGATGCTTTTCACAAGTCACTTCTCTTATCCAGGCGTAACTGCTGAGCAAAAGTTTAGGTGGTGTTTTGTGAACTGGAGAAGGCATTTAACTGGACGCGGTGGACACAGGAGCTCTCTTTCTCGAAATCTTGAACAAAGTATTTACTCCTCATCCACTCCTGGTCAATTAACACAACTAGGGGTATAGTCAGTGGCCATATTTATGTCAGGCAATGACACTTTTGTAGTCAACATGCTATAAATATTTGTTGAAGGATGCAGACATAAATACATATTGTGTACACACACATAATTGACGTAGCATACATGTGCATGTAAGGCACATATGAAATACACTGCTCTCTGTTTCTCTCTAAACTCACTGATACTAGAATAGTACTTACCAGTACATCCATTACTCTGTCCTCAATCCAAATCACGTTTCCTGTTTATTCTCTAAACTGGAATTTGAGGCTGAGGAAAGAAGAGCAGGTAGAGAAAATACGCACACACACAAAAAGAAAGGAAAGAGCAAGGAAACGTGAGAGGCAAAGGTGAGAAGGGAAAAAGCACAGGGGGAGAAATAACAAAGGAAGGTATTCTGGGGTATTGAGAAGCAATGAAGGATCCAAGCAAAGCTGTGCAAAGCAGGAAATAAAAAAAAGAAATCCCTTCCTTCCATTCCAACCCCTCAATAGCTTTTATTCTCCCCCAATTTACATTTCCTCTTATCAAGTTAAAGAGCCAGGAACTCACTCTCCCTTCCTACATCATGCCCACCAAACCCTTCTGTAGACAGAACACCTGCAAGACAAGAGAAAAGCAAAAGGATGCGGATAATCCTTCTCTCAGCACAAAGGTTTTACCGGATTTGAGGGTCTCAGTCCTCTCGGAAAAGACAGAGACGGTGTGTGTGATCTGGTTCCGCAGCTTCTTCAGAAACGTCTGATTGTGGGCGGCCAGGTCGGAGAAGGTTTTCAGTTTGGAGACATACTGCTCTGCTGGGTGGGATGCGATCTTCTGCAGCTGGGCGTCACTGGCCCCCGCTATGCCCATGGTGAAGACGGTCACCCCCTGGCGCCGGAGGTTCACTGCAGCCTTGGTCACGTTGTCCTCCGACAGGCTATGGGTCACCAGCACGGCGATCTGCGGCACCCCCTGATTCTTCCGACTGCCATGCTGCGCACTGAAGACCTCCTTCTTGATCTTTCTCAAGGCAGCTCCGGTGTAGGCCTTCCCGGCCTGGGGAGAGAGGCTCTGTATGTGCTGGAGAAGCTCCGACTTGTTTATGGCCCTGCTCAGTGGGTTAATCACCTTTGTCTCATTGCTATAGGCCACGAGGCCAACCCTCATGCAGTTTTCCTTGATGTCCAGAGCAGATACGCTTTCTTCCAGGAACTCTTTAAGGTAGTCAAAGTCCTCCAGGCTGCCATTGTTGGATACATCCAACAGGAACACGACGTCAGCCACAGAAGGGCCTTTGCAAACTGTGGGCAAGAAACAACCAAGCACAGTTTCAATTCAGCATCTCTGCTCAGCATTAAAAGACACAGATTGTTGTACAGCAGAAACTGACACAACACTGTAAAGCAGAGAACTCAACCAGGGCTTGGTTATGTACTGAAAGAAGGAAGGAGGTGTACAAAACGATTATGAAGCTGACATCAGAGGGTCCTGGGTTCAAAGACTGGATCTTAGCTAATCTCCCAGCTCCAATTTCCACATCTGTAAAATATAGGTAACAATAATATTGATCTCATAGAGTTGTTATGGGGATTAAATGAGATGATGTTTTTAGCATGAGGCCTTGGCACATAAAAGTCACCAGTGAACAGAAGCTACTGCTATCGTATTAAAATCAGTATCAAAATCAGCTATAGTTATAGTCCAAACATTCTTAAGGGATAGTAATGGAATAGAAATTGATGTTCCAATATTTTATTTGGGAAAGATACTAGTAATAGGATTCCATATTTTCATAGATTACTACAAGAAAAACCTTCTCTATTATCAATAGACAATTATATATGTCATCTTACTCAAACTGACTTAACCAGACGTAATATGAGTTTCCTCTGTCACTTGTTTGGACGTGTACACTTTGAGCAAATTGCTTGTTTACTGGCTCTCCCTTGCCCCTCTCTTGAATGGTGTTCATAAACTCTTGGCCATTCTTGCTAACCGAATAGTACAAGGGGACAGACCAGGACAGCAGGTTGGAGTTGGAGCAGAACACGGGGAAGCTACTTTAGAACAGAGCTGCAGCGTGGGGCTGAAACCACACCAGAGCAGCTCTGACTCCAGACTGCAGCCTGGCCCTGGGCCAGGTCACATTCCCTCTCAGAGCACCTGCAAGTTCCTCTCTGCAGAACAGAGGTTTTGGACTCCCCGGAGTTGTTTCGAGCGCTAACATTCTGGGATGACATTATACGGTTTCAGGAGTCAAGGATTTCTTTAGGCGCAAATTGAACTTTTAAATGAACCAGGAATAAAACTACATAGCAACTAAGGCCCAGGAAGAAAGCTCAGACAGCTGGGTGACAGAGAGGAGGCAGCCTATGAATGATGGGCAACAAGATAAGTGAAACGTGGAAAACCAAGGCTTACCAAGTTCACTGGATTTAAAAAGGCCACCATCATTCCACGTTCTGCATTCAGAATTTCACATCTGAAAACGCAGCCCAACTTTGGGGAAAGGGATGCTCATAGAGTCTCCATCCTCTCTTCGTGCTGATATTCCAAAAGCATTTTATCATCATCCCTACACATGTGCCCTGAACCCACCTTCCACAAGAATGTCATTGACTGCTCCTTCCCTGTACTGAGCCGCATCCTTGAGAATCTGTGTCATGTTTTGGGAGAATGTGCTGAGGTCTCGGACCGTCCGGAGGCTGTAGTGGAACTGGCCTGTGGCCATGGACTTCAGGGTCTCCTCGGACGCCCCCTGCATCCCCACGGAGATGACCCTCACCCCGTCACTGCGCAGTGCCTCGGCGGCCTCTTCCACAGCATCCTCGGGCTCGGCCGAAGCCAGGACTACCAAGATTGGGGGAAACTGTTTCCTGTCCCTCCCGTTTGAAAAGTAGGTTGTGTGCACCTCCCGGAGAGCATTCCCAATCCGCAGGGAGCCGCCCAGGAACCCGAAGTTCTTCTTGAGGTGGTTCAACATGGGGCCCCTGCTCTTGAAGGTGCTGAGCTGGAATTCTCCCTGGAGCCCGTCGCTGTACTGGGCCAGGCCCACGCGGTACTTGTCGGCCTCTATGGGGAGGCTGCTGATCATTCTGTTGATGAACGATTTCACCAGTGGGAAGGACTTAATTCCTAGGCGGTCGGAGCTGTCCACCAGAAACACCACGTCAGCATACTCAGGGCCTGCAAACCCACAGACAAATACAAAGTAAGCTTCAAAAATTTACTCCCAAGTTTAATGCCAACCAGATGAGAAAAAACTTACTTCCCTCTTTTACTTGTATTTGTAATATCATTCCAATGCACTAAAAATAATACACATTCTCTCAAGAAAAATATTTCTTTCTTGGGCCGATTCTTTTATACACCTCCTCATTTGAACTGATCATGAAATTAAGCATCACTTTTGCAAGGAATTAAATAGAAATGGGTAAACATAAAGAAGTAAAAATATCATGGGTTTTTATGTTTAGTGGATAATTTTCCCTTGTGTCTTTTTTTTTTCTTTTAGAATTTGGCCTCAATTTGTATCAACAGGATAAACATTTTCATTGAGAATGTAATCAAACATGTCTGAATGAGGAAAACTGAAAAATAGCCTTTCACTGTGATTTCCATGTAAGCAATGAAACAAGTGATCTGATTAACTTATAAACATATTAGTTTTGTGTTCAAAGTGCCAAACTGATGAAGTTTAAAAAATCCTAAAAATCATAAATATGAGATTACATTAATCTATTTTAAAGTTATTTACATTAATTTTTGGTGAGTCATGAGTGGGCATTATAATTGGTAAAATTTATTCTCACATATGTAAAATATAACAGACACTAGTATACCTTAAGCTAGGAAAGGGATTATAGTTTTAATTTCTATTAAGAATATAATTTTTATATAGGAATTCAATGCTTTGCTGAGCTTTTAAGGCTTCATTCGATGCTAGATTCAATGCTAGGTATGTAAAATTATATTTTTATGTGATAGAGAATCATTTAGTTCAAGTACGAAATATCATTCTCTGATTGTCTGTCTGCTGGTTTGAATTTAGAGCTCTTAGCACTCTACTGTAAGATCCACTTTTTGTCCAGGGAAGGGAGGGAAATATCTGTGTGTGTCTGGATGGTGCATGTTTAAGAAAATACAGTGTAATTGGACAAGCAATGCGAGTCCTGACTTTGTTATCAGCTAATTCTTTCAGCTCTGTCAGGCCATTCAATATACTTGGACCTCAGTTTCCTCATATTTAAAATGAGTAGATTCAACTAGAAAATATCTAAGGTCTCTCTTCACTCTGAGATTCTGATAACTGGAAACAGTTCCTAGATAAATTCTAATCAAGTTAAAAGAACTTCAACTTTTTCCTGTCTACACCTGTTAGGAAACCAGCTTTGGCATCCTGCATGTTATTTCATTCTCTTTAGAGCAGTCTGACCAAGGCAGAGTGGATAAAATCATTCTTTCTTTTCTTCTAAACAACCTGATTTCAATCAGTTTGAGATTCCTTTGATGATCATATAGCCAGCAGCATCTCAGCGGAAAAACTAAGTGAGGGGGAATCAACATCTTCTTCCACAAGAAGGCTGGAACCCCTCTGAGGGCGTTCAGGTGAGTACTGCCTAGGATGGCTAGACTTGTGACCAAAAGTGACACTTCTGTTTGTGCACAAAGCCTCACAACTTGTGTGGAGAAAAGAAATGTAGCCACTGGCACAGGAGGCATATTTAGGTTCTAAACAGGCCCATTACTGTATCTGGACCATAGACCTACTGGGGAAAAAGCATTGCTTCTCTTTAAAAAGCTTAATGTCAGGCCCAGTGAGATGTCAAAGGAAGATGTTTGCTGGGCAAAATATGATTTATCTCTCCAGAAAATGCTTCCAAGTTCAGAGTCCATAAGAAAACGGTAAAAGCTAATCCAGGTGGCCCTGGACATGAAGTGACCAGTATTAAGAACTGATTCTTTAGGAGGTGGTAAAGGCTGTGAAGGATTGGCCAGTATTTTGACTTCAAGTCCATTGGACATAGATTGCTGGCAGACAGTGGATGGCTCTGCAGCTCTCTCTTCAGGGTAAAGGCATTTTCTTTACAATAATCAGACACACAGTTTGAATTGGAGCAAAATCTGGATGCTTAACCAAGACAAATGTTTTGGCACGAATGAATGAGGAAGACATTTCAAATTTTCCAGGCCTGAACCTAATGTTAAGAGAGAATTCTCATGCAACCTCCCAGAAGACCTAGGAGGAGTTGAAACTGAGGACAAGAAAACAACTCTCATGTTTTCCTATTGTGAACAAGGAATAAGATCCTGAAACAAATGATCTTCAAAGGAACAAGGGGTGACATCGAAAAACATTGAGCTCCCACTCCCACCCTTACCATCATCAAAATCAAAACAAAGCAAAACAAAACTCTTAACTTTTAAGCAAGTTAAACTCATATATTATTTTCCATAAAGAAAACTAAGGAAAATAATTATTTTCATTTTTGTTTCCTTACCAGAGTGTTGGTTGACAGAAACATGGGAACAAATTATCATAAGGAACAAAATGAGCAGCATTTTCATATTATAACCTGAAAAATCGCCAACTTGAAATCTGAAAAGGCAAAAATATATACATTGAAAATTGTTGCGTATATTATTTGGAAATCAAGACTGAAACACATATGAGCACACAAAATTATATAATAAATGGGGTGCAACAGGAAACAAGGAATTTCTGAGGTTCCCTGACCTTGGGACCCATAAAGTGCCTTGGAGAAAAATGAACCGCTAACATTTACAGAATCATGAAATCTTGCCCTGGTCCCCAGACCCTGTAGAAACGTGAGATTTTGGATTGGCAATGGAAGCAGCTACCAATATCGTGTGTTCCTCCTAACCATTTTCCCTGTACCCTCGTGTTACCCTCTGTCCACTCATTGCCAAGACAATTGAGAGTTCACAGCTGGGACACAGTCTGAGACCTGGTTTGTAATTTTTCCATCATGAACCTGTAGGTGTGTTTCATATTTGAGAAGTATTTCTAGATGTGGTCAAATTCTGCTTTCTCCTTTTCCTACATAATTGGAAAGGTTACCATTTCCCTTTATTCTTAAATTTGAGAGACGACATGAAGAAATAAGTAGTGACCCTCCATATTCCATACGATGTCTTGCTCCTCTGAATGACGCAGTTGGTACCATTTTGCTTCCAATGACTTAGAACCGCATGAAGCAAAGGCTTTCCAATTCTAGTTTGGCCTAAAGCATTTTCAGCTACTGTGAATTATTCATTTCATGGGATAAAATATGATATTGAAGGTATTGACAATAAATATTTTCATTAAGCAGGTTGGGGTCATTCACTCACTCATTCATCCATTGACTAAAAATGAATTGATCCATGTTAATAAACTAGTATTTCTGTTTCTTGCTTAATTCTTACCCAAACCCCTTTTTGATACAAATGGCTGTTTCATTCCTTGTCAGGCAGGCTCCTATTGTGTAACATTTCACCCTTTCGGAAAAGGGACCTTTGCCACGAAAAATTCCATCCTCATTTCCTCACCTACTCCATCGTCCTTCTGACAGTCTGGAATTTGGGGCTCTGTTCTGTTCCTTCATAGGAAGCCTGGATGATATAAACTTTTCAAGCCGTGAGTCAGTTTATCCATCCTATTTCAAAGGAAATCAGCAAGCTGGAAGAGGACCTTAAGTGGTTGTTTTTAGTCCAACCTTTCATTTTAGAGAAATCTTTAGTCCCAAAGCAGATTGTGCAAAGTGATTACAAATTTTCTACTGATGTGTATAACAACAACAACCGCAGCAGCAGATCCTACCATTTGATGGCCTTGACCCTGTGTTAGCAGCTTTACCCTTGTTCTCCTGTTTGATTATCAATAGCAAACCTACAAGCAGGTCATATTATCATTCCTATTGTGCAGATAAGGAAACAGGTTCACAAAGGGGCATGTGATTCAAGGTCACATGAATAAAGTGGGCCACAGTTAAGACTAGAACCCACATCTATCTGATTTTAAAATCTGGACTGTCAAACTCAGTTCCTCTGCATCCTAAACTCAATATTATTTTTTAAAAAATTATTTTATTGAAGTATAGTTGATTTACAATGTTGTGTTAATTTGTGCTATATAGCAAAGTGATTGTTTATATATATGTATATATATATATTATTCTTTTTCATATTCTTTTCCATTATGGGTTTATTACAGGATATTGAATATAGTTCCCTATGCTGTACAGTGGGACCTTGTTTGTTACCCATTCTGTGTATAATACCAAAGTCAATATTATGAACTCAAGAAGTATTTCCAAGTTTTTTTGTTCTACTTCTTTTTTCTAAGTATTAGGGGATACTGGTATTTGTTTTTGGGCCTTTTTAGTTTTGCTTTTCAAAACCAGGGCTTAATGCTGTTCATTTCTTTTCTGTTTATATTATGAGCTTTATATATGAGTTTGGTTAGGCCACAATAGTCCCAAATAGCAAGCAGCATTTGGAAATTCCCCCATGCAGGTGGTCAATACTACTGGTACATTAAAAGTTGAGTTCTTTGGGATAGCATCTTATAAAAACAATTTTCTTGAAGCCTTTAAATGGAATGCCAAGTTTGATGTGGAGGCTCGGTGGAAGGGGCTCTTGAAGTGCTCGTGTGCCCTGCTTTGTGTTTGAGAAACACATAAAGGACTAGCAGGGAGAGAGGAGAGACTAAATCTCTATGCAGTGGAGGCTTTGGTTCATTTTTACCACATCAAAACACGGATGGCTTGCCTGTAATCTGTATGTTGCTCTACTGCCAGACATGGCCAAGATTTACATACTTAAATTTTTAAAATATCCAAATATTTAAAATATAAATTGTAAGTACCCAAAGACATGAGGGCAGAATGAAGAACAATATAAAACTTAATTCATGGTACACCCCAACTTAATATGACAATAGTCAGATTGATTGCTTCTTATGTAGAAACACTCTCAAAGGTACAGATCTCTTTAATTGGAATTTTTAGTACTCCATTCATTCTGAGTCAAGTAAGCTGAGGTTAATACTCTTTTTTCCAGAAGTTATATGCTATAAAAGGCCTTTAAAAAAATCTGGGATTTCCCTGGTGGCGCAGTGGTTAAGAATCTGCCTGCCAGTGTGTTTGATTCCTCATCTGGGAAGATCCCACGTGTCGTGAAGCAACTAAGCCCGTGCGCCACAACTACTGAGCCTGTGCTCTAGAGCCCATGAGCCACAACTACTGAGCCCATGAGCCACAGTTACTGAGCCCACATGCCACAACTACTGAAGGTCGTGTGCCTAGAGCCCATGCTCCACAACAAGAGAAGCCATCACAATGAGAAGCCCGTGCACCACAATGAAGAGTAGTCCCTGCTTGACGCAACTAGAGAAAGCCCATGCAGCAATGAAGACCCAACATGGCCAATAAATAAATAAAATTATTTATATATAAAAAAATCTGGGTTTCAGCATAATACCCTCAAGGTGCATCCATGTTGTTGCAAGTGGCAAGATTTCACTCTTTTTTACAGCTGAGTAATATTTCATTGTATATATACATCCTGTTTATCCAGTCTTCTATGGATGGAATAAGACAGAGAAAAACAAATACTGTCTGATTTCACTTATATATGGAATCTAAACAACAAAACAAATGAACAAACAAAACAAAAATGGAAACAGACTCATAGCTACAGAGAGCAAATGGATTATTGCCAGAGGGGAGCTGGAGGGTGGGGAATGGATGAAATAGGTGAAAGGGATTAAGAGGTAAAAATTCCAGGGGTGTAATGTACACACATAGGGAATATAGTCAATAATATTGTAACATAACTTCTTACAGTGGTGATCATTTCACAGCGTATAAAAATATCAAATCATTATGTTGCACACTTGAAACTAACATAATATTGTATGTTAATAACAATTCAATTAAAAGAAAGGAAGTGAAAAAAATCTGGATCTCTGTAAACTTTCTGTCGAGAAGGTAGAACGTTTCTAATTTAAACTACAGCTGCAAAAGCAATACAGCCACTCAATCCTTGGCTTCAAACCCAGGATGTTTAGAACTTGTGCAATACCTCTCTTGAGGCTGTTAAGAACAAGTGGCTTCAGGGAGACCTCTGCCGCTATGAGCCAATTCATAATCTAGGGCATGTCTTTGAAAAAATATTAAAAGCCCAGAAAGGATACAAGAAAAGACTTCAGCAGAATTAAGATATATGCCATGTCTTTCCTTTGAAATGAGCATGCAGGAAACGTTATTTCTAAGTACCAATTTTACTTTTCTTCAGAAACAAGAATGGTGTCAGCTTTTGTATTGTAAGAAGCAATGTTGGGCCTGTGCCACAAAGTTCAAGATAAATGATTCTTTGCTTAGTAAACCCCTCATCGCTATAATTGTTTCCCTTCCTCCCTTCTTGGAAGTCAAAAGGTAAGAAGAAAAATATTCAAAGTGAGGCTTCAGTTCATGCTGAAATGCTGTGGGGATAACTCCTTGGCACATGACGGCAGTGAATAAACATTGACTCAATGATGGGGAGCAAAACAAAACACACTCAGGGGCCACACCAGTTTCATAGTCTTACTGTTCATGTCCCACATCCCCCCAAACGCATCTTCTGGGACCACTGAGAGGGGCTGTGGGTGGGGACCACACGTGAACATGGTAATGCAGGGGACTCTGACCCTGGGAAATGCACACTCTTGTGTGCTGAGGGGCGCTTGGCTCAGCAGGACGGGCACAGGCTGGACCGTCTCATGACCTGGGTTTCACGTGCTTCCTAAACTGTTGTGTGACTTCAGATGACACCACTTCACCTCTGTACGATTCGCATCTGAAGCACATGGGCTGCGTTGTCTTTACATACCAGCAGCTCCATGCAGTTAACAGTTCTGTGATCGAGCAAATAGTACTAAATGAAAAAACAAACATGGATAACTAAGCCAAGAGCACACTGAAATACTGAGCTCATGTTTTAAAACAGTCCTGTGGAGAAGCTGTCCCCAGACAGCGACGCTGCAAGTCCTTTGTGGAGGGGGTGGGGGGTGGGGGTGGCCCGCACCCGTCAGAGGAGGAGTATGTCTTGACTAGTGATCCTTTCCAGATCTAAAACTGCTGGAATTCTTCCAGACTCCAGGACTTAAGGGAACTAAACTTAAGGGAACTAAACTTTCAACAAGGCAAACCCACTAGGAATGAAGTGCCCAACTTAGAAATTTAAAAAATTACAGAAAAAATCCAAAAGTACTCTCAAGATACTAAAGTAATAAAACTTGGAGCAGAAATCAGCAAATTAAAAAACAAAGATAAAATACTTTCAGGGATCATTTCTACAGTTCTTTGCTAGACAAGATTCTCTGAATGTGCAGAGCACCCGAAACCACGAGGAGGAGGTGCAGCCTTCTATCCTGAGCAGGAAGCCGGCTCTGGGTGTTGCTTCTGCAGCTGCCCTTAGCCTGTGATGATCTTCCTTCCCTTCCTCTGGGAGAGTAAGAGGGAGAGAACACCATCTGAGTGGTTTTGAATGAGACAAAACAAACAAACAAACAAAAAACAAAGATGAAGAAGGAGGGATAAATTAGGATATTGGGATTAACATATACACACTACTATATATAAAATAGATAACCAACAAGGACCTACTGTATAGCACAGGGAGCTCTACTTTCTCTCTCTTCATATATATGAATCATTTTGCTGTACACCTGAAACTAACACAACATTGTAAATCAACTATACTTCAATTTAAAAAAAGATAAAGAAAATGAAGTTTTAAAAACACCAACCTCACAATAGACTGATGAGAGAGAGAGATAGACAGAGAGAGAGAAGGCATAAATTGGTAATTGTATAAATGAAAAAGAAGACATAACTATACATAAGGCAAAGACTTCTAAAAAATTGAAGCAGTAGTTTAAAATATTCACAGGAAGAAAAAGCCAGGCCCAGATGACTTTGCTTTGGCAAGTTCCACCAAAGTTTTAAGAAACAGATCATCTGAATCTTTCATAAATTATTCCAGAGACTAGAAAAAGATTAATATTGGAACTTTCATTTATATGGAGCCAGTATAATCTTGATATGCAAGCCAGTTAAGGACTGTGTAAGAAAGAAAAATTAAAGGCCCATTTTACTCATGAATATAAATATAAAAAATCCTAAATAAAACATAAGCAACTCAACTCCTTTAGTGTATAAAACAGATAATACATCATTATCAAGTTGGTTTATCTCAGGTATTCAAGGATGTTATAAAATTAGAAAATACATTTTCCAAAGAAGAAATGCAGATGGCCAACAGACACATGAAAGGAGGCTCCACGTTTTTTTTTTTTTTTTAGCTCTTTATTGGAGTATAACTGCTTTACACTGCTGTGCCAGTTTCTGCTCTACAACAAAGTGAATCAGCTGTATTTATACATATATCCCCATATCCCCTCCCTCCCGAGACTTCCTTCCACCCTCCCTATCCCACCCCTCTAAGTCATCAGCAATCAGCAAGTTGATCTCCCTATGTTTTGCAGCAGCTTCCCACTAGCCATCTATTTTACATTTGGTAGTGTGTATATGTCAATGCTACTCTCTCACTTTGTCCCAGCTTTCCCTTCACCCCCTCCCCACCCCCCACCCCATGTCCTCAAGTCCATTCTCTACATCTGCATCTTTATTCTTGCCCTGTCACTGGGTTCATCAGTACCATTTTTCTAGATTCCGTATATATGTGTTAGCATATGGTATTTGTTTTTCTCTTTCTGGCTTACTTTGCTCTGTATGACAAACTCTAGGTCCATCCACCTCACTACAAAAAATAACTCAACTTCATTCCTTTTTATGGCTGAGTAATAATCCATTGTATATATGTGCCACATCTTCTTTATCCATTCATCTGTTGATGGGCATTTAGGTTGCTTCCATGTCCAGGCTATTGTAAATAGTGCTGCAATGAACATTGTGGTACATGTTTCTTTTTGGATTATGGATTTCTCAGGGTATATGCCCAGTAGTGGGATTGCTGGGTCATATAGTAGCTCCACTTTTAGTTTTTTAAGGAACCTCTGTACTGTTTTCCATAGTTGCTGTACCAATTTACATTCCCACCAACAATGCAGGAGAGTTCCCTTTTCTCCACACCCTCTCCAGCATTTATTGTTTCTAGATGTTTTGATGATGGCCATTCTGACTGGTGTGAGGTGATACCTCATTGTGGCTTTGACTTGCATTTCTCTAATGATTAATGATGTTGAGCATCTTTGCATGTGTTTGTTAGCCATCTGCATGTCTTTGGAGAAATATCTATTTAGGTCTGCCACCCATTTTTGGATTGGGTTATTTGCTTTTTTGATATTGAGCTGCATAAACTGTTTGTGTATTTTGGAGTCTAACCCTTTGCCCATTGCTTTGTTGGCAAATATTTTCTCCCATTCTGAGGGTTGTCTTCTTGTCTTGTTTATGGTTTCTTTTGCTGTGCAAAAGCTTTTAAGTTTCATTAGGTCCCATTTGTTTATTTTTTATTTTATTTCCATTATTCTAGGTGGTGGGTCAAAAAGGATTTGCTTTGATTTATGTCATAGAGTGTTCTGCCTTCAACATTGTTAATCATCAGGGAAATGCAAATAAAAACCACAATGAGGGGGGCGGAGTCAAGATGGCAGAGTAGTTTGCATCTCCTCACAACTAGGGCACCTACCAGGCACTGTTGAGGGACCTTGGACACATAAGAGGATGGGAGGAATCCCCACATGACCAGGTAGGATATGGGAGAGAAGAGAGGGGAAGAATAGTGGAGGTGGGACAGGACCAGTGCTCCTGAAGGGATTCTGGGAGAGGGGAGAGGTTCTTACCCTCAGAGGGGCCCACTCACAGCAAGGGGATCAGTGGGAACAGGGAGAGAACCTTGGGGGAATAGGAGGATAGGAAGGGAATAGGCCAGTGTTTCCCACACCCACTTGGGTCCGGGGGAGTCTGTCAAAGTCCTGGGCCTGATCCTCCACACTTCAATGCCCTCTCAGGCCGATGGGTCTTGGGTATGTGGGAGGGAGGGAGAGGGGGAGGAAAAGTAGAAACTAGATGGGACTGGTGCCCCTGAGGGGAGTCTGGGGAAGAGGAGGTGTTCCCATGCTCAAAGGGGCCCACTTGTGGCAAGGGGATCAGTGGGGATGGAGAGGAACATTCAGTGGATGGGGAGACCAGAGGGGAGCCTGCTCAGCCTGAACTCTCACCTCCCTGGGGTCCCTCTGGCCACATGGATCCCTGGGCCTGAGTCCTGCTCCCTCTCCCCTCCACAGGCCTCTTCTGGCTGCATGGGTTCCCAGGCCTGAGCCCTGCTGCTCTCCACCATGGCCTCCTTTGGCCACATGGGTCCCAGGACTGAGTCCTCCCACAACCAGGGCCCCCTCCAGCTGCATGGGTCCCCAGGTCTAAGCCCCACCTCTGCCAAAGCCTCCTCTGGCTGCATGGGCCCTGGCAGGCTGAACACCAGCCCCCTCCAAGGCTTCCTCCAACTGTGCCGACCCCTGCAGGAGTGCCTGTGGAGGCCTGTGCCCCACCTGGCCCACGCAGGCACATGTGCTCCAGCCCAGCTTTAGGAACAGATGCTGGTGAGAGGAAAACATGCAGAGGTGGGGCTGACAAGTGGGTCCAGGGACCTACCTGGAGGTCTTGGAGGCCTACTGGGGAGGTGGGGTTAGGCTGTAGCTCACCACGTAGGCAAGGACACTGATAGCGGAGGTACCAGGGAATTTTTTAATTTCTTTAAACTTTTAAATTTTTTATCTTTTATTTTTATTCTTATTTTAAATTAATTTTTCTCTATTTTCTTTTTCTTTTTTTTGCCATTGTGATTCTGTTTTGTTGTTGTTATCTCATTTTTATAGTTATTTTTTCTAATATATTTTTTATTTTTCTAACTATATTTTACTTTTATTCTTTGTTACTGCTCTGCTCTTTTCTGTTGGTTGTTTTTTTTCTTTTCTTTTTTGCTGTGCCACATGGCTTGTGGGGTCTTGGTCCCCAGGCCAGGGGTTGGGCCTGAGCTCCTGTAGTAGGAGTGCCAAGTCCAAGCCACTGGGCTAACAGAGAACTTCAGGTTCCAGGGAATATTCATCAGTGTGAAGTCTCCTGGAGGTCCTCATCTCAGCACCAAGACCCAGCTCCACCCAACTGCCTGCAAACTCCAGTGCTGGAAGTCTCAGGCCAAACAACCAGTAAGACAGGAACACAGTCCCACCCATTAAAACAAAACAAAACAAAGCAAAAAAGAGACAAGAAAAAATATGTTACAGATGAAGGAGCAAGGTAAAAACCTACAAGATCAAATAAATGAAGAGGAAATAGGCAACCAATCTGAAAAAGAATTCAGGGTAATGAGAGTAAAGATGATCCAAAATCTCAGAAATAGGATGGAGGCACAGATCAAGAAAATACAAGAAATGTTTAACAAGGACCTAGAAGTATTAAAGAACAAACAAACAGTGATGAACAACACAATAACTGAAATGAAAAATATGCTAGAAGGAATCAATAGCAGAATAACTGAGATAGAAGAATAAATAAGTGAGCTGGAAGATAGAATGGTGGAAATCATTTCCACAGAGCAAAATAAAGAAAAAAGAATGAAAAGAATTGAGAACAGTCTCAGAGACCTCTGGCACAACATTAAACGCACCAACATTCGAATTATGGGGGTCCCAGAAGAAGATGAGAAAGAGAAAAGGTCTGAAAAAAATATTTGAAGAGATTATAGTTGAAAACTTCTCTAACATGGGAAAGGAAATAGCCACCCAAGTCCAGGAAGTGCAGAGAGTCCCACACAGGATAAACCCAAGGAGAAACATGCCAAGACACATATTAATCAAACTAACAAAAATTAAATTCAAAGAAAAAATATTAAAAGCAACAAGGGAAAAGCAACAAATAGCATACAAGGGAATCCCCATGAGTTTATCAGCTGATTTTTCAGCAGAAAATCTACAGGCCAGAAGGGAGTGGCAGGATATATTTAAAGTAACAAAAGGGAGGAACCTACAACCAAGATGACTCTACCTAGCAAGGATCTCTTTCAGTTTTGATGGAGAAATCAAAAGCTTTACAGATAAGTGAAAGCTAAGAGAATTTAGCACCACTAAACCAGCTTTACAACAAATGCTAAAGGAATTTCTCTAGGTGGGAAACACAAGAGAAGAAAAAAGACCTACAAAAACAAACCCAAAGTAATAAAGAAAATGGTAATAGGAACATGCATATCAATAATTACCTTAAGTGTAAATGTATTAAATGCTCCAACCAAAAGACAGAGACTGGCTGAATGGATGCAAAAACAAGACCTGTATATCTGCTATCTACAAAAGAGCCACTTCAGACCCAGAGACACATAAAGACTGAAGTTAGGGGATGGAAAAAGATATGCAATATAAGTGGAAATTGAAAGAAAGCTGGAGTAGCAATACTCATATCAGATAAAATAGACTTTAAAATAAAGATTGTTATAAGACACAAGGAAGAACACTACATAATGATCAAGGGATCAATCCAAGAAGAAGACATAACAATTGTAAATATTTATGCACCCAACATAGGAGCACCTCAATACATAAGGCAAATGCTAACAACTATAACAGAGGAAATCGACAGTAACACAATAATAGTGGGGAACTTTAACACCCCACTTACACCAATGAACAGATCATCCAGACAGAAAATAAATAAGGAAACACAGCTTTAAAAGACACAGTAGACCAGAGAGACTTAATTGATATTTATAGGACATTCCATCCAAAAGCAGCAGATTATACTTTCTTCTCAAGTGTACATGAAACATTCTCCAGGATAGATCATATATTTGGGTCACAAATCAAGTTTCAGTAAATTTAAGAAATTTGAAATCATATCAAGCATCTTTTGTGACCACAACATGAGATTAGAAATCAATTATAGGAGAGAGAAAAGATGGCAGCGAAGTAGAGAGACATGGAGTGCATCCCTCTCCACAGATGCATTGGGAATGCACGGAAGGACACAGTAATTCCCACAGAGAACCAGCTGAACACCAGCAGACGGCCTTGGACACCAGAAAGGGCTGCGGGGAGCCCAACATAGCCGGTAGGGAGGCATCTACGAGGGCTCAAAGAGGGTGAAGTGGTGGAGCTGTGGCAGACGGGAGGGAGTGAGAAACATACGGAGGGTCCGCAGCGCAGCTCAGCGTTCCCGGACCGAGACATCGATCCGCGGCTGAACGGAGGGTCCAGGAGCGGGAGTGTGGGAACTGGAGAGCTGGGTCAGGGTGAGAAACATTGTTGCTGGTAGGGTGACTGACCGAGAGGACAGGAGGGAGGAGGTCCGCGGAGAGGAGTGCCCGTCCCTGAGAGCTGCCCGGCCATGATGGCGGCTGGAGGCTGCAGGCTCATGGGTGGGGGGGAGGAGCCGCGCGTGTAGCCTCTCTCTCTCTTTCGGTGCCTCTGCAACAGGCAGCGGAGAGATGACCTGCGGGCTACCTAAGGCGCTCAGGGATAACAAGCACCCTCAGGCACTCGGGCGGGGCTAGATTAAAACTCCTTGCAACGCCAGCAGCAGAGAGGCTGCCCAGAGGAAAAAAAAAAAAAAAAAACAGCATCAAAAAGAAAAAAACCCCGAGAGAGGCCCAACTCTAAGACTTTCTGTTTACGCCTGAGCCACCAGCGCCCTCTGCAACAGGCACCTCGAAGCCCGACTGAAACAACAGTGCGTCACTGCTCACTCACTCCCAGGAGAAGGAGCCACTGTTGTACCCTCTCCCTCCCCACACACCGATGCTTACAGACGAACAATAAAGGAACCTCTGCTGGTCACAGAATAACGCAAAAAAAAAAACCCAAGGCAAGGAGAAGGACACTTACAGCTGAGACGCTAAGGAAACAGAAATAGTAGTATCAATACCTATTGAACTGGTCCATTCTGGGCTCAGTTCTGGATTTTTTTTTTTTCTTTCTCTCTCTCTCTCTTTTTTTTTTTTTTTGATTTATTAAATACAATCTTAGCCCTAAGGGATCTACAAGTTTTATAACATAATGTTTTAATGATTCTTTTATTCTTTTTTTTTTTTTTGCCATTTTATATACTTCTATATCTAGCTAAGTTTTTTGTAGTACGGACAAAATATCTCTCATACTTTCCTTTCATCCCTATCTTTTATACATTTCTATTCCTTTCTTTATATTTGCATATTTCCAACCACATTACGCTCTTCTGTTCCCCTTTCTTCCAGCCTTTTTAAGTTTATTTTATCTTAACATACTTATAAGCAACACTAGCGGTCTGCTCAGACTCCTTGCTCTATTCTCCAGATGACACACTGCCTTGGCATTTAATATTAGGCTTTTGTCTTTATCTTAGTTCTTAGTACAGTTGTCTAATTACATTCTGAGAATCTCCATTCTCTCTGGTGGTACTCTGGCTCTTTTCTATATTTGATCCTAGCTTACAAAATCTCCCTGGATTGATGTTTGTATGTGTAGGGTGTTATTTGTTGTTTGTTTGCTTTTGCTTTTGTCTCTGATTTGTTCTGTTTCAGTTGTCAATTTCTGCTGGGTTTCTCTTTGAATATCTGAGAGCACACCTGGGTTCTGTCAGGTCTTTCTAGAGCCTTATGTCCTAACGGATTCAGTAATTGTGTGTCTTATACATGTATGTGTTTCCTAGACTGAATATTCGTTTAATCCAATACTTGGACATTAGTCTGAGGCTTGGACAGTCTTCTATAAACACCTCTATCGTCAGGACAAGCAACCCCAAAAGTTTGGACAACCATGAGGAAAAAAGAAACACCATGTGGGCAAAGGAGCAGGAAAAAAACCCACAAGACCAAATAAATGAGGAGGAAATTGGGAAAATGCCTGAAAAAGAATTTAGAGTAATGATAGTAAAAATGATGCAAAATCTCGAAAATAAAATAGAGAAAGTACAAGAAACAGTTCATAAGAACTCAGAAAAACAAACAGCAATGGATAACAAAATAACCGAAATTAAAAATACTCTAGATGCTATAACCAGCAGAATGACTGAGGCAGAAGAATGAATAAGTGAGTTGGAAGATAGAATGGGGGAAATAACTGCCACAGAGCAGGAAAAAGAAAAAAGAATAAAAAGATTAGAAGACAGTCTCAGAGACCTCAGTGATAACCTTAAACGTACCAACATTCGAATTATAGGCATCCCAGAAGAAGAAGAAAACAAGAAAGGGTCTGAGAAAATATTTGAAGAGCTTCTAGTGGAAACCTTCCCCAACATGGGAAAGGAAATAATTCACCAAGTCCAAGAAGCACAGAGAGTCCCATACAGAATAAACCCAAGGAGAAATACACCAAGACACATATTAATCAAACTAGCAACAATTAAACACAAACAAAAAATATTAAAAACAGCAAGAGAAAAGCAACAAACAACATATAAGGGAAAACCCATAAGGATAACAGCTGACCTTTCTACAGAAACTCTGCAGGCCAGAAGGGAATGGCAGGATATACTGAAAGTCCTGAAAGAGAGAAACCTACAGCCAAGAATACTCTACCCAGCAAGAATCTCATTCAGATTTGAGGCAGAAATCAAAAGCTTTCCAGACAAGCAAAAGTGAAGAGAATTCAGCACCACCAAACCAGCCTTACAATAAGTGCTAAAGGAACTTCTCTAAGTAGGAAACACAAGAAAAGGAAAACACCTACAAATACAAACCCAAAACAATTCAGAAAATGGTAATTGGAATACACATGTCAATAATCACCTTAAATGTAAATGGATTAAATGCTCCAACCAAAAGACACAGACTGGCTGAATGGATACAAAACCAAGACCCTTCTCTATGCTGCCTACAAGAAACCCACTTCAGACCAAGGGATACATATAGACTGAAAGTAAAGGGATGGAAAAAGATATTCCATGCAAATGGAAGTCAAAAGAAAGCTGGAGTAGCAATACTCATATCAGACAAATTAGACTTGAAAGTAAAGACTATTAAAAGAGACAAGGAAGGGCACTACATAATGATCAAGGGATCCATTCAAGAAGAACATATCACAATGGTAAATATCTATGCCCCCAACATAGGAGCACCTCAATACATAAGGCAAATGCTAACAGCCATAAAAGGGGACATCGACAGTAACACAATAATAGTGGGAGACTTGAACACCCCACTTACATCAATGGACAGATCATCCAAACAGAAAATCAATAAAAACACACAAGCTTTAAATGACACATTAGACCATCTCGACTTCATTGATATTTATAGGACATTCCATCCAAAAACGACAGACTACACTTTCTTCTCAAGTGCACACGGAACATTTTCCAGGATAGATCACATCTTGGGTCACAAATCAAACCTCAGCAAATTCAAGAAAATTGAAATCATATCAAGCATCTTCTCAGACCACAACGCCATGAGACTAGATATCAATTACAGGAAAAAAACTGCAAAAAATACAAACACATGGAGGCTAAACAATTCACTCTTAAACAACCAAGGAATCACTAAAGAAATCAAAGAGGAAATAAAAAAATATCTAGAAACAAATGACAATGAAAACACAACAACCCAAAACCTATGGGATGCAGCAAAAGCAGTTCTAAGAGGGAAGTTTATAGCAATACAGTCCTACCTTAAGAAACAAGAAAATGATCGAATAAACAACCTAACCTTACACCTAAAACAACTAGAGAAAGAAGAACGAAGAAACCCCAAAGTGAGCAGAAGGAAAGAAATCATAAAGATCAGAGCAGAAATAAATGAAAAAGAAAGGAAAGAAACCATAAGAAAAATAAATAAAACTAAAACCTGGTTCTTTGAGAAGATTAACAAAATTGATAAACCATTAGCCAGACTCATCAAGAAAAAAAGGGAGAAGATGCAAATCAACAGAATTAGAAATGAAAAAGGAGAAGTCACAACGGACACTTCAGAAATACATAACATCATGAGAGACTACTACAAGCAACTATATGCCAATCAATTGGATAACCTGGAGGAAATGGATACATTCTTAGAAAAATACAATCTTCCAAGACTGAACCAGGAAGAAATAGAAACCATGAACAGACCAATCACAAGTACAGAAATTGAGGCAGTGATTAAAAATCTCCCAACACACAAAAGCCCAGGACCAGATGGGTTCACGGGCAAATTCTATCAAACATTTCGAGAAGAGTTAACACCTATCCTTCTCAAACTCTTCCAAAATATTGCAGAAGGCGGAGCACTCCCAAACTCATTCTACGAGGCTACCATCACCCTGATACCAAAATCAGGCAAAGATGTCACAAAAAAAGAAAACTACAGACCAATATCACTGATGAATATAGATGCAAAAATCCTCAACAAAATACTAGCTAACAGACTGCAACAGCACATTAAAAAAATCATACACCATGATCAAGTGGGGTTTATCCCTGGGATGCAAGGATTCTTCAATATATGCAAATCAATCAATGTGATACATCATATCAACAAATTGAAGGATAAAAACCATATGATCATTTCAGTAGATGCAGAAAAAGCTTTTGACAAAGTTCAACATCCATTTATGATCAAAGCTCTCCAGAAAACGGGCATAGAAGGAAATTACCTCAACATAATAAAAGCCATATATGAAAAACCAAAAGCCAACATCGTTCTCAATGGGGAAAAACTGGAAGAATTCCCTCTAAGAACAGGAACAAGACAAGGGTGTCCACTCTCACCACTATTATTCAACATAGTTTTGGAAGTTTTAGCCACAGCCATCAGAGAAGAAAAAGAAATAAAAGGAATCCAAATTGGAAAAGAAGAAGTAAAATTGTCACTCTTTGCAGATGACATGATATTATATATAGAAAACCCTAAAGACTCTACTAGAAAACTGCTAGCACTAATTGATGAGTTTAGTAAAGTAGCAGGATACAAAATTAATGCACAGAAATCTCTTGCATTCCTATACACGAACAACAGAAGAGCAGAAAGAGAAATTAAGGAAACTCTCCCATTCACCATTGCAACAAAAAGAATAAAATACCTAGGAAGAAACCTGCCTAAGGAGGCAAAAGATCTGTATGCAGAAAACTTGAAGACATTGCTGAAAGAAATCAAAGATGACACAAACAGATGGAGGGACACACAATGTTCCTGGATTGGAAGAATCAACATCGTGAAAATGTCTGTACTACCCAAAGCAATTTACAGATTCAATGCAATCCTGATCAAATTACCAATGGCATTTTTCACAGAACTAGAGCAAGAAATCTTACGATTTGTATGGAAATGCAAAAGACCCCGAATAGCCAAAGCAATCTTGAGAAGGAAAAATGGAGTTGGTGGAATCAGGCTTCCTGACTTCAAACTATACTACAAGGCCATAGTGATCAAGACAGTATGGTACTGGCACAGAAACAGAAAGGAAGATCAATGGAATAGAATAGAGAACTCAGAAGTAAGGCCAAACACATATGGGCACCTTATCTTTGACAAAGGAGGCACGAGTATACAATGGAAAAAAGACAGCCTCTTCAATAAGTGGTGCTGGGAAAATTGGACAGCAACATGTAAAAGAATGAAGTTAGAACACTTCCTAACACCATACACAAAAATGAACTCCAAATGGATGAAAGACCTACATGTAAGGCCAGACACTATAAAACTCCTAGAGGAAAACATAGGCAGAACACTCTATGACATCCATCAAAGCAAGATCCTTTTTGACCCACCTCCTAGAATCATGGAAATAAAATCAAGAATAAACAAATGGGACCTCATGAAACTTAAAAGCTTTTGCACAGCAAAAGAAACCATAAACAAGACTAGAAGGCAACCCTCAGAATGGGAAAAAATAGTTGCCTATGAAACCACGGACAAAGGATTAACCTCCAAAATATACAAGCAGCTCATGCAGCTTCATACCAAAAAAGCAAATAACCCAACCCACAAATGGGCAGAAGACCTAAATAGACATTTCTCCAAAGAAGACATACAGATGGCCAACAAACACATGAAAAGATGCTCAACATCATTAACCATCAGAGAAATGCAAGTCAAAGCCACAATGAGGTATCACCTCACACCAAACAGAATGGCCATCATCACAAAGTCTGGAAACCACAAATGTTGGAGAGGGTGTGGAGAAAAGGGAACTCTCCTGCACTGTTGGTGGGACTGTAAGTTGGTACAGCCACTATGGAAAACAATTTGGAGGTTCCTTAAAAAACTACAAATAGAACTACCATATGATCCAGTCATCCCACTACTGGGCATATACCCAAAGAAAACCATAATCCCAAAAGAAACTTGTACCATAATGTTTATTGCAGCACTATTTACAATAGCCAGGACATGGAAGCAACCTAAATGCCCATCAACAAATGAATGGATACAGAAGATGTGGCATATATATATACAATGGAATATTACTCAGCTATAAAAAGGAATGAGATGGAGCTATATGTAATGAGGTGGATAGAACTACAATCTGTCATACATAGTGAAGTAAGTCAGAAAGAGAAGGACAAATATTGTATGCTAACTCACATATATGGAATCTAAAAATGGTACTGATGAACTCAGTGACAAGAAGAAGGATGCAGATACAGAGAATGGACTGGAGAACTCGGGGTATGGGAGGGGGCGGGGGGTGAAGGGGAAACTGAGAAGAAGCGAGAGAGTAGCACAGACATATATATACTACCAACTGTAAAATAGTCAGTGGGAAGTTGTTGTATCACAAAGGGAGTCCAACTTGAGGATGGAAGATGCCTTGGAGGACTGGGGCAGGGAGGGTGGGGGGGACTCGAAGGGGGGGGAGTCAAGCAAGGGAGGGAATATGGGGATATGTGTATAAAAACAGATGATTGAACCTGGTGTACCCCCAAAAAAACAAAAAATAAAAATAAAAAAAATAAAAAAAAGAAATCAATTATAGGGAGAAAAACTGTAAAAAACACATACACATGGTAGCTAAAGCATACCTCTCCTATATGAGATATCTAAAGAGAAAACAAAACAAAACAAAAACCAAAACAATCAATCAACCAACCAACCAAAGAAAACCGAAACAAAAAATAACCAATCTCATACAGAGAAAGATTGGTGGTTGCCAGAGGTTGGGGGTGGGGGTTAGGAGAAATGGGTATTATCTTTTAAGAACTTTAAAAACTAATAAAAGATAAGAAAAGAAAATTTAAAATATAAATATTGGGAAGGAAGAAATCAACTGTCTTTGTTCATACATGACATAATCATCTACAAGCATGTAGAAAATCTGAAAGAATCAACAAAACACTTCTGAAACTAGTAAGCGGTTATAGCAAGGTTGCAGGATACAAGGTTAATATACAAAAGTTAATCACTTTCCTATATACCAGCAATGAATAAGTGAAAATTGAAATTAAAACATGATACCATTTATGTTAGCACCCCCCCCAAAATTAAATACTTAGTAATAAGTCTAACAACATATGTACAAGATCTATATGAGGAAAATGTTAAAATTCTGATGAAAGAAATCTCGGAAGAATTAAATAAATGGGGAGATGTTTCATGCTATGGATAGGAAGACTCAATATTGTCAAGATGTCTGTTCTTCCTAACTTGACCTATAAATTCAACACAAACACAATCAAAACCCCAGCAAGTTATTTTGTGGATATTTACAAACTGACTCTTAAGTTTATATGGAGAGGCAAAAGACACAGAACAGCCAACACAATATTGAAGGAGAAGAACAAAGTAACATGACTGACACCATCTGACTTCAAGACTTACTATAAAGCTACAATAATCAAAACAACATGGTGAATGTACACCTCAGAGATTTTGTGGGTTCAATTCCAGACCACCACAATAAAGTGAATACAACAATAAAGCAAATCATGCAATTTTTTTTTTGGTTTCCCAGTTATATTTACATTGTACTGTAGTCTTTTAAGTGTGCAACAGCATTATGTCTAAAAAAACAATGTACGTACCTTATTAAGAAACCACTTTCTTGCTGAAAAATGCTAACCATCATCTGAGTCTTCAGGGAGTCATAATCTTTTTGCTGCTGGAGGGTTTGAAATATTGTGAGAATTATCACAATGTGACACAGAGACATGAAGTAAGCAAATGCTGTTGGAAAAATGGCTGGTAGGCTTGCTTGATGCAGTGTTGCCACAGACCTTCAATTTGTGAAAAACACAGTATCTGCAAAGCTCGATAAAGTGAAGTGCAACAAAATGAGGTTTGCCTGTACTGGTGAATACATAAACAGATCCATGGGAAAAAGTAGAGTAATAGACTCACATAAATACTCTCAGATGATCTTTAGCAAAGGATCAAAAGCAATTCAATGGTGAAAAGGTAATTTTTTTAAAAAATGGTGCTGGAACAGCTGGACATTCACACAAAAAAAGTAATAAAAACCTAGACACAGAACTTTTACCCTTCACAAAAAGTAACTCAAAATGAATCACAAATTTAAACCATAAAACACTAGAAGACAACATAGAATAAAATTGAGATGACCTTTGATTTGGCAATGACTTATTAGACACAACACCAAAAGTACAACTCAAGAAAGAAATAATGGAGAAGCTGGACTTCCTTAAAATGAAAAACTTCTGATCTGTGAAAGACAATGTCAAGAGAATAAGACAAGTTGAAGACTGATAGAAAATATTTGCAAAAGACATATTTGATAAAGGACTGTTATTCAAAATATATAAAGAACTTTTCAAACTTAACAATAAGGAAGCAAGCAACTTGATTAAAAAGTGGACCAAAGACCTTAACAGACACCTCAAAGGAGATTTACAGATGACAAATAAGCATATGAAAAGATGCTCCATGTCATCTATCCTCAGGGAATTGCAAATGAAAACAACTAGATAACCACTACCTGTTTATTAAAATGGCTGAATTCCAAAACAGTGACAATACCAAATGCTGGTGAGAAAGTGGAGCAGCAGGAACTCTTACAACTTGTTAGTGGGAATGCAAAACGGAATAGTCACTTTGGAAGATGGTTTGGTGGTTTCTGACAAAACTAAACGTATCCTTACCAAACAATCCAGCAATCCTGTTCTTGGTATTTACCCAGAGGAGTTGGAAACTTATGTCCATACAAAAACATGCAAGTGGATGTTTATAGCAGCTTTATTTATAATTGTCAAAACCTGGAAGCAAAAAGATCTGTATGCAGAAAACTTTAAGACACTGATGAAAGAAATCAAAGATGACACAAACAGATGGAGGGACATACCATGTTCCTGGATTGGAAGAATCAACATAGTGAAAATGACTGTATTACCCAAAGCAATTTACAGATTCAATGCAATCCCGATCAAATTACCAATGGCATTTTTCACAGAACTAGAGCAAGAAATCTTACGATTTGTATGGAAATGCAAAAGACCCCGAATAGCCAAAGCAATCTTGAGAAGGAAAAATGGAGTTGGTGGAATCAGGCTTCCTGACTTCAAACTATACTACAAGGCCATAGTGATCAAGACAGTATGGTACTGGCACAAAAATAGAAAGGAAGATCAATGGAATAGAATAGAGAACTCAGAAGTAAGCCCAAACACATATGGGCACCTTATCTTTGATAAAGGAGGCACAAATATACAATGGAAAAAAGACAGCCTCTTCAATAAGTGGTGCTGGGAAAATTGGACAGCTTCATGTAAAAGAATGAAATTAGAACACTTCCTAACACCATACACAAAAATGAACTCCAAATGGATTAAAGACCTACATGTAAGGCCAGACACTATAAAACTCCTAGAGGAAAACATAGGCAGAACACTCTATGACATCCATCAAAGCAAGATCCTTTTTGACCCACCTCCTAGAATCATGGAAATAAAATCAAGAATAAACAAATGGGACCTCATGAAACTTAAAAGCTTTTGCACAGCAAAAGAAACCATAAACAAGACTAGAAGGCAACCCTCAGAATGGGAAAAAATAGTTGCCTATGAAACCACGGACAAAGGATTAACCTCCAAAATATACAAGCAGCTCATGCAGCTTCATACCAAAAAAGCAAATAACCCAATCCACAAATGGGCAGAAGAGCTAAATAGACATTTCTTCAAAGAAGACATACAGATGGCCAACAAACACATGAAAAGATGCTCAACATCACTAACCATCAGAGAAATGCAAGTCAAAGCCACAATGAGGTATCACCTCACACGGATCAGAATGGCCACCATCACAAAATCTGGAAACCACAAATGTTGGAGAGGGTGTGGAGAAAAGGGAACTCTCCTGCACTGTTGGTGGGACTGTAAGTTGGTACAGCCACTATGGAAAACAGTTTGGAGGTTCCTTAAAAAACTACAAATAGAACTACCATATGATCCAGTAATCCCACTACTGGGCATATACCCAAAGCAAACCATAATTCCAAAAGAAACATGTCCCGTAATGTTTATTGCAGCACTATTTACAATAGCCAGGACATGGAAGCAACCTAAATGCCCACCAACAAATGAATGGCTAAAGAAGATGTGGCATATATATACAATGGAATATTACTCAGCTTTAAAAAGGAATGAGATGGAGCTATATGTAATGAGGTGGATAGACCTAGAGTCTGTCATACAGAGTGAAGTAAGTCAGAAAGAGAGAGACAAATATTGTATGCTAACTCACATATATGGAATCTAAAAATGGTACTGATGAACTCAAGGACAAGACAAGAACAAGGACGCAGATGCAGAGAATGGACTGGAGAACTTGAGGTTTGGGGGAGCAGGGGCTGAAGGGGAAGCTGAGACGAAGTGAGAGAGTAGCATAGACATATATATACTACCAACTGTAAAACAGATAGCCAGTGGGAAGTTGCTGTATAACAAAGGGAGTTCAACTCGTGGATGGATGATGCCTTAGAGGACTGGGATGGGGAGGGTGGGGGGGGGGAGTCAAGGAAGGGAGGGAATATGGGGATATGTGTATAAATACAGATGATTGAACTTGGTGTACCTCAAAAGAAAATAATAAATTAAAACAAACAAACAAACCTGGAAGCATCCAAGATATCCTTCAGCAGGTGAATGGATACATACACTATGGGACAACCAGACAATGGAATATTATTCATCACTAAAAAGAATGAGCTATCAAGCCATGAAAAGCCATGGAGAAACCTTAGATACATATTATTAAGTGAATGACACCAATCTGAAATGGCTACATAGTGTGTGATTCCAACTATACAACATTCTGGAAAAGGCAAAACTATGAAGACGGTAAAAAATCAGTGGTTGCCAAGGGGTGGGGGTAAGAAGGGATGAATAGGCAGAGCATGGAGGATTTTTAGGGCAGTGAAACTACTCTGTATTGATACTATAATGGGTGATACATGTCACTTTAAATTTATCCAAATCCATAGAATGTACAACACCAAGAGTGAACCATAATGTAAACTATAGACTTTGGATGGTAATAATGTGCCAATGTAGATTCATCAGTTGTAACCAATGTACCACTTTGGTGGGGGATGTTGATAATGGGAGAGCCTGTGTATGTGTACGTGGCAGGGGTGGGGGGTATATAAGAAATCTCTGTACCTTTTGCTCAATTTTGCCATGAATCTAAAACTATTCTAAAAAAGAGAGTTTTATTTAAAAAAAAAAAAAAGCAAAGGAATAATAAACACAAAATCCAGGATAGGAGTTACACAGGATATGGGAGGTGGAGGGATGGGATTAACAGGGAATTTATTGTAGATATAAATTGTTGTTAATATGCCAGTTTTTCATATGGTAGAGTTTCATGGGTTTGTTATATTATTAATAAGCAAGCAAATAAGTAGGAAGTCTTACAAAGAAACATGGATGAATGTGTGTAATGAACTAAAGTTTAGAATTAATCTAACTCTGTATGCTTGAGATCCAATGCATGTATGGAAAAAGAATAACCAGTTTTTAAAATTAAATACATTTAGAGGAAAGAAAAAAATCAGGCAATTAAGCCAAGAGCCCAGTGACATGTTGAGGGCACATATGGAACAGTTACAGGGAGAAATTTTTCCCCCTGAGAATGTCATCTGTGATAAGTTTTATATTAGTGGTATGAGAAACAGGGAAACAAGAACATGTTTTGACCAAAAAGCTTTCCCCAAATTCATAACTCCTCCGGCATCCTGTAGGGCCCAGTTAAAGGAACTCGAATCAATAAACTTTCACCAATGATAAACCATCGAGCACCATCATGATTCTGGTAGCAAACACCTCTAGCTGTGCACCAAAACTTTGTGCTGCCCCCTGTGCATTGCAGAGGTGCCATCAAGTTGTGGCTGCCAGTTGGGATCTGCATGTCCCAGACCCATTTGCAGTGGTGAACAATGGAGTCCTGGCCAGTGGAATGTGAGCAGAATTGACGTCACCCACTTCTAGGCTGGCCTTATGCCTCCCGCAGGGTAGCACTCCATCCATTTTCCCCTTCCAGTTGGCTGGAATGGAGACGACCTCAAAGGCAAATGTTGAAGATGGAGGAGCTACGCTCAGGGTGGGGATGGAATGACCGCGTGGAGAGTGGCTGTCCCATGAATATGTTTACCCGCTTGCTACTGTTACATCAGTAATAGTGTAACTTATTATTGTGTTTTCCAGTATACATTTTTTGGGTGTATTTGCTATAGCAGCAAGTGTCACCCAAACCAATGCAGCCCCCAACACCTGTATTAATCGGGTAGCAGGAAATAGTAGGGACAGGAGAGGATGTGACCAGGGCATAGCAGGATGAGAACAAATTCCCAAGGCACAGAGGGACTCACTCCAGTAAAAATGACTTGGTAACCCCAACACTGAGGTCAAAATCCAATTACGCCACCATTCAGCTATAGATTGTGTAGCTTAGTAGTTAAACTCAGAGATTCTGGCATCAGACTGCCCCATTAAACTCCTGCTCATGTAACTAACTGCATGACAGGCAAGTAATTTAATCCATTTGAAACCATTTCTCATTTGTAAAATGGTGTTTGTAGCCACACTCACTTCAAGGAACTGTGGTCAGGGTTAAATGAAACGATACATGTAAAGGAGTTGGTGTAGCATTGCTTTGCTTCACTATTAAATAAATGTTGGCTGTTATCATTATTTTTAGTCTTTTTATTGCCATCGTTACAATGGCTTGTAAGTAGAGCAATCTAGAAAAGACACTGGCTAAGGAATACTCTGGAAGGGAACTATATGTACTTCCTCTTTCCTTTTTCCCAACACATTTTCAAACCTTAGCACTTATAGGCTTGTATAGGTGTAACATTTGTTGACGAATAATATTCTGTACCTTTCCAAGTCCTGTCATAGCCATTATCTCCATGAATCTTGATGCAAACCTGTGAAGTTGATAGGGATTGTTATTCCCACTTTACAAAGGCAGCATCTGAGGGTTAGTGAGGTTGAAAGTTCTCCAGGTCCCAGCCAGTCCCCGTGTTCTAAGTCTAGGAATTTTCCCACCACATCACAGTGCTTTCCTTGAGGCACAGACTTGCACGCTATCCCATTCTCTGAGGATGGAGGAATTTTATCTTGCGTGTTAGAATGTACCAGATCATCTGTTTGTAATTATTTTTTAATGAAAATTCTTTAAATTAACTTCTTTCTCAATAAATATCAACTGCTTTGAATTTCTGCCGTTTACAGCTGATCCCATTAACTCTGAATAACGGCTCATCTCCAAGTTGCTGTTTTTCTCTATTTGGCTAAAACTGCAAAAGGGCAGCCACACTGACACAATTCACAAAAGCCAACGATGACATCAGCTAGTTGGAGATCTATGCAGCAATACCCAGAAGAACCAGAGAAGTAATGAAATATATTGAGTCACTGATAAAATATTTTTATTCATTGCAGCTAAATCAAAAGCATACATGGCTTAGGATGTCAGGAAGTAGGAATTAGGCCTAACTGGTCCTCTTTAATATCCTAGCAGTTAAATATTTACTCATTGTTGACCTCCTAAGTTTGCTCATAGTAGTCTCTTAGGATCCTTTGTATTTCTGCAGGGTCAGTTGTAACTTCTCTCTTTTCATTCTAATTTCATTGATTTGAGTCCTTGCCCTTTTTTCTTGATGAATCTAGCTAAAGGTTTATCAATTTTGTTTATCTTCTCAAAACACCAGCTTTTAGATTCATTAATATTTGCTATTGTTTTCTTTGTTTCTATTTCATTTATTTCTGTTCTGTTCTTTATGATTTCTTTCCTTCTACCTGTTTGGGTTTTGTTTGTTCTTCTTTCTCTAGTTGCTTTAGGAGTAAGATTAGTTGCTTATTTGCCATTTTTCTTGTTCCTTGAGGTATGAGTGTATTGCTATAAACATTCTTCTTAGAACTGCTTTTTCTGCATCCCATAAGTTTGCTGCATCCCATAGGTCTAAACAGGTCTCGGCCAGTCTATTTTGGTCTAAGCCAATTTAAACCAGTCCTGGCTGGTCTAATCCAGTCTAAACCAATCTCAACCAGTCTAAACCATTCTAAAATGGGCTAAATAGGCCTAAACTGGTCTGGGCTGTTCTAAATGGGTATAAACTGTTCAAAACCTAACTTGGTTAGTCTAAACTGGTCTAAATTGGTCTTGGCCAGTCTAAACTGGTAAAAAGAGTTCTAAATTAGTTTAAACTGGTCTTGACCAGTCTAAACCAGTTTCATCTGGTCTAAACTGGTCTGAACTGGTTTGAACTGGTCTAAACCAGTCTAAACTGGTTTCAGCTGGTCTAAATCAGTCCAAACCAGCCTATATCAGTTTCAGTGTAAATTTGTTTCAGCCAGTTTAAAATGGGTTCAGCCAGTCTAAAAAGTTCTAAACTGGTCTGAAGCACTTGAAGCCAGTCACTGGTTTCAGCCAGACTAAACCAATCTAAACTGGTTTCAGCTGGTCAAAACCAGTCTAAACTGGTTTAAGCTTGCCTAACAAGCCTAAACCAGCCTAAACTGGTTTCAGTCAGTTTCAACCAGTTTGAGCCAGTCTAAAACAGTCTGAGCTGGTTGAGACCAGTCTAAACTGGTTTCAGGTGGTCTAAACCAGTCTGAGCCAATATAAATCAGTTTCAGCTGGCTTGAACCCATTTCAGTTGGTCTAAACTGGTTTCAGCTGGTCCAAACCGGTTTCAGCTGGTCCAAACTATCTAAACCGGTTTTGGCCAGTGTGAACTGGTTTCAGCCCATTGAAACCAGTACAAACCGGTTTTAGCCAGTCTAAACCAGTCTAAACCTCTTTCAGCCTGACTAAACCAGCCTAAATAGGTTTCAGCCAGCTTGAACAGGTTTGACCCGTCCAAAACGGTGTGAGCCTGTTGAAACCAGTGTAAACTGGTTTCAGCTGCACTAAACTGGTCTAAACCCAGTATAAACCAGTTTCAGCCAGTGTAAACCTGTTTCAGTTGGTTTGAGCTGGTCCAAACGTGTCTAAACAAGTCTGAATAGGTTTCAGCAAGTCTAAACCAGTCTAAACTAGTTTCAGCCAGTCTAAACCAGTTTCATCCAGTTTGAACTGGTTTGAGCTGTCTAAACCATTTTAAACTGGTTTCATCTGGTCTAAACCAGTGTAAACTGGTTTCAAGGAGTCTAAACCTGTCTGAACCGGCTTCAGCCAGTCTAAACCAGTCCAGAATATCATATGGTTGCAGTCATATCATATATACCATTTTCTGACTTGCTTCTGTCACAAAGTAATATGCATTTAAGGTAGCTCCATGTCTTTTTATGGTTTGATAGCTCTTTTACCTTCTTTTTCTTTGTCATATGCTCTTTTGTTAATTGTGGTTCAGACAGAGCAATATTCTAAATTTGGCATGGATTTTCTCTATCAGCTCTGCAAAATGTTAGGTACCTTTGAAAAATATTCTGACCTTGCACTGAGCAAATAGTTTGACTGACTATAGTTGGGGGGAAGATTCCAGAATGAATAAGAAGAGTTAATGTTTACTGAGCACTTACTACCTTCCAGGCATTGTTCTAAGGGCTACACTTAATTCTCTCAATAACCCAATGAGTATTAATAAATACTACACTCGTTTTACAGGTGACATTGAGTCAGAGGGTTATGAAGCTTGCCAAAAGTCACACAGCTATTAACTGATAAAGTGGAATCAACTATCAAATGTGAATACAGTATTTGCCTGTGTGTTGAGGGACACAGACCTACAAACTGATTGTTGAGCTCTAGCAAATACAAAAAAATTAACAATTAACTGTTAAATGATGCACATTGACTATAGCTGCCATCTCTGCAAAGGGCATGACTTCTACAAAGTTGCGCAGTCTAGAACCATGGGAGTTATCATTGATGCCTCTCTTTCACACCCATTAGCAAAGCATTTTTATTTTAAAAAGTAGATCTCAGATCCAGCCATGTCTCAACACCATTTTTACTTCTACCCTAAATTAGATTCCTCACTTCCATTCTTGCCCAACTACAGATTCTTCTAATGATTTATTTTACACTAAAAAATGAGGTCATATCATACATCTACTTAGAATCCTTACCATGTCCATCAAGGACCTACAGCGTCTGAGTCCTATAAATCCTTTGACCCCATCTCCTTCTTACTCCCCTCCCCCATACCAATCCAGCTGAAACAAACATGGCATGATGTTAGTATTAAATCTGGGTCAGGAATATTTATTATATTATTCTTTTCTGTATACTTCAAAGAAATCATGAATAAGAAAGGAAAAAAGAATGCAGGAATTAAGAAGGAACCAACATGCTCTTGAAAATGGATAGTTCATGTCTTACAAAAACCACTTTGGTAAGGAAATTTAGTATCCCAAAATAGCGAATAAATGAAATTCTAGTTTCATTCTACTATATGTTCCCTTAAAACATTCTTGAGATATAAGAATACAAAAGAAATCATTACCAGGGACAAGAAAACTGCACTTGTTAGAAAAGTGGTAGAATTCTTTGCTACTGCTCCCATTGAGAAGGGGGTCTAATTTCCCTCCCCTTGAACTTGGGTTGGCCTTATGACTTATTTGATCAGTAGGATGTGGCAGAAATGATGTCTTGAGACTTTCAATACTACGTCTTAGAAGCCTGCAGCTTCCATCCAGGCCCATGGAGTTCTTGAAGAAATGGTGACCAATCACCATGTAAGAAGTTCCACTAATCTGGGACCACCATGTTATGAGGAAGCGAAAGCTAGCCCCATGGAGGTGTTAAGTGGGGAAAAAAAGAGACACCTGTCCAGCCTTGAGACAATCTAGCCACCCCAGCCCAGGTGTCAGATGCATGATTGAAAAAGCTTTCTGATGGCTCCAACACTAACCACTACCTGACTGAGATCCTGAGCAAGAGCTGCCCAGGAGAGCCCAGTCAACCTGCAGAACCATGAGAGAGAAATTGTTGTTTTCAGGCCACAGTGTTTTGGAACACTTTGTTTTGCAAAAGTAAATAACTGGTTCAGGCAGGAAGAGCTAGGTTTAGCTTTTTTGAGAAGCTGAGTTGCTGGTGTCCACCAATGATGGATGTGGGGACGGCCTGCAGGCAGTGGGCACGTGGCATTAGAGCCTGGGGAGTCATCATCATACTCATGGGTGCAGTCATCTGCTTTGGCCACACCGTGCCCCAGCCCCTGGGAACACGCAATCTCGTAAGGCCAGCCTCATGAGCTCACAGTCTGAGGGGGAGGCATGGACGCAGATGCGTGCTGTGATGCAGGCGGGCAAGCCCCAGGGCTGTGAGGAGTCCAAAAAGCACCCTCTGCATGCCTGGGCAGGGGAGAGGGCTGAGAGGTGCAGAGATGCTTTTCCTGGAAAAGGGAAGAGGACTGCTTCAGTCACTTCTGAAGGGCAAATACTTGGTCTCAAGCATGGGTGCACCCTAAGGAAATAAAGACATAGACGATGGGGGTAGGTAGAATTATGGATGAGCGCCGTCATTTCCAGGGACTTGAGGTCAATAACTAGGCAAACTGCATTGCCTTGGCAACTGCCCCATCAGGTAATTTATATATTAACTCAGAAGGACACAGAAAGGACCCTCACTGCATTACTTTAAAAGCTATCAGAAGAAGAAAATAAATTAAAAGCAAAATGACATGCAAATGCATGTATTTATTTGTTCATTTAGCAATTTTCAAGGTCATAGCTCATCCTACACCTCCCTGTACTGGCTATTCTCTTACCAAAAATACAAAAGCCATGGTTTTGCTTTTTTAGAAGGAAAAGCCTATATTTTTATAGGCTTGTACTTTGGAAGTATAAGCACTTCAAAAGTGCTTGTACTTTATAACCACTCTGTGAAGGAGACTCAACTCTTCCCGTTTTGTATACATTAATACTGAAACTCAGGAAGAATGAGTGGCTATCCCATGGTCACAAGCTGACAAATGGCTGGATTTGGACTTGGATACAATTATTTACTCCTTTTACCAGGGCTTCCCCTCCTTTTGAGGAGGTTCAGTGGAAGTGGACAAAGCACACAATATGTGAGGCTAAGAAAAGACCATTGGAAAATAGTGCAATCAAGTGAAATGTGCACGAGGGAAAGACAGGCTCAGAAGTGGGATCTGGAGGAGGATGGAGGACTATTAGGGCCACCTTTGGTGGCAGTGGGTTTTGAGCCTGACTTTGTGGAAAGTAGTGAACTTGTTTTGATGGGGGTTGCATGGGCAACAGTGCAGCATTGGTTTAATGGGCACAATGGTGGCTGCATTTCATAGTTATTTTTACCAGTGGTTCTCAACTGAAGGAGATTCTGTCCCCAGGGGATATTTAGCCATGTATAGAGAGATTTTTTATTTTTACTGCTGGGAGAAGGGGCAGTGCTTCTGGCATCTAGTGGGTAGACGGCAGGCTTGCTGCTAAACATCCTACAATACACAGGACAGTTCTCCACAATGAAGAATCATCTGGCTCAAATGTCAATAGTTTGGAAGCTATATAGGTGGAGAAGTCCTGACCTACACATATATAACACATTATACTAGAACTTTCAAAAGAAATACAACAAATAGGGTGTATATGTGTATATCTGTATATCTAGAGAGAGAGAGAGAGAAGGAGAAAGACAGAGAGCACCATCTGCTCATCACATGACAGGCCAATAATCTGGAGATGAGGCATTGAGGCAAGGAATAGGGTTATTCAGAAATCCAGCAGACTGAGAAGATGGCAGACTAGAGTTCCCCAAACCATCTTATTGGGGTCTGGATGCAAGTTTCTCTAATAGAACAGAGAGGGGGGCAGAAGTGAGGAAGTAAAGCAAAAAGGCCATAAGTCTTGCAAGATATCTCCTGGTTTTGGCCATCCTCGGGGAGGGGTGTGTTAATTTCTTCTTTTCTGCAGCCATTCACAGGTGGGCAGGGTCAGGGTGTTTCCTGTGAGCTGAACAAAAGCACTTTAGTTTAACATTCAGGCGGAGGCCAGGCTTCCCTGAGGCAGGCCATCATGTACGCCTGTAGCTATAGACAGAACAAAGGCAAAGGAAAGCAAAGGTCAAAGGAGAAGAAACAGATCCAACACAGAGTCCGATTTTGTTCTTCCCTGTGACCTTATAGTCTTTAAGTGACTGGATGAGGCCCCCACGTTATGGAGGGTAGTCTGCTTTCCTCAGAGTCTACTGATTTAAATGCTAGTCACTTCTTAAAAAATCCCTTCACAGCAACATCTTGATTAGTGTTTGAGCAAAGGACAGCATAGCCCAGCCAAGCTGACATATACAATCCATCGTGGCATACATTTAACCTTCAAAACCCTGGGAGGCAAAGTTTTTATCCTTATTTCAAAGATAAAGGAATTAAAATTCAGAGAAATTAATGGATTTTCCTCTGTTTGCACAGCTAATACTACTAACAGTTACTCTATCTGGAGCACTTACTGAGAGCAGATGCTGTGTTAACAGCTCTAGGTTCTTCATCCAATTGAGGAAGCCACTACTAGTTTTACTACCTCCATTTCATAGATGAGAACACTGGGGCACAGAAATACATTGTAAATTGCCCAGAACAAAATAGTTTTTAAGCAACAGAGCCAGAATTTGAAGCCAGGCAGGCTGGCTCCAGAGCCCATACCCTAACCTGTGGTCCTCACGCAGAGTCATCAGGAGGGCTAACTGAAACCGGCTGCTAGGCCTATCCAGTTAACCGGGGATGGGCCCAAGGATTTGCATTTCTAAGAATCTTCCAGGTGATGCTGATGTGACAGGCCTGAGGACCATACATTGAGAATCCATGCTGTAAACACTGTGCTGCTTCAAGTATTGATGAGCAGGACTGGGCCAAAGTGCATATATTCCACAAATATTCCTGAGCCCCTTCTAAACATCAGGTGTAAGCAGTTCTGGTCACTGATTCTGGTGTGTCAGGGCTCCTACATCTCCAAACAACGATCTAACACCACTGGGTGGCCTACAATCCAACTCAGTTCTGACACCATCTACTTGGAGAGGCGTCAGGTCCCACAGGTTAAGGGCTCAGTCCCTCAACTCCCCACGCCCACTTCAGAGCCCAATCACAAGTCCAGATTTGTGACTGAACAGCTATAAATCAGAGGTTCTCACTACCCTCTTGTCGGGTTTGATTAATTTTCTAGAATGGCAGAATTCAGAGAAACATTTTACTTACTAGATGACTGGCTTATTATAAAAGGATATAACTCAGGAACAGCCAGATGGAAGGGATGCACAGGGCAAGGTGTAGGGAAAGGGCGTGGAGCTTCCATGCCCTCCCCAAGTATGAGCATGCCACTCTCCCAGCATCTCCACCTGGTCACCAACCCAGAAGCTCTCCAAACCCAGTCCTTTGGGGTTTTGATGGAGGCTTCATTACACAGGCATGATGGATTAAGTCATAGGCCAGGGCGCTTGATTCAACCTCCGGCCCTCTTTCCCCTCCTGGGAAATCAAGGAATGGGTCTGAAATTTCCAACTCTCTATTCATAATTGGTTTCCCTGGCAACCAGCCCCCATCTTTAGGCATTTTCCAGAAGTTACCTCAGTAACGTAAAACCAATTATGGTGGAAAGGGGCTTAATATGAATAGTAGGACACCCATCTAACCTTGATGGCTCTGAAGCCATCTCAGAAAATGAGGACCAGAGACTGAATATTGTAACAAAAGATGCTCTCATTGCTCTTATTTCTCAGGAAATTTCCAGGGTTTTGGGAGCTGTGAGCCAGGAACCATGGACCAAAATACATATCCACTATAACATAGTATCACACCAGGTGATAGAGATAAAATGATGACCAGGCAGTCATGGTCCTGCTTCATGACTTCTCCAGGGCCTGGAGAATAAGTCTGTTGAACAGAAAGAGACCTGGTTGTGATGGGGAACCACTAGGAATGGGAGGTGCTCCCAGCACGAGCCCCTCCCCTGGGCATGGGCCAGGGAAGACACCCCAAAAGAAGCAGAGGGCTAAGCTGGGATCTGAGGGAGAAGCAGGAATTAGGGGATTCTAAGGAGGAGGGGAAGCATGTCCAGGGCAGGGAAATTACCAGGTACCTGCAGGGGCCCAGAGGGCAAGGCAGTGCTTCACATTGGGGGAACTGAAGGCAGTTCAGAAGCTGTCACAGTATTTTGCCTATATCTCCTTGGCACCTCATCATACAACCTGTACCATACATCTTCGGGGGGCCTCATCTTCCTCATCTGAATAATAGAAACGAAATACCATATTTCATATTTCAAATACCATATTTCCTGGATTCAAAATGCACTTGCCAACCCCCAGCCCCATTTTAACTTTCATATAATCAGGATGGGTGTTACTATGGATTTGTACCTTTCCTGCGGTTGTTTGTTTGTTTGTTTGTTTTCCTCTCTTCCCTGAAAGCTATTGGGCTACTGAGGGTGGCCCAGGATTAAGAAAAGTGGAGTCACTTTTGCCGTAACTTTCTCCTAGGGTCACAAGAATACAGGACTATGAAAATGAGGTCAAGGTGCACAGAGGCTCTCAGCATCACCTGGGGAGCTTTGCAACTCTACCCGTTCCTTGGCTCCATCCCCAGAGATTCTGATGTTGTTATCTGGAGGAGGATCCTGGTGGGAAATTTTGGAAACCCAGGTGATTCTAATGCACAGTGAAGGCTGAGAACTGACACCACCTGATCCTGCAGCAAGGGTCCGATAACTACCATCTGTGAGCCTAATCGGACTCTATTTTGTTAAAGTTTTATTGAAACACAGCCACACCTGTACATTCACATACTATCTAGGCTGCTTTTTCATCACAATGGCTCATGGAACAGTTGCAGTAGAGACATTAGGACCTACAGAGTCTAACCTGTTTACTCTGTGGCTCTCTACATAAAACTTTGCCAACCTCTGCCAGATACATTGCTACTCAGAGTGTGGTTCTCAGCCCAGCAGTGGCGGCAGGAGCAGAGCGCCATCAAAGCCGGCTGGAATGGCAGAATCCTCAGCCCCGGTGAATCAGTCTGTAGTGTAACAGGATCTCCAGGCAGTGTGTGTGTACATCAACGTTTGAGAAGCCCCGCCCAGTGCCCTCTGACTGCTGCCATTCTTTCCGGCCACTGTTTTGCCCTCTACCCTTCCCCCTGCTCAGTCCTCATCCTCCGGGTCTTTATTGCCATGCTCTTTCCTCAGGGAGATCCTCTCTTGTCCTCAGAAATTAGATCTCCTTTGTGGTTTTTCTCCCATGGCACCTTATTATTTTTCTTCATAGCGTAAAACCTTCGTTTGAGTGTTTATCTCATAAATGTCTGTCCCCCTGCTAGACCGGAAGCTTCACAAGGGTGGAGGCTGGGTCTCAAGGCATGAGAAAGAGCTCAGAAGGGTACAAATCACTCTGGGTGGTGCTTCCAAGAGGAGGTAATGGAAAGAGGAATGCAGGCACCCTTGGAAGTGACCTGGTGGGTATAAACCAAAGGAATGTCACTCACCATCTGGTTCTGTAAGGGTTAAGTCATTAGCCACTGCAGTTGCTGACCTACAGTACAGTCTGAAAGGAGTTCAAGGATGAAGAACAGGATGAGGCACTCTGTGCTTTGGGAAAACAGGTCAAACAGGCCCTTAGATATATTTCAGGAGAAATTTTCATGAACCCAGATCCTTGCATCTTCCCATACTCGGAAAAGCACTAAAATCACTAACTGAAATATCTGTTCCTCAGGACTAGCAGGAACATTCTGCCCAGGTGCGTGCTGGCTTGCATGTACTCTTTGGCCAAAATCACACATATACTGGCTCCACCCCTAACCCCCACCTCATCAAAGAAGTTCCTTAGAGCTACTGAGAGGCTATCTCCCAGGCTATAGTCCTCAGTAAGACACTGAATAAAACTCAACTCACAGCTGTTCCATTTTGTGTGTGTGTGTGTGTGTGTGCGTGCGTGCGTGTGTGTGTGTGTGTGTGTGCGTGTGTTTCCCAGTCAACATGGAAAAGAACAGAACCAATTACTGTGCAGATCAGGAAGGGTGCAGTGTAGAAGCTCCTGGATGATGAGCAGCTAGGTTAGATCTAATTTCCTCTTTTTGTATTCTGGAGTTAAATATTAGTATTCAAAAAATATTAATATTCAATCACACAGAAACATTGAAGTGCTTTGGTAAAGCTCCACAGAGTAAGGATCCAACTTTACCAGCTGTTCATTAAATGAAATATATATATATATATATACACACACACATATACATATATATACTCAGGAATTTAATTAGAAAGGCAGAAGTCCAAGGATGTGATCATTGCTTGAGAAAGTTACATTTCAGGCAGCTTTTCTCTTCCAAGTGAACCAAGGAAACTCTTAATTGCCTTCTATTCTTTCTCCCCCTCTTCATCAGAGCTTGTCTCAACTGATTTTGTTTTTCCAAAATGCCCTTGGGGAGTGAGCATTTTTGAAATGGCTAACTTCTTGTGTGAAGATTAAATACCCCAGCTGCTCTTGTCTGAAGCTGTAGTGTTTTTTAAAACAAAGCATAAATCATATGGCTTAGGGTGACCTTCCAGTCCTGTGCTTAACACTCACCAATAGTGAGGTAAAAAGATACAAATGAATTTATTTACAAAACAGAAACAGACTCATAGACATAGGAAACAAACTTATGGTTACCAAAGGAGAAAGGGGTTGCAGGGGGAGGATAAATTAGGAGTTTGGGGTTAACATACACACACTACTGTACATAAAACAGATAACCAACAAGTATCTACTGTATAGCACAGGGAACTATGCTCAATATTTTCTAATAATCTATAATGGAAAAGAATCTGAAAAAGAAAGAATATATATATTCATACATATATATATATATATATGAATCACTTTGCTGTACACCTGAAACTATTACAACATTGTAAATCAACTACACTCCAATAAAAATACAATTAAAATAAATAAACAAAAAACAGTGAGATAAGATCAATGTTTTTTTTTTCTGGAGAAGAAAACAAGCTCAAAGAAAGAAAGAAATGTCACAGATTCAAGTGTCTGTGACACAAAGGTGTTTAGGACAATGCCAGCTGCCGTTTGTGTTGAGTCGCCCACTAGGACTATTTGAAGTACATTTTGGTAATCCCTTCCTCCCTCAAATAAAAGAGTATAGAGTTTGGAAGGGAATCCCCAGCAAAAGGGAAAGTAGCTTGTATGAGGAGTGTAGAGACCAGGGTTCTAATCCAGACCCAGAGACCTCAGGCCAACCTTTCAACTTAAACTCTCAGAGGTTCATTTTTCCCATCTGTAACCTAGGTGGCTTTAATACCCTCTCTTATCCACTCATCTACTTACACGAGGCCCTGTGCAGGCAGCAGGTGGGCGGTGAAGAGTAAAGCCAGCTGTGGTCTTTGTCCTTACGCATCTTCAATCCACTGAGTGAGGGAGCAACGTGTTTTTGAAAGGATGACATGGATAAGTGCAAAGTTGTAGCCGTGTTACATGCTGTACAGGAGAGGTTTCCCTAAGGTTCCTCAGCCCATTCAGCAGTGAGTCCAGGCAACAGTTACCTGCTAATCTAACCACTTCTCACCACCTCCCACCCAGGTCCATGCCACCATTGCTTCTTGCCTGGATTATGACACTAACAAATCTCCATGCTTTGACTCTTGCCCTTCTGAACATATCCTTCAGGCATTAGTCCGAGTGACCTTTGGAGACCATAAACTTGATCAATATCCCCATGTTCAAAATCTCCAATGACTTTCCATCAGGCTTAGATTAAATTCCAATATCGCATGCATGGCCCACAATCTCCAGGACACGGGCCATGCCGCACAATCTGATCTCATCCTCTGTACACTCCCTCTCACTCCCCACCTCCTCCAGCCACACTGGCCTCCTTGCTTTTCTGAAGCCAGCTTTGTTCCTGCCTGGAAATTTCCTTTCCCCCCAAGCAGACTCGTTTTGCTCCCAAGTTCACTCAGGTTTCTGCTCAATGTCAGCTCCTCAGAGACACCTTCCTGACCACCCCATCCAAAATAACCTCCCACTTCCTTGCTGTCAGCCACTACACCATTAAATACCCCTGTTTTCTTCTCCAGCATTTAACACACATTTGTTAACTTTATTATTTATGTCCTGCCTGGAGGTGGGGCTCTTCCCATCTTGTTTCCCAGCACCTAAAATAAGGCTTACACATAAAAAGATACTCAATAACTATTTGTCGAATTATTATATACTGGGATGACATGTAATAAAGAGAACTGATTAACTCGGAGGTCCGGAAAGGCTTTCTTAAGGGACTGCTATTCAAGGTGTTATCTGGAGGAATGGTGAGAGTCAACTGGGCCAAAAGGAGTGTGGTGTGTCAGGAGGGAGGAGTGCTCGTGTCAAGGTCCTGTGGCAGAAAGAAGAACAGAGTGGTCATGGAAGCTAAGCAAGTCCAGTGTGACTAGAACACAGAGTGAAGTGGAGCATGGCACTTGTCGAGGCTGGAAAAAAAGTAGCCAGGCCGTGTGTACTTTTCAGGACCTATTAATGATTTCTGTCTTTATCCCAAGATTAATGGGAAGTCATTGAAAGATTTTAATTGTGGAGAAGGATCGGGGAAGAACCAATCACTTTTGTTTACAAAACATACTTGAAATGATTTGTAAGACCCGTTTTTGCTCTGAAATTTTTGAATCCTACAAAAAGTCAAACAGCAAAATGAGAATGAACTTTTGAAATATTAATCAAAGTCAATTTCTGTTTCCCTGAGTTTTGTAGCTACTCCACGTCACCACTTTGAGACTTTATGTTCATGTGGAGTTTGGCACTCCCCCCCTCCCCCGCATAATAGTGAGTCAAAATTTCCTTTTACTCTGTAAAACCTGACTTCTGAACTATTATTCCGACTGTGCAGCGATCTAAGTAGAGCATCAGCATTAGAATCTTCTAGGCTTTAGAAACATGCACTTTTTAGCTGACCCAGCAGAATAGGCAAGTCAAGGCCTGGGTTTTAGCACATCATGAATTCAAAACCCCCACGGGCCAGTGGTGATTTTGAGCAATTGAGGCATCTTGAAACCTCAGACCCTCGTCTGTGAAAGGAGGATAACAATGGTACCACTTTCCTCACTGGGTTGTTGTGGATTAAATGTGATAATGTATATAAAGTGCTTAATAAGTGATGAGGTAATTGATGTAGAGTATTGGGGTAGTCAAAGATCCACTTTGTGAAAAAAATCTGGAGTTGACCATCTCTTTCTACCTGGGTGGTTCTAGCCTGGTTACCTATAGTTCCTGGATGAAGCTGGTGGCATGGCTAGAGCTCCGCATGCAGGGCACAATCTCCTTTCTCAGTGGGCACTTATAGACATGCAAATATGGAATTACAACCTCTCTTTTGGTGTCCACTGTGCTACCCTACTCAATCCCTTTGATAGCTGCTGATTGAGATGACAATGGAATATCTATGCCTAACTGCAACTTTCTCTATGAAGAAATTGAAAGAACTGATGGAGAAACAAATGAATAAAATAAATGAAGAGATAAATGAAAATCCTCAAGCTTTGGGGAGAAAAAAATCATCTAAAGTATTTTGCATCTAGGGATACATAACTATGGATTTATGACGTGGGTCTCAAATGTAGACAATACTGTCAACCATTGATTTACCTATTTCTCTTAGTACAATGATTGCTAATTACAAATGACTAAGTGGGCCTGATTTGGGGAATATGTAGACACAAAGGGCATTTACAAACTTTGTGTGTCAGAGTGGGGTGGGCATCCCTGGCCCAGTGAACTTGAAAACTGGATTGCCAGAGACTTAGGTAGGTGTGCCAGAGCAGTAACTTATCAAATAACAACTAAAAGTCTTCTTTAAAAAACCAAAAATAGAGCTACCATAATATATATATATATATATATATATATATATTTCAAATTATAGTTTTCTCCAGATATATGCCCAGGAATGGGATCCCACTCCTGGGCATATATCTGGAGAAAACTATAATATGAAAAGATACATGCACCCCAGTGTTCATAGCAGCACTATTCACAATAGCCAAGACATGGAAGCAACCTAAATGTCCATTGACAGATGAATGGATAAAGAAGATGTGGTACATATATACAGTGGAATATTACTCAGCCATAAAAAGAATGAAATAATGCCATTTGCAGCTACAAGGTTGGACCTAGAGATTATCATACTAAGCGAAGTAAGTCAGAGAGAAAGACAAACACCATATAATATTACTTATATATGGAATCTAAAAAAATTATACAAATGATATTTACAAAACAGAAATAGACTTACAAACATAGAAAACAAACTTATGGTTACCAAAGGGGAAAGTGTGAGTGGGGGGGGGAGGGAGATAAATTAGGAGTTTGGGATTAAAATATACAAACTACTATATAGAAAATAAAAAACAAGGACCTATTGTATAGGACAGGAAACTATACTCAATATCTTGTAATAACCTATAATGGAAAAGAATCTAAAAACTCTATACATATGTATGTATGACTGAATCACTTTGCTGTACACCTGACACTAACACAACATTGTAAATCAACTATATTTCAATAAAAAAATCAAAAAATAAAAATTAAAAATAAAAGTCTTGAACATGTGCAGACAGCTCTTGGAGGTGCTATTATCCAAATTTTCACCCAAATTATGTGCTTAACCGTTCCCCACTGCTAAAATCTAAAAGGTTTTTTGCCTTAATCATTGACCAGTGTGGGTCTGTTAATTTATTCAGTGCTTGCCTCTACCCAGTTAAATCACCTACAAATGTGCATCTGGGTTTGTCAGCATTTTCACAAGTTCCTGGAAGCCCCAGAATGAGCTGCTTAATGGTGTGTTTCAGAACGATGACAGAAGAGCTGGAGAAGGGGGAACCTGAGGAGAAACTGCAGTGGAGAACAATTTATTAAGGCAAAATTCTTGGAAAAAGCTCCTCAGTTTAGAAACTGAATTCATGGCATTAACCCAGGAAATGCAGATGTTGAAGCTGGAGGAGAAGAAGGATTATTTGGAGGAAACTGTGTGAGGGACTTAGATCCCATTATATGTTATTATATCACTTACATTTCCAAACACACACTCCACGCAAGGTTTGAAAGCAGGATACTTTTAGCTACATGGCTTTCCTCCCCTGGGTTCCACCCAATGCCCCTCTATCAGAATACCCTTCAAGCTTAGGCATCCTGGAATGTGGGCTTTACCATCTGACAACATCACAGGGTCAAGTCAAGCATAACATTTATCTTGATGAATCTAAAAGAAAAACCATCTATTCAGCACTAACTAACCAAATCCTCTCAATCTCTGTGTTTGGATATGATTTCTACTTCAGATGTGAAAATGAAAGTTCATAGAGCTATGAGACTTGCCCTTGGTCATCAGCTAGTAAGGAAGCTGATTTCAGTTCCTTTATTCTGCAGTAGATAATTATTGAGCATCTACTATATGGTTAGCACTGAGGATAGCCTGGTGAACATGAAAGACAAAGAAACCACACTTCAGTGGGAACTGTGGGAGCCCAGGGTACAGTGGGGACTCAGGGCAAAGTACCTTACCTAGTAGAGAGGGCTCAGGAAAACTTTCCCAAGGAATGGACATGTTAGCTGAGCCCTAAAGGGAGAGAAGGAGTCAGCCAGATTTAGAGTCCAGAGAATACTATTCTAGGTAGAGGAAATTCCAAATGCAAATGGCAGGAGGTGGGAGAGAACAAGGTCTCCTTAAAGACCCAAAGGATTGGCACTGGTGGCAAAGAAATAGAAAGGCAGGAGAGGTGGATAAAGGTTGGATGGTAGGAGCATTTTCAACCATGATAAAGATTTTGGATTTTATCCAAAGGCATTGGAGAATTTTAAGCAGAGGAAGGTATGAGCAGACAGTTGTAGGGAATTCACTCAAAGATGAAATATGGAAAATGCTAGAAGAGGAGCAAGACTGGAGCAGGGAGATGGTCTAGGAGGCAGTTGTTGTCTGGGTGAAAAAGAAAATGGTGTTTGGGGACCCAGGAGCAGATGATGGGGAGAATGAAGAGGAGTTTGCAGAAATCAGTAGGAAATGAAATTGTAGGATGTAGAAACCGATTGGATAGGATTGTTGACAAAGGCTAGGGAGAAGGACAGGGCTTCAAGGATACTTTGGTGGAAGATGTTCAGGTGTCTGTGGGCAGTTAGATGTCTGGGTCTGAGTTCCGAGGAGAGGTCTGGCCTTGGGGTGGGGGGTGGATTAGGAAGTAATTGGTAAACGTGATGGTAAATTTTATGTGTTAACTTGACTGAGCTAAAGGATGGTAAAACGTTATTTCTGGGCGTGCCTGTGAGGGTGTTTCCAGAAGAGGTTAGTATTTGAATTGACAGAATGAACAAAGAAGATGACCCTCACCAAGGCAAATGGGTATCATCCAATCCACTGACAGCTGGAGTAGAGCACAAAGGCAGAGGAAGGGTGAAACTGATCTCTCTGCTTGAGCTGGAAAGGCTGCTTACTTCTATTTATTTATTTATTTATTTATTTATTTTTGTTCCATTTATTTATTTATTTATTTATTTATTTATTTATTTATTTATTTATTTTTGCCTGTGTCAGGTCTTAGCACGTGGGATCTTTCATTGCAGCATGTGGGCTTTTCTCTAGTTGTGGTGTGCGGGTTTTCTCTTCTCTAGTTGTGGCGTGCAGGCTCCAGGGTGCATGGGCTCTGTAGTTTGTGGCACATAGGCTCTCTAGTTGAGGTGCGAGAGCTCCGTAGTTGTGGCAGGCGGGCTTAGCTGCTCCACGACATGTGGGATCATAGTACCCTGAGCAGTGATCAAACCCACGTCCCCTGCATTGGAAGGAGGATTCTTTACCACTGGACCACCAGGGAAGCCCCAGTCCATTTGCTTCTGCCCTTAGACACTGGGATTCTTGAGTCTCAGGCCTTCCGACTCAGACTGATGACACTACTGGCTTTCTGGCTCCCTGGCTTGCAAGTGGCAGATCACAGGACTTCTCAGCCCCCATAATCATGTGGGCCAATTCCTATAATAAACATCCTTTTATACATATCTCTCCATAGCCTACTGGAGAACCCTACTGCAGTAAAAGAAATGATGACTGAAGCAATGGGGGATAGGAACACCCACCAGAAATACTGAGAGGCGGGTTCCATCCTTACGGAGCATGTGTTTGGGCCGCTTCTCATAACCTGCGCTATTTCTCTAATGATGGTCTCTCACTGAGCCCTTGCCGATGTCTTCCTCCACATGCTCCTGACACAGTTCTCAGAGACTTGATGGGAATCCAGGATCAGGTCATAACCAACAAGCCAACTGACCCAGACACAAGTGCAACAGCACTGGCTGGGGACAAAATTCTGTTCTCCAGGGTGGAAAGCAAGAATTTCGTTCTTGATTCACTTTTTGGCTAGAACGGAATCTTCAAGATACTTAGAGCCAAAGCACTGCCTTTACTGAAATAGTTGGCAAGCTCATGGTAGGTTGGGTTCCCCCAAAGCAGACTCAAGACAAGAATGTGTGCCATCAGTTTACCGAGGAGAGGATCCCCGGGAGCACTGGCAGAGGGGCAGGGAAGTGAGATGAGGAGTCAGCGAGAACTGTGAATGAGCAAGTGGGCTGGCATTCTGGGCAGCTGGAGAGCATCCCCTTGGGCACCCCTGCAAGAACGTAAAGATCACACCTCAAGAGTGGCCTCCCCCAAGGTGTGAGCAGGCTGAGATACTTATTCACCAGCTTGCATCTGCGATTGGGTGGGGGGTTGCTCCCAGGGGCGTTAACTCCCAGGCCCCTCTAGCCTACTTCACGTGAGCCAGCCGTGCTCCCAAGGCCAGAGAAAGCCCACAGGCCTCCACGGGTGCTTGAAGTAAAAAGCCTGCCGTGAGAACTGAAACGGTGAATGCAGAAGGAATGCAGACAGGGCTCTGATATCCTGGGCTGGCCAGCAGAGGAGAGAAAAGCCTGGGCATTGGGGAAATCTGCTACAACATATAACACCATCTGCCCTGTATTACAGTCCCAGAGAAATACGTAAGGGAATGTGATGGGTTACAGTGTTAGCCACACCTGCTGGCTTACGGCAAGGTCCAGGCACCGAACGATGGCACGTGGGCCATTTGAGACCCTGCGGGATTTTTTTCCACCAAACAAAAACAGCCAAATGTGACTCTGACTTGCTCATGGTCTTCAAAGTTCTATTGTATTTGGACTCATGCAATGGAGACTTTCAGTCACCATGTCTTGCCAAATGTTAATCAAGTTGTTTTTGAAGGGTTCAATAAGTGATTAGCTTATGGGTTTTCAAGCCAACACTAATGCCTTTGCCAGCTAGCTCTGGCAAAATCTTCCCCCTCTAAAGTTTAGGATACAGTACTTAAAGCATTACAAAACACGGCAGTCAAATTGATACCCCAGCCTTCATTATCAATGGTGAAAGAATGGTTAATGCATATTTATTCTCTCTTTGTGACTTGAGGGGAATGCTGAAGCTTAAGATGGAGTCGGTTGGTAGGCTTTATTTTTCCTCTCTCCACTCCACCTTTTGAGCATTTGGGGGAAAACTTTCTCTTCCTGGCAAAATTAAATCAGCAAATTCCCTGAGGCTTGTTATTTAGAATCACAAAAAGTGCTAGCTTTTACGGGTATCTCAGTCTATCAAAATGACTCATAAAGGTGAGATTTAGAGTCTATTTCTTCCTTTAGCAAATGCAAGGAGGAGGTGATACCACCTCTTTTATCTTGTCTGTATTTTCTAAGTGCAACTGCTCCAGATTTGCATGAAAAGCATACTTCAGCCAGGCTTTCACAAGTCATTTGAATTTTAAGTCATTTTAAGTCATTCATTTATCAAATATTTGTTGCACACCAACTAAGTGCCGGGTACTACGGAAACACGAGGGGTATGAGAGCCACAGGAGATCTTTTCTTCTGCACACGGTTTATGTTAGCCAGACAGTACCCATTTTTATTCATGGTAACCTCTTCCAAATTTCCCTGTCAGCACCTTGAAGTCACCCCAAGGAAAGACAGGTTTGGAAGGAGGGTGAGGAATCTGGAGGGGAGTGAGACCAAGTCTCTCTAACTACTGTTTCTTCATTTAAAAAGTTTGGCCTTTATTGTTCCATAAAGTATCCTCTATGCCTTCTAAATTCTCCATTCCCTTGGAGAACCGAAGCATGTTTTGCGGGCCTTTATTTTAAAATTCTGAAAATGTAAATCTAATACCTTTCTGCTGAAAGTAGAAAGATATTTTTGTTATCGCAAAACCATTATCCAAAGAAACTAAAACCCTGAGTGTACTTTCCAAAGCTGCTGACCTGCAGGAACCATCTGACTTCTCTAGAACGAGAAGCACATTAGCACCAGGACAAATACTCAGTAGGTACATATGGTTACCATCACGACTGTCATAATGGACAGCACGTGTACAAAATAGTCTCCCCAAGCTGTAAAGCGGAAGATACAAAGAGACACGGAGTGCAATCAGAATAGCCACCACTCCCAAACATCTCTTCCAGGACGGCTGCACGCCTGAGTGACGGGTCTTTCCTTAAATGATCTCTATGAACTGGAACGCTTTCAGGGGAAAGGGGAGATTGCAACGTTGGGCGCGTTATGAATTTCTGGAAATCATGTTATACTCCATGGAAACAAGGTATTTCAGTGAGGTCAAAACACAGACTAAATTTGGGCTCTATGCTTAATGAATTACTGGGAACACTTCTATGTTGACCGTTAAGAATTACCACCACCATCACTATCGCCTTTCTTTATCGAGCACGTATGTCTGGCATCTTATAAAGAGCTTATTTTTTTATTCCACGTCCCTTTGAGGTAGGTAGGTGTCACTGCCTGTGACAGGTGAGAAAAGACTCAGACAGGTTAAGAGCATGTCCAATCTCTTCTGTAACTTGAACATAGACCCGTTTTCAGGGCAAAGCTAACCGACTGACTTCCTTCTTTAAAAAGCAACGACAACAAACAACAACAAAAAGGTCAGGACAGGAGAAAAAAGACTTTGGCCAACTTTTGATCACTCTGGAGAAGTCATATTCATGACACATAAAAGTAGAAGTACAGAAAATCTAATCTTTGTACTTTTTTCCTGGGACTGTGAGAATAAGTGGCTTGTGGTTACAAATACACCCTTGTTAGTCAGGACCACTTGTATTTATTTGCAGATGGTATACTGGCAATCACATATTTTTGAGAAATTCCAGGGACAGTAGGTATTTACTGACAGGAAAATATTTCAGTCATTTTTAATATCATTATATTAGCAGGACTACATAGCATACTGTGTATACAGATGAATAAATAATGCACCAACTTTTATTCACAATGCTTATAATCTGACCTTCATTTGGTAACTTAATTAGCTGTTCTTAGCACTGTCCATGCAAATAGGTAAATAAATAAATTCTTTCCTGATAAACATTCTAAATATTCAAACTTTCCTGAAATTTGGACTATCTGAAGGGGATGTGAAAAGTGGAAGTTGCAAGTATATTTAACAACTGTCTTTTTTTGAGAATTGTTTCACAAAAAGATTTAGTAAAGGTAGATGATTTTTATTACTAAAAAAAAAAAAGGCTAAAGATGATTCTCCAAGGAGTGCTTCCCGTAAAGTCTTTTATGGACATCATAAACTTTGATTTCACACTGCACAATGTCCAAAACACACAGCCGTTTGAGTGGAAGATAAGCTTTCTTTTCAGGTTTCCCTCTGCACTTCTAATATTTTGGAATAAAGTGAGGAAGGATAGAGAGAGAAAGCAGACAACTTCTTTTATAAAGGAAAAACCTTGAAGGTCCACGTATTTTAAAACACTTTATTCAGACAATGCCATACTGGAAAGTTTTATATTAAAAATAGTACTCATCAAACAGATCCTTCTTTAAAAAGCAGTGTGATTGCAGATTCTGTAACCGTAGAAATTCTTAACAAAAGACATCCAATATCCTTCCTATCTTGAGTCTTTCGATTTTCATAGACATCTCAGTTACTCCTAATCAACATCACCACCCTTTCCCCTATGGAAACTTTTCCCCCAACTGGCAAAGATCATCTTTAAATATTTACATAGAGTAGACTTCTAAAAAGAGAAATGAGAAATCTTTATCACAAAAGGACACAGAAGAGAAGAAATCACTTTCTAGCGCCAGTTCTTGCCTCTTCCCGCCGGCATCCCCTCCCCCGCCCCACCCCCCCCCACCCCCCCCATCGAAATCACTTGTACAGTTGACACTGAACTAAGTAGCTGAGGTTCCACTCATTGCAGAATGTCACTGGGCATTCATAAAAGGGCGGATTTTTTCTGCCTTCTCCCCTCCCTTCAGCTAACAATAAAACTCCAACCATCTTTAATAAATTTGGGTGATTGCAAGAGCAAAAGCACACGCTGGGTCTGGACTGGCTTGGGAGGGACTTTTCCTGACCCCGGCTGGTTAACCTCATTCATCGGTTCCCTGTGCCGTCCTGAGTGCCTGCCACACTCCAGGCCCTGTGGTGGGCCTGGGGACGCGGTGTTGAGAGAGGCAGCTTTCAGCCTTCGAAGCTCTCGCGAGTGCGCTGGGGGACACGGAGCCCGGAGCAAAGAGTGACCAGAGTGTACTGTGGACTCTCCAAGAGCAGAATGAAGGGAGCTCAAAGAAAGGCGCAGTGAGGGCAGCTAAGGCTGCCTGGAGGAGGTGAAAAACAGAACGAGGCGGTTTGCAGCCTCTGACATCCCTCTCCCTTCACCGGGGTCCTCACGCCGCCCCCTGCTTACGGCGCGTCCCTCCCTTGCAGCCACTGACCACTTGCAAACCTGGTTCTGGCTCCAGCTCTGGCCGGCTCCATCACTTACCTCGGGGAAACGTCCACGCGACCCCCGGCCCTGCACTTCCCAAGCCCCCCGGCGGGCCTCCTCTCAGCGCACAGAGAAGAGCGCAGCGCAGCTCACCGCCGGGAGCGCAGCTCCGAGTGCCGCCGACTGGGGAGACCGTGGGGACCAAGGGGACCGTGGAAGGGACGGGAGGCGGCGCGGGCAGCCTTTGGCCTCCCGGTGTCCTGCAGGCGGGCGGCAGCGCCCAACCCCTCCTCGCCGCTATATAAACGCTTCTCCCCGCCCCGGGCCGACCCTTCCCCGCCCCGGCGGCCCCGGCCCAGCGCGCGTCCCCAGGGAAGGGGGCGCAGCCGCAGGGAGGTGATGCAAGCGGGTTGGGGATTTCCTGGGGGCTCCGCCTGCCCCGCCGGCTTCTTCCCTACATGAAACCTCTAGCTTCGGCTGCGGACACGGGAGGAAACTGAGGGCGGGGAAATTGGGGCGCTCGAGGTGCGCGCCTTGTCCGCGCCCAACAGACGGGCAGGGCGCGCGCTTCGAGGTGCAGCGAAGACCAAAGCTCTGCTCGAACTGTTGGAAGAGCAGTCTCTTGGCGGCTTTGTGTTCTGGGATTTTCTCGCAAGGGAGCCAGAGAGTCTTCGGGTGATGGGAACTGCTCCCTCTTGCCTCCTCATGATGGAGGCCCAGGGCCACTGGGGTCTCCACTTGGAATTCAGGGTCCAGAGGAGGGTATTCTTGATTCTACTGTCTACTGACCTTTTCTCGCTGACTGTGCATTCATTTGTCTCTCCGTGTATTTGTTTCACAAATATTTGAGCACTTAGTATGTGCTACTAATTAGGTGCTTGGGATACAAGACCAAGTCCGGCTCTCAGCTCGAAGTCTCATTGGGAGACAATGGAAGCAGGAACCAGGGTGGTAATTGCTCGATGGGGCAAGCGTGGCCGTGAGAACACTGGAGAAGGGATCCTAATTCAGCCTTGGAAGGCAGAAAGAAGCTTCCTTGAGGAAAATAAATTCAAACTAAAATCTAAAGAGTGAGGTAGCCATAAACGCGGGGGGAAAGAGGGTCCCAGGCAATGGAACAGCAGCTGCAAAGACTGGGAAGACAGAGGAAGCCCTGTCCTTCTTCACAGGAACTAAGAGTGTTTTTAAAAGCTTGCTATTTACTGTCATCCTAAGTAAAGGGAAAAAAAGTTTTAAATCTAAAGAAAGACAAACTTCTGAGGGGTGGAATTGGGATTGAATGAAGGCAGTGTAGCCCGGGAGAGTGCTTTTATAGCACGGAGTGTCCACTTGGCAAGTTGATAAGCTCGAAACAGAGATGGTTCCCATAGAATGGGGATTCCTCCGGAATCTGGGGCATAACTTCAGGACTCTGTTAGACCATCACCAGTTGTAATTTTGGACGGGTCATTAATTTTAGTTTCTGTCCCAGTGGAATGTAAATAATAGACACTTTCTCATGCCCCTCATTGAGTGTTCATGTTCTGGTTCATAGCGCCAGGACAGGTGGGTTCAGAATGCTGACTCTTCTATGGGTCCCTTGGCTTTGGTGCAAGGGAGAATGGGATAGCATTGGAACCCACCCCCCACACACACCACACACATACAAGCAAACACTGGAACATCTCAAGTGACTGCTGCTTTTACCTCAAATGACTAAAATTAAGTAATTCAACTTTTCATATTCTCATATAGCATTAATATTATTAGCAATAGTCTTCAAAACACAAGTATACTTTCCTCATCCCAGTATCGTTATCAAAAGAGGCAGATGTGATTCCTGCTAGCAGGGTTTCTAGCCAATTGCCAGCTCACCCAAAGCTAGCTGTAAAAGTGTACCATGCATACAAATGGTACCCATTTTATTATAGCCCCATAGGGAATACCAGTCTGATAAAATGGCTTCTGGGATTCATAAGTCTCTGACTCATGGCCCAGCCGGAACCAATGATCATGTCACTTCAATAATATGAAGACTTGATAGCATTGCCTTAACAACAAGTCAAGTTTCCCCAACATATTGTTTTGGGGTATCTCAAAACACTCTATTTTATGTCCTGGATCTTTTGATGTCCAAACCAATTTTCACAACTGGATCAAACTTTGACCAGCACCCAAAGAAAGAGGCTTCCTTTCACGTAGACTAGAGCAAAAAGGCAGAGAAAGAAGAAAGGTCCTTGGACCTTGTAAACTCAACTGGTTGCCTAAAATGATCCCACTTTTTCCCATTGTGCAACACTTGATTTCTGCACCAGAGAAAATCGTGGGCAAGTGGCCAGTGTTCTTGGCTGTATTTCCAGAGATTTTTTAGGAACATTTGTAACTTAAGTGAAAGTGTGGGTAGCATATGTGCTTGAATGGGTTTTTGGAGTCCATGACAACCTCATCAAACTGGTCATGAATTTCATTAGAAGACATGGACAACCCTTAACCTAACCCATACATATAAGTGGTCTAGCATGACATGCTGGGACTCTGGGGGCCTTGTCTATTTAAAGTTCTGCCTTTGGGAGAAGGTCAATGACTTTCCCACTAGCCTGGGAAGATCCTTGTTGACTTTTTACCTGTCTCCGGAACTCAATCCAGCTAGACTTTCACAACTTAAACCCTCAAGTACTAAATGTGTATTCTATTTGACTTTCCAAAGTCCAATCTCCTCCTTCACCACTCCACCCCACCTGATTCATGCCAATTCATCTTTCATGCCTTTGACAGAGGGCTCTTTCTAAACCACGTGTCTGATCAATCACTCTGCTGAGTTACTATTGTAAAGGGCTCCCCACTGCTTGCAGAGCAGAACCCAAACGCAAGGCCTGTTCTCTCTCTCCCTATTCGTTCTTCTAGCTTCGTCTCCTGTCCTCTTGCCCCACTCCCACCACTAACTATGAACTCTGGTGCCCTAGAAATGATCCCCATTGCTTGACCTCATGTTTCCTTGCCATTGCCAAGGCTGTTTCCTCTGCATTTATTTACTCATTCATTCAGCAAAATATGTATTGAGTATTCACTATGGGTCAGGCACTGTGAAGGATTGGAATCATTTTTGTAATGATAATCTGTATTTTTTCATCATACATTAAAATAATGTATACTTAATGCAGGCATCTTACTTGGTTTACTAAGATCTAATATTTATCAAACATTTTTTTGTTGTTGTTCTGCGTTTTTTGTTTGTTTGTTTTTTGGCTGTACCGTGTGGCTTGCGGGATCTTAAATTCCCTGACCAGGGACTGAACCCAGGCCTTTGGCAGTGAAAGCACGGAGGCCTAATCACTGGACTGCCAGGGAATTCCCAAACATGTCTTAAATACCTACTATGTGGTAGAAACTGTATTAGTCACCAGGATGCAGTTAGCCATGGTCTCCACACATAGGACCTCAGAGCCTAGTATTGCAGATACATAGGCTAATTGCTAGTGTGATGGGGGTCTGTGTGCACTGGGCACTGCAGGAGGAACCCTGGAAAGGAGGTGATACTTGGGATAAATGTTGGACCTGGGGCTGAGGAAGGTTGAGGAAGCAGTGTGTATGAAAGCACAGATGTCAGTGGTGGATGGACAATGGAGGGGCCTTATATGAAGGGAGGATAGAGAAGTAGGTAGGGCAGGTGATGGACCAGATGTGGGTAAGTGCACGAGGAGTCTAGGATAACTTTCAGGTTTCTGGCTTGCAACTCTGTGAGGCCAACACCATTTACTGAGATAGTGAACACAGGAGGAGGAGGGGGCTGGAGTGGGGGAGGGGGAAGAAAATAATTCTGTTTTTGGTATTTTGAGTTTGAGATGCCTGGGAGCTGTCCAAGTGGTGATGCTCAGTGGCCAGATGGATACATATAGATCTGGGGCTTAGAAATGAGGCCTCAACTGGAGACATGGATTGGGTTCATCATAAAATTGGTAGTTGAAGCCACAGGAGTGTATGAGGTGATATATCGGCAGTTCATTCATTCATCACCTATTACAGAAAGATCCACTGAGCACCTATGATGCAGAAGGCACTGTTCTAGACCTAAGGATACTCCGGGGCCAAAACAAACAAGATTCTTGCTGTCCTGGTGTTTGAGGAAAGAAGATTGGGAGCACCATATTGGATGGCAGGGGAAGGTTACAATTTCAATAAAGAGAGAAGGTGACTTTGGGCAAAGTCTTGAATGAAAATGAGAAATAAGTCCTGAGTGATATCTGAAGGAAGAGGGTTCCACACAGAAGGAACAGTCAGTGGAGAGGTCCTGGGGCAGTAGCATGGCTGGTGCATTGCAGCAAAGGGAAGGGACCGGTGTGGCTGAAACAGGGTGAGTAAAAGGAGGATAAGGAGGATGAGGTCAGAAAGTTAATGGGAGGGGGCAGCTAGTGGGGCACAGTGGAGGCTTTTGAGCAGAGGAGTGACAGTATAATTCCTGCTTATGAAGGGCGATAGGTTGTAAGGGTGCAGGGATTGAGAGCAGAGTCCTGGGAAATAACTGCCATTGAAGGGATGAGCAGAAGCAAAGCTTGTCTGGGGCAGTGGGAATGGTGCCGAAGGGTCAAATGCAGGTGAGCTTAAGGATGTTAAGATCTTAAGGCTTTCAGGAAAAGGTGACTAGGTGTGGAGGAATGGCCAGCAAGGCAAGAGGGGACCAGGGATGAGCCCTGTCTCGAAGCTAGGGGAGGATAGCTTTGTAGGAGGAGAGCTTTGAAGGAAGAGGATAGCCGAGTGTCAGAGAAGAGGGGAAGGAGAAAGCTTGGGATTATCTCTGGAATCTGGCAGTGCAGGGAGCCCTGTGACTGCTGCCGTAGCAACATGGGTGGGGGCGGAGTCAGAACTCAGTGGCCCATAGAGTGAATGGGAGACAAGGGGCGGCAGCAGAGTGGAGTCTTTGAAGAAGACGGCAGCAAAAGAAGAGCTAGGGCAGTACCTTCACCAAGGCCTGGCATTGAGGGGTTGTTCATCTTGTTGATGGTAGCGTGGCTTTTTTTATTACGTTCATCAAATGGACCAGGAATGGGACCACCAGTTTTGAGTCCACACTTTTCAGAGTTTGCTATCTTTATTTTTTTAATCTTTCAAATGAAATATAAGAATAAGGACACACTAAATAGGCTTACAGCAAACAGTCAAGAAGTGGGGTGCATTCTAGGACAATCTCTAACTGTACCTCAGGGATTCTAAAGCAGCACAGTAAAACCCCAATTAGGGTAGGCGTGTTTGGGTCTACCAGCATTGGTGATTGGCTATTGTCCCCTACCCATTCGGACTCTCAGACAAGGGCAGGCTCAGATTCTTATGGTGGGGATGAGAGGGAGGGAAAAGCCGGTTGGAAATGACTGTTTTGTGCTCACTGGGGAATTTTCCACTTACGTGGTCAGTTGAAAACAGTATCATTTTCACTGTCTACTTTTGTGCCCTCTGAGGCCACATAGGATGCCTAGAAACACTGGTTTTCATTAACCTCACAATAATGTAACCCTGAGTTTTATGCAGTGGGTTTTCAGACCCCACTTACAATGTCATGGCAGGTGTTTACCGGTATGACAGTACCAGTAACTTTGGGCGCGTGTTGAACAAGACAAAGAGATTTTTTCCAAGCCTGAAGGTTTTGATTCAGCTGTGAAGTCACACTAGAGGAAGACTTTCTCCTCATTCAGTCAAATAAATGTTTAGAAGCTGGAAGCATTAAGCCAGGTTCTCTCATTGATTAACTCCTCTGGTACAACTCTATGAGACGTCATTTCATTCTTATAGGCCATTAGGGTAGAATTAGGATTCAGCAGAAATTTTCTAAATCCTCTTCCCAAGACTGAATGATATGTTATTCATATTTAAAGGAACAGAAAATGAAACCTATGATGGAGGGAAATTTCTCTCACCTTCCTTAAGAGAACCCACTAGCTCTTGGAATCAAGCCAAACATAATTCTCCAAGGATGGCAAGGGAGGTGTAGCTGGGCTTTGTGAATCTGACCACTGACCCCAAGATTTATCTTGTGGCAACTTTCCATCATAGATTAGCTATCACCACCAAGTACCTCACCTTAACCCTTTGACCCAGGAGGAGGGCCAAGTTAATTTCTGGATTACTTTCAAGAAAGGCCAAGACAGCCCTTCGGGACAGTCTAAAGACTCAGGAGAAGTAAAAACAACAACATCCACAAGTAGTCAAGCCCAGGAGGTAGGGAACTTTTACAGAGGAGGAGACAGATGTGGAAAGGCACGGCTTACTTGTGCCACTACAGATTTTTTTTTTTAAGTGTACAATTTGATATATTTTTTTCTTATTAGTAATGTATATATGGCAATCCCAATCTCCCAATTCATCCCACCCCAAGCCCCTCTGCTTTCCCCACTTGGTGTCCATATGTTTGTTCTCTACATCCGTGTCTCTGTTTCTGCCTTGCAAACCAGCTGATCGCTACTACAGATTGCTGAAGCCAAGATTGCAACTCAGGAAATGAACCAGGAAGTGAATCTGGGGACAACGTACAAACAACCAAGCAACCCAACATACGAGGTGTGTGTGTGTGGGGGGTAGATTGTGTTTCTAGTGGTGGTTGCAGCCATACCTGTCACGTTTTTGTGTCTGCAATTCGAGTAAACACCATTGCGCTATATCCTCTGTGCAAGCGTGGAGACTGTCCTGGTCTGCCCTCCTCCTTCTTCTCAAAAGCAGACTGCTGAGACAGGAATCGTGTGCGTGGTGTTTGTTTGGGAGATGATCCTGGGAAACATTGCTCAGGGAATGAGACGGGAAAGAGAAGGCCAAGTTTGGGCATACATTTGCAGTCTTTTAATGTAAAGCATATAGCAATTCTGTTTCTAGCAGTTTTTAATCCTTAATAATAGGCTGGAATGAGACCCAGAAGGCAATTAGTAAATGGAGAACTTCAACGAACTTTGTTAGAGGAGCAACAGCTATTGACATTACTGCAACTGGTCATTTTTCTATAAGAAAGATTGAATAAATATATACAAAAATGTCCGTTTTTAATTTTTTTTCAGGAAAGCTCTTTTAAGGAATAATTTGCATTCCACCCTCACCCCCCCAACACAAAGTCTCACAAAACGCACTCCTTCTTGTATATTATTTCCATCCCAAGATCTCTTGGGTTGGCCTTTGTTGTTATTAAACTTTGGATGTGGTGTTCTTCTCCTCTTTTCTCCCAACATGTTAAAGAAGCTTAGGTGTATTGTGATTAATCACCCATTCTCTAGGGTCTTTGGTGCAGAATTACACACAGTCACAGACACACACAAGCACACACACACACGCACACGCCCTGTAGAGATTCATTTTGCAGAGGCTGCAGTTCCTGGGGCCAAAACCAAAATTGCTTTCCTCAGTAGCTGTAGGATTGATGGGAAAACATAGCTATGGCCATATGTAAAATTAAAACTTTCCTAAAGAAATGGAACACTAAGTAAATGCATCCAAAGTGCAAGATTCATTTCCTATGACTTAAACTTGGGGTTTATCTGGTTGGTATTTTGCCAAGAGCAGGGCCTCAGAAAATTCTCTCTTCTTAATTAAAACTTTGAGAAGAGATGCAGAACTTGCATGTGTAATTCCCTCCTACACACACACTATGCCCTTCTCCCCTTTTTGGCTGCTCTCTTCAGTTAAAGTTAGGGAGGTGAGGAAAAAATGATACAGGTACTTTTTTTTCTGTTGAAATTGTGGACTCTCACGTATTCTAAGCTGGGAGTGACTTTCTGTTCCTGGGGGAGAATTCTAAGATATGTCTTTCCATTTGTCAGTATTAAAGTTCAGAGCAGTTTTTGTTGCTGTTGTTACTAAGGGAACACTACTCAAAGGTGGAAAAATTCACGGTTCCCACTGTAACTGTTTTGAGGAGTGGATTATGGAATAGAGGAGAATATCAATTAGCAATCAGAGGTATATATCATGGCATTATTTCCATTTTTCCAGGAGTGAAGCTTTTTCTATGTTTGTGCTCAGACTCACAGATGACGAACTTAAAAAAATACTTCAAGATTACCTAGTCCAACCTCTTCCTTTTCCATGAGAAGTAATGGAGCTGCAGGGGAGGCAATCACATAGTAGTTGGTGGCATAGCTAAGCCCCAAACTACTGCTCCCCTGATCTCTTCTCTATGGCCTGCTGCTTCCTCACCTCCAGAAATGCCTGTGTCCATTCCTAAGCCTGGTTTTCCAGCCTCCCACCAATTCTATGGGCCTCTAGGGACTTCCCTGGTGGTCCAGTGGTTAGGACTCCATGCTTCCACTGCAGAGGGCCCAGGTTTTATCCCTCATCAGGGAACCAGGATCCCACAGCCACACAAGGTGGCCTCCACAAAATGCTATGAGCCTCTAACGTCCTTCCTCTGCACTTCTCTTGATTTAACCCCACCAGGATTATTTTCTGTTGCTTGCAATGAAAGAACACTCATCTATACACAGGTTTACTCAAAACAGTAATGAAATAAATCTATACTAAAGCAGTGACACAATTTCATTTATTAAACTGGCAAAGATTTCTCGAAATGAATGGTACCACCCACTTTTGTTAAGATTTGGGGAAAATGACTGTTCATGATTGCTGGTGGGAGTGTAAACGGGTACAATCCTTCTGGAAGGCAAGGCAATATATATGAAAAAAACTTATAATGTTCATATTCCTTGAGGGAATCATTTAAAAATTCAGTATAAAGAGTTAAATGCTAGGATATTTATTAAAGTGTCATTTAAAATTGGGAAAAATTAGAAATAATATATGAGGGTAAGTCAAAAATTATCTGCATGCTGGCTGTAGAATTTATTTTAATTAAATTTTAGAAAAGACAAATACATCATTTTCTGACATAATCTCCTTGCTTTTCAATATACTTTGTCCATCTGTCAACAAGCTTCCATATTCCCTCATTAAAAAATGTTTTAGGCTGAGCTGCAAGCCACAAATGCACCACTGTCTTCACTTCTTCAGCAGAAGTGACTCTTCATCCTCACAGGGCTGCTTTCAGGGGATCAAACAGGTGAAAGCCTGATGAAGCAAGATTAGGACTACAGGGAGGATGCTTTAACACCTCAAAATGAAGTTTCTGCAGAATGTCAACAGTGTGGACAGAAGTGTGCAGACATGCATTGTCATGAAAGATCACAACGCCCTTGGATAGCAGTCCTCTGTGTTTAATCTGAAGTTTAGGCTTCAGCTCTTCAATAAGCATCTCTGTCCATTCATATACACTTCTTCGTGACAAAACACTTTCTCTATTCTGCGCACAAAGTCTTCGATAAATAACGGCACCAGGTACAACCTCAGACCACAAAAATGAATCACTGCGTACTGTTTCTTTCATGCAAATCACAAGTGAGGCATCCAGTTTTGCTCACACCTCAGTTACAAATGAACTGATGTAACACGTTCACACCTGCCCAGCAGTGACTGGGGAGATAGTAACCTTGAATAGAAAGCGCTGATAAGACTGTGCAGCCAACAGAAGTTTTAATATAACCAGAGTGTGGATTTTTTTTTTTTAGAAATTTTATTGAGATACAGTTAACATACAATAAACTGCATATATTAAGAGCATACAATTTGGTATCCCAATCTCCCAATTCATTACCCCCCAACCCTCCCCGCTTTCCCCACTTGGTGTCCATATGTTTGTTCTCTATATCTGGGTCTCTATTTCCGCCTTGCAAACCAGTTGATTTGTACCATTTTTCTATAGTCCGCATATATGTGTTAATATACGGTATTTGTTTTTCTCTTTCTGACTCACTTCACTCTGTATGACAGTCTCCAAGTCCATCCATGTCTATAGAAATGTCCCAGTTTCCTTGCTTTTTACAGCTGAGTAATATTCCATTGTATATATGTACCACATCTTTTTTATCCATTCATCTGTTGATGGACACTTAGGATGCTTCCATGTCCTGGCTATTGTAAATAGTGTTGCAATGAACATTGGAGTGCATGTGTCTTTCTGAATTATGGTGTTCTCCGGGTATATGCCCAGCAGTGGGATTGCTGGGTCATATGGCAACTCTATTTTTAGTTTTTCAAGGAACCTCCATACTGTTCTCCATAGTGGCTGTATCAATTTACATTCCCACCAACAGTGCAAGAGCATTCCCTTTTCTCTACACCCTCTCCAGCATTTACCATTTGTAGATTTTCTGATGATGCCCATTCTGACTGGCATGAGGTGATACCTCATTGTCATTTTGCTTTGCACTTCTCTAATAATTAGTGATGTTGAGCAGCTTTTCATGTGCCTCTTGGCCATCCGTATGTCTTCTTTGGAGAAATGCCTATTTAGGTCTTCTGCCCATTTTTTGACTGGATTGTTTGTTTTTTTGATATTGAGCTGGATGAACTGTTTATATATTTTGGAGATTAGTCTTTTGTCTGTTGATTCGTTTGCAAATATTTTCTCCCATCCTGAGGGTTGTCTTTTTGTCTTGCTTATAGTTTCTTTTGCTGTGCAGAAGATTTGAAGTTTCATTAGGTCCCACTTATTTATTTATTTATTTATTTTTTAAATTTTATTTATTTATTATTTTTTGGGGGTACACCAAGTTCAATCATCTGTTTTTATACACATATCCCCGTATTCCCTCCCTCCCTCGACTCCCCCCCCACCCTCCCTCGACTCCCCCCCACCATCCCTGTCCCAGTCCTCTAAGGCATCTTCCATCCTTGACTTGAACTCCCTTTGTTATACAACTACTTCCCACTGGCTATCTGTTTTACAGTTGGTAGTATATATATGTCTGTGCTGCTCTCTCACTTCGTCTCAGCTTCCCCTTCACCCCCCTCCCCCTCCAAACCTCGAGTTCTCCAGTCCATTCTCTGCATCTGTGTCCTTGTTCTTGTCACTGAGTTCATCAGTACCATTTTTAGATTCCGTATGTGTGAGTTAGCATACAATATTTGTCTTTCTCTTTCTGACTTACTTCACTCTGTATGACAGACTCTAGGTCTATCCACCTCATTACATATAGCTCCATCTCATCCCTTTTTATAGCTGAGTAATATTCCATTGTATATATATGCCACATCTTCTTTAGCCATTCATTTTTTGATGGGCATTTAGGTTGCTTCCATGTCCTGGCTATTGCAAATAATGCTGCAATAAACATTATGGTACATGTTTCTTTTGGGATTATGGTTTTCTTTGGGTATATGCCCAGTAGTGGGATTACTGGATCATATGGTAGTTCTATTTGTAGTTTTTTAAGGAACCTCCAAATTGTTTTCCATAGTGGCTATACCAACTTACATTCCCACCAACAGTGCTGGAGAGTTCCCTTTTCTCCACACCCTCTCCAACATTTGTTGTTTCCAGATTTTGTGATCCATTGAGGTGATACCTCATTGTGGCTTTGACTTGCATTTCTCTGATAATTAGTGATGTTGAGCATCTTTTCATGTGTTTGTTGGCCATCTGTATGTCTTCTTTGGAGAAATGTCTATTTAGGTCTTCTGCCCATTTGTGGATTGGGTTATTTGCTTTTTTGGTATTAAGTTGCATGAGCTGCTTGTATATTTTAGAGGTTAATCCTTTGTCTGTTGTTTCATAGGCAACTATTTTTTCCCATTCTGAGGGTTGCCTTCTAGTCTTGTTTATGGTTTCTTTCACTGTGCAAAAGCTTTTAAGTTTCATGAGGTCCCATTTGTTTATTCTTGATTTTATTTCCATGATTCTAGGAGGTGGGTCCAAAAGGATCTTGCTTTGATGGATGTCATAGAGTGTTCTGCCTATGTTTTCCTCTACGAGTTTTATAGTGTCTGGCCTTACATGTAGGTCTTTAATCCATTTTGAGTTTATTTTTGTGTATGGTGTTAGGGAGTGTTCTAATCTCATTCTTTTACATGTAGCTGTCCAGTTTTCCCAGCACCACTTATTGAGGAGGCTGCCTTTTCTCCATTGTATACCCTTGCCCCCTTTGTCATAGATTAGTTGACCACATTTTATCTCTGGGCTTTCTATTCTGTTCCATTGATCTATATTTCTGTTTTTGTGCCAGTACCATACTGTCTTGATCACTGTAGCCTTATAGTATAGCCTGAAGTCAGGAAACCTGATTCCACCAACTCCATCTTTCCTTCTCAAGATTGCTTTGATTATTGCTTTGACTTTTGCATTTCCATACAAATCATAAAATTCCTTGTTCTAGTTCTGTGAAAAATGTCATTGGTAATTTGATGGGGATTGCATTGAATCTGTAAATTGCTTTGGGTAGCATAGTCATTTTCACAATGTTGATTCTTCCAATCCAAGAACATGGTATGTCCCTCCATCTGTTTGTATCATCTTTGATTACTTTCATTAGTGTCTTATAGTTTTCTGAGTACAGGTCTTTTACCTCCTTGGTTAGGTTTATTCCTAGGTATTTTATTCTTTTTGTTGCAGTGGTGAATGGGAGTGTTTCCTTAATTTCTCTTTCTGATCTTTCATTGTTAGTGTATAGAAATGCAAGAGATTTCTCTGTGTTAATTTTGTATCCTGCAACTTTACCAAATTCATTGATTAGCTTGAGTAGTTTTCTGGTGGCATCTTTAGGATTTTCTATGTATAATATCAAATCATCTGCAAACAGTGACAGTTTTACTTCTTCTTTTCCAATTTGGATTCCTTTTATTTCTTTTTCTTCTCTGATTGCTGTGGCAAGGACTTCCAAAACTATGTTGAAGAGCAGTGGAGAGATTGGACATCCTTGTCTTGTTCCTGATCTTAGAGGGAATGCTTCCAGTTTTTCACCATTGAGAATGATGTTTGCTGTGGGTTTGTCACATATGGCCTTTATTATGTTGAGTTAGGTTCCCTCTATGCCCACCTTCTGGAGAGTTTTTATCATAAATGGGTGTTGAATTTTGTCAAAAGCTTTTTCTGAGTCTGTTGAGATGATCATGTGGTTTTTACCCTTCAATTTATTAATATCATGTATCACATTGATTGATTTGCGTATATTGAAGAATCCTTGCATTCCAGGGATAAACCCCACTTGATTATGGTGGATGATCCTTTTAATGTGTTGCTGGATTTTGTTGGCTAGTATTTTGTTGAGGATTTTTGCATCTAAATTCATCAGTGATATTGGTCTGTAGTTTTCTTTTTTTGTAGTATCTTTTTCTGGTTTTGGTATCAGGGTGATGGTGGCCTCATAAAATGAGTTTGGGAGTGTTCCTTCCTCTGCAATGTTTTGGAAGAGTTTGAGAAGGATGGGTGTTAGCTCTTCTCTAAATGTTTGATAAAATTTACCTGTGAATCCATTTGGTCCTGAACTTTCATTTGTTGGGAGATTTTTAATCACAGTTTCAATTTCATTACTTGTGATTATTCTGTTCATATTTTCTATTTCTTCCTGATTCAGTCTTGGAAGGTTATACCTTTCTAAGAATCTGTCCATTTCATCCAGGTTGTCCATTTTATTGGCATATAATTGCTTGTAGTAGTCTCTTATGGTGCTTTTTATTCCTGTGGTGTCTGTTGTAATTTCTCCTGTTTCCTTTCTAATTTTATTGATTTGAGTCCTCTCCCTCTTTTTCTTGACGAGTCTTGCTAGAGGTTTATCGATTTTATTTATCTCCTCAAAGAAACAGCTTTTAGTTTTATTGATTTTTGCTATTGTTTTCTTTGTCTCTATTTCATTTATTTCTGCTCTGATCTTTATGATTTCTCTCTGTCTTCTAACTTTGGGTTTTGTTTGCTCTTTTTTCTCCAGTTTCTTTAGGTGTAAGGTTAGATTGTTTATTTGGGATTTTTCTTGTTCTTGAGGTAGGATTGTATTGCTATAAACTTCCCTCTTAGAACTGCCTTTGCTGCATACCATAGGTTTTGGATCATTGTATTTTCATTGTCATTTGTCTCCAGGTATTTTTGGATTTCCTCTTTGATTTCTTCAGTGATCTGTTGGTTATTTAGTAGCATATTGTTTAGCCTCCATGTGTTTGTGTTTTTTACACTTTTTTTTCCTGTAATTGATTTCTAATCTCATAGCAATGTGGTCAGAAAAGATGCTTGATATGATTTCAATTTTCTTGAATTTACCAAGGCTTGATTTATGACCCCAAATATGATCTATCCTGGAGAATGTTCCATGTGCACTTGAGAAGAATGTGTAGTCTGCTGTTTTTGGATGTAATGTCCTGTAGATATCTATTAAATCCAGCTGATGTATTGTGTCATTTAAAGCTTGTGTGTCCTTATTAACTTTCTGTGTGGATGATCTGTCCATTGGTGTAAGTGGGGTGTTAAAGTCCCCCACTATTATTGTTATTGTCGATTTCCTCTTTCATAGTTGTTAGAATTTGCCTTACATATTGAGGTGCTCCTATATTGGGTGCATATATATTTATAATTGTTATCTCTTCTTCTTGGATTGATCCCTCGATCTTTATGTAGTGTCCTGTCTTGTCTCCTGTGACATTTTTTATTTTAAAGTCTATTTTATCTGATATAAGTATTGCTACTCCAGCTTTCTTTTGATTTCCATTTGCATGGAATATCTTTTTCCATCCCCTCACTTTCAGTCTGTACATGTCCCTAGGTCTGAAGTGAGTCTCTTGGAGACAGCATATATATGGGTCTTGTTTTCGTATCCATTCAGCCAGTCTGTGTCTTTTGGTTGGGGCATTTAATCCATTTACATTCAAGGTAATTATCGACATGTATGTTCCTATTACCATTTTCTTAATTGTTTTGTGTTTGTTTTTGTAGGTCCTTTTCTTCTCTTATGTTTCCCGCTTAGAGAAGTTCCTTTAGCATTTGTTGTAGGGCTGGTTTGGTGGTGCTGAATTCTCTTAGCTGTTGCTTGTCTGGAAAGCTTTTGATTTCTCCATCAAATCTGAATGAAATCCTTGCTGGGTAGACTATTCTTGGTTGTAGGTTCTTCTCTTTCATTACTTGAAGTATATCATGCCACTCCCTTCTGGCTTGCAGAGTTTCTGCTGAGAAATCAGCTGTTACCCTTATGGGAATTCCCTTGTATGTTATTTGTTGTTTTTTCCTTGTTGCTTTTAATAACTTTTCTCTGTCTTTAATTTTTGTCATTTTGACTACTATATATCTTGGCATGTTTCTCCTTGGATTTATCCTGCCTGGGACTCTCTGTGCTTCCTGGACTTGGGTAGCTATTTCCTTTCCCATGTTAGGGAAGTTTTCAACTAGAATATCTTCCAATATCTTCTTTGGTCCTTTCTCTCTCTCTTCTCTTTCTGGGACCCCTATAAGGCGAATGTTGGAGCATTTAACATTGTTCCAGAGGTATCATGCTGTCTTCAGTTCTTTTCATTCTTTTTTCCTTATTCTTTTCTGCATCAGTGATTTTCACCATTCTCTCTTCCAGATCACTTACTCTCTCTTCTGCCTCAGTTAACCTGCTATTGATTCCTTCTAGTGTATTTTTCATTTCAGTTATTGTGTTGCATATCTCTGTTTGTTTGCTCTTTAATTCTTCTAGGTCTTTGGTAAACTTTTCAATCTTTGCATCCAGTCTTTTTTCAAAGTCCTGGATCATCTTCACCATCATTATTCTGAATTCTTTTTCTGGAAGGGTGCCTATCTCCTCTTCATTTAGTTGTTTTTCTGGTGTTTTATCTTTTCCCTTCATCTGGTACAAAGTCCTCTGCTTTTTCATTGTCTCTATCTTTCTGTGGCTGTGGTTTTCAGTTACACTGAAGGAAATACTGCTGATACTGCTTGATACTGCGGTCTGCCCTCTTGTGGAGGAAGCTATCTAGGAGGCTCATGTGTGCTTCCTGATGGGAGGGACTGATGGTCAGTATGACTAGGTGGGAGGAGCTCAGTAAGACCTTAAACTGATTTGGTGGGCAAAGATCAGTAAAACTTTAACCTGCTTGTCTGCCAATGGGTGGGGCTGTGTTCCCACCTTGTTTGATGTTTGGCCTCAGGCTACCTAGTGATGGAGCTTACAGGCTCTTTAGTGGGGCTAATGGCAGACTCTGGGAGGGCTCACACTGATGAGCACTTCCCAGAACCCCTGCCACCAGTGCCCCTGTCTCCTCAGTCAGGCACAGCCATCCCCCACCTCTGCTGGCAACCCTCCAGCACCAGCAGGTAGATCTGATTCAGTCTCCTATGAGGTCACTACTCCTTCCCCCTGGGTCCTGGTGAGCACACTTTTTCATGTGCCCTCCAAGAGTGGAGTCTCTGTTTCCCCCAGTCCTGTGGAGGTCCTGCAATCAAATCTAGCTGGCTTTCAAAATCTGATTCTCTGGGGATTCCTCCTGTCATTGCTGGACTCCCAGGTTGGGAAGCCTGACATGGGGCTCAACACCCTCACTTTAGTGGGTGGGCTTCTGTGGTATAACTGTTCTCCAGTTTGTGAGTGACCCACCCAGCATTTATGGGATCTGATTGTAACGCGATTGCACCCCTCCTACCATCTCATTTCAGCTTCTCCTTTGTCTCTGGATGTGGGGTGCCTTTTTTGGTGAGTTCCAGTGTCTTTCTGTCGATGGTTGTTCAGCAGTTAGTTGTAATTCCGGTGCTCTTGCAAGAAGGAGTGAGCACATGTCCTCCTACTCTGCCATCTTCTTCACCTTCATTTTTTTCCAGAGTGTGGATTTTTGACTCACCCTGGTACATAACTTGGGTGACCATACAATGTATTATCCAAAAGGGGACAATTTTGAGAGTGAAAAAAAGCACTATTAAAATTATACCAAGACAAGAGGCATAAAGAAAGTCTGTTTCAGGCAAATGGGGTGATCATAAATCACCTGCTTTGTAACCAATGATCAAGGGGTAGTACCATAAGGGTACTCTACATCCAAACAACAGAATTAAAGCAAGCTATCAAAAGTGATGGTATAGGGACTTCCCTGTTGGTGCAGTGGTTAAGAATCCACCTGCCAATGCAGGGGACATGGGTTTGAGCCCTGCTCTGGGAAGATACCACATGCCACTGAACAACTAAGCCCATGCACCACAACTACTGAGCCCATGTGCCACAACTACTGAAGCCTGCATGCTCTAGGGCCTGTGCGCCACAACTACTGAGCCCACATACTGCAACTACTGAAACCCAAGTGCCTAGAGCCTGTGCTATGTAAAAAAAGAAGCCATCACACTGAGAAGACCATACACCCTCAATAAAGTGTAGCCCCTGCTCACCACAACTAGAGAAAGCCTGATCACAGCAATGAAGACCCAATGCAGCCAAAAAAAAATTTTTTTTAATTTTAAGAAAAGTGATGCTATATTAAAATTCTATATTTAATTAGATCTTTTTTTGGGAACTTTGTTTCACTGCATGGATTCACTTTTGTCTTTTTATACCTATTTAAAAATTTAATGACTTCATAGTATGTTTTCATATATGGTAAAGCAAATCACCAATATTAGTTTTTATTTTTTAATTTTTTTATTCTTATTGGTTTTACTTTTTTTCAAAAATAAATTTTTTATTAGTTTTCCAATATTAGTTTTTAAAACAATTTTTGTAGATGGAACCTATAATAATTATCTCAAGTTCCTTGCCCATCCTTTCTATAATTTTAAATTATATAATACTTTGGGGAGAAATGGCATTTTAACATATTCTGTCCTTTAAGAATATAGAATGTATCTACTTTTGCTTTCATTCAGTGGAATTTTATAGTTCCTCTATATTTCTTGTTACACTCATGTCTAGGTATTTTATATTGTTTTTGTTATTGCAAATACTATCCCCTCATTATTGGTATAAAAAAGATATAGATTTTTGTACATCTGTATAACCAGTCATCCTAACAAACATCCTTTCCAATTTAATAGGATTTCATTATATTTTTCTTGGTTTTTTGAAATAGATAACCACATTATCTGAAAATAACAATTTTGCTTCTTCCTTTCCCATTTTATTTTATTGGCCCATTGCACTTGTTAGTATTTCCTGAATGGAGTTTAGTAATAGTGGCATTTTCACATGGCACTGCCAGGCACTACAGGACAGCAGGCCTGTCCCTTATGCTGCTTGCGTGGCTCAACAGCATCAGCAGGCACATGTAGCCTACACAGGAAATGTGCCTTGAATGCTAGACTCAGGTGTCCAAAGGGGATTGCATTTCTGGGCACCATAAGACTGAAACAGTTAAAGGGGCAGTTCAAGAGACAACCAAGAACCAGGACAAGGTTAAATGATAAGGTTCATCTCCTACACAGGGACACTCCTTCAAGACAGGGAGAGATAGGATGTTTTGCATAATGCTTAGAAACAAATTCAGAGAGTCAAGCAAAATTCCTCCAGAGAGGAAACAAAGAAATATGTTCCTAAGAAAGAAAAAGGATAAAACCCCACAAAAGAGACTCCCTGATGGTCCAGTGGTTAGGACTCTGCCCTTCCACTGTAGGGGGTGGGGGTTCAATCCCTGGTCAGGGACCTAAGATCCTGCATGCTGTGTGATGCAGCCAAAAATTAAAAAAACAAACAAACAAACAAAAAACACCAAAAATAGAAAAAACCTTAATGAAATGAAGATAAGTAATTCACCTGTTAAAGAGTTCAAAATGGTCATAAAGATGCACACCTGACTCGGGAGGAGGATGAATGAACACAGTGAGAACTTCAACAAAGAGATAGAAAACAAAAGAGAGTACCAAACAGAAGTCACAGAATGAAAGAATACAATAACTAAACTGAAAAATACACTAGAAGGATTCAACAGCAGACTGGATGAAACAGTAGACCAGATCAGCAATTGAAAGACAGGGTAGAGGAAATCACCCAAATAAAAGAATTTTAAAAATGATGATAGCTTAAGGGACCTGTGGGACAACAACAAGTGTACTAATTTCTGTTACACAGGTCCCAGAAGGGGAAGAGGAAGAGAAAGGAGTAGAACACATATTTGAAGAAATAATGGCTGAAAACTACCCTAACCTGGGGCAGGATACACATCCAGGTCCAGGAAGCACAGGGAGTTCCAAACAAGATGAACCCAAAGGGATCCACACCAAGACACATTATAAGTAAAATGTCAAAAGTTAAAGATAGAGAATACTAAAAGCAGCAAGAAAAAAAGAACTAGTTACACACAAGGGAACACCCATGACTTTGAGATGATTTTTCAGCAGGAACTTTTTAGGCCTGAAGGGAGTGGCACAATTTATTCAAAAGTGCCGGAAGAACAAACAAACAAACAAACAACCTTCCAATCAAAAATACTCTACATGCTGAAGTCTTCATTCAGAATTGAAGGAGAGATGGAGAGTTTTCCAGACAAGGAAAAGCTAAATGAGTTTATTACCACTAAGCCAGCCTTACAAGAATTATTAAAGGGACTTCTTTAAGCTGAAAAGAGAAGACCCTAAATAGAGATAAGATAATATATGAAAGAAAAACTCACTGGTATTGGCAAATATATAGAAAAGGCAGAGGGTCAACCACTTGTAAAGCTAGTATGAAGGTTAAAAGACAAAGGAAGTAAAATTAACTATAATTCTTAGTTAAGGAATATACAATATAAGAAGATGTAAAACATAATGTAAGAAATATAAAATGTGGGAAAGGGGAGTAAAAATTTAGTGCTTTTCGAAGGCACTTGAACTTAAGTGACTATCAACTTAAAATAGACTGTTATGTGTATATAGGTTGTTATATGAACCTCATAGTAACTGCAAAGCAAAAACCTATAATAGACATAAAAATATGTAAGAAAGAAATTTAAACGTAACACAAAAGAAAGTCATCAAATCACAAGGAAAGAGAAGAAAAGAACAAAGAAGCAGAGAGGAACCACAAAACAATGAGAAAACAGTTAACAAAAGTACATGCAATAAGTACATACTATCATGATTACTTTAAATGTAAAAGGACTAAATTCTCCAATCAAAAGATATAGGGTGGCTGAGTGAATACAAAATCGAGATTCATCTATACATTGCCTACAAGAGACTTACTTCAGATCTAAAAACATACACAGGCTGAAAATGAAGCAATGGAAAAAATATATATATATTCCACACAAATGGAAACAAAAAGAAAGCTGGGGCAGCGATACTTATATCAAACAAAATAGACTTTGAAAGAAAGACTGTAACAAAAGACAAAGATGGGGATTACATAATGATAAATGGGTCAATCCAAAAGAGGACATACATTTATAAATATATATGTACCCAATATAAGAGCAAATAAATATATATAAGGCAAATATTAACAGAACTAAATGGAGAAGTTAACAGCAATGCAATAATAGTAAAGGACTTTAATACCCCACATACATCAATGGATAGATAATCCAGACAGAAAATTAGTAAGGAAACATTGACCTTAAATGTCACATTAGACCAGATGGACTTAATAGATATCTACAAAACATTCCATCCAAAAGAAGCAACATACACATTCTTCTCAAGTGTACAGGGAACTTTGCCAGGATAGAAGAATTATTAGGCCTTGAAAAAAAGTCTCAGTGAATTTAAGGAGATTGAAATCATATCAAGCATCTTTTCCAATTACGATGGTGTGAAACTAGAAATCAGTTATAAGAAGAAAACTGCAAAAATAAAAAACGTGGAAACTAAACAACATGTTGCTAAACAAGCAATGGGTCAATAAAGAAATCAAAGGGGAAATCAAATAATACCTTGAGACAACAAAAATGGAAACACAACATTACAAAATCTATAGGATGACACAAAAGCAATTCCAAGAGGGAAATTCATAGCAATATCTCAAGAAACAAACAAACAAAAACTCAAACAGTCTAACTTTATACCTAAAGGAACTAGAAAAAGAATAACAAAGTCCAAAGTTGTAGGAGGAAGAAATAATAAAAATCAGAGTGGAAATAAAGACTAAAAAATAATGCCAATAGAAAAGATCAATGAAACTAGAGCTGGCTCTTTGGAAAGAAACAAAATGACAAGCCTTTAGTTAGACTCATCAAGAAAAGAATGAAGCCAAAGTAAATTAAATTAGAAATGAAGAGGAGAAGTTACAATTGATACCACAGAAATACAAAGAATCAAAAGAGACTAATATGAACAATTATATGCCAACAAATTGGACAATCTAGAAGAAATAGATCATTCATAGAAACACAGAATCAACTTTCTCTGTTTCTATGAAATTAGATGCAAAGTTATCTATCCCAGTCTTGAAGGTGTGTCCTTGTATGGGAGCATCTATATGCAGGCAGAGTGTGCTCTGGTAGGCTTGGTAGGAGAGCTAGAACTGAACTGAGCACAGGCCTTGTCTTTCTCCACATTGTGCTGGCAGCCTTTGCCTTGGAAGTGGTAGGAATGGAGCTCGAGGGGTGCTAGAGCCAGAGCCAGGTGCGATCTGTGGCTTCTTATACTCACTGGCCATCCCCATCCTACCAAAGGTGGGGTTGGGGCCCAAGGGGCTGGAGCAGGAGCCCTAGAGCTCTGAGGGAGTTGGGTTTCTCCTGGGTGCGATGGCAGTCTCTGCCTTGGCTTGGGGCATGACAGGGGCCTGAGGGCTTAGGGCTGCACTTCTACGTTGCTTTTACTATTCACCTCAGTGTGCAAGCCTTAGTTAAAGACTGTGTTGTGGCCAGAGGGGTTGGTTCCACACCACCAAGTTGCCTCTACCCCCTACAATGTGTGCACAGGGAAAGGCATTCTAGAGTTGGCAGACTCCACCCTGGAGCTAGTCTCTCTCCCTTCTGAGTACATGCACTAAAATGTACACTGCAATGGCTGCCTCCACCCTGGTTAAAGGCAGGGCTGGGGTCCAAGTTGGCTCTGTTTCCCCCAACTGTGTGCATTCTTGTTGGCCATGGCAGCCTCTGCCTTAGTGGAGAGTTGTGCTAAAGTAAGAGGGGCTGGAGAAGGTTCCTGGTGTAGGCTGAGGGGCATGCTGGGGTGGTCCAGGTAGTTTTCATGCTGCCTCCATGCTGTGACTGGGAGTCAGTATGTCTAAGCAAATGTTCTTCAACAGCAGAACTTTGGCTTCTTACAGCCCTCCAACAAAGCCCACTGATTTTCAAATCAGCTTAGGGGGCTCATGTTCCTGATGTCAGCCTCCAGGGCTGGGGTGCCTAATATGTGGCTCGAATACCTCACCCCAGGAAGGATCCCCAAGCCTGTGATATCCCCTCCCTTTCTGTGTCCCCTGCTAGGAGAGTGGGTCCTGGCCAGGTTGCTTTTTCTCCCTTCCTACCAGACTCCATGTGAATCCTTCTTCATGGGTTTTGGTTGTAGAACAGCCTTCCTTTCAGTTCCCAGGTCAATTTTGGTGAGAGTCTCTCTATATGTATTTTTTTTTTTGAGTTTAAATGCATTTTATTTTTAGACAACCTACATGATATGTTTTTCTTTCTCAAAAACAATGCCTCCACTCCAAACAAATCAACGTCAAAATGAAGAGCTCAAGATGCCATCAGTCCCATTTGTGTAAGTCCTGGTGTTGTGTGGATGAAAAGCAGCAACAGCCAGTTATGACGAGCAGGTGATAGATCCAAAGTAACAGCCAAATTTGTTAACATTTTTCCATTTCTAAACCATCCTTAAAGAAAATCATATATGGAGTCACACCATCCTCACCGTAGTCCAGTAGAGCAACCATGCCATCTGGATTCATGTTTTCACCAATAAAGAACTGATAGTTTTTGAAATTAGCAAGGATGTGCTTGATTTGTTCTGCAGCCCCTGTCATAAAAGGTTTTACTCTTTCTGGTCTCTGTTCTTCAAGCTTTCCTTTGATTGACTTCATGTAATCTTTGATGTACTTCTTGTAGGCTTCTTTTGTGAAGCTGGTTTCCTGCAAGTGATGGTTCATGACAATATCGACACCAGTGACTACTGTGCTTTCGGTACCTTCGCCCTCAGGGCCTTCAGCGGAGGCATTTCCACCAATGAGCAAGTCATCAGTGTTACCCTCTGTCCTACTGACCATCTTCCCCTCCACCTCCAGAGACAGCCCATCCGTGACCTCCCGGATCTTGTAGATGTCGGAGAACATCTCATCATGGCTGATGAGGTCCCGGTAGATGATCATGATGGCGACTGGAGGGAGATGACGGTGGCGTTACCTCACTAGGAGCCCGGAGCTCAGAGCGAGCGCGGTGCAGCCGGAGCGGCGCTCAGGGGCAGGGGGGAGTGGGCGGAAAAGCTCTATATGTATTTTTAAAAATTTATTTACTTATTTTATTTTTTTATTTATTGGCTGCATTGGGTCTTCACTGATGTACTCAGCTTTCTGTAATTGCAGAGAGTGGGGGGCTACTCTTTTTTTTTTTTTCTTTAAGAACTTTTATTGAGATACAGTTGACATACAATAAAATGCATATATTTAAAGTGTGGAATTTGATATATTTTTTCTTATTAGTAATGTATATATGGCAATCCCAATCTCCCAATTCATTCCCCCCCACCCCCCCACCCCCCATGCTTTTCCCACTTGGTGTCCATGTTTGTTCTCTACATTTGTGTCTCTATTGGGGGCTACTCTTCATTGCAGTGCATGGGTTTCTTATTTGCAGTGGCTTCTCTTGTTGCAGAGCACAGGCTCTAGGCATGTGGGCTTCAGTAGCTGCAGCATGTGGGCTCAGTAGTTGTGGCTTGCGGGATCTAGAGCACAGGCTCTGTAGTTGTGGTGTATGGGTTTATTTGCTCCACAGCATATGGGATCTTCCTGGACCAGGGCTTAAACATGTGTCCCCTGCATTGGCAGGTGGATTCTTAACCACTGTGCCACTAAGGAAGCCACTCTATATGTATGGATAGTTGTAGTTTTGATGTTTTTGTGAGGGGAGGTGAGCCCAGCATGTTCCTACTCTGCCATCTAGATCTCCTGTGTTGTGTGTGTTCTGACTGCTCCACCGACTGGCTGTTCCTCCACCTCTCTCCTTCTCCTTGGGCCTCCCAATTCCCTGAGACACAATAATATTGAATTTTGTCCTATGAATAACCCTATAATGGCTTCTAAGTATCTGAATGAAAGGGAGAGTTGCACATCTCTCACTTTAAGTCAAAAGCTAGAAATGATTAAGCTTAGTGAGGAAGGCATGTCGAAAGCTGAAATAGGCTGAAATCTATGCCTCTTGTGGCAAACAGTTGGCCAAGTTGTAAATGCAAAGGAAAAGTTCTTGAAAGAAATTAAAAGTGCTGCCCCAGTGAACACACTGATGATGAGAAAGTGAAACAGCCTTACTGCAGACATGGAGAGAGTCTGAGCGGTCTGGATAGAAGATCAAAACAGCCACCACATTCCCTTAAATCAAAACCTAATCCAGAGCAAGGCCCCAACTCTCTTCAACTCTGCGAAGGCTGAGAGAAATGAAGAAGCTGCAGAAGAAAAGTGTGAAGCTTAGCAGAGGTTGGTTCATGAGGTTTAAGGAAAGAACCCATCTCCATACATACGAGTGCAAAGTGAAGCAGCAAGGGCTGCTGTAGAAACAGCAGCGTGTTAACCAGAAGATCTAGCTAAGGTCATGAATGAAGGTGGCCACTAAACAACAGATTTTCAATGTGGATGAAACAGCCTTGTATTGGAAGAAGATGTCATCTAGGACTTCTATAACTAGAGAGAAGTCAATGCCTGGCTTCGAAGCTTCAAAGGACAGGCTGACTCTCTTGTAAGGGGCCAATGCAGCTGGTGGCTTGAAGTTGAAGCCAATGTTAGTTTATCATTCCTAAAATCCTAGGGCCCCTAAGAATTATGTTAAATTTACTCTGCCTGTGTTCTATAAATGGAAGGACAAAGCTTGGATAAGAGCACATCTATTTACAATATGGTTTACTGAATATTTTTATCCCATTGTTGAGACCTATTACTCAGAAAAAAAGATTCCTTTCAAAATATGACTGCTCATTGACAATGCACCTGGTCACACAAGAGCCCTGATGGAGATGCGCAATGAGATTCATGTCGTTTTCATGTCTACCAACACAACATTCATTCTGCAGCCCATGAACCAAGGAGTAATTTCAACTTTCCAGTCTTATTCTTTAAGAAATACATTTTGTAAGGCTATAGCTGCTGTAGATAGTGATTCCTCTGATGGATCTGGGCAAAGTAAATTGACAACCTTCTGGAAAGGATTCACCATTCTAGATGCCGTGAAGAACATTCATGATTCATGGGAAGAGGTAAAAATATCAACATTAACAGGAATTTGAATTCCAACCCTCATGGATGACCTTGAGGGGTTCAAGAGTTTAATGGAGGAAGAAACTGCAGATGTGGTGGAAATAGCAAGAGAACTAGAGTTAGAAGTGGAGCCTAAAGATGTGACTGAATTTCTGCAATCTCATGACAAAACTTGAATGGAGGAGGAGTTGCTTCTTATGGATGAGCAAAGAGAGTGATTTCTTGAGATGGAAACTACTCCTGGTGAAGATGCTTGAAGCCTGTTGAAATGACAATAAAGGATTTAGAATATTAAAATTAGTTGACAAAGCAGTGGCAGAGTTTGAGAAGATTGACTCCAATTTTGAAAGAACTTGTATGGTCGGTAAAATGATGCATTGCACGCTACAGAGAAATTGTTCATGAAAGGAAGAATCAATTGATGTGGCATATTTCATTGCTGGCTTATTTTAAGAAATTGCCACAGCCAGCTAAGCCTTCAGCAACCACCACCCTGATCAGTCAGCAGCCCTAACACTGAGGCCAGACTCTCCACCAGCAAGAAGCTTATGACTTACCAAAGGCTCAGAGGATGGTTAGCATGTTTCAGCAATAAAATATTCTTAAATTATGGTATATATATATACACACATATGTATTTATATTTATATTTATTAGTCATGATACCATCACACACACAGATGACAGTAGAGCATAAACATAAATTTTAAATGCACTGGGAAACCAAATAATTTGTGACTTGCTTTACTGAGGTATTCACCTTATTGTGTCAGTCTAGAATCAAACCCACAATATCTCTGAGGTGTGCCTGTACCACATTATTTTGACTATTGTAGTTAATAGTGAGTATAGTCTTGAAGTTGGATAGTGTCAGTCACCCAGCTTTGCTCTCCTCCTTTAACATTGTGCTGGTTATTCTTGGCCTTTTGCCTCTCCATATAAACTTTAGCATCAGTTTGTTAGCATCTACAAAATAACTTGTTGGGATTTTGATTGGGATTGTGTTGAACCTATATCTATTTAGGAGGAACTGATAAGATATGGGTATGGGGAAATGCTCATCTGTGTCACATCGACATCCCTACCCCTATCCCTGTATCTATATATCTATGTGCCTATCCTTCCACATCTGTGCTGTACAATAGAGTCACCAGCAACCGCATGTGGCTGTCAAGCTCTTGATATGTGCCTAGTAAGAATGAGAAACTGAATTTTTAATTTCACTTAATTTTAATTACTTTAAATTTAAATGAAAAAAATGTCCAATTCAGGTATTGGAAAACTTTACATGTTTGAAACAACTTGGGTATTTCTATCTCCCTTTTAAAAAATTAAGCCCATCTTTTAGAGTAGTTTTAGGTTCACAGCAAAATTAATAGGAAGGTATAGAGATTTCCCATTTGCCCTGCCCCATACAGGCAAGCGTCTACTATTATCAGCATCCTTCACTAGAATGGCACGTTTGTTATAATCTATGAACCTACACTGACACATCATAATCACCAAAAATCCATAACTTACATTATTATTCATTCTTGATATGGTACATTCCATAAGTTTGGACACATATATAATATGTATCCATCATTATGGTATCATACAAAATATTTTCACTGACCTAAAAATTCTCTGTGCTCCATCTATTCATCTCTTCCCAACTCAATCTACATTTTTTAACTTTGAATTTTAGTAAATTTAAATATATAGAAACTATTTTTTTGATGAAAATTGAGCACCCAAATTGAGATAAGCTTTAACTGTAGTGGAAGATTTTAGTGTGAATTATGTTTTTGAAATTTTCTATAATGGACATATTTTTATAATCAGAAAAAATATTAGTTCAAAAAGAAAAAATAAGGTCATCTTTAGCAGCAAGAAATAATGAAAATATTTCAAATGTGCCTTTCAAGATATTCACAGTACAAAATATTTTACTTTTCAGGAATAAGAGTCTCTAGACTATTGGGGAAATAATACATCATCAGGCAGTACCTAAATTTTGAGGAAATTGCTTAGTCTGGATATACAGGTGGGAATTTGAGAACATTTGTTAATATTTCAAATACAACTACTCAACACATTTTGTTGTAAACTCTTTTCTTGAGCCATGAATAATTTGTTATTATATTTCTGAATTTTGGCTCTGAGTTAATGTTTTCTTATTCCTGAGGGACTTTATAGTTAGATTTTGAAAAAGATAAACTGTTGCTGGAAGCTATGTAAAAGACTAATTTTTCAATTAGCCCTATTCTTGTGAAGAAGTCACATTTGGACCAAAAGAAGAGAGAGCTTGCAATTCTCAATGACATTTTTCTTCCTTTCCTATGCATTGTAACAGTTTGTGAATTATCTTTGAGGATTGTTTTCCATCATAAGATTTCTGAGACAGAATGATTTTGGTACCTTAGTTAAGCGATCACTCTCCGTTGTCATTCTATTATTCCACACTGGGGCTGAGGGTCTGCAGGAATTGCAGGAATTAGGCTAAACTATTTGTGACTTTATTCCTACTGATGACCCTGTTGACTCTAAGTAATCCCCAAAGTGGAAATCATGAACACAGTGCACTAGCATTGACTACTCATAGGTGGGTCTTGTCCATCTCTCTTCAAAGGCAAGGAAGTTGAGTTTCAGGAACATTAAGTGTGTAGTAAATGTCAGAACTGGGGTCTACTTATATCTCTCCAGTTCCAATGTCAGTGTTCTAATTTAACTAGAGGTTTCTCACTAAATACAGCAAGATAGTAGAATTATTTGCTTTGTGTTGTACATTAGAAAATAAAGAAAACTTCTGGTTCATCATAGTGAATGCCCACGCACACCTCTCTGTTCTTGTAAACACTTTAAATGAGAGAGAGAGAGAGAGAAAGAGAGGAGAGTATTAATGCACAAGGACAAAGAGAATTAGAGGACATACAGTCACAAGTGAGAATTAACACAAATTTTTCGAAAAGGGAAATCTCTAAAAGAGAGCGATGACTCTCTTAGCAGAGTGGGGAAAACAGCAAACCATGAGTGTCTGGGAGCAAGAGAGACTTGCAAGAAACCATCTGATTCTTCCTTCAGAAATTTGGAAAAGTTGAGGATTTAAAGCAGCAAGTATAGAAAAAGATGAGGCCTGAGGGCACAGAGAGAGTGAGTGACTGGAATTTTTCATGAAAAGTGGTTGGGACATGAGTCTGCTTCTTGTTGACAAGCTTCTCCCTCCCAGGGAATTTCCAGTCATCTGTTTGCTGCTGCATTCTCTTTTTTTAAAGTTAATTAATTAATTTATTGGCTGTGTTGGGTCTTCATTGCTGCACGTGGGCTTTCTCTAGTTGTGGAGAGTGGGGGCTTCTCGTTGCAGTGGCTTCTCTTCTTTCAGAGCACAGGATCTAGGTGCATGGGCTTCAATAGTTGCAGCATGTGGGCTCAATAGTTGTGACTCATGGGCTCTAGAGCACAGAGTCAATAGTTGTGACACACAGGCTTAGTTGCTCCATGGCATGTGGGATCTTCCTGGAGCAGCGCTCGAACCTGTGTCCCCTGCATTGGCAGGCAGATTCTTAACCACTGCACCACCTAGGAAGCCCCACTGCTGCATTCTTTAATACAGACAGACAGCCAAGGATCACTGGGCATCTGAGGAAAGTTCTCAACAAGACAAAGACCCAAACAAACAGAAAAAGTAACATGGAGAAAATAGAGAACACAAAACCAAGGAAATCTCTAAGAAGATAGAACGTTCTCTAAGAAAGCAGAGCAATTCCAAGTGTTTCTTGACTTGGCATAAAGCCAAGGAAACCTCTAAGAGAAGTAGAGGTGAAGAAATGGGATAAGAAATTTGGAGAGGTCAATCTGGGAGATTTTAATCTTCAACAAATAGAGAAGAGGAAATTTGCAAAGAAATCACACAAGAAAATTACCCGGATCTGAAGGACTTGACTTGTCAGATTGATAGGCTCTTCATGTACCCACCTCAATTAATTAAAAAAAAATACCTAAGAAAGATCTTCATGAATTTTAGCATACCAGGGATAAAGAAACATCCTAAAGCTTGTGGTCGGAGAACACTCCACACACAAAGAAATGGGAATTAAAGTGGCACTCGACACCTTAAACCAACACTGAAAGTTATAATGCCATGGAATAGTGCTGTCATAATTTGGAGGTAAATTATGTTCAATTCTATGCTCAACATAGAATTTTACACCCAGATAAATCATGGATTAATTTCCTAGTACTTCCGTAACAAAGTACCACAAACTGGGTACCTTAAAATAATAGAAATTTACTCTCTCACAGTTATGGAGACCAGATGTCCAAAATCAAGGTGTTGGCAGAAGATTCCTTCTGGAGGCTCTGAGAGAGAAGTCTGTTACATCTTTCTTTCCTGGCCTCCATGGTTGTCTGCAATCCCAGGTATTCCTTGGCTTATAGATACATCACTCGAGTCTCTGCCTCTGCCTTCACATGGCCTCCTTTCCTCTGTGTGTGTTTCTGTGTCGTCCCATGACCTTCTCACAAGAACAGCAGTCGTTAGCTTTAGGGCCCATTCTAATCCAGTATGACTGCATCTTAAATAATTACATCTATGAAGACCTTATTTCTATGGGTCTTCTCTATTAGAGTCACATTCTGAGGTTCCAGGTGGACATGAACTTTGAGGGGGACACTTTTTAACCCAGTACAAACCATCAACCAAGTATTAGGTCAGAATAAAGACATTTGGGGCTATGTAAGGACTGAAAAATTGTATCTCCAGTGCACTGGTTCTTAGGGAAGTTACTGGAGGATGTGCTTTTTCAATATCAGTAAGTAGACTGAGAAGGTAGGAGGCATGGAACCTAGTAAAAGGAAATCTAACAAGGAAAGCAGAATTAAGAGTCCACACATGGCAGGAGAATGGGGTACTCTGGGGGTGATGTCTCCCAGGGCAAGGAAAAGAAAATGCTAAGTATTTGATATATTTGAGTATTTGTAAAATAAAATTGACAGTTGTTGGACGGAGCTGAAAGTCTAAGATAAAACGGAAGTTGAATAAGAAAGAGATATTCATCATCCCTTCTTGGCTCAATACTAAGTTATCTATACATAGTCACAAACTAGCAATTCTAACTCTTAACGAAAACTTAAGGGACTATATGAAGAAGGTAAGGATGCATGATTATGTTGGATAAATCGCTAAATACTCATCAATTATTATAGGAAGTCAGCAGATAATATTTAAAATAAATATGACATACAATGGTAGTATTAGCACATTATCTAGAAATAGGTAAAAAATCAAAAGAGAAAGAAATAAAAGTTTGTATGGAAACCTCTGGGAAATGGATCTGGGCAGGGGAAAGGAAGTTATGTCTGTCTTTAACTATGAATCTTTTAGTGTTATTTGATTTTTTTAAAAATTTGAGCTAGAGAGAGAAAAAGATGGCGGCGAAGTAGAGAGACGTGGAGTGCATCCCTCTCCACAGATGCATTGGGAATGCACGGAAGGACACAGTCATTCCCACAGAGAACCAGCTGAACACCAGCAGACGGCCTCGGACACCGGAAAGGGCTGCGGAGAACCTGACATAGCCGGTAGGGAGGCATCTACGAGAGCTCAAAGAGGGTGAAGCGGCGGAGCTGTGGCAGACGGGAGGGAGTGAGAAACATACCGAGGGTCCGCAGCGCAGCTCAGCGTTCCCGGACCGAGACATCGATCCGCGGCTGAACGGAGGGTCCAGGAGCGGGAGCGTGGGAACCGGAGAGCTGGTTCAGGGGGAGAAACATTGTTGCTGGTAGGGTGACGGACCGAGAGGACAGGAGGGAGGAGGTCCGCGGAGAGGAGTGCCGATCTCTGAGAGCTGCCCGGCCATGATGGCGGCTGGAGGCTGCAGGCTCCCGGGCGGGGGGGAGGAGCCGCGCGCATAGCCTCTCTCTCTCTTTCTGCGCCTCTGCAACAGGCAGTGGAGAGACGCCCTGCGGGCCCACATAAGGCGCTCAGGGATAACAAGCACCCTCAGGCGCTCAGGCGGGGCTAGATTAAAACTCCTTGCAACGCCAGCAGCAGGGAGGCTGCCGAGAGAAAAAAAAAAAAAAAAAAAACCAGCATCAAAAAGAAAAAACCCCGAGAGAGGCCCAACTCTAAGACTTTCTGTGTACGCCTGAGCCACCAGCGCCCTCTGCAACAGGCACCTCCAAGCCTGACTGAAGCAACAGTGCGCCACTGCTCACTCCCTCCCAGGAGAAGGAGCCACTATTGCACCCTCTCCCTCCCCACACACCGAGGCTTACAGACGAACAATAAAGGAACCTCTGCTGGTCACAGAATAACGCAAAAAAAAAAAAAACCCAAGGCAAGGAAAAGGACACTTACAGCTGAGACGCTAAGGAAACAGAAATAGTAGTATCAATACCTATTGAACTGGTCCATTCGGGGATCAGTTCTGGATTTTTTTTTTTTTTTTTTTTTCCTTTCTCTTTTTTTTTTTTTTTTTTTTTTTTTGATTTATTAAATACGATCTTAGCCCTAAGGGATCTACAAGTTTTACAACATAATTTTATAAGGATATTTTTTACTCTTTTTTTTTTTTTTTTTTTTTTTTTTGCCTTTTAAAATACTTCTATATCTAGCTAAGTTTTTGGTAGTACGGACAAAATATCTTTCATACTTTCCTTTCATCCCTTTCTTTTATACACTTCTACTCCTTTCTTTTTCTTTGCATATTTCCAACCACATTACGCTCTTCTGTTCCCCTTTCTTCCAGCCATTTTAAGTGTATTTTATCTTAACATACTTATAAGCAACACTATCGGTCTGCTCAGACTCCTTGCTCTATTCTCAAGATGATGCACTGCCTTGGTATTAATATTAGGCTTTTGTCTTTATCTTAGTTCTTAGTACAGTTGTCTAATTACATTCTGAGAATCTCCATTCTCTCTGGTGGTACTCCAGCTCATTTCTATATTTGATCCTAGCTTACAAAATCTCCCTGGATTGATGTTTGTATGTGTAGGGTGTTATTAGTTGTTTGTTTGCTTTTGCTTTTGTCTCTGATTTGTTCTGTTTCAGTTGTCAATTTCTGCTGGGTTTCTCTCTGAATATCTGATAGCACACTGGGGTTCTGTCAGGTCTTTCTAGAGCCTTATGTCCTAACGGATTCAATAATTGTGTGTCTTATACATGTATGTGTTTCCTAGACTGAATATTCATCTAATCCAATACTTGGACATTAGTCTGAGGCTTGGACAGTCTTCTATAAACACCTCTATCACCAGGACAAGCAACCCCAAAAGCTTGGACAACCATGAGGAAACAAAGAAACACCATGCAGGCAAAGGAGCAGGAAAAAAACCCACAAGACCAAATAAATGAGGAGGAAATAGGAAAAATGCCTGAAAAAGAATTTAGAGTCATGATAGTAAAAATGATACAAAATCTCGATAACAAATTAGAGAAAGTACAAGAAACAGTTCATAAGAACTCAGAAAAACAAACAGCAATGGATAACAAAATAACTGAAATTAAAAATACTCTAGATGCTCTAACCAGCAGAATGACTGAGGCAGAAGAACGAATAAGTGAGTTGGAAGATAGAATGGAAGAAATAAACGCCACAGAGCAGGAAAAAGATAAAAAAATAAAAAGACTAGAAGACAGCCTCAGAGACCTCAGTGATAACCTTAAACGTACCAACATTCGAATTATAGGCATCCCAGAAGAAGAAGAAAACAAGAAAGGGTCTGTGAAAATATTTGAAGAGGTTCTAGTGGAAAACTTCCCCAACATGGGAAAGGAAATAATTCACCAAGTCCAAGAAGCACAGAGAGTCCCATACAGAATAAACCCAAGGAGAAATACACCAAGACACATATTAATCAAACTAACGACAATTCAACAGAAAGAAAAAATATTAAAAGCAGCAAGAGAAAAGCAACAAACAACATATAAGGGAAAACCCATAAGGATAACAGCTGACCTTTCTACAGAAACTCTGCAGGCCAGAAGGGAATGGCAGGATATACTGAAAGTCCTGAAAGAGAGAAACCTACAGCCAAGAATACTTTACCCAGCAAGAATCTCATTCAGATTTGAGGGAGAAATCAAAAGCTTTCCAGACAAGCAAAAGTTAAGAGAATTCAGCACCACCAAACCAGCCTTACAACAAGTGCTAAAGGAACTTCTCTAAGTAGGAAACACAAGAAAAGGAAAACACCTACAAATACAAACCCAAAACAATTAAGAAAATGGGAATTGGAACACACATGTCAATAATCACTTTAAATGTAAATGGATTAAATGCTCCAACCAAAAGACACAGACTGGCTGAATGGATACAAAAACAAGACCCTTCTATATGCTGCCTACAAGAAACCCACTTCAGACCAAGGGATACATATAGACTGAAAGTGAAGGGATGGAAAAAGATATTCCATGCAAATGGAAGTCAAAAGAAAGCTGGAGTAGCAATACTCATATCAGACAAATTAGACTTGAAAGTAAAGACTATTACAAGAGACAAGGAAGGGCACTACATAATGATCAAGGGATCCATCCAAGAAGAACATATCACAATGGTAAATATCTATGCCCCCAATATAGGAGCACCTCAATACATAAGGCAAATGCTAACAGCTATAAAAGGGGACATCGACAGTAACACAATAATAGTGGGAGACTTGAACACCCCACTTACATCAATGGACAGATCATCCAAACAGAAAATAAATAAAGACACACAAGCTTTAAATGACACATTAGACCATCTCGACTTAATTGATATTTATAGGACATTCCATCCAAAAACGACAGACTACACGTTCTTCTCAAGTGCACATGGAACATTTTCCAGGATAGATCACATCTTGGGTCACAAATCAAACCTCAGCAAATTCAAGAAAATTGAAATCATATCAAGCATCTTCTCAGACCACAACGCCATGAGACTAGATATCAATTACAGGAAAAAAACTGCAAAAAATACAAACACATGGAGGCTAAACAATTCACTATTAAACAACCAAGGAATCACTACAGAAATCAAAGAGGAAATCAAAAAGTATCTAGAAACAAATGACAACGAAAACACAACAACCCAAAACCTATGGGACGCAGCAAAAGCAGTTCTAAGAGGGAAGTTTATAGCAATACAGTCCTACCTTAAGAAACAAGAAAATGATCGAATAAACAACCTAACCTTACACCTAAAACAACTAGAGAAAGAAGAACAAAGAAACCCCAAAGTGAGCAGAAGGAAAGAAATCGTAAAGATCAGAGCAGAAATAAATGAAAAAGAAAGGAAAGAAACCATAAGAAAAATAAATAAAACTAAAAGCTGGTTCTTTGAGAAGATTAACAAAATTGATAAACCATTAGCCAGACTCATCAAGAAAAAAAGGGAGAAGATGCAAATCAACAGAATTAGAAATGAAAAAGGAGAAGTCACAACGGACACCTCAGAAATACAAAACATCATGAGAGACTACTACAAGCAACTATATGCCAATCAATTGGATAACCTGGAAGAAATGGATACATTCTTAGAAAAATACAATCTTCCAAGACTGAACCAGGAAGAAATAGAAACCATGAACAGAGCAATCACAAGTACAGAAATTGAGGCAGTGATTAAAAATCTCCCAACACACAAAAGCCCAGGACCAGATGGATTCACAGGTGAATTCTATCAAACATTTCGAGAAGAGTTAACACCTATCCTTCTCAAACTCTTCCAAAATATTGCAGAAGGCGGAGCACTCCCAAACTCATTCTATGAGGCTACCATCACCCTGATACCAAAACCAGGCAAAGATGTCACAAAAAAAGAAAACTACAGACCAATATCACTGATGAATATAGATGCAAAAATCCTCAACAAAATACTAGCTAACAGACTGCAACAGCACATTAAAAAAATCATACACCACGATCAAGTGGGGTTTATCCCTGGGATGCAAGGATTCTTCAATATACGCAAATCAATCAACGTGATACATCATATCAACAAATTGAAGGATAAAAACCATATGATCATTTCAATAGATGCAGAAAAAGCTTTTGACAAAGTTCAACATCCATTTATGATAAAAGCTCTCCAGAAAATGGGCATAGAAGGAAATTACCTCAACATCATAAAAGCCATATATGACAAACCAAAAGCCAACATTGTTCTCAATGGAGAAAAACTGGAAGAATTCCCTCTAAGAACAGGAACAAGACAAGGGTGTCCACTCTCACCACTGTTATTCAACATAGTTTTGGAAGTGTTAGCCACAGCAATCAGAGAAGAAAAAGAAATTAAAGGAATCCAAATTGGAAAAGAAGAAGTAAAATTATCACTCTTTGCAGATGACATGATACTATATATAGAAAACCCTAAAGACTCTACCAGAAAACTGCTAGCACTCATTGATGAGTTTAGTAAAGTAGCAGGATACAAAATTAATGCACAGAAATCTCTTGCATTCCTATACACTAACAACGGAAGAGCAGAAAGAGAAATTAAGGAAACTCTCCCATTCACCATTGCAACCAAAAGAATAAAATACCTAGGAATAAACCTGCCTAAGGAGGCAAAAGATCTGTATGCAGAAAACTTTAAGACATTGATGAAAGAAATCAAAGATGACACAAACAGATGGAGGGACATACCATGTTCCTGGATTGGAAGAATCAACATCGTGAAAATGACTGTACTACCCAAAGCAATTTACAGATTTAATGCAATCCCGATCAGATTACCAATGGCATTTTTCACAGAACTAGAGCAAGAAATCTTACGATTTGTATGGAAACGCAAAAGACCCCGAATAGCCAAAGCAATCTTGAGAAGGAAAAATGGAGTTGGTGGAATCAGGCTTCCTGACTTCAAACTATACTACAAGGCCATAGTGATCAAGACAGTATGGTACTGGCACAAAAATAGAAAGGAAGATCAATGGAACAGAATAGAGAACTCAGAAGTAAGCCCACACACATATGGGCACCTTATCTTTGACAAAGGAGGCACGAGTATACAATGGAAAAAAGACAGCCTCTTCAATAAGTGGTGCTGGGAAAATTGGACAGCAACATGTAAAAGAATGAAATTAGAACACTTCCTAACACCATACACAAAAATAAACTCCAAATGGATTAAAGACCTACATATAAGGCCAGACACTATCAAACTCCTAGAGGAAAACATAGGCAGAACACTCTTTGACATCCATCAAAGCAACATCCTTTTTGACCCACCTCCTAGAATCATGGAAATAAAATCAAGAATAAACGAATGGGACCTCATGAAACTTAAAAGCTTTTGCACAGCAAAAGAAACCATAAACAAGACTAAAAGGCAACCCTCAGAATGGGAAAAAATAATTGCCTATGAAACAACGGACAAAGGATTAACCTCCAAAATATACAAGCAGCTCATGCAGCTTCATACCAAAAAAGCAAATAACCCAATCCACAAATGGGCAGAAGACCTAAATAGACATTTCTCCAAAGAAGACATACAGATGGCCAACAAACACATGAAAAGATGCTCAACATCACTCATCATCAGAGAAATGCAAGTCAAAGCCACAATGAGGTATCACCTCACACCAATCAGAATGGCCATCATCACAAAGTCTGGAAACAACAAATGTTGGAGAGGGTGTGGAGAAAAGGGAACTCTCCTGCACTGTTGGTGGGACTGTAAGTTGGTACAGCCACTATGGAAAACAATTTGGAGGTTCCTTAAAAAACTACAAATAGAACTACCATATGATCCAGTAATCCCACTCCTGGGCATATACCCAAAGAAAACCATAATCCCAAAAGAAACTTGTACCATAATGTTTATTGCAGCACTCTTTACAATAGCCAGGACATGGAAGCAACCTAAATGCCCATCAACAAATGAATGGATACAGAAGATGTGGCATATATATACAATGGAATATTACTCAGCTATAAAAAGGGATGAGATGGAGCTATATGTAATGAGGTGGATAGAACTACAATCTGTCATACAGAGTGAAGTAAGTCAGAAAGAGAAAGACAAATATTGTATGCTAACTCACATATACGGAATCTAAAAATGGTACTGATGAACTCAGTGACAAGAACAGGGAAGCAGATACAGGGAATGGACTGGAGAACTCGAGGTATGGGAGGGGGCGGGGGGTGAAGGGGAAACTGAGAAGAAGCGGGAGAGTAGTACAGACATATATATACTACCAACTGTAAAATAGTCAGTGGGAAGTTGTTGTATAACAAAGGGAGTCCAACTCGAGGATGGAAGATGCTTTAGAGGACTGGGGCAGGGAGGGTGGGGGGGAATCGAGGGGGGGGCGTCAAGGAAGGGAGGGAATATGGGGATATGTGTATAAAAACAGTTGATTGAACCTGGTGTACCCCCCAAAAAAATAAAATAAAATAATAATAAAAGCAAAAAAAAAAAAAAAAAAAAAAAATTTGAGCTAATAGTACTTTTATAGCAACTCAAATTGAAAGAGAAAAGTATACTACAACATGGATAAGAATCACCTAAAAAATGTGTTAAAGTGCAGTTTCTATGTTTATACCCAGAGATTCCAAGTTAGTAGATTGCGGGAGGCTGGAACTCTCCATTTTAACAGGGCCTATGAAATTCTGATGGGAGTGGTCCCTAGACTCCACTTTGAGAAACACGTCTGGAAAATAGCCACAGTATTGCTGGGACATCAGCTCCAGCTGGTTTCTGGTAGAAACCAAACAAATCTGATCCTGTGTTAGTCACGTTCACCCCCTGTTGGCATTGGGGTAAAACTGTGGTGCATGGTAAAACTCTGCTTAATTGAAAGTTATTCTGACTCCAGGAATAAGTGATAAAACAAGAGATCTAGATACCAAGGTCAGAAAATGTTTTCAGGCAGTTGGAAAAAGGCTTCCAACCTGGCAGATTGCAAACATTGGCAGAAGCCCTGCAGACATTCCCTCTGGTGTCCACAGGGGCTGAACCAGCGTGCTGGGTGCTGCAAGGCATGTGTGAGAGGGGATGCCATCGACTCTGCCCCACACACAGCAGCCCACAGCTGCTGCAGAGCAGCCATGAATGTGAAGGTGTCTGAGGTTGGGTCCCAGCCTGTGGGGAGGAGAATGCTTAGAAATTTAGCCAGTGGGAATGGTGAAGAGAAAGTTGCTGCTGAAATACGCTACTTAAACAGTGACAAAAGTGTCACTGTGACAGCAAGTCCAGTCTGCTTTAAAAGGCGTAGGAAGTCATGATTTAGCACTCTCCAAAGTCCTACATAGCCCTGTTCCCTGGTCTACCCTGAAATGTATCACCAGCTTCCCAGATAGAGTCATTGGGATGGTTCCTAACTGCTGCTGAGTAGCTGCTGCAAGCTGGGTGCTATCTAATACATTGTACACATGCCACATCTCACAAAACCAGTTTCACAGATGAGAAAATTGGAGGTGCCAAGAAGTTAAGCCACAAGCCCAGCATCACATAACCAGTATGTGATAGAACATACTAGTTACTCTTCCCACAATTCCAAATTGCATCCCGGACCATATTTAAGCCTACAGGATATCAGATAACAGAACAAAGTCATCAGCATCCAAGCTGTGGAGTGTGGTCCATTTCTCATGTGTCCAGTGGACAGAAATCCTGCTGGTCTGGCATGGGGGCTTTCACACAGGTGCTGCAGAGAGAGCTGAATGCAGCAACTCAGCACAGTGGAGCCCCTGTGAGAGTCACCACAGCACTGACCCAGCTCCATCACAGCTACAGATGAAACACCCACAGCCGCTCGACATCCTGGGGAAGCAGGAGGAGTGGGAGGGGGACAGGAAGGGGCCGGTTGATTTTAGCAAAGACCAGCTCTTGAGATGAGGTCACTGGTTGAAGGGTTTCAGAAAGAAGCTGCAGATACCAAAGGAACCAGCAAATTCTTAATCACAGAATTTATAAACTGAGGGAATTTTTGGGAAGACGAGCCCAGTCCCATCATTTTACTGAAAATAATGATAAAGAGGAGGAAGAGAATGAGTTAACAGTAACTATTTTCCATATGCCAGGCATTATGTTAAGTATTATTTCATTTAATCCAATGAGTTGGGTACTGTTTTTTTTAAAGCAGGTTTTGCAATCTCGATGCTACTTACAATTTTTTTCTTTTATTGAGGCATAGTTAGTTTACAATGTTGTGCTAGTTTCAAGTGTACAACAAAGTGATTCAGTTATATATATATAACATATATATATAAGAATATGTATAAAACATATATAAGAATATACATATATTCTGCCGCAGATTCTTTTCCAAGTATTACACGATATTGAGTATAGTTCCTTGTGTTATACAGTAGCTCTTTGTTGTTTACCGATTTTATATATAGTTGTATCTATTAATTCCAAACTCCTAATTTATCTCCCCCCCCTTTCCCCTTTGGCAACCATAAGTGTTTTCTATGTCTGTGAGTCTATTTCTCTTTTGTAAATAAGTTCATTTGTATAATTTTTTTAGATTCCACAGAGTGATATCATATATTTGTCTTTGATTTACTTCACTTAGTATTATGATAAACTCTAGGTCCATCCTTGTTGCTGCAAATGGCATTATTTTATTCTTTTTTATGGCTAAGTAATATTCCATTATGTGTGTGTGTGTGTGTGTGTGTGTGTGTGTGTGTGTGTATACCACATCTCTTTATCCATTCATCTCTCAATGGAGCTGGGTACAGTTTTTATCCCCATTTTATTGATGAGGAAATCAAGGCCAAGGGATGTAGTGATTCACTCAAGGTGGCACAACAAGTTAGGTGTAGAGTTAGGGCTAGAATTCAGGCACCTGATGTCTCATGGTGACTGTTTTTCTCTGTACCTTAATAGCAAATTTCTTTCCCCTTGAGAATGCATGAAAAGAACACGGTCTTTGGATGAACCAGGCAAATCCAGATCTATATTCTTCTTTGCCTTTGTCTGTGTGACCATTTCTTTCTGAGCCCTGGATCCCTCATTTATACAATGGAGATAATGATGTCTTACTTTTCCTTTTTTTGTCAGCATTAAATGAAATAATGTATATAAAGCACTCATTACAGCATCTGATACGCAGTAAGAACTCAACAAACGTGTGATTTTTTTTTCTTTTCTTTTCTCTCTTCCTCTTGCCTTAGGTTGGAAATAGCATCTGTTTGGTCTTTTCAATATCAGCCCTTTTAGACAGTAATCACCAAGTATCATATTGATCTTCCAAACGGATCGACTATATATTCCCACACATATGAGGACACATGTAGTGAAGCATTTCAATACAGAATTCATGTAGTCAATCCCCCTTCTCTGTGGACACAATAGGGTGTATGGTTTAAACAAAAACCTATTTTAAGGACAAAGAGTCAGGAGAGACAATTACTTTTTGCTGGATTACTTACCTGATCTTATAGGAAATTAATAATATTAGGAAATAATTTTAACAAACTTAAGAAACACCAAAATGGCTCCTCTGCCTGTGTTCCGAATATGATTAAGTGATATTTAGCAGGTATTCAGCTGCACAATCGAATCACTTGGAACTTTAAAATGCCCAGTGTCCAGGCTGCATCCTGTACCAACTTAATCAGAATCCCTGGCGTTGAGGTTCAGGCATCAGTAGTTTTAAAAACTCTGTGGTTGTTCTCAAGGAGCAATCACAGGCAAGAACCGCTGAGCTATACTTGACCAATGATTCTTAAATTGTGGTCCCCGGACAAGTAGCATCAGCATGAGCTGGCAACTTGTTAGAAATGCACATTCTCAGGCCTCATTCCAGACTGGCTGAATTGAAAACTCTTGGAGGGGGTGGGACCTTCCAGGGATTATTCTGCACAGCCAAGCCTGAGGCCCACTGTTCTCAATACTCAGTCCTCTCTCCCTTATTCTCTGCCACAACTAGACAATTATCATGTCCTGCTCATCTTACCTTTCAGATATTTTCCTCCACGTACACTCATTTCCAACTTGAGCAGCACTGTCCGCTCTTGCCTGGATAACTACCTGATTATGCTGTGCCTATTTCTTCTCCCCTCCAATTCTCTCTTCCCTCAGCAGCCAGACCCAGCCATAATAAAAGTCCAACCACATCCCTCCTCTGGTGCCTCCAGAACAGAATCTAAACATGGTCTACGTGGTCCTCTGTGGCTGGCCTATATTCACCTCTCCATCCTTATCTCCATCACCCCTAAACCCAGTTAGCAACATGGAATCTGTATAGTCAATCTTCCTTCCTGGGAACACAATGGGGTTTATGGTTTAGACAAAAACCTACTTTAAGGACAAAGAGCTGGGAGAAAGAATTTACTTTCTGTTGGACTACTTACCTGAGTTCTGCCTGGCTAAGTTGTATTCAATCATTTTCTTCCAGATCAAAACTTCTCTGGGTCCCAAGTCTGAGGTAGTGCTCTCTGCACACCTTCACCTTAGCACTACTACGTGAAATTGAAGTGATCTCTTTCTGACTCAGTCTTCCCAGCTAGACCATGAGCTCAAAAGCCATAGGTCACCTTTTTCACTTTTACATTCCCTACTTCTGAAAAAATGCATGCTACATGGTAGATCCCCAATATATGATATCAACAAGCTGAACTGAAAAATTAGCAAAATGCATCTACTCATTTGCAGAGCTTCAAGCAAGTGAGTTCTAGGCCAGCACGTCACAAACTGAGATGTGCCCAGGAATCACCTGGAGATGTTGTTAAAAATGTAGATTCTGATCCAATTGCCTTAGGGCCAAGCCCACAAATTCTGCATTTGTAAGAAGCTCCCAGGTGATGCTGATGATGCTGGTTCGTGGGCCTTCAACTACACTTCGAGGACTTTGGGTTGTGGTCCTCCAACGCAATGAGACACAGGGCACTTGTAGATCAATTTATGTCATACTAGGAACAACTGTTTTACTTTGCAGAAGTGCTAGTAACTTACGGGATAAAAGAATTTATGGGGGGTGGGGGAGGAATAAACTAGGAGTTTGGGATTAACATACATACACTACTATACATAAAAATAGATAAACAACAAGGACCTACTGTATAGCACAGGGAACTATACTCAGCATTTTGTAATAACCAATGTGGGAAAAGAATCTGAAAGAGAATATATATATATATATATATATATATATAGCTGTACACCTGAAACTAACACAACATTGTAAATTTACTATACTTCAATTAAAAAAAAGATGACATGCTGTTTACTAGTCTATTCTTATAACATCCAACAACTTGGAGTCTTCCATACGCTTCTGTAAGAGATTGCAAACAGCTGTCTTGTGAGCCAGGCCCTCACACAGCTGTTGTCCTCATTACAGTAGGCAAAAGCTTCCTTCTCAACAGCATTTGTGTAGGGACAGCTTCTAGCTCTTATCAGACTTTTTCTCAACACAGAATCCAAATTCAGTTTGGGAAGTAGAAGCCAGGGAAAAAAGAGGGAGTTTAGTAGGAAATTAGCCAGGCTCAGCAAGACAGAGCTTATTCATTCATCCCTTCCTGCACAAAGAAAAATAGTTATTGAGCACCTATTAAGATCCTAGCATACTACGAGGGGAGAGGTGTAAGGGTGGTCAAGGTGGATGATGGGGGCTGGAGGAGAAATTTAGTCAAAAGGAAATCCCAGAGTTCTGAGTCAGAGATGGAAAGAGGTTCCAATAGAGGGAGTCCCCCAGGGGCCGCACAAGTTTTCAACTATGACTATTCAAATTCTCAACCCCACTGCTCACACTCAGATAAAAGTTAGGAATCAGATTTAAAATGTCCCATGAAGTTTTCCAGAAATATCACAGGATTCTTAGTCATCTGTAATTCTGACCAGCTGTTCTGCAGTGCACCATCCATATCATGGAAGGCTGCAGTGGCTCAGCTAGGGCACTTTCCTGCACAGAACCCCTGGGAAAATGTGTGCTTAATGCACCTGCCATGGCTCCTGTCTGAGGCCATGCACATCTGCTTATAGAATACTCCAAATTCTGATAGGTTGGCTACTGGGGGCTGGTTTGAGATATATATATATCTTTACATTTGCTAGGTTTTTCTTTTAAGGTTTTTTAAAAAGGCTTTTCAGCAACTCACCACATTTGCTGTGGCCTCAGCTTCCACAAGTTCCCAGACTTCCAATCCCGCCACACTGGCTCCCTTACAAGGTCTGCTCACATTCTCCCAATTTCCCCACTCACTTCGGTGCCACTTTTGTTTTGTTTGGCTTTTATTTCCTTGTCATTATTCATGCCAACCCCCTCACTACCACCAATCAAAACTAAACCACATTTCTCTTTCAAGATGAATTTGTTCATTCAGTCTTTATTGGGAGCCCTTCAAGTGCCAGGCACCATCCTGGGTGTTGGGGATACAGTGATAAACTAACAGTGATGCTCACTTCAGTGTCCCTTGGGGATACAGACAAGTGAATGGGCGGAGCCAGCACAACCTTCCCTGGTGAGGACCCAGAGGGAGCCATCCAGGACTGGGAGAATATGTAGTGGGGGTTGGGGGGTTACCCTGCTCAGCTTCAGGAATTTTTGGAAGGTGTTCCCAAGCAGGTGAGAGCCAACCAGAAGATGAATAGGAGGTAGGGAGGGGAAGAAGTTCTTTGCAGTGGAGAAAGATTAGGTTGGAAATGTGAGCAAAGGTCAGATTTTGCAAGATCTTTTCAGGCTGGAAGGAGTTTGTACTGTTATCTTAAAGGAACTGGAATGAGGGACCTGGTGTGAGTTCTATTTCTTCCTTGAAGTTTCTCCATTATTTAATCCCAAGGGATATTTTTCCTTCTTCGTTTTTCAAAGCAATGGCTCTACTTAACAGCCTTACTCTGAATTCACGCAAGGTATCATCCTGTGGTCATTCTCTGCTGTTGGTTCTAAACTTTTTTTGTGTCCACAGCATACATTCAAGTGTTTTATTTCTGACTTGAATGTCCAAAATACATAATACATCTATTTAAAAGTTCCAGTGTAATTATTCCTCCAGTGAAACAACGTCACTTAATATCACCCTTCTTACCTCTTATATGCATTAAATTGTGACCACTGAGATGTAAAATTCACATCAAAATTGAATGTATACTCAGTGGTAACGAAAACTAATTTTATACAAATTCTGCAGCATACCGATGGAGGAGACAAGTTTCCATGATTCTTCGTGTTAAAAGTGTTTTATATTTTATACAAAAACTATCCTTGCCCCTGAGGAGTTTGCAGTAAGTCACAGTTGCTAGAATATATATAAGTATGTATTCTATACATAGGATATATAGATTGTATATACGCGTGTGTGTATGTGTGTATTAATTCCTTACAATCTTAACATGGTTCTAGCATAAGGCTTTACTTGAATTTTACATTTATTTCCATGACTTGGTTTATGCTTTTTTAATCATGAAATATGTCAGGCAACCAAAAATGTATAAAGAATAATATAAGGAACACCCACTTTCCACCACCAAGCTTAAGAAATAAAACATTATAATGACAATTGGACCTTAGCTTTACCCCTCCCCCGAAAGATAACCACTGTCCTGAATTTGGAGTTTACCATCCCCATGTAGGCTCTAACTCCAGTTCTAGGTACTCATAACCAATGGGTACTATTGCTTCTCAGGGTTCAGAAAGTTGAATGAATGTCATAATGTATCCTTCTGCAACTCTTTTCGGCTCAGTACTGTCTTTGAGATTTGTCCATGTTTATAGATACAGCTCTAGTTTGTCAATTTAACTGCTGTATCGTATTCTAGTCTATGAATATACCACATTTAGGACATTTCAGTTGGTTTCAAGTCTTTACTAAAACACACAGTCCTGCAGCGAACATGCTTGTATTTAGTTCCTTGGGTACCTGTGTGAGAGCTTCTATAGGCATGTAGATCTAGTGTGGGGTTGCTGGGTTGTAGGACATGTGCATCATCGACCTAACCAGACACAGCTGAGGATGCTGTTCAGAGGCAGGACAATTCACACGCCCATCAGCACAGTGTGAGTTTCTCTGGCCTCATGTTCTTTTTTTTTTTAATTAAAGTATACTTGATTTACGTTGTGTTAGTTTCAGTTGTACAGCAAAGTGATTCCGTTATATACACATAATATATGTATGTATGTATATGTATGTATGTGTGTATTCTTTTTCATATTCTTTTCCTTTATAGGTTATTATAAAAGATTGAGTATAGTTCCCTGTGCTATACAGTAGGTCCTTGTTTGTTATCTATTTTTTATACAGTAGTGTGTATCTGTTAATCCCAAACTCCTAATTTATCCCTCCCCCTTCCTTCCCTCCTTGGTAACCATAAGTTTGTTTATTATGTCTGTGGGTCTGTTTCTGTTTTGTACATAAGTTCATGTGTATCATTTTTTTAAGACTCTACATGTAAGTGAGTAGTATCCAGTGTATCTGTATGCCACATCTCCTTTATCCATTTATTTGTTGATGGACATTTAGGTTACTTCTATGTCCTGGCTATTGTAAATAGTGTTGCTATGAACATTGGAGTGCATGTGTCTTTTTGAATTATGTTTTTCTCCAGATATATGCCCAAGAGTGGGATTGCTGGGTCATATGGTAGCTCTATTTTTAGTTTTTTAAGGAACCTCTATATTGTCCTCCATAGTTGGCCTCACATTCTTGGTAACCCATGTTACTTTCTGATTTAGGGATCTGATGTACTCTTAGGGAAAAATAAAAGTTTATTAAATGAGTAGAGTTTGCTTTAGAACTTCCCAGAGAGCAATAAATGGCTCCCATAAAAAATTTGACAACCTGGAATTAGTTGATTGGATTATTTAAAAATTATTCAAACACATGAGTAATGTTAAAGAGAATTATAGAAAAAGTATATAGTTGCCTTTGGTATCACTCCCTTAACATAGTCACTTTTAAAATATACAACATATACTCATTGATTTGGTAATAACTTGTTGCCTTAACCAAATTGAGTAATTTTAAAAATCAATTCACTATTGACTTATTTTACATTTTATGTATCTTTTCCAAATATGTTTAATCTTGTACTGGTGTTCTAATGGGTCTAAGTTGGACTACAGTTAAGTAAAAATGAACAGAACAAGTGCCTATGTCAGACATGCCTTTATTTTAGAACTTGTCTCTTGCTGACATTGTAATTCCCAAGAATAGTTCTGGTCAGATTCATGCTTTTCCATAATGTTTTGTTTTGTTTGCAGCAAAAATCAAGTACACATGGAGCAAAGCCTGCTAAAACATAAAACAGATGATCACAGCACAAAATAGCAGTTTATACAATTAGCCTCATCTCACTTTTTTTTCCTTACAAATTCCATTGTTTTGTAAATGTCCTGGAAAGAGCAAGCATTGCCTGTAATGGGAGCAGCTGAACAGGTGGGTTTTGCAGGGCAATCGGTGCTAAATGCAGCACTAGGCTCATACCAGAAATGAAGACATGGGCATGGGTTTCTATTTCTCTAAATAGAAGACATTCTAATGAAATTCTAATTCTAAATCCTTTTTTACTAGAGTCCAATTTGAGATACAGATGTGATAAAAAATTATGACAAAAATATCCTTTAGGCAGGTACATCATTGCAACTGATGGCTTGTACAGGGTTGTCAAAGACAGGATTCAGTTAATTCTTGAAGGTCAGTTGTCCCAATTCTCAGGAGAAATGAAATCATTCCTAGTTTCTTGGATTTTCCCATTGTTTTCTTCACTCAGAGAAGTCTTTCTCTCAGATTTAAAACAGAACAAATTTAGCATGTTATTTGCCAACTATTTCCATGAAAAATTCCTACCACTTACCACTCTACCTCTAATAGATGATTTATACTTCCTGGTTAAAACCACATAGAATTACTCATGTCAGTGGAGCCATATTCTTTTCTGCTTTGATTATCTTGTGTCCTCACCATCTGCAAAACAAAAATATGTGTTGCTCTTAATGTCACTGCGTTTGTTTTAAAAGTTCCCTTTAGAGTCTGTTCTTTTTTATGACACAAAAGAAGAAAACATGCATAGTTTTGTCATTTTCAATAGTTATAATAAAAGAGTGATGTGATAATAGATATAAATGAGCAACATGTAAGTAGAACTGTAGATATACTTCTTCAGTTCTGGGAAAATACTGCTACACTGATGATCTGAAATTTGATGAATAGCATATTTAGTGGCTGGTATCACCGATTCAGAGCTAGAAGGAATGTGCAGAACTAGAAGGACTCTGCCCAGAATCCCTCCGATCTTTTTTTTTCTTTAGCATTAATTTCTAGGACAACATTCCTTCCCCTCCTATCCCTCTTCCCCACTCCTCCCCGATCACCCCCATATGAGCTTTGGCTTCCAGCATCATCATATACTATTCTTTGGAGGGCTGACGTCCAGCTACTACAGTGGCTTTAACCACATAGAGTTTGAGTACCTCGGAGTTCAAGGCAGCCCTTGACCAATCAATGATCTATGAAGGAGTAAGACAGCCTCCGGTCAGGACGACTCTATAGCACAACTTACACATCTGAGTGCCTGGAAGGAGCCAGCTGAAGCTGCCCTCTGTGGCACTTTTTTGAGATGACACATTTGTTTGCTTCCACCCCTTCCCTGTCTTGCTGCCCCCCTTTCCTTCTGATTCTCCCCTGAGCGAGTGCCATCTCCATACGTCACATGCATATGAATCCCCATCTCAGGGTTGGCTCTGGGGAACCCATTGCAAGACAGGTTCTGAAAGACCATCTCACCTACTTGTCTTCACACACTTTTGCTTACGTATTCACCTCAAAGGAAAATAAACATGTACTCTTGCCTTGCATATTTTAAAGTTATCTAATTTTTTAAAATTATGAGTTTAAATAGTTGTGAAGGATGTAATTTGTAACATATGGTAGAAACTGACATTTAAAAATAAAACTTCCATATTTCTCCTCTCTTCATTTACCCAATGGAATCTAAACATCACAGTGATCGGATACCACCATTATTCATTTAAATATACCATATGATTTTACTTTTATGTGGAATCTAAAAAACCAAACAAATGAACAAACATAATAAAACATAAACAGACTCATAGATACAGAGAACAAGCTAGTGGTTCTTGGGCCAGGGTAGCAGAAATAGGTGAAGGAGGTTAAGTGGTACAAACCTCCAGTTATAAAGTAAATGAGAGGTGTGGTCAAGATGGTGGAATAGGAAGACTCTGAGCTCATCTCCTCTCCTGCCACCAGGCACACCAATATTACAAATATTTATAGAACAACTATCTATGAAAATGACGTGAAGACTAGCAGAAAAGATTTTTCACAACTATGAGGCCAGCATAACTTAAATACCAAAACTGGACAGACAAAGATGACACACAAAAGAGATATTATAGGCCAACATCATTGATAACATAGATGCAAAAATCCTCAACACAAAATTAGCAAACCAAATTTAATAACACATAAAAAGATCATGTGCCATGATAAAGTGGAATTGATTCCTGTGATGCAAGTACTGTTCAACATCTGCAAATCAATTAATGTGACACAACAGATTAACAACTGAAGAATAAAAATCATATGATCATCTCAAGAGATGCAGAAAAGGCTTCTGAAAAAATTTGAAATCCATTTATAATAAAAACTCTCCAGAAAGAAAACATATATCAACATAATAAAAGACATATATTATAAACCTATAGCTGACATCATAGTCAACAGAGAAAAACAGAACTTTTCCTCTAAGATCAGGAAAAAGACAGGGATGCACATTCTTGCCACTTCTATTCAATATAGTAGTGGAAATCCTAGCTATAGCAATCAGACAAGAAAAATAAATAAAAGGCATCCAAATTGGAAAGGAGGAAGTAAAACTGTAACCACTTGCAGATGACACGATATGATATATAGAAACCCTTAAGAAATCACACACACACACACACACACACATACACACACACACACACACACACACACACACATAACTATTGGGACCAATAAATAAATTCAGTAAAGTTGCAGGATAGAAAATAAATATACATAAATCTGTTGCATTTCTATATACTAGCAAACTATCCAAAAGAGAAATTAAGAAAACAATCACATTTACAATTGCACCAAAAAATACTTAGGAATAAATTTAAGCAATGAAGTAAAAGACTTGTACTTGGAAAACTATAAGATATTTCTGAAAGAAATTGAAGATGATATAAGTAGTGGAAAGATATACCGTGCTTATAGATTAGAGGAATTAATATTGTTAAAATGACTATATTACATAAGACAATCTACAGATTCAATGCAATCTCTAACAAAATACAAATGGCACTTTTCACAGAATTAGAACAAGTAATTCTAAAATTTGTATGGAAACCCCAAAGACCCTAAATAGCCAAAACAATCTTGAGAAAGAAGAACAAAGCTGGAGGTATCATGTGCTCTGATTTCAAACTATATTACAAAGCTACAGTAATCAAAATAGTATGATGCTGGTATAAAATATACATAGAGATCAATGGAACAGAATAGAGAGCCTAGTAATAAGCCTATACTTATATGGTCAGTTGATCTACAGAGAAGGAGACAAGAATACACAATGGAGAAAAGACAGTTTCTTCAATACATAGTGTTGGGAAATTGTATAGCTACATGCAAAAGAATCAAACTGGACTGCTTTCTCACACCATAAAAAAATAAATTCAAATGGATTAAAGACTTAACTAAGATGTGAAACTATGCAACTCCTAGAAGAAAACATGGGCTGTATGCTTTCCTTAAGGATTGACACTTTAGCAAGAGAAACAAAAGCAAAAATAAAAAAATGGGTGTTCATGAAACTAAAAAACCTTTTGCACAGTTAAGGAAATCATCAACAAAACAAAAAGGCAACCTACCAAATGGGAGAAGATATTTGCAAAGGGTACATCCAATAAGAGGTTAATATACAAATAAGCAAAGAAGTTACACAACTCAACATCAAAAAACCAAACAACTCAATGAAAAAATGGGCAGAGGACCCATATACACATTTTCCCAAAGACTTACAGATTACCAACAGACACATGAAAAAATGCTCAACATCACTAATCATCAGTGAAATGTAAGTCAAAACCACAATGAGATACCATGCTATAATCAAAAAGTCAAAAAATAACAAGCTTTGGTGAGGATGTGGAGTAAAAGGAAAACGTGCACTTTCAGTGGGATTGTAAATTGTTGCAGCCACTGTGGAAAACAGTATGGATGTTCCTCAGAAAATTAAAAATAGAACTGCCATAAAACCCAGAAACTTCACTTCTTGCTATTTACTCAAAGAAAACAAAACACTAATTCAAAAAGATACACACATGCCAATGTTCAATGCACCACTATTTACAATAGCCTAGATATGGAAGAAACCTATGTGTCTACCGATGAAAGAATGGATAAAGTAGATTTGGTATGTGTCTGTCTATCTATCTATGTGTCTGTCTGTCTGTCTATCTATCTATCTATATCTAGCTATCATCTCTCTATCTAGAGAGAGAGAGAGAGAATGGAATATTAGTCATAAAAATGAAACCTTGTCATTTGTGACAACACGGATGGATCTAGAGATTATTATGCTAAGTAAAATGAGTCAAAGATGAATACCACATGATCTCACTTATATGTGGAATCTAAAAATGAAAATAAACAAAGAAAACAAAATGAAAATAGACTCAGATACAGAGAACAAATGGGTGGTAGCTGGAAGGGATAAAGGGGATTTAAGAGGTACAGACCTCCAGTTACATAATAAATAAGTACATTGGACATGGGTACTATTATTATACTCTTTGATAAAATAATATTTCTTACAATCTGTTTTATATATTTTTTCTTCAGAATTTTGAAGTTGCAGCTTAGCTCATTCACTTTATAAAGTGAACTGACATATCCCCATATAACCTCATTGGCAGAACTAGTATTTATTGTAAGACCAATCAACTAGTCCTTACTGGAAAACTGATTTCTGCCTTAGAAAGACTCTGATTTCTTCTTCCAATTGAAATGAGTATGTTACTAAGGGTCTCTGTTAAGACATCCTGAGATTTCATCCTGAGATACTTAAATGATCAAGGCTTTGCTATGATTCTTTGGTCTGATGAAACCATGATTGCTCTCCATCAATATTTCTCTTGAGTGCTCTCTTTACATCAATCTCACAGAATTCTCACTCAGAAGAGATGCATCCCTTGACAAGACATGGGAAATGGAACAGGCCAGATTACTGAGTGGAATTTACTATAACTCCAATCACACTCATGCTATAACATATCTGAATTCAGAATATCCAAATATGAATTCAAATACCCAAGATCTAGCAGTACACTTCTTCTGTAACAGAAACATGTACAGATGGGAAAGACCTGACTTCTTACATGGCTTAAAGGAGGCCTACAGATTCAGTATTTAAAATGACACTTTGTTTGACAACATGCCCCCCATCGTGTGCTTCCCTAAGAGGGTTATACATCTGGGAAAAGTGCCATAAAAAGATTTAGAATGGCTGAGAAATATGCCATTATTTTTTGCATGATGTGAGGAGCACCTGTAAAAGGGGTGCAGGAAAGGAGACCTCCATGATTCTTCAGACAAAAACATTCTCAGGTAGATAGAGTCCTTTAGTACTAGTTTTTAGAAATCCATGCATTTGAAAGTCTTTGCATGTCCCCCAGTATCCCCAAGTATAAAAAACACTAGCCTTGCCCAAGTGCCTCCTTAAACAATAAAGTTGAGGACCAGGCAATCAGGTGACTTTTTATGAACACAAAGCTATTTAGTGACAGAACCAAAACTAGCATCTGGAACTCCTCATTCTCAGTTTGGCCTTCTTTCCACCATGGCCATCACCATCATCATCACCACCTTAAACAATAGCTAACACTTATTAGGCTTTTACTCTAGGCAAACTGCATCTGAAGCACTTTACATTCATTTACTGCTCATTTTAGACTCATTAGGCTCTACTATTATCCCCAGGTAGAGAAATGGAAACTCAGAGAGGCAAAATGATATGCCCAAGATCAAAAGACCAGTAACTGCAGAAATAAGATTCGAATCCATGTGTGACCTCTGGATTCACTCTTTAAACTACTGTTTCCCAAAGTGGTTTCTATAAAACATGCACCCAATAAGATGCTCCCTGATACAAAAATGCTGTGGTCACATTGGTTGTACTATTAGCCCATCTCTCAGAATCACAATGAACATAAAACCATTAAAGTCACTGAGAAGTCCTGCAAAAGGACACGTACTTATTAGTGTTTTACAGAAAAATGATTTTTTCCAAATACTTCTAATATCTAGTGACAGGACCCTCCCTTTAGGAAGACTAATTTAGGCTCAATATCTATACATTAGGTCAGTGGTTGGCAAACTCTAGCTCGCATCAAAATCATCTGGAGGACCCCAACCCAAGATTCTGACTCAGTTGATCTTTGGTGGAATCTGAAAATTTGCATTTCTGATGAGTTCCTAGGTGATGTTGATGTTCTTGCTCCAGGAACCACATTTTGAGAAAGACTGTACCTGATGATGGAAAAATAAAGGCTAAGAAACAAGCCCTGGGTTAGCATAATGATAAAACAAATACAGTTACATTTTTTAAAATGTACATTAAAAAGGTGAAAAGAAAAGCTCACTCTCTTTGGGAAAACAAAAGCTAAGCAAAGCAGTGTAAACACTGATTGTTCTTCACAATGAATTTCTATTTTTAATTGTCAAACATATTACCAGACAGATAATTCATAGAGGGATAAGCTTGTTGATTATGTGCCCAGCACAGTGTGTATTCTGAGCTTCATAGGTATCATTTCCAACTTTTCAACAACCCAGAGGCAGGTTTTATTATCTCCTTTTCAAGCTTTAAGGTGAACTTGTGTTCTATAAACATAATTATAGAGTATGAATAATTGTGACAAAAGAGTATTGGACTAGATGCTGTGAATGTTCTTTGGGAAGACTTCAGATGTCTGCAGCTTCCATTTCCTTGTCTGTGAAAAGATATAGTACAACCCTGAGATTTCTAAAACAATTCCAATCAAATTCTAACTTCCCATAATTCTAAGAAGGAAGCCAAAATCAGATTTTCTGAAAAGACTCAGACTGACTTCAAGGACCAGGGCTGTCCAAGTCACCAAATCAAGCTGTCGGCTAGAACTCTCTGAGGGAAATGATTAAAGCTACCACCCACTTCTATATGTGTGATATATAATTAAATATAAAAGTGGAGAAACATTTTGAAGGAGAGAAATTATGAGAAAGGAAAATAAATAAGAAAAGTATTGGCAATGCTCATGTGATAATAATCCTTTTGATCCTAATGAGCTTATCATTTTCAGCCAAAAACTACCTTGAAATATCTAACAGAACTGATTCAATCAGTATTTATAGCACTGTTTTCCAAACTTGTATGCACACTAGAATCACCTGTGCAGCTTCTAAAAAATATGGATAGCTGTGTCTCAATCCCAGAGAATGTGATTTAACTGATGCGGAGTGTGGGTTGGATTATGGAAGTGTTAGCAAATATCCAGCTGATTATAACATATAGACAGGTTAAAGAAATGCAGATTTATAGGGTTCTTTCCCATGCTTACATTGTTAAGTATATCCCCTGTTATGGAAGAGATTGTGTCCCATCACATTCATACAGAAACCGTACCCCCCGTGTGACCATATTGGAAGTAAGGCCTTTAAGGAGGTGATTAAGGATAAATGAGGTCATGGTGGAGGCCTGGTCTGATGGAAGTGGTGTAATTATAAGAGGAAGAGACACCAGGACTCTCCACCATGTGAGGACACAGGAAGAAGGTGGCTGTCTGCAAGCCAGGAAGAGAGCTCTCACCATGAACCAAATTGGCTCGTTCCCTGATCTCAGACTTGCCAGCCTCCAGAATTGTGAGAAAATAAATTTCTGCTGTCCAAACCACCCAGTCTATAGTATATGTTATGTCAGTCTGAGATGACTGATCTTCTCTTTTTTTTTTAATTAAAAAAATTTTATAGAAGTATAGTTGATTTACAATGTTGTGTTAGTTTCAGGTGTAAAGCTGAGTGATTCAGTTATACATATACATATATTCATTCTTTTTCAGATTCTTTTCTCATATATGTTATCACAGAATATTGAGTAGAGTTCCCTGTGCTATACAGTAGGTCCTTGTTTGTTATCTATTTTATATATAGTAGTATATGCTTGTTAATACCAAGCTCCTGATTTATCCCACCCCCATGTTACCAAAGGGGAAACTGTAAGTTTGTTTTCAATATCTGTAAGTCTGTTTCCAGTTAAAAATTTTTATACAGTAAAAGGTAGAAGTCTCCTTTTCTTTCTTGCAGATGGTTATTAGCAATGTCTGACCAAAATATAAATAATCTTTTACTCCTGTATGGTAATATCGTTTATGCTATATGTTAATTTCCCTAGATGTATGGAACCATTTTTTAAAATTTATTTATTTATTTATTTTGTTGTGCTGGGTCTTAGAGTAGCATTGACATATATACACTACCAAATGTAAAATAGATAGCTAGTGTGAAGCTGCTGCATAACACAGGGAGATCAACTAGATGACTGGTGATAATTTAGAGGGGTGGGATAGGAAGGGTGGGAAGGATTCGTGGGAGGGAGGGGATATGGGGATATATGTATAAATACAGCTGATTCACTTTGTTGTACAGCAAAAACTGGCAAAACAGTGTAAAGCAATTATACTCCATTAAAAAGCTTAAAAAAATTGGATGCATAGGGACTTTGCTGGTGATCCAGTGGCTAAGGCTCTGCACTCCCAATGCAGGGGGCCAGGTTCTAGAACTAGATCCGACATCTTCTCTTATACCCACCCTATCTATCTTTAATTTACCCCGATTCCTTCCTCCAATGTTGGGAAAGCACACTGAATCAGGAGTTGCCATACCACAGTCAAGTCCAAGTAAAGCACTGACCTCTCTGAGTTTCAGTTTCTCCGTCTGCATAGGAAGGATATTAATTCCTGTCTCCCACTTTTGGAGGGGATCCAATGAAATTATGTTTATGAGGTTGCCTTATAGACATAGAGCTCTGTACTACACTGGTGTCTGCCACTTTCCCCTACTCAACCAGCCTCCCTTCCAGCCCCTACTTAATTTCTCACTGTGTCCCTTCCTCGGTGTCACCTCTCCAATACGTCCTCTCCCCCATCCAGTCACCAGTGAATTGACCTCACTCCAATTTCCTCCTATCGGAGTTGTCCTTTAGAATAGATATGTTGACAACAAATTCTCTTAGTTTTTCTTTATCTGGAAATGTCTTTATTATGTCTTCACTCTGGACAGCTTTTTTCATTGGGTATAAAATTCTGTGTTCACAGTTCTTTTAATTCAACACTTTAAAGAAAAAATGGTGTTCTACTGTCATTTGGCCTCCATGGCTTCTGATGAGAAATCTACAGCCATTTCAATAATTGTTCCTTTCTTTTGTAACATGTCGTTTTTCTCTAGCTGCTTCCAGATTGTTTCGTTATCTTCTGTTTTCAGCAGTTTGATTATGATATGTCTGAGCAGCGTTTTCTTTGAGCTTTTAAAATCTGTAACATTATGTCTTTTACCAACTTGGGAATTTTTTGCCATTATTTCCTCAAAAATGTTTTTCTTAGTGAATCTTTTTCTACTTTCCTTCTAGAATCCCAGTGAAACAAATGCTGGACACTTTTGATATTATTCCTCAATTCTCCAAGGCTCTGTTCACTTTTTTCAATGTCCTTTCTCTCTTCAGATCATGTAATTAATCTACCCTGAAATTCACTGACTCTTTCCTCTGTCATCTTCACTCTGCTAGAGCTCACCCAGGGAATTTTTAAAACTTTCGGATAATGTATTTTTTACTTCTAAAACTTCTTTTTGGTTCTTTTTTGTAATCTCTGTCTCTGCTGAGAATGTCTATCCTTCTGTTCAAGCTTTTTACATTTGTTTCATGGAACACAGTTGTAATAGCTGCTTTAATGTCTTTGTCTGATAATTGAAACATCTGAGTCAATTTGAAAGTTGGCATCTGTTGTCTTTTCCTTTGAATACTATTCACATCTACTTGTTCTCTATTATGTCACATAATTTTGGATTGTATTCTGAAAAAACATTTTTTTTTGGTTTGAAGCATCTTGGTTTTTAAATATATATATTTTTTTATTGAAGTATAGTTGATTTACAATGTTGTATTAATTTCAGGTGTACATCACAGTGATTCAATTATATATACATATAAATATACATATATACATATATGTATATTCTTTTTCAGATTCTTTTCCCTTATAGGTTATTATAAAATATTGAGTATAGTTTCTAGTGCTATACAATAGATCCTTGTTGGTTATCTATTTTATATATAGTAGTGTATATATGTTAATCACAAACTGCTAATTTATCTCTCTCCCTCCCTTTCCCCTTTGGTAACTGTAAGTTTGTTTTCTGTGTCTGTGGGTCTATTTCTGTTTTGTAAGTAAGTTCATTTGTAACTTTTTTTCCTTAGATTTCACATATAAGTGGTATCATATAATATTTGTCTTTATCTGGCTTACTTCACTTAGTATAATAATCTCTTGGTCCCTCCATGTTGCTGCAAATGACATTATTTCATTCTTTATTATGGCTAAGTAATATTCTGGTATATATGTGTGTGTGTGTATGTGTGTGTGTGTACCACATCTTCTTTGAATGTTACATTTTATAGACTCTAGGTCTATTATAATTCTCTGTAGAACTTTTTAACTTTTTAAGCAGACAATCAATGTGCTAGGTTCAGAAGTCAATGTCTCTCTTTCTGTGGGTAGTGGTTCCAATCTCAGTTTAGTGTCCAAAGCCTTTGCTATCCCATTTTTGAGTCTTTCCCATCCATGTACAGCTTAGGGGAGAAACTGGGATTTATGTTGTTCCCATCATTAAAATTAGAGAACCCCTTCCTCCAGCTCTCTTCTCTGAGGCTACCCCCACATGCTGACCAACAGGGCCTCTTCTCTAGGTTACTGTGCCCCCTAAGATAGGGTTTCTCTTTAATTTTAGCTGTCTAGCCTTCTACTCAGCTCCAAACTGGAGCCTACCCTTAGAGCAAAACCAAGAGAGAAAAGAAGAAAAAAAGGGAGGGGGATTTCTTTCATGATCTTTGACACATAAGGAGCTCTTTCCTAGTTCTTCTGGCCAGAAGTATGGGGTTTCTACTGAGTTTAAGCCACCCGCTCTAGGGCCACCATGCAGCTCCAGGACTGGGGTTCTGCACAAAGGCACAAAAGAAAAGAGAAAGGAAAATGGTGAACTCATGCCCTTTCACAATTGCTGCTTCTGTTTACTTTTCAGAGTCCTTAAGTAGCTGCTTTTTGTGTTTTGTCCAGAGTTTTCAGCTGCAATCAGTGGGAGAGAGAGATAGTATGGGCTCACGTCATCCTGAGGCCAAAGTAGGCTCAGTCCTTCTTGACCAGACCAGATATTTCATCATATTTATATTTATCCTTCCTTTTCTTACATCTTAACCTTCTCTCCTGTCTATATTTTTCAAATTTCCTGTATCCTCATCTCTTGTTTTCCATAATTTTGCTGATTTTATTATACTCTATATGCTATCTATATCTACAAGTATACCCATATCTAATATATAGTATATATAATATATAACACATAATATACATTGTATATATGTATATGTATGTGATGTATACATACATTGTATATATATAGTACTTTACTATATATATGCAATGTATACATAATCTATAGAGTATATACATACATTATATAGTATATACTATAACAATATACATTATTTGTGTACATATATGAAGTATACATACTTATATAGTATTTTACTTACATACTACATACATACATAGTGTTTTATTGTATAACCCACATCAACATTTATCATACCTGCTATTGGGCATTTTTGTTCCCACTTTGAGGCCACTACAAATAGTTCTATTATGAACATTCTAGGACCTGACCCTTAGTGAATATATATTTTTCTGTTGGGTATATACATCAAGGTAAGATTGTTGGGTCACAGGATATGCATATTTTCAGCTTTAGTAGATACCCAGGAATATTTATTTTAAAATAACTTCTCCCATGATTTTGGTACACAGCAGAGATTATGAACAGCTGCCCTTGAACCAGTTATGGCGGCCTCTCCTCCACCTCTTATTTTCTCTTTAGCTGTACACCCACAGCCACTGCCCCATGCAGCCTAAGAAGGGCACAGAGATCTCAGAACTACAGCAGCCTTGTCCTCTCCAAGCTTCACTGCGTTGGGGCTCAGTCAGGAGCCTACATCTCAGACCAGGAAAGCCCTGGTCACCAAGGGAGAAAGCAGACCCTGAGTGTTCAAATTCCAAGGCCTGTCACTCAGTTCCTCTCCGCTCCCATCTCCACAAGAATGCAGGGCTCCTCCTGCTTCCCCGGGACCTGTGGTCCTTCCTCTTGTCCCTCTTATGTTTCTATTCCTTGACCCACCCCAGGCACTTATATCTAGTTCTGGTTTTGTCAACACCAGTGGCTCCCTTTTGCTCTTCTGAAGTTTTATCTCTCTTGCCACCTTGTTTTGGGGGCAGCCCTAGATGATAAACCTCTCTATTCTACCATCTCTGTTTGTCCCCACGTTCTCATTGCTCCTTTTCTACCAGGGAAAATCCAAACAAACAAAAGTATTTCAGCGTTGTCAACTCTACTGCACTCAAGGTTACCTTTTTCATCTCGTCTGTCATTTACTGGAGCTGTAATTTCTTCCGAATGTGCCTCTTCCTTGTCTTTCATCCTCAGTTTCCCAGTTGGAAAGAATATGTATAACCTCTGGTTCAAATCGGTGGTGGTCCCAGAACTGTTACTATGACTATTCCCTAATTCAAAGAAATGCTTCTGCTGGGATTCGAATTCACCCAAAGGCTCACAGTTCTCCATCTCTATTTCCTATACCTCAGGAAGAAGTCTGAGGTGACAGAGAAAAGTGACAAAGAATGTGTTCACCAAGTCCCTTTCAATATTCCATGTAGATACAGCCAGATAATATGACAGGCATCAGTTTTATGCATGTTATTGGAATAGTGCAACAGTGGATGAGATGTGACTTGAGGGGCAGCTTTCTAAAATTCCAGAGGGAAATGAGACTTTGACATTTGTGCCCATGGTTCAGGGCTCCAAACCAACATTATTTTCATCACTGAATTTTTACTGAGTACTCAGGGTTGGACTTTGCAAAAATCAAACTTCAAAGAATTCTTCCTGCCAGTCTCTGTACGGGTTCTGTCTTTGAAACGGCAAATGTTTTGGTCGCTCCTTTGTGAGTTTTTCTTTTTCATCTTTTTCTTCTGATCTAAACTATTACATCTAACCTTTGATGTTATAAGTTTTATGTTTTGAAATATTTGAATGATTATATAGTGTTACTAATAAGGTATTAATAGGGGCCTCTTTTTGTCATAGAAGCTACAGAAATAGAAACATGGTTGCTTCTAATATGCATCATATTCTATGTGCTATTAACACCAGATCTGTGGTTTTGTCACAAATCAGGAACATTTAAAACACACACACACACACACACACACACTCCACAACCAAACTTGCATCCTGAAAACTAAAATGCCGTTTATTTCAAATTATTTACTCAAGGATTGTTTCCAGTGGTAGTATTATTCAAACTGTGAGTTTGTCCACTCACAATACAGTGTTTTCTGTGCCATCATTCTCTGGGTTGGGAGAGGTGATGTTAACACATTTGGGTCTCATATCTGCAGGGGGATATTTGTTGATGGAACCTGGAGAGAGAGCAGGCAGTTAGTCTAAATTTTACCCTTCCACAGTCTGTCATCTAAAGTCAGTTAATCTTTTCCTGTAGTTGGAGGTGTTTCCTAAAGCAAGTTAATTTTATAAGAGACTCAGAAGTATGTGCCTCCTGACTTTGCAATACCTCATTGGCAAAGTCAATGAGACATGGCAGTGATTGAGTCAAAACATCTCATGCTGTGTCACAGGCTTGTGATATAATTCAAGGATATCTCTTAATACATTATATCATCTGTTTCTCTCCCTCTAAGGATGATATTTCTAGAAGACTATTGAAATTGTCCACCCTATTTATCTTGAGGTTGGAAAAAGGTATCATTTTTTTGCAAGTGACAAGCTTGCCACTAAATATAAAATCAGAGTGCCAAGATTTTGAGGGTTCCAGGAGCCCTAGGCTTTATGAGTCCCAGAAAATCTGCCCCCTCTGATTCCCCATTAAACTTGCAGGAGTTATAGAACAACCATTCAGGGTGGCCTCTGCTACACTCCTAATTCCCGGCACAGGTCAGGACTTGCTTGATGCTACCAGCTCTTAGGTTTGCTACTGCAACCATGTCTAGAATTACAGCACATGGACAGAGACTGGGCAGCCTCTCTCAAATGCCGACTGTGAAAAGACACCCTTAAAGCCCTTGTCTGGCTGTGCCCGAGCCAGCTGTCTGAGACAGAGGCTCTAGAACAGATTTGTCCCCATGGCTCTTAAGAGTTCAAGTCAGAACCAAAGTTGATTTCCAGTGACGAGATAAAACAGAAGTCCTTGGAGTAGGTGGAGGGTGGTGGGAGTGGGGTATTATCTATTACAGTGATACCACTGTAATATTTCATTAAGGCTTTAGTAATTGAAGTATAGTTTAATGGACAAGAGCACAGCTCTGGGGTCAGAATGCATAGGACTGAGTCTAGAATTTGCCGACTATTAACTGTCAGATTTTGAGCAATGAGTTAATGTCTCTGAACCTCAGTTTTCTCACTTGTAAAATGGGAATACTACTACTTTCCTTTGAGGGCTGGCCTGAGGATTAAAGGATACAATCCTTTAAACAACTTGGCATATAGTAAACACTCACAGATTGGGGTTCAAAGACATTTTTCACTTTCTGACAAAGACCTTGACAGTGGGACAGCAGAGCTCAAGGTCACTAGGACCTGGGATTTTCTCTGTGGTTTTCTCATTGCCTCCTACTTACACCTAGACGCCACCACTCTTGACTGAAGTGAGAATCATGTTACTAAGTCAACTGGTGGATTGTACACTGAGATATCTATTGCAAAAGCAACAGAAGAGAAAAACTTTAATGACTTACGTCTGATTGAATGAACAAATGGCTTGACAAATTTGACGATATAGTTCAAATCTGGCTTGTGGGTTCGGCCAAGCTGGACTAAGTGATGATCCAGTGGGTGGCTGGCTAATTCCTCTAATTCCTTGTCATTGTGTAGAGGACCAAAGGAAAACACAAATATGGAGTAGCCCTGACACTTGGCTCTCAGAGATACATTTCTTAAGACTTCCCTGTCTAAAGGGTTGGTTTCACCAGCAGATATAACGAAGATAACTTTGTTTTTCCTCAGGTTGGGGGTTCCTACAAAGACATTGTCAATTGTCCACTGTAGGGCATGGCCAATAAAAACATCTCCATTGAGCTGCTGAAGAGTATCTTGGAGATGACGTTTCATTTGGTGTATACTGTTATAAGTAACCAGATCAAATTCTAGGTAGGTGGGGCATTCTTCCGTGTGGGGCATATAGCCTGGAGGAGAGTAGGTCAGGACTGCCACTCTGTCTCCCAAAGCAGAGATCAGTGGATCTGGGGCCAGGTGAAAGTAATCGAGCACTGAAGTTATAAAAGCTTTCACTTCCTTAAACTCCTCACTTGCTACTCTTTGGGAAGCATCTATGAGAAAAGCCACATCCATGTAATATTCTTGAAGAGAGGCATCTCTAGGTTCATAAGTAAGACCTGGTTCTTCTTTTCTGCCATGGTTTTCATGTCCTGCAACAGAATAACTCCAGTCACTGTTTTTAGTAGAAGGATAAACTTGGAACTCCTAGCCAAGGATGGCAATACACAGCATGGGGTGTGGTCATACGTCATTCCCACACCATGGCAGATATTACTAATCAGTATCAGTGCTTGTTTCCAGAGGCACTCTCTAAGTACACCTCTACACACTGCGTGGAGAGCCATTACCATTCGATAGGTATTGTCACATGTGAACAAACCTATTTGCTACCCCATCTCTGATCTTTGTCAAAGGATTGATTGGTCCTCCAGCTATTTTCATGTGCAAGGTGAAAAACACACAGCTATTTTTAGTGCATGCCACGTGGTTACAAAATTTGGAGTACATATTGCTTGAGATTTCGTTATATGTAATGACCCCAAGAGAAAAGTAAATATGTCAGTCACATTTATTGACGACATCTCTATTACATGCTTAATATATGCACCATAGTATGATGTCACGAGAGCAAGTATAGAGGCTGACTTTAGAATCCAAATTCTGTGTAAGACATGACATACTCTGAGGCCTTGATACTCAGAGCACCAGTCCACAAACAGTTATTGGCCTAGGACAAGATAAGAAGCCTGCACTATGATGTAAGTCAGTCAACGACATCGCTAAGGACATGAATTGTTTCATCTGATTTTATTATTTTTGTAGCAAGACCTTCTCAACAAAGGAAAACAGTGCCCTGATTTACACTCTGATGCTAACTTCTTGTCTTGTGGGAGGCCAGCATTTCAAGTGGCTCTGCTATTAGGGGTCATGACACCATGTCCACAATCATGGGGATGATGGCTGGTTGGTGAGCTGCAACAGGAAACGCCAGCTCAGAAAGACAGGGAGTACATGGTCAGTGTTCCTTTTTTCTACGAAACAAGTGTGTTTGTGAACCTAATCAGGCTAGAAGTAGATTCCTAACTGGCAAAACCTGATTACTCTGCAATTGTGCTTGGTCCATTATTAATGCTTTGCATCTATTACTTTATTTAATCCTCACAAATGAACTGATTCACCTGTATCAATGCCACAAATGTTTAATACTGAACTAGAATGCAGAAAAACAACACCATGGGTGATGTTATTAACAGGGCAAATACTATCAGATGACTTTTGAATGCTCAATGACCTCTGCATTCCTGGGGTCAACTCCACGTTATCTTTTTCATATATTGCAGGATTTTTTTCTGACAAATAAAATCTGTATATATTTAAAGTGTACAATGTTCATAAAAAAAGTCTACAAATAATAAATGCTGGAGAGGACACGGAGAAAAAGGAACCCTCCCTACATTGTTGGTGGGAATGTAAATTGCTGCAGTCACTACGGAAAACAGTATGGAGGTTCCTTAAAAAACTAAAACTAGTGTTACCATATGATCCTGCAATCCCACTCCCGGGCATATATTTGGAGAACACTGTAATTCAAAAGGATACATGCATCCCAATGTTCATAGCAGCACTGTTTACAATAGCCAAGACATGGAAGCAAGCTAAGTATCCATTGGCAGATGAGTGGATAAAGAAGATGTGGTGCATATACACACAACAGAACAGTACTCAGCCATAAAAAGGAGTGAAATATTACTTGCAGCAACATGGATGGACCTAGAGATTATCATGCTTAGTGCAGTAAGTCAGACAGAGAAAGGCAAACATCATATGATATTGCTTATATGTGGAATCTAAAAAAATGATACAAATGAACTTATTTACCAAACAGAAATAGACTCACAGACACAGAAAAGAAACGGATGGTTACCAAAGGGGAAAGGGAGGGGGTAGGGATAAATTAGGAGTTTGGGATTAACATACACACACTACTATTTGTAAAACAGATAACCAACAAGGACCTATTGTATATCACAGGGAACTAGGCTCAATATCTTGTAATAACCTATACTGGAAAATAATTTTTAAAAGAATATAAATATACACATACATATGCATGAATAACTGAATTACTTTGCTGTACACCTGAAACTAACACAATATTGTGAATCAACTGTATTTCAATAAAAAAATTTTAAAAACTGCGTGAAAAAATCAATAAAGTGTACAATGTTTTGATATAAGTATACCTTGTATAATGATTGTCACAATCAAGCTAATATTGTTGGATTTGATTTGCTAAAATCTTTTTTAGAATTTTTGCATCTATGTTCACAAGGAATGTTGGTCTGTAGTTTCTTTTTCATGTAATATCTTTGTCTGGTTTTGGCCTCAAAGAATGAGTTTGGAAGCATTCCTTCCTCTTTAATATTCTGGAAGAGTTTGCGTAGAATTGGTATTATTTCTTTGTTAAATGTTTTGTTGAATTCACCAGTGAAGACCTCTGGGCCTTCAGTTTTCTTTATGGAAAGTTTTGAACTAAAAATTCAATTTTTTTAATAGGGTTAGGAATGTTTAGGTTACTTTTCCTTGAGTGAGCTTTGGTAATTCATGCATTGCAAGTAATTTGTCTATTTCACCTAAAATATCTAACTTATAGGCAAAAATGTTTATAATATTCCCTGGTTATCCTTTTAATATCTGTAGAATATTTCTCCTCTCTCATTGCTGATATTGGTAATTTGTGTTTTCTCTTTTTTACTGGTGAGCTTGACTATAGGTTTATCAATTTAATTGACCTTATTGAAAAACCACTTTTGGTTTTATTGATTTTTCTCTTTTCTGTTTCATTGAGTTTTTCTTTAATTTTATTATTTCCTTTCTTCTCCTTGCCTTAGGTTTAATTTGTTCTTCTTTTTCTGATTTCTTAAGATGAAAGTTGAGGTCATTGATTTAAACCTTTCTTCTTTACAGTATAGGCATTTAATATTATGAATGACCTCCTAGTACTGCTTTTGTGAAATCTCACAAATTCTGGTATATTGTGATTTTATTTTCATTCATTTCAAAATGCTTGCTAAATTCCCCTTTGATTTTTCTTTGACCATGGATTATTTAGAAGTGCTTTATTTAGTTTCTAAATACTTGGGGATTTTTCAAAGATCTTCCTACTATTGGTTTCAACTTAATTCTGTTTTGGTCAGAGAATACACTTGGAATGACTTGAATCCTTTAAAATTTTGAGATTTTTTTACGGTCCACAATATGGTCTATCTTGGTAAACGTTACACATGCACTTGAAAAAAATGTGTATCTGCTATTGTGTGCAGTGTTCTATTAATATCAATTAGGTCAAATTAACTGATAGTGCTGTTCAAGCCTTTGATATTCCTGCTGATTTTCTGTCTATTTTTTTGTCAATTATTGAGAGAGGTGTTGAAACTCACTGAGGGTCTTTTCATTTTTTAAATCTTTTCTCTCAAGTTTTATTTTGGATAATTTCTATTGTTCCATCTTCAAGGTCACTATTTTTTTCTTTTATCAAATCTAATTTCCCATTAATCCCATCCAGTGTATTGTTCATCCTAGACACTGCAGCTTTCATCTCTACAAATTCGATTTTTTTTTAAGGAAATAGGGCAAGACAAGTTCAATTTGTCAGTTTGTATGTTTTTAATAAATGTATTTAATTTAATTTTTTTATTTATTGGCTGCATTGCAGGCTTTTCTGTAGTTGTGAGCGGCGGCTGCTCCATTGCAGTGCTTGGGCTTCTCATTGCAGTGGCTTCAGCTGTTGTAGAACACTGGATCCATGCGTGTGGGCTTCAGTAGTTGCAGCACAGGGGCTCAGTAGTTGTGGCTCACAGACTCTAGAGTGCAGGCTCAGTAGTTGTGGTGCACGGGCTTAGTTGTTCCTTGGCCTTTGGGATCCTCCCAGACCAGGGCTTGAACCCTTGTTCCCTGCATTGGCAGGTGGATTCATAACCACTGAGCAACCAGGGAAGCCCTACAAATTCTATTTTAATATATATTTTTTTAACATTTTCCATGTCTTTAATTAACTTTTTAACATATCGAGTATAGTTACAATAACATCTAATTCTAACATCTTTGTCAGTTCTGATTTGATTTTGAGTGATTGTGCTTTTGATTATGGGTTCTTTCTGCTTTTTATGCCAGACATTATGAAATTTGCCTTTTTGGATATGGGATACTTTTACATTCTTATAAATATTCATACAATTTGTTTTGGGAGGCAGTCAAGTTATATGGAAACAGTTTGGTCCTTTGGGTCTTGCTTTTATGATTTGTTAGGTATGTCCAGGCTTAAATTAAGACTAATTACTCCCCACTACTGAAGCAAGACCTTCCTGGATTTTCTTCCCAGTACTTTATGAGTTATGAGTTTTTCTAGTCTCACTGGTGGTAAGAGGCACTATTCCTGGCTCTGTGAGGAATGGGCATTATCCTCTAATTCTTTCGGATGGATGTTGCCCCAGGCTCAGCTGGTGCTATCAGCACTCTGATGAATCATGAAGAGGCATCCTCTGCAGAGCTGGGTTTCTCTCTCTGCACAGCTTTCTCCTCTGTGGTATTCTGTCCTGTGAACTCTCAACACCTTCGTCTCCCTGGACTCTCAGGTCTGTTTCCTCATCTCAAGGAGTGCACTGGGTTCCACCTGAATTCCCCTTCCTGCACCATGGCCTGGGAACTCTCTCAGCAGTAAGCTGGAGCAATCGCAGGAATCATCTCATTTGTTTCTCGTTTCTCAGGGATCACTGTCTTTTATTTCCTAATGTCCAGTGTCCTGACAATTGTTGTTTCATTTCATATACATATTTTTTTCTTTTGGTTGTTTCATTTGGTAGGTAAATCCAGTTCCTCTTACTTCACCTTGGGCATTTCCAATAGATGAGAATTGACTGTCTTGTCTGAGATGTTCCTATGTTCTCTCTCTTCTTACAAAGGACTAAGAACTGGTCATTTATGTACCAGACTTTACCTTTATCAATACATTCGTAGTCATTGAAGAGGACTGTATACTTCATGAGCTGTTTGAAATCTACGGGCCTCCGATCCTCCACCACTTGTTTCAAATTTTTCTTAGAATTTTTGATCAGTATTAAGATTCTTGATTAAATTACTAAATATAAAACTGGAAGTGCAGACAAAAGCATAGATATTATATTTGTATATTCAATGGCTGCTATATAATATACTTCAGCCCTAAAATACCACCAAAAACTCTTTTAGAGTTCTTGGCAATATTATATCAGGATCTGTGAAGATTAGTTAAATGGACATTTCTTTCCTTTTGAGTTTATAATCCTGGAATTGACTGATCATTACCTGCTCTGCCACCAGGATATCCATTTTGGCTTTTTAAAAAAGGCCAATTGACACAATTTAAGACATAAGGAAAAGTATTTCATAAATGTTCTGGTAGAAGAGGAAGGGGTAGAAATGAAAAAGGAGAAATTACAACTGATATCACGGAGATACAAAACATCATGAGATTCTACAATCAACAGTTACATGTCATACACACTACTATATATAAAATAGGTAACTAATAAGGACCTACTGTATAGCACAGGAACTCTACTCAGTACTCTGTAATGACCTACATGGAAAAGAATCTAATAAAGAGTGGATATATGTATATGTATAACTGATTCACTTTGCTGTACAGCAGAAATGAACACTACATTGTAAATCAACTATACTTCAATAAAAATTAAAAAAAAACTGTTACATGTCAACGAATTAGACAACCTAGAAGAAATGGATAAATTTCTAGAAGGATACAATCTTCCAAGACTGATTCAGGAAGAAATATACAGACTGGTCACCAGTAGTAAAATTGAATTAGTAATCAAAAAACTCCCTGCTAACAAAGGTCCAGAACTGACTGGCTTCTTGGGCGAATTCTACCAAACATAGAAAGAAATGCTAATACCTATCCTTCTCAAACTATTTCAAAAAACTGAAGAGGAGGGAACACTCCCAAATTCATTCCATGAGGCCACCATTACCCTGATACCAAAACCAGAAAAAAGACACTACAATAAAAGAAAATTACAGGCCAATATCTCTGATGAATAGAGATGCAAAAATCCTCAACAAAATATTAGCAAACCTAATGCAACAATATATGAAAAGGATCATATAATGATCAAATGGGATTTATGCCAGGGATGCAAGATTGGCTCAACATCCACAAATCAATCAGTGTAATAAACCACATTAACAAAAGGAAGGACAAAAATCACATGATTACCTCAATAGAGGCAGAAAAGGCATTTGACAAAATTCCACATACACTCATGATAAAATTTTATAGCACAGGGAACTATGCTCAATGTTTTGTAATAACCTATATGGAAAAGAATCTGAAACTGAATTTGTTTGACCTACACCTGAAAATAATACATTGTAAATCAACTATACTTCAATTAAAAAATAAATTAAAAACAAACAAAACAAGAAAGTGTGGATATGGAGGAAACACATCTCAACATAATAAAGGTCATTTATGACAAACCCACAGCTAACATCATAACACAATGATGAAAAGCTGAAAGGTTTTATTCTAAATTCAGGAATAAGACAAGGATGCCCACTCTTGCCACTTTTGTTTAACATAGTATTGTAAATACTAGTGACAGCAATCAGACAAGAAAAAGAAATAAAAGGCATCCAAATTGCAAAGGAAGAAGTAAAACTGTCACAGTTTGTAGATGACACTATGCTATATATAGAAAACTCTAAAGTCTCCACCAAAAAGCTATTAGAATGAATAAATGAATTCAGTAAGGTTGCATGATACAAGATTATAATCAGAAATCTGTTCCTTTTCTATACACTAATAATGAACTATCAGAAAGAGACAGCAAGAAAACAATCCTATTTAAAGTCACATCAAAAAGAATAAAATACCTAGGAATAAACTTAACCAAGGAGGTGAAAAACATATACCCTGAAAACTATAAAACATTGATGAACAAAGGAAATTAAAGATGATACAAATAAAAGGAAGGATAACCCATGTACATGGATTAGAAGAATTAATATTGTTAAAATGTCCATACTACCCAAAGCAACCTTTGGATTTAATGCAATCTTTATTAAAATATCTGACATTTTTCACAGAACTAGAACAAATAATCCTAAAATTCATACGAAACCACAAAAGATCCTGAATAGCCAAAGCAATCTTGAGAAAAAACAACAAAGCTGGAGATACCAGCCTCCCAGACTTCAGACTATATTATAAAGCTATAGTAATCAAAACAGCAAGGTACTGGTACAAAACAGACACATAGATGAATGGAACAGAGCAGAGAGCCCAGAAATAAGCCGACATACTTATGGTAAATTAATTTACAACAAAGGAGACAAGAAAGTACAATGGAGAAAAGAGCCTCTTCAATAAGTGGTGCTGGGAAAACTGGACAGCTACATGTAAAACAATGAGATTAGAACATTTCCTCATACCATATGCAAAAATAAACTCAAAAGGGATTAAAGGCTTAAATGTAAGACCAGAAACTACAAAACTCCTACAAGAGAACACAGGCAAAAACACTCTTTGACATAAATTGTAGCAATAATTTTTTTGGCTCTGTCTCCTAAGGCAAAAGAAATAAAAGCAAAAGTAAAGAAATGGGACCTAATTAAACTCAAAAGCTTTTGCACAGCGGAGGAAACCATTGACAAAACTAAAAGACAACCAACAGAGTGGAAGAAAATAATTGCAAATGATATGACTGATAAGGGGTTAATATTCAAAACATATAAACAGCTCATAGAACTTGATATCAACAAAAACAACCCAATCAAAAAATAAGCAGAAGACCTGAAGAGACCCTTTTACAAAGAAGACATACAGATGGTCAACAGGCACCTGAAAAGATGATTAACACTGCTAATCATTAGAGAAACACAGATCAAAACCACAGTGGAGATATCACTTCACACTTGTCAGAATGGCCATCATCAAAAAGTCCACAAATAACAAATGCTGGTGAGGATGTGAAGAAAAGAGAATCCTCCTACACTGTTGGTGGGAATGTAAATTGGTACAGCCACTATGGAAAACAGTATGGGGGTTCCACAAAAAAACACTAGAACTACCACATGATCCAGCAATCCAACTCCTGGGTATATATCTGAGGAAAGTGAAGGCACTAATTCGAAAAGACACATGCACCCCAATGTTCATAGCAGCACTATTTACAAAAGCCAAGATACGGAAGCAACTTAAGTGTCCATCCACTGATGAATGGATAAAGAAGTCATATATATATATGAATATATGCATATATACATATATATTTAAATGAAAACTTTAAATTATATAATAATTTTAAATGAAAGATATATATTTACATGTGTGTATATATATATTTATATACATATATACACACACAATGAAATATTACTCAGCCATAAAAAAGAATGAAATTTTGCCATTTGCAACAGTATAGATGGACCTGGAGGGTACCACACTTAGTGAAATAAGTCATACAAAGAAAAATATAGTATGTTTTCACTTTTATGTGGAATCTAAAAAATAAAACAAATAAATGAATATAATGAAACAAACAGATACAGAGAACAAACTAGTGGTTACCAGTGCGGGAGGGGCAGATAAAGGTAGGGAATTAAGAGGTAGAAACTACTATGTATAAAGTAAATAAGTTACAAGGATATATTGTACAGCACAGGGAATATAGTGAATGCTTTATAATAACTTCAAATGAAATATAATCTATAAAAATATTGAGCCACTGTTCTACAACTGAAACTAATATAATATTGTAAATAAACTATACTTCATTAAAATAAGGGGAAGGGCTGACTTATCATGTTAGTGAAATATTTTTTCATACATCGCCCATACCAGAATTAGCACTGTTTTTTTTCCAGTTTTCTCTTTATAAGTGAGCAAAACCTCAATCCTTTTCCAAAGTACCCAGAAGAACAATTTTCTAAAGAGGTATATTTTACCTCTAAAATCTCTAAAAGTAGGTTCTCTACCTATTATAGGATTAGTACGAGAATCAAAGAAGCTAAATGCTAAACTCCAAAATTTAGTCAAACACTAAATAATCACCTATGATTATTCTACTTTGAGTCTAAATAATCTTTCTTGGAAAGATTGGGCCTTTAAAAATATTCTCCTTCAAGAAAATCTGGCAGAAGTGTGGATAAAGGATATCTATAGCTCAGAGCAATGCTGTGTATTTTCTGGAAATGTCACCAAGCCAAATTCTCATCTCCAACTCCGTGAAAGAATTTCCTCCGAATGGCAGAGGAGGAAGCGCTGACTCACGTGTTACGGCTTGAAAGGAAGGAGGTATCCAGCTGGATTTCCAGGGAAGCACCCCCCAGAAATTAGCCTAAATTTGGCTGAGATTTAAGCCATGGGGCCAAGTGTGCTCCAGTAACTCTGGGGAGAAGGGGAGGTGAAGAGGGAATTGAGGGAGAATCTACAGGACTTGAGCCATCTGGACTGGGACGTGCATGCTGTGGAGCTAGGATGCCTTTCATGGTATTTGTGGGACATCTCAAGGTAGGCACAAGTTATCTTGTGGTCTGCCTTGGAATTTGTCCAGGGGCTAAAATTAGCCAGGTGTATAGGCAAGCCACCACAAGACAATTGTGGCTACTTTATATGTACATTTCTGTCCACAAGGACTACAGAAAGCATTTTTCAAGTTAACCTTTTTTATAAGACTTTCCATGAGGCTAGCAGTCTTTTCTTTTTCAATTTTTCCATTTTCTGAGTATTGAACTGAGCATCCAAGATGTTTCCGGTCCTGTGCTCAGCTCCATGCTTATCTCCTACCTTTTAATCTTCCACACAACACTACGAGGGTGAAATTATCATCGTGCCCATTTTACAGATGAGCAAGCTGAGGCTTGGAGGGGGCAAATGACTTGACCAAGAAATGACAGCCTGTAAGTGGTAGATGTAGGATTTGCACCCAGCTCTGTGTGACTCCTTCAGAAGAACTGGTCATCAGAGTTGAGGGTGGAGCAGACACATTAAGGGACACATTAGCCACCTCGCCAAGGTCCCAGGACCTGGTTTGAAGAACAAGGGTCTCAGTCAATGCTATTCCTATTGAAGCTACTAAATAAAGTTTTCTTCCCAAAAGTAGGCAGTTAAATAAAATTTGCAATATTTTCTTCTCTAGGCATTGTGGAGCAGTGGTCATGAGCAGAATCTTTGGAGTTTGAGGCCAGTCTCTACCATTTGTCAGCTCTGTGACCCTGAGTCTCTCCCATGCTTCTGTTATATTATCTAAAAATTTATAAAATTGTAATAATAAACTATAACCTTATAAAGTTTTTGAGAGAATTAAATAAAATTTTCACAGTGCCTAGCATATCCCAAATACTCTATAAATATACTTTTTAGAAGGAAAAATCAAATAGAAAAGTCTCAGACACCTGAAAACCCTACCCATGATACTGTATTCTGTAAACCAGAATTTCAAAAAGAAATGCAAAGTCAGCTGGTATTAGTGGAACACAGTGAACACGTGTACAAGCTCATTCTGTTGTGTTTACGCATACTTAACTGCAGAGGATTGGGAATGAGTTACATACCTCTCCATTTCGCACCACCAACGCAGGCCTGTCCGGTGAGGTCACTAGTCAAGCTCTAGGTTGGGACACACGTGTGTGTCTCTGACTGTGTGTCATTGATTTTATGCCAAAGGGAAGTAGAGACATTTAAAAATCCCTTGTTGTGTTGGATGAGTTCCTCTCTCCCCTATTTGCCTGAACAAGTAGGAGTAAGTCTTAAAATAGATTTCATCCTCTTCCCTGAAGACAGAATAAATCTCTTTCTTGGCATGGACTTTCCTAGGTGGTACTTGGTCCAAAAGACTCACTCTTGCCATCTATGCCATACTCTGAAATAATAATCTACAGAAAGGTACCAGCACACTGAGAAAAGTGATGCATGCCTTAGCAGTTATTTATATTCAGAACACCTTATATATTCTTTTTAAGATTCTTTTCCATTTTAGGTTATTACAAGATGTTGAGTGCAGTTCCCTATGCTGTACAGTATGTCCTTGATGTTTATCTATTTTATATATAGTAGTGTGTATATTTTTAATCCCAAACTCCTAATTTATCCCTTCCCCTTTGGTAACCATAAGTTTGTTGTCTATGTCTGTGAGTCTGTTTCTGTTTCATAAATAAGTTCACTTGTGTTATATTTTAGATTCTCTGTGTAAGCAATATCATATATTTGTCTTTCTCTGACTTACTTCACCTAGCATGATAATCTCTAGGTCCATCCATGTTGCTGCAAATGGCATTATTTCATTCTTTTTTATGGCTGAGTAATATTCCATTGTATATATGCATGTTCTTTATCCATTTGCCTGTTGATGGACATTTAGGTTGTTTCTGTAACTTGGCTATTGTAAATAGTGGCACTTTGGTTTTAATGGTGTTATTTTGTGCTCTGGCCTCTGCATGAGTTTATAAACAGTTTATAAGGCCGATTCATTCTGGCCTTATATCCTCTAAATGACTTATAAGCAGGAATTTCTAAAAATTAAATTAAAATTTTAAAATTGAATTATACCACCAAAATTATTTAGAAGTAACTCTCCAAGTGATGACATGATAATCCTCAAATTTAGGAGCTGGATATATTTCCTCATTTGTAAATGCAGACAATGCCCTTGCCAGACAACACAGCCTGCATTGTCAAAAGTTAGCATTTTTGTGGAAATGGGCACGTGTTTGAATCCTGGCTCTACCGCTTACAAGCTGTGTGACATTTCCTCTGTGTCCTCATCATAAAATGCAATAGTCATTATAATAATAATAATAGATTTGGGGGTAAGGATTAAATTAAACCATGTACATAAAGTGCTTAGCACAGTGCCTGGCACATAGGTGCACTATATACGCAGTAGCTTCTGTAGTTACTGTTATTCCTCATGTGCTTTGTTCCAACACCCAGTGAGAGAGTATACGCTATGCTGAAATGAATATTGGCCCCCAAAGCATTCCATCTGCACTTTTTATTGAACTGAATACTTTCTGACTTGTATTAGGCATTTTTATTTTGTACACAGAGTATACTCTATCAGACTACAAGCTCCCTGGAGACTGAATCTTCTGTCTGAATCTTTTTTTTTTTTTTAATCTCTCTAACTCCTCAAAAGACTAGCATGGGGCTCAATTCCAAACAGGAGCCAAATACGAATTTGCTGCATGAATATTCATGGGAAAATCCATGTAAATGCCTGGCAGAGCCCTTTCCTATAGGAAACCCCCAGTGAGGGCTGCCACTGCTTCCTGCATAACCACCATCACCATCACCCAATTATTACTTCACCTACCTACGTTTTATTCCATTAGCAAAGGGTCCCCCTGAAAAAAGTGTTGCTAACACTATAGAACACTGGTTTAATAATTGTAACAAATGATTGTATGAGACCTACAGAAGCAACCTGTATGAAGTTAAATAATCCACATACCCTGAACTCACATTTCACATTAGTTCTGCTGCACGCAAAATCTTCAAAGAGGACACCAACCTATAATAACTATACAATAAATTCCTGAGCAAAACTGAATGCCACAACCTCAGTCTATAGTTTAAAATGAATGGAAGACTTGAGCTTCCTAGGTGGGGCAATGGTTAAGAATCCACCTGCCAATGCAGGGGACACGGGTTCGATCCCTGCTCCAGGAAGATCCCACATGCCGCGGAGTAACTAAGCCCGTGCACCACAACTATTGAGCCTATGTGCCGCAATTACTGAAGCCCACGCGCCTAGAGCCCGTGCTCTGCAACAAGAGAAGCCACGGCAATGAGGAGCCTGCGCACCACAATGAAGAGTAGCCCCCCACTCACCACAACTAAAGAAACCTTGTGTGCAGCAACAAAGACCCAACACAGCCAACAAATAAATAAATACATAAATTTATTAAAAAAAATGAATGGGAGACTCAGTTTATCCACCAAAGAGCAGATGATTGAGATTTCCTAAAACATACATGGAACATGTCATTACAATTTAGACATGATCCTAATTCTATCACTGACCTCTTTAGCATGTGCACTGATATGAAAGTAGGACATTCAGCTGGGGGACTGTTCCAATGGGTGACTCAGAAGCCAGTTCTGCTGCATTTAATTCCAGTACAGATTTAAATGTAGCAGATTTATGTATCAAATTCAACACATGACAGCAAAAATTGGAAGCGAGCTGTGTTCAACAAAAGGTAACTAGTTAAACACATTCATTCATTGAGAGTAACATTATGAGAATACAGAAAAATCAGTATGAAGCTTGCAGCAATATGCAAAATGTATAACATGTGAAAAGTGGGATGTACAATTGAATAAAACTATGTATACCTATATGCCTACAGAAAAAACCAAAGAATGTATTCCATACCACAGATAGCTCAGTTTGCTAAATTGTTTGATTTGCAACTCTGTGTTAAAATTTTATATGGTATAATAATACTTTAAAATTTTTTTAAAGGGTAGCAGAATCCTGAGGGTGTACTGGGAAACAGTGGACAGGGTGTGGAAATCTTGAGTCCCTATACCGAATTTTTTAGTTCCACGATCTTGGGGGCATGAAGTTTCTTCTAAAACAGGGCTCCTTTCACTATTGACAGTCTGCCTGGATAAGTCTTTGTTGTGAGGGGATGTCCTGTGTGCACTGCAGGATGTTTAGCAGCATCTGTGGCCTCTACCTCTACATGCCAGTAGCATCCTCCAGTTATGACAACTAAAAATGTCTCCAGACACTGCAATATGTCTCCTAGGGTGGAGTAGGGTGGAATCACCCCCAGGTGAGTTTGCAAGAGCTAATCACTAAATACCTTTCCAGCTCTAATACCTTATGATTGATTTAAAGTCAAAAGATACATTGGCTTAAAAAAAAAAAAAGCTGACTGTAGATCACAATCAGGTTAAAGTTAGAAAAATAAAAACATAAACCAAAATCCATGCACATTCCCTTGAGCCCTACTCCAGCCTAGTTTGAAAAGGGTGTTGCTTCTCGTTACTTAATAAAATTCATCAAAAACAAACAAACAAACAAAAAACATCAGCTGAAGCGATCCTTAAGGCCAGGGACCACTTAAGGCTATGAGTGAGCCCTAGGCTGAGTTTGGGTTGTTATTTAGCAGTCATTAAAAATTATCCTGTCCCTGTTTAATCCTGACAGTAGACTGTATCTTAAGTATTAGTTAACATAGCAGCTTTGATGAAAGTGCTAGGCTCACCATTGGGTCAACAGTTGCAATTTAATTAGAATTAAACCACCCATTTTTCATTACATAATTCCAAAGAACTATATGTATTCCACTGGTGAGTAATTAAGAGGAACTGAATTTTCCAGGGAATTTTTATATTGTGGATGTCATGGTCAAAATACATGATAGTATCTCTAGATAATCTACATATTTGGGTCTTAAAGATGTTTTGTTAGATAGATGCTGGATGAATAGATGGGAGGATGAACATTCAGTGTTCTTGGATGGGTAAAACAAAATTAAAATCCAGTTCACCCAGATCCCTTTGGCAATAGGAATTGTGACTTTTGTTCTGTGCTGCTAGTTACTCAGTTGCTTTTAGCTGAGAACACAGAGCAACCCTGGCACACCAATGTGGTAGCATGCACAGCGGTTCTTAAACTTCAGCCTGGATCAGAATCACCTGCGTTGCCTGTTAAAAATGAGATGGCTGAGTCCCACCCCCAGTTTCTGCTTCAGTAGGTCCAGGACAAGTGCATTTCTCATGCGTTCCCAGGTGCTGCTGATGCTGCTGGTTTACAGACACACTTTGAGAATCACTGGGATAGTGGATCTCAAAACTGAGGACCTACAAAAGTCACCGATGGTGGTTTTAAAGCTTGTGGCATTTTCCTAGCCAATCACTCCTAAATATGAAGCAGTAGTGCTGAGAAGGGCCTAGGAATCTGTGCGTATGAAGGGCTTCCAGGTGATTCTGATACAAATTGTCCTTGAGCTGCTCTGAGTGGAGAGGACCAGGAAAGGTGTTGAAATTAAAGAGGAACTTGGAAATTGGAGTATGGAGGCAGAAGCAGAAGGAGAGGCCTAGGTAGAGAGATAGTGGTTGTGTTTCTTGTGAAAGAGAGTGATACACAACTTACTGCCAGCCCACAGTACTCTGGGAACTCTAAAATTTTCTTAAATGGTTAAGATTCCTGACTTCCCCAGGACTCTAAGTTCAAGGGCACCAAAATCAGCCATCGGCCATAAGAGTCACACTATAAATGAGTAATGAGCATAGCACGTGGAAGTTCTCATGGAAGTTATCAACGTTTTTATTTGTGCAATACATCTGGAATGTATCAAAGCTCATTTCTTAGCAACTGAATAAAATATCTGAACTACAATTTACTCTCCTTATACAGAAAGTTCTCAGCAGCTTTTGACAATCAGCTAACGCTGATTTAAAAAAGAAAAAAAAAGAAAGGAATAGTGCGAAGTCCCTAGACAACAATGATGATCTGAGACAGATTTATTGTAAAGGATAAAAAATATATATTATCCTTAGTTCTGAGACTCTGTTTCCAGGCAATCACAACTTGACATAACCCTCTACAAAATTCCCAACACACTTCAACCCACTGCAAGAGAAACTGGGTGAGGTGGGAATAACAGAAAACTGACATTTTTTTCCTATTGGGGCATGCAACAATTATTTCTTCAGCCAAATTGGACCTTAAACTGGTTATGAGTACCTTGGTTTCCAGACATCTGAAAAACCAAATGAAAAGTCTTTCTATTATTGCTGAATAATGGTCATTAAAGATGGCTTCAAAGATGAGTTTCTTTTCTCCCGTTAAATATCCAATTATTTCTGTCTTTCTTGAAAAGTTCACACTTCTGAATTATTAGACTTTAAAATGCATACCTCTAAAAATACTATCACAAATGACAATTTAGTATTCCAACACTGCCAAAAGAACTTCTCTCTTTCTTCTTCTTAAACCAAAGCATAATAAATTCCTGTGCCTTGAGGGCTGTTGTAATTCCCATATCATTAAAATGAGCACCCCAAATTAATGGTATCCATTAAGAAGAAGAAACTTTTTATTCTCTTCTTGAAGCTATGTCTATATAATGATAAAAATCTGTTTTAAATAAGAAATGCACACACTTGAATGCCTTAATGCCAAGGAACTACATAATCCAGCTTTACTTCATTACCTTTTTTAAAAAGTATTATTTTTCAACTAATGATTAATTGACTTTTTATTTCTCAATTCTAGCTTCTATAAAGGAAAGTTTAGCTGCTTTAAAGATAAAATTCAAACATGCATATTTCAGAAACAGGGGTAAAATATAGGGACATGAGTGTTGAACGCGAGGAAAAGAACATTAATTTATTCAATGAAGTTACTAAGAAGGAATACTATTCATTTTTATGAATAATCAGCATGAGATTGGCCCCTTTTTTTCAAACTTGCATATTCTAACAGCACACATGATACTTATGACATAATGCTTTAAATGCTGATATTCTGGCCAAATGAGCATTTTGGAAGACTCTAGATGCATAGATGGAGTAGCCGAATAGTCTGTTTAGAATGCTACCCTTTTAAGTGAAAATACAGCCAAAATTCTATGTATCTGATTTGTTTGAAACTATTAAAACCTGACAAAAAAACATTACTGCTTTGTCGCTAAAATGTATAGAGTAGGCAGTGGGGTAGTTTATTTTATTTCTGCTGAAAAAAATCTTACACCTTCTCATGCAATCACAAATTCTGGGGCACTGACAGACCAACTTTTGTAAGTTATTTTAATTCTTCCTTTGCTATGTTATTGTCTATATTGCCTCCTTATACATCACACTAACCTAAATTGTGGCTTCTAGAGAAATCTTAAGTTTGGTGAGAATACAGGGACATTTCTTAGGGCTTATCAGTGATTTCCAGAGTGGTACCCATGACCATTTAAATTTTCAAATCAAATAAAAGAAGCAGTTGTAGCCACCATCTTGAACTTGAAAAAAGTTGCTTTCTATACCAGCCTTATTTACTTGATTCTCTATTAGTGTTAAAAGATGAGGATCCAGTTATTTCAAAATTACCACTATAACTTTTCATTTCCTTACCAGAAATGAGACTTGCAATTTCTTCAGAATGCTGATCTTTTTGATATTTAGTCATTAATTTCTGAGGCATAAACATTTGACTCGGAATGTAAACCAAACGGTCACTTCCATTGTCTTCCAAAACAAAAGATGAATCTCTTTCAGCACTCAATTCCTGGCCAATGAAGCTGGTCTCTCCTGAAGAAATCTCATGTGTCTCAGAAGTAAATCTAGAGGATAAAAAGGAAAGTTTCAGGGGAATACAAATAAAATTTCCCAACAATTTAATAATTAATTAATTAGCATTTAATTAATTAACATTTAGAGCATTTATATTTAAATTAGATTAAATTGAATATTTAAATAATATTTAATTTACTTAGTATTATATTAAGTAACTACTTAACTATTTCTAAGAAGCAAGACAATTGGGTGGTAAAAATCTAAATTTATTTCAATCAAATAATTCATTAAGATTTGTTATACTACAGGGGAATTCTACTAAACTGGTAAAGAAGAACTAATACCTATCCTTCTCAAAGTAGTTCAAAAAATTCAAGAGGACAGAACACTCCCAAACTCATTCTACAAGGCCAACCAAAACAAGACAAAAACACTACAAAATAAGAAAACTACATGTCAATATCTTAGATGAGTATAGATGCAAAAATCTTAGCAAACTGAATCCAACAGTATATATAATGATCATACACCGCATGTCAAGTCGGATTTATTCCAGGGACACAAGAATGGCTCAACATACACAAGTCAATCAGTGTGATACACCATATTAACAAAAGAAATGACAAGAATCTCATGATCATCTCAATATATGCAGAAAAAGCATTTGACAAAACTCAACCTCCATTCATGATTAAAACTCTCATCAAAGAGGGTAGAGAATGAACATATCTCAACATAATAAAGACCACTTATGACAAATCCACAGCTAACCTCATATGCAATGATGAAAAGCTGAAATGTTTTCCTCTAAATTTAGGAACAAGACAAGGATATCCACTCTCACCACTTCTATTTAACATAATTTTGGTAGTCCTAGGCACGGCAGTCAGATAAGAAAAAGAAATAAAAGGCATACAAATTGGAAGGGAAGAAATAAAATTGTCCCTATTTGCAGATGGCATGATACTTCATATACATAGAATACTCTAAAGTCTCCTCCCAAAAACTATTAGAACCAATAAATGAATTAAGCAAACTCACAAGATACAAGATTAATATACAGAAATCTGTTGCTTTTCTGTACACTAATAACAAAATATCAGAAAGAGAAAGCAAAAAACCAATCCTGTTTAAAATTGCATCAAAAAGAATAAAATACCAAAGAAGTAAAAGACCCATATTCTAAAACAATAAGACATTGATAAAGAAATTAAAGATGATGCAAAGAAGTAGAAAGATATCCTGTGCCCTTGGATTGGAAGAATTTATATTATTAAAATAGCCATACTACCCAAAGCCATCTACAGACTTAATGCAATTCCTGTCAAAACACCCATGAATTTTTTCACAGAACTAGAATAAATAATCCCAAAATTCATATGAAACCACAAAAGACCCCGAATTGCCAAAACAAGCTTGAAAAAAAGAACAAAGCTGGAGATACCACTCTCCCAAACTTCAGTCTATACTGTAGCATAGTCAAAACAGCAAGGTACCAGCACAAAAACAGACGCATAGATCAATGGAACAGAATGGAGAGCCCAGAAGTAAGCCCACACACTATGGTCAATTAATCTATCTACGACAAAGGAGGCAAGAATGTACAATAGAGAAAAGACAGTCTCTTCACTATGTGGTGCTGGGAAAACTGGACAGCAACACGTAAAGCAATGAGATTAGAACATTTCCTCATACCATATTCAAAAATAAACTCAAAATAGATTAAAGACCTAAATGTAAGGCCAGAAAGCACAAAACTCCTTCAAGAGAATATAGGCAAAACATTCTCTGACATAAATCATAGCAATATTTTTTTAGCTCTGTGTCCTAAAGCAAAAGAAATAAAAGCAAAAATAAAGAAATGGGACTTAATTAAACTCAAAAGCTTTTGCACAGCCAAGGAAACCACTGACAAAACTAAAAGACAACCTACAGAGTGGGAGAAAATGTTTGCAAATGATATGACTGATAAGGGGTTAATATTCAAAATGGATAAATAGCTCATACAACTTGATATCAAAAAAACAAACCACTCAATTAAAAAATGGGCAGAAGATCTAACTAGACATTTCTCCAAAGAAGACATGCAGATGGCCAGCAGGCACATGAAAAGATGTTCAACATCACTCATCATCAGAGAACTATAATCCAAAACCACAATGAGATATCTCCTCACACCTGTCAGAATGGCTATCATCAAAAAGTCTACAAATATCAAATGTGGAGCCAATGTGGAGAAAAGGGGACCCCTGTACACTGTGGGTAGGAATGTACATTGGTGCAGCCATTATGGAAAACAATATGGAGGTTCCTTTAAAGACTGAAAACAGAACTATCATATGATCCAGCAACTCCCATCCTGGGCATATATCCAAAGAAAACAAAAACACTAATTTGAAAAGATACATGCACCCCAATGTTCACTGCACTATTTACAATAGCCAATAAATAGAAGTAACCCAAGTGCCTATCAACATATGATTGGCTTAAGAAGATGTGGAATACATATACGATGGAATATTACCCAACCATAAAAAAAGAATGAAATATTGCCATTTGCAGCAGCATGGACGGACCTAGAGAATATTATACTTAGTTAAGTAAGTCAGAGAGAGAAAGACAAATACTACATGATATTGCTTATGTGTGGAATCTGAAAAAATAAAAGAAATGAATGCATATAGCAAAGCAGAGAAACAGACGGACAGTTACAGAGAACAAACTAGTGGTTACCAGAGAGGAGAGGGCAGGGGGGAGGGGCAGGTTAGGGGTATGGGATTAAGAGATATAAACTACTATGTATAAAATAGACAAGCAACAAGGATATTTTGTATAGCACAGGGACTTATAGCCATTATCTTGTAGTAACTTTTGAGTACAGTCTGTAAAAGTATTGAATCACTGTACTGCACCCCAGAAACTAATATGATATTGTAAATCAACTATACTTCATTTTAAAAAAGCATATACTAATACATTCTTGTACATTTCCATTTATCCTTCCTTTTCCCGCCATCTGCTAATAGCCTATGAAATATTGCTTTGGAATAAATCAAGTCTGATTTGCCACAGAGTTTTAAATACAAGGCAAGAAACTCATAGGTGACTTGGGACAACCAAATAATGTCTCAGATTGATATCAATCTCCACAGAAAATATAAAAAATAGTCTTTTAATTTACCATCAACTGCTCCGAGAAGAATAAGGCTATATAAAACATATCTTATTGACATTATACCTCCTAAAATGGTGTCTACATTTATATTCTTTGGAGTGAGAATGTTAGTTTAAGAACATTGTGTTTAACTAGGAGTAGAAGGGAATTTCCTAACCATGTTGAAGATCATTTATAAAAAACTCACTGCTAACATTCTACTCAGTGGTCAAGGCTGTACTCTTTCTCCTTTTGGGGGGGCTGGGGGTGAGATCCAGGGATTGACGGAGCCCTTGCCACGGCAGTGAAAGCACTGAGTTCTAACCACTGGACCGCCAGGGATTTCCCAAGGCTATACTCATTTCTTTTCTTTTTTTTTCTTAAAGAATTTTTTTTGATGTGGGAAAAAAAAGAATATTGTGTTTTTATTTAGATGATGACAACACATTCAATAAAAGTTTATTCTTATTCTATTTATGTACCTTTAAGCAATTTCAAGTCCAGGTTTACATTTGCATTGATACCCGTGTTTGGCACCCAGTGGTACTACTTTAACTGGTGAGTGTTAATGAGGAAAGGAAATAAAGTCAGACATAATGTGTCAATAATACACTCACATCAAGTAAAAGCCAGATGATCGGATGACACAGAGTGGGGATGATCACTTTGCAATAGTGCAGGTGAGGACAAGTGCTGGGGAATCTGCAAATGCATCATGTTTTGCATATTTTACCAATATGTACCATGTTTTTAAAACAATTTTAATGAAGTATAGTTAATTTATAATTCCTGTTAGTTTCAGGTGTACAGCAAAGTGATTCAGTTATACATACATATATATGTATACTTTTTCAGATTCTTTCCCATTATAGGTTATTATAAGATACTGAGTATAGTTCTCTGTGCTATACAGTAGGTCCTTGTTGTTTACCCATTTTGTATATAGTAGTGTATGTATGTGAATCCCAAACTCGTAATTTATCCACCCCCCACCCTGACACCTTTCCCCTCTGGTAACTATAAGTTTATTTTCTAAGTCTGTGAATCTGTTTCTGTTTTGTAAATAAGTTCATTTGCATCATTTTTTTAGATTGCACATATAAGTGACATCATATGATATTTGTCTCTGTCTGGCTTACTTCACTTAGTATGATCATCTCCAGGTCCATCCATGTTGCTGCAAATGGCAGCATTTCATTCTTTTTTATGGCTGGGTAATATTCCATTGTGTGTATGTGTATGATAAACATCTTCTTTATCCATTCATCTATCAGTAGACATGCAGGTTGCTTCCATGTCTTGGCTATAAAATTATTTTTTACTTTTTAGGAATTCTATTTCAGCAAAGCAGAATCATCCAATACATTAAACAGCGTTTTAAATTTGTCTTATTGAGTTTCCTTGGGTTTGATGTACAAATTTGCTTTTGTTTGATATCTGCATAGGAATTATATGCATATGGTATTTGCAGCTAGATTTATGTTTGTCCATGTTAAAATAACATTACACTAAAATGCAGTTTTGTAAGAATGGATTTTCCTTTAAATAAGATTATTGTCTATTGCATGTTGGGAAATACTGCTTCACAGGATGTCACTACCGTATCATTCTTCAGAAGTGTGGGCTGCTGGACGCTTCCTTGTTAAACTAAGTAGAAATGAAACCTGACATGAGAGGAACTCGTATTTGCATGAATTCTGAGGAATCCTTCATCGTGTATTTTGCTCCTGGATATACGGGAAAGACTGCATTTATTCTGAGACGCTCTTTGCTTTTGCAATCCGACAGGACAGGGCCATTATGGGCCCAACTCTGGGCTTTCACTGGGATCCAAGTTTGGTGAAATAGAAAGAGAAGCACAGAGCAACTAATTGGGCCATTCTTGTTCTGTTTGAGGTTCAAGATCCATTCAGATTAATTATTCATATTTTCACTCAGGACAGAATTTTAAAGAAAATTATTTACATGTGCAATGATATTGTGGGGTCTTTCATATATGTTTTGGGACTGAAACCATGAACCACATGGAACCCCAGCCTTCAGTGAGACCAGACGTTGGGATAAATTATAATAAGTGCCTCAGCAGAGATGTAAAAGGGTACTAAATAGGGAAGAACTGTGGTTTTTGACTGAGAGTAAAGATAGGCTTCAAAGAGGAGACAGCTTTAAGCAGGGCCATGAAGGATGCGTAGGGCCTCACTGGAAGGAACAGGGTCCAAGGCATTGTGAGCAGAGGTCCAGGAGGGTGAAACTACTGTTCAGTGTGGTTGGAACTCAGCACTTATGATGGGGGCAGATGGGAAATGAGGTTGAGGTGGGTTGAGGCTGAATTCTAGGTTCTATTCTGGGGTAAATTTCAATATGGAAATTGCTAAGGAAACCATGAATTTTAAAACGAAATTGTAATAAAGCTCATGAGGGTGTTATAGAAACATCAGTCCAGAAAGCGTGCTTGATGTGTAACTTCTGCTACAGAAAATGGAATACATGAAGAGCCTTTCCTCAGAGACCTTATCCGCTTCGTCCTCCTAAACACCTGCCATCAGCCAGTTACACACCCCTCAGTCAATCAAGTCACTTGTAAATATCAGAGCTTTCTAACTCACAGGAGATTGATTCTTTGATTATTTTCTTCTTCTGAATTGATGAGTCTGCAGTCGTTCTCAAGCATTGGTGGTGGGTACTGATTGAATTCTCCTATTGAGAGAGGAAAGTTACAGTCAGATTTTTAAACTAGAGATTGTATTTGCTAGGGGAAGAGAATCCCAACAGAAGTCTTCTTGAAGCAATAAATGTCACTAAAATATTTCAGCACAGTTTGGCTGTGGTGAAAACAGAAAATAGCTGCCACTGGAAATAGCATTCGGAATTTGATTTTAGGGTGTTTTACAGCCCAAGAATTACCAGGGTCAAATTGTTCATTTAGGGTTAATTGTGGTGCAGAGACACTTGATTTCCATATGCTCAGGCTAACATAATCCAAGAGAAATTTTATTCTGATTCTATAAACTTTTTCACTCAGACTTCTGCTAATAGCTGAAATATAGAAAAAAACAATATTTAATTACATGACACTATTTCTATGCTCCTGCACCAATTAACACTGATTTCCTGACTTCCTAGGAGGAAAATAATCACAGGAAAGATTTTAGTGACTGACCTAAATAATGTTCCGTTACCTCTTCCTATTATTGTTCTGTAAACTGTGAAATACTGAGAAGCATGTAATTTTCCCCTCATTCAGGAAAATAAACAGGTTTTAGTGAAAGGAGACCTTTGGCTATTGAATGATCAAAGACTCCATGAAAATATCTCACAGAATGTTCATGGTTTTATAATCATATTTCTCTGGTTCTAAGATGAGCATTTTTTTTTCTGGTTCTCTGGAATGAGACTACGTCTTCTATACAATTGCAGTTGACAGTTCCTGTTGGTGAGGAAGGAACTGTGATGCTGTTGTTATCGCCTGTGCCTGTGAGAACCACAAACGTGCCAGCACCAAAACTTGCAGAATTGGGGTCAGTAGTTTAGAAAAACATTCCCGGAAGTATTAGTAAAGGAGAATTTTAACCTGTACAGACCAAGTGGTTATGGGAAGGCAGTGAATTGGATGTGTTTAACAACATTGTTCAGCTGGAAATCGTAAGTAAGCTCTAATAATTGCAAAGCCTAACTTAAGAGCCCAGCAAGGCCAGTTTTGTGTTATTTCATAGTCTTTTAAAGTGCTGACCCATCATCAATCTTGAGGGCACAAAGAATAATATTGCACAGGAAAAGATGGCTATCTACAACCCTGAGTCAAGAAAGAGATCACAAGAGTCAAATTTTGAATAAGAAATTTTAGGAATTTCCTAAAGTCTATTTCCATGTATATATATAATATAACCATGCATATTTCCTTTTTATGTATGCATGAGAATGACTTGTAGTCTGTCTAAAAGAACTCTTTCAATGACTACAAGACAAAAAACACTAACAGGAAAGTCAGTATCAACATTTAACTGGAAGTGCTTTTTCTTTCTTTTTTTTATAATATAATGGTGCATTATACAATGGAAAGCATTTGGAGTTAAAGAAATAACATGATGTTCCCAAAGGGGCAATTATTGGATTCTTCAATCAAATATGAATCACAGGAGAAAGGGAAGCTCCTTCAGCAATGAACAGTGAAGTCCCAAGATGTCATCACTGTGGTGGTGTTGGAGATTTTATGAATACCAGGCAGACTTTGGAATCCGAGGGTGGTGGGATTGGTCCCAGCAGAACCTAATTCCACACCTGTCAGACTCCCAGAAAGAACAGGTTCAGCTCCAATTCCATGGGATCCTCTAGGGCAGGGTTCTCAACCTCAATGCTATTGACATTTTGGGCTGGGTTGTTCTTTGATATGGGGTTGGGAGGGGGCATCCTGTGCACTGTAGGATGTGTAGCAGCATCCTTGGTGTCTACCCACTAAATACTGGTAGTATCCTCTCCCTTAGTTGTGACAACCAATAATGTCTCCAGACATCTCCGAATGTCATCTGAGGGGCAAAATCATCCCCAGTTGAGAACCACCTCTCTAGAAAGAGCGTTTCTCAAACCACTTGTGGTAAAGGACAAAGTATTTTTATTTCCAGCCCTTTGCAGGCTGATACTTTTGGTTTATATCCTGTTCAATGAGACAAAGTTCACTGTTCATACACTTGTATAATGTAGCAATGTCAAGTTGCTTTAAAATTCCTAGATGCTTATTCTTAATTTCTGTATTTCTTTGTTACTCATCATTTTATGGACTAACACCGGTCCAATGGGTGACACTTCGTAGTACATGGGCCTTTGCTACTCAGAGTGTGACCTGTGGACCAGGCACATTGACATCACTGAAGAGCCTGTTAGAAATGCAGACTATCACGCTCCATTCTACACATATTGAATCAGAACCTGCATTTCAACAAGATTCCTGGGTGATTTGCATGCTGAGACTTTGGGAGCAGCACCATCACATAGGTATCCAGGGTGTGCCAAGGTTGGAAATAAACCAGGTGCAGCAGGGAAGACTTTTATTTAAATGCTCAACCTGGAGACCACCTAAGAGCTGCTAGAACTTCTTTCGATTGAGCAAGTGTGGATCAGGAGATCTCCAGTCACTCTGTGCATTCTAGTGCTGAGATTTTGGCTAAGAGACATGAAAAAGGTCTCACTGAACATTAAGACCAAGGTATAAACAGGGTATAACCAAGATGTGTCCTATTCCTGTCCCCATTTCACCATCTAATTCATATATTTTGGTTAGCTATCAATGCAGAGATATGTTAGGTTATCATTACTATTAACAAATACTACTTTATTAAAACAAAGAGGAAAAACAAAATAGTGACTTACGTCTAACTGAGTACACGAATGGCTTTAAAAACTTCACAACATAATCCAGATTTGGTTTATGAATTCTCCCAAGCTGTATCAGATGGTGATCTAGTGGGTGGCTGGCCATCTCCTCCACGTCCTCATTTGTAGAGCCCAGAGAAATCACAAATAAGACATAGCCTTCGCACTTGGCCCTCAGAGCCATCTTCTTTAAGAATTCCTTTCTCTCATGATTTTCTCCAGCGGAGACCACAAAGATGACCTTGTGCTTTCTCAGGTTGGGTGTTCCTGGGAAGAGATTCTCCAAGGTCCACAGTAGGGTGTGGCCAATGGTGGCTCCTCCATTTAGCTGTTGGAGGTCAGTCTGAATGTGTCTCTTCATTAGAGCTCGACTGTTGTAAGTTGTAAACTCAAACTCTGTTTTTACCACATCCTTCTTTCTCTTATCGCAAGGAGAATAGCTCAACAAAGCAATCCTATCACCAGAGTCTGAGATTACAGGGTCCGAGGCAATGTCAAAGTTGTCAAGCATTGAGCTCACCAGGGCTTTCATGTTCTTAAACTCATCACTTGCTACATTCCTAGAATTGTCTAAGAGGACGGCAACATCCATGTATGGATTTTCAGGTAAGAAAATCTCTTTCTTGCAAGCATTTGGAAAACATTTATCTGAAAACACATAGAGACTCATCATTGGTTCAGCGTAGGCACAAGAAGACACTGTTGTTTGAGATCTTCAAGTGAAGAAGGGGCTGATTACCAAAACTTAATCATCTGATCAATACCTCTTCACTTTCACATCATTTAAATTAATAAAGAATTTTCAATGTCCCCATGATTCTGTGGCCACTAGCAGACAATTTGGGAACATTTTTGTTGAAAGCAGATGTAAGTGACACATATACTTGAAGTCTATAGTCATGTCCAAACTCATTTAGCAAATATTTTTAATATTTTAGAAGCTTTTGATACAAACTATCAAATTTTCCCCAGGAAAAGCCAAATCAATTGGAATAATCTTCTAAACCAATTTTCACATTCTATGGAAACTTCAAACATCACAGAGATTGAAACCCTGACATATGTTGTTGAAAGACACGAAAACTAAAATAAAATCTACAATCAAAAATAGAAATCTTTGATAAAGGTAGATTTAATAACTCACCCAGAAGGCATTTAAGTGTTTTAGCACAATAAATTCTTCTCATTAGTCTTTTTTTTTTTTCAGGGAAGCCAGATTTTTTTTTGAGGTACACCAAGTTCAATCATCTGTATTTATACACATATTTCCATATTCCCTCCCTCCCTCCCTCGACTCCCCCCCACCCTCCCCATCCCAGTCCTCTAAGGCATCATCCATCCTCAAGTTGAACTCCCTTTGTTATACAGCAACTTCCCACTGGCTATCTATTTTACAGTTGGTAGTATATATATGTCTATGCTACTCTCTCACTTCGTCTCAGCTTCCCCTTCACCCCCCGCCCCCCCCCCAACCATCATGTTTATTGTAGCACTATTTACAATAGCCAGGACATGGAAGCAACCTAAATGCCCATCAACAGATGAATGGATAAAGAAGATGTGGCACATATATACAATGGAATATTACTCAGCTATAAAAAGGAATGAGATGGAGCTATATGTAATGAGGTGGATAGACCTAGAGTCTGTCATACAGAGTGAAGTAAGTCAGAAAGAGAAAGACAAATATTGTATGCTAACTCATATATACGGAATCTAAAAATGGTACTGATGAACTCATTAGTCTTACCATAGCAAAGGGTACAGCGCCGAAGTCTTTCCAATGGTTCATATTCCCCATTTAGAGGGAAAGGAAGCACCTGAAATGTTCCCGTGTTGTCAAACTGCATTAAAAAAGAAGTATACGCTTATTTGCTCATTTTCTTCAGTGGCCCTCGGGAATCCACTGTGTACCCACTATAAGAGTTTAAAAAACACCTGACTCATCACCACCACCTTGCATTGTAACCCACTGCTCTATTCAGTGCACCTCCAGGCACGCGAGCACGTGCGCACACACACACACACACACACACACACACTATCCCCCCTTGGTCCTAAACATAACCCAAGGAAACATGTAGAACAGGTATCGGCAACCCAATTTTATGATGAGAAAATTGCCTCAAGATGACCACAAGTTTCACCCACTGGGGTAGGTATTGAAATCTCCTTCTTATTTCCAAGCCTGTGATTCTGCACTGAGTTTTTACACACTTCTGATTATACACCAGATGATTATGTTCCATACGGCAGCTTGTGGCGTTGGGTCCTGCAGAAATTTTACATTCACAAGTTTTCTTTGGCCTCTTTAAGTAGTGATTCCAACTATTTCTACCCAATCATACGGGCTAGAAGAAGGTGCATCTTTCAGATGTCAAGTGGATTTCCCTGATCCCAAATTCCAATTAAAAGTCTATTCCATACTACTCAGCCGTAAAACTGAATGAAATAGTGTCATTTGCAGCAACATAGACAGGCCTAGAGAGTATCATACTGAGTAAAGTAAGTCAGAAAGAGAAAGACAAACACCACATGACATCACTTATAGGTGGAATCTAAAATATGACACAAATGAATATATCTATGAAACAGACTCACGTAGAAAATAGGCTTGTGGTTGCCAAGGGGGTAGGTGGGAGGGATGGATTGGGAATTTTGGATTAGAAGATGCAAATTATTATATATAGAATGGGTAAATAACAAGGTCTTACTCATAGCACAAGGAACTATATTCAATATCCTGTGGTAAACCATAATGGAAAAGAATATGAAAGAGAATGTATAAATATATATATATATATATATATACACACACACACACACATATATATACAGCAGCAATTAACACAACATGTAAATCAACTATACTTCAATTTACAAAAAAGAAAGTCTATTCCAAAAGGCAGTAGACAGAAGACACTAAGTCTATTCAAAATTCTTGGTAGTACACTGCTTAAGTTTGTCCATTTCTTGATTATATTTTTGCTTTGATACTCACTGAACTGGGCAATACATAGCATTCATTCATTCATTCATTCAGTGACTCAGTAACTGTACATTGGGCATCTACTCTGTATGAGCCACCATGCAATAGAGACACTTTGATTGCAATGAAATAAATCTATGATTCCCAAGTGATAAGGGGATCTCTCAACCCACAGAGATGCTCAGGCTTTTGTTCCTTCTCCCTTAGGAAATGAAAAGGTTAGAAAAACCACCACCTCTGTTTTTCTGTAAAGTGCTGAGTGATCATTTGGAAATATTTAGAATCATCTCAGCCTTATAGTTATAAAGTAGCTACTACATTCCTATGCTCTAGTTTTTATGAAAATTGATGCTTTGAGTGTTATTTTGTGTTTGACCTTGTTGGTCCCCCATGTAAAGATTAAATGCAGCCATGGTAAATCAAGGAGGTTTACTCACAGGCATCAAGCACACGCTCCTCATTCGTTCATTCAACAAATATGTATTGAACGCCTACAACGTTAAATAGGTACTATTCCAGGTGCTGCAGATACAGAAATGCACAAAGCAGGTAAAATCCCCATCTTACATTCTTGTTGGGGGACATACACCATAACAAAAGAAATAAGCAAATTACCTATGTTGGAGGTAATTATTTTTATAGAAAACACTTCAACTTCCTACAATCCTTTCTATCAGGATCTATTCGCCCTGTGGCTCCTATTTCTAAAAATTTCGTGGCTATCTTATGAGCAGATCGATTCCCTTCATGTTGTAGAGGGTTTTTCTTTTTATAGTAGACATATGTGTATTTGTGTAAAAAGTAGACCTTTATAACCTCTTGGCTGACATAATGGTCCCACTCATCTCCAGGAGCATGTATTACACGGATAATATGAATATACTTTAAAATACCAGAACAGTAGATGGAGAAGTTCTTCAGTTTGGGGGGAGAAAGAGGGAAGCACAGATCCCATGAGAATCTGTGAATCCTAAAGGGATGGGACCTCTCTTGGGAAAAAGCTTCATACTTACCAAAGTTTTACACAACATTAAGGGTTCAAAGACCCCCTAAGCTTCTCCCATTACAGGTTAAGACCAGCTGTTCAATGAGATCCAGCTAGCAGATGGCAGATTTGAGAAACACCGGGTTGGCAGAAAGCTGGTAAAGCATTGTACTGACAGCCCTTTCTATCAGACAGACTGAGTTCAAATCTTCATTTAGCCACTTCACAGCTCTACGAAACTGGAGAATTCACTCAAACTCTCTGGGCCTCCGTTTCCTGATTTTTACATGGAGATAACCTGCATTTACTTCAGAGGGTTGGAGAATGCCTGAGTGTTTACATAAAGCTCCAGGGACAGTGCCTGGTGCCCAGCAGGACCTGAGTAAAGGTTGCTGCTATCGACTGCTGTGCTTATTAAAAATTAGATTTCATGGGCCTTGGCAACAATACAGCTGTGGAAATTGCAAAGGGGGTCAAGAGGCCATATCTGTCCCCCTACTTCCCAGTATTCCCATCCTGCCAGTACCAATATCTTAAAAATAAAGATGTTGACCAGGTAAGTACTTACCGCAAAAGCTTCATCAAGGAAATCCCTTTCATTAAAAGCAAAGACTGCAGGGCTGATATCCAGGGCACTAAACTCCATGGTGGCCCTGATGATGGGTGACCTACTGGTAGATTGTCCGTTGCTAAAAAACACAGCAACTCTCTGCACATTGGCTCCCGCTAACATCCGCTTGAAAATGTTCCGAGCCACAAACCTCATCGCGTTACCAATGTCTCTGGCTTCCCCGGAGCTGTGATATTTAATTTGGGAGAGAAGCTGAAGGAGTTGCTTCTTGCTATGGTAGTCGGACCCACGGATGAGGTAGCTGATGCCTGAGTCGTAGGAAACCACGACAACTCTTGCTCCCACAGGGCAATTACTTTCCCTGATGTGAAGGTCATTGACAATAGAAGTGATGATGTCCCTCGTTTCATTAAATCTCTGCTCTGTGGTATCGTAGGACTGGTCCAAGGCAAATACTACCTTTGTTGGGTACACTGGACACTCTTCTACAAAAATGAGAAGCAAAAGTATTAAGCTGGTTCACTGGATCGAAAGCCTTTCCCATTCCCTTTACTCCAGTGAGATAGGTTGACAACGGGGTATGGAAAAATGCAAGTGTCACAAAAAGTCTGGTTTACCTGGGTACCCACAGGTAAAGGGAGGAAAGGACTCTGCTCTGTTAGCCTGAAAGTGTTACCTAACTACAGAGCAGTGATATTTGGCTATATCACGCTCAGACTAAACCGCCCACCGTCAGCCTGCTATTTAAAAAGAAATTGGAGGGAGTATTTGGGCTGATGGAACTTGCTGTATCCTGATTGTGGTGATGATTGCATGCATCTATCCATGTGTGAAAAAGAATGAATTTTACTGTATGGAAAAATGTTAAAGGAAACTATGGCTTATCAGAAAATCCCAAAGTTTATTCTCTTCACAAATCTTCAGAAATGATCTGCTAATAATAATAATAATGAGTGGAAGATTTTCATCCACTCATGTGCAAATGTTTATTGAGTCTCCAGCATGTGAAATGCAGGGTACCATGCACTGTGAGTTACATACGGAGATGAACAGATGCAAGTCTGTCTTCGAGGAAACTGTCTGGGGAGGATCATGATATTGAAAGGTAGAGAGGGATGATTATTCTTCACGGGGATTCAGAGGACAAAGAGGCTGTTTCCAGAGAGAGGGCATTTCGGGGACTTCGGGATGACAGCGAGGGTGGCAGGAGGAAGGGGCTGCACAGTACACCATGGCAGACTCGCAACGAGCTATGATACAGATGGGACTGTCTGTAACCCCCATCTCAATCCTAATAGTCTTATGATGCCTGCACTTTGGGAATTTCATAGGTAATCTGCCCTATGTATCAAACCAAACTTTTCAAACTTTGTTATAGCCTGAACTCAGGAAGAGAAAATGAAATTAGTTAAAAATCAAGCATCCTCCCTGCCATCTACATAGGCTGTTCTGTTCTCCCCAATCTGGCTAACTCTTGAAATGCATTAAACTCAAAATAGCGCATCTCCCTGTGGGAAACCAGAGGGGACGCAGAGGACAGTAACTTGGAGAAACCTGTGGAGGGCGCATGACGGCTGTGTGACTGTAAATATGCTCTGAAAGCAGAACCAGGCCCAAAGGAAAACCGACTGAGAGATAAGGCAGTCGCCGTAGCCGGATGGTGCCAGCTCCGGGTTGAAGCTTAGCTATCCTCCCTAGTAGTGATAATATACGCAAGGCGTTCTGTTTTGGCTCTTCTAAAGTCTCATGCCTTGCGTTATTCATTATTTTGTTTTATAATTTGTTCTCTGCTAGAATGCTTTTGATCTTTCTCAATAAATATGCCATGGGAATCAAAGCTCGGGGCTCTTGAGTGACTTGGTCTTGAGTCCCCTGACCCCATGCTTTCCTATACTCTTGTGTGAATTTTCTTAATTCCGCCGGGCCACTCACATTCAGGTTCATTCGTGTGGAGGTTACCTCCACATCTCCCAACCGTTGTTCTCAGTAACAGAAATAGAAGAGGAAGTGTTGATTTCGAGATGTGTTTCGAATCAAGACATTTTACTGTGAAGAAATTTTTTAAAATATGCAAGCCAATAATGAACAAGAACACGAGAAAAAATGAAGTTTGCCTTATTACTTAGCCCTGTACTAAAACTGATTAATGAAGTGGTAGATAAGCATCTTCACAGCTGACCTATCATCACAGATTCTCCCAGAAGGCAGCACCAGTTTCCATTGATTTTTAATCTCTCCCTTTCCTAGTGCCCAGCAGGGTACCTGATAAATGTAATTCAAATCCATGAAGTTTTACTGGGTGCTTAGATGTGACATATTTTTTGGAATAAAGTGAATGGTGCCAAACTTTGGGATGAGCTCAAAGATCCCTTGGGGGCTTCCTAGGTGGCGCAGTGGTTAAGAATCTGCTTGCCACTGCAGGGGACACGGGTTCGATCCCTGCTCCACATGGTACGGAGCAACTAAGCCCGTGTGCCTTAAAAAAAAAAAAATGATCCCTTGGATCTACGTCAACAGGCCTCTAGGAGACCAGGAGCTCTTGGAGTTGACCTAACTGGCTCAGGTGTAACATCAATTCCGAGGGGTCTAAGGCTCCACAGAACACTGACTGCAGTCTAGGCCCCAGGAAGTCCACCTCCATCCTCCAGGTCAGGCTGACGAGTGGTGGGCACATGGAGGTGAAAGGTGTGAGTGGAGGTCAGAGTGAGGAAAGGAAGCATCGCCTGTCCAAGGAGTCAGTGCCAACGGAGTCAGGAGCAGATGAAGCAACAGAATGTGGTCCGGCAGTGAGCGGCCCCCCAAGACAGGACCCACCCCGCGAGGAAAGTGAGCTGGAAACTGTGACAGGACCCGGAGAGAACAGCAGTGTGAAGGGGCTGGTAGCTGGAGGTCACCATTTTATAGTGAGGTCCAAACATGACATGTACAAGTAAAGTCATCATAAGTGTCTGCACGGAAGCAAGAAGTCCCTTTTCTCATGGGGGTGAGAGTTTTTTATTTTTTTCCTTTGTGAAGTGTTTATTCAAATCTTTTTCCTGTTTACTTTTTTTTAACTTATTGAAGTATAGTTGATTTATACAATGTTGTATTAGTTTCAGATGCACAACAAGTGATTCAGTTATACACGCACATTTTTTTCCCAGATTCTTTTCCCTTATAGGTTACTACAAAATATTGAGTACAATTCCCTGTGCTATACAGTAGGTCCTTGTTGGTTATTTTATATATAGTAGTGTGTACATGGTGTTGTCAGAATGCAGGAATTATTTCAGCAAGCTACATAATATGGTAAGAATACTCACCTTTCCAACAAGCTGTACAAAAGGAGAGAAAGAGTCAGTTACATTTTTAGAATGCAGACTAAAAATAATCCAAAAAACAAAATTTCAACAAAGTGTCATATTCTGTTTAATGCTAACTGCAAATAAGGCTAGTTTCCAATTACAGGAAGCCAAGATTAAAGGATGGAGGAGGATGGACACAGAATTTTATTATTTTGTGGATCTTCCTGACCTTTCCTCCTTGTGAACTGTGGCCAGCAGAGGTTAGCAGAATTCTAGTTGAAATCTGAATCGTTGATCACTTGTTTTAGAAATAGAACAGATGGGCCTCTGATTAAATGGCAAGATAGCTAAAATTCAATTTGTTTTGTCTCTCTTTTTACAGCCTTCTGAGAGCCAGGCAGGACTAAATTACGGGGTCTTATTTTCTTCACTGACGGACACCTTGGGCACCTCTATTTTTCCGTAGAACTGTGGGGATTTCCAAATGAACTTTGTCTCTGCTAAAAAAAAAAAAATACAGCTCCTGTGCTTGAATGATCTTGTATCCACACTGAGGGAAAAACCTTTCTCCTGAGAATCTGGTTTCTCCAGGTGATTTACTTGGTAACCGTGAGATGTATCAGGGGGAAATATTCGTAAATCTTTAAGAAAGCACAGGTCTGGCAATTTCCATGTTCATTCTACTCAATTCCTAGGAAGCAAATGAATCACTCTGAGACAATAAAAGATTTTACTAGCGCTGGCAACAAACTAGTCATCCATCCTGCTGGCCTGCAGCCCATGCGCCCCCCTCACATCAACCCTAGGAGCATTTTTGTTTGTCTTCATCCTGTGGCTGCTGGGATGCTGACTGCCAGCAGAGTACACAGAACCCGCTGCCTCCTCCGCATCTCAAGGCCTGAAACAGATCCTCTTTCTGACTGAGAAGCCCCATGTGTTAACCTCCGGCCCAGCTGTGAGGCTAGAAGCACAAGCTCTAGAATGAGATGCATTTGTCGGGGTTTCAGCATGGCAGAGCTGTGTGACTCCAGGGAAACTACCTGACCTCTTTCAGTGTGTTTCTTTTTTTACTTAGTTTTTCTTTGAAAATCCTCTTTACTATGTCTCTCCTTCTAAGAATCCAATTACTTGGTCCCTCCCCAACCACTCCTTTCTCTCCCCATTCTCCCCAGCCTCCTAGATTTCTTATTTTATTCTGGGGAAGGTCCCACCCACCAGCCCAGGGCCCTCACCCCAGGGAGCTGCTGTAGGGCTGAAGAACAAACACGGTGGAGCAGGGGTCCAACCCTGCAGGGCCCCGGAGGTGTCATCTATCTGAATTAGCTCCAAAGGCCTGTCACCCAAACCCCCATCTCAGTTCTGCATCTGGAGATCCATGCATCAGCTCCCCGTCTGGTTATAGACTCTGCCCACTCCCCACACCCCCCTAATTTCCTGGCTAACTCCTTACATTCAGTGTTGGAAAATGCCCTTAAATCCCAAATCCTGTGAGATAGGTTTTCATCTCCCTGCCCCTTCCACCTCTTGGGTCTTCCTTGATTTAGAGCACACACTCCTCTCCCTACAATGGCTCTCCCCTTGTCCTCTCCCTGTGCCCCAGGCTGGTTCTCACCTTCTCCCTGTGCTGGAGAGCCTTTCAGCTCTCAAGTGACATCTTTGACACAGGTTTCCCCCACTACCAACCTTGGAGTTCCCTCCACTGGCTGCTCCTTGCCTCTTTCCAAGTTGCCCACACTTGGTGGGACTTCTTCATCTCTGCAATGCCATCCATGTTCCTGGTGTTGGGCCCACTCTTCTTGCAAATGCATCTCCCTGGGCTCATCCCTTGATTTTCCATTTCTGTCTCCCTAGTTTCACATCTTTTAGAAGCTCATCCATCCCTGTGGCTCTAAGGACGTTAGTGATTCCAGCTTCCTGAGTCTCTTCCCTGATCCTCACCTTTAAGGAGCCCCATTTCATCAGCTGCGTGTAGATTATTTCACTTTAGGGTCTACACAGCATTCCTCTGCCTCTAAAATGTTTAAACTCATCATTTCTTCCTACCAATCGATTTTATTCACAACTCTTCCTCTGCCTCTCCATCCATAGTGGTACCAAACCTCTCCCCCTCTGGCCTTACAGTTGTTTTAAACTTGTTTTTGTTGTTGGTCTTTCCTGGCCACACACTTGCAATGACTACATTTTTATCCAGTCTCCTTCACTAAGTCTCTCCAATTTTCCCATTTTCCATTCTTCTGATTGTGATTGTATAAGCATGATTATAAATTGCAATGGAAACCTGAAGAAAGACAAATCACCTAAAATTTTACCACCCTGACACAATAGATGGTTACATTTTCCCAGTTCCTCTTCTAGTATTTGTTTTTATGCATATACATTTACCTACATGTAAAAATGAGTCAATTTAATTTTCTGCTTTTAATGACAATATTTTTCATATTTGGGTGAGTCTTCATAAAAACCATATCTGCTTAATATTTTGTCAGAGGATGATGCTCTATAACCCAATTATTCTACATGTGTAAAGAGTCTACATATATATTCATTTTTCTCTAGTGAATAATATTTCAACAACCATCTTTACCTATAATTTTGTTCCTTTATTTCCTTAGGATAAATTTCCAGAAATGAGGTCACTGGGTTTTTCTACCTCACATTCCCCTTGATCATGATGAAAGACAATCTCTCCCCTTGTTGACCCTGCTTTACTCCTTTGCTGAAACTACTCTCTTTTAAACAACTTTATTTTATTGAAGTATAGTTGATTTACAATGTTGCATTAATTTCTGTTGTACAGCAAAGGGATTCAGTTATGCATATATATATATATATATATATATATATATATATATACACACACACACACACACATTCTTTTTCATATTCTTTTCCATTATGGTTTATCACAGGATACTGAATATAGTTCCCTGTGCTATACAGCAGGACCTTGCTGTTTATCCATTCTATATATAATAGTTTGCATCTGCTAATCCCAAACTCCCAGTCCATCCCTCCCCACCCCCATGCCCCTTGGCAACCACAAGTCTGTTCTCTATGCCTGTGAGTCTGTGAAACTACTCTTACTGCTTCCCAACAGTTCCCTATAACTAATGACCTCCATTCAAGGAGCCTTCATTAATTAAGTAGCCAACCAACCCCAAATTCCCATGTTCATCCCTTTAACACCATGCCCTCCAGGCCTTTATACATAACTATTATACTAGTGTGAGCTGATTCACACACCTTTTGTGTTGGTCACTAATTGCTTCCCACAGGCATGTTTTCCCTCCCTCTAGGAAGCACACCTCTGAGCAGCGGCATGCATCTTTTCCTTCCACCTTTGCTGTGAGCTGTTCCCACAGCAGGCACTCACGGCAAGCCTGCTGCTGAGGACATATGGCTTCTCCACCAGTGAGCTCCACCTGCTGATTCCGCATCCCCACACCGCCATCATCCTAAGTGCCCTCACTAATCACCAATGCTCTATGACACACAGATACTCACGACTATGATCCCGTGTGAACTGGATTAGATCACACTGCTGTACATGAAAAAGGAGAGAGAAAAAAAGAAACATGAGCACAAAGACTTCCAAGTGGCCATATTCATTTCCCAGTAAACGGGTTGCATTTGTGTGTGTGTAAATAGGAGATACATACAGCGTATACAGGCTGCCCTGCCATGCCTTTAGGGCCCTAGAAAAACAAAAGCAGAGAAAGTTATTGATATGTGAATTGGAGTCTTCACTCTTTCCCCCCAACACATCAAGAGTATAAATCTCTCTGTTTCAGTGTTTGATCAATTAAGCTAACGTCTACCTAGTCTGAACTGAATGATTTTTCTAGGACGACAAGAAGGAATAAAAGAAAAGTTTTTCTTAAAGGTATTTGTACAGCAGAACATTTAGAAGGGATTTCTCATAAGAATATTTAAAATTATAAGCAGCAGCCTTCCCAAAGTGTAGCACGAAGGCGAGACATTTACTGAAGTATATTTAAAATGCTGGCACCAGTACACAGCCTCTACATGTGTGAAAAAGACAAAGACCATTACAAAGCAAAATGGACATTGCACAGAAGGAGAGCATACACACTAAGCTCACAAATGCTGAAAGGTGATGGATGAAAGGAGCACAGATAACTGGGTGAGATGAGTCAGGGAAGGTTCCTGAACACAGTCAGCTGCCTTTCTTGACAATGTGAGCTCTTCTCTTTTCCCTGTTAGTTCCTTTTACCAGGATCAGCCTTCTTCTTGGCAGTTGGTTCTTAATGTGTTTGCACATATGAATTCCTTTGGGCAGCTGATGAAATGTAGGATGCTGGCTTCAGAAAATGCTATCACATGCTCATGATTGCTGTACAATTTCACTGACCTCTCAGAAGCTCAACCATGGATGTCAGTGTAAGAACCTCTATTCTAAATGACAACTGGGGCATCTGTCTATCCAGTCAGCCATCTATCCATCCTTCCATTCATCCATCCAATGAACTGTTAGATGTCTGCTGAATGCTGAGGTGCCCCAGTGCATGCTGCTGATATTAACCAGAACTGTCATGGCATCCATGATTCTACCCACTGGGGGCATATTTTCTTCCTGACCCAAATCAGGAAATATGCACCTCACTAAAAGATTCAGAGTTTTATTCTTCCCTTTATAAGTGACAGCAGAAAACAGAAAAGAATGCACAGCCTTTAAAGAGAGAGAGGAACAGTTTCCAGCTTATGAAAAGAGTAGGCAGCCCACATCCTACAGAATATCAGAACTGTAGAGAGTAGGTTGCAAAAGACTGAGTTTAAGAATAACTTGCAGTAACTTCTTAAGGAAAAACTGAAGACCACAGGCCTGAGACAGAAAACCACACTCTACCAGACCAGCATGGCCAAACACAGAGCAGGAAGATATGGCAGCCCCAGGGAGAGCTCCAAAATCTGCAAAGGAGACAAGTGCAGACCAGTCCAGTTCGACTCAGAGACTAGATTTTCACTCACGTGACTAAGAATAGTCGCTAGTTCCTTAATGCAAAAGAAAGAAAAGATTGTATCAGAGTATCCTTTACAGTGAGTTGATTACCATTCTACTACAGATTCAGTTTTCCACAAAACATCCATGTTTTTGTTTTCTTTATAAAGTTGAAAGTTAAAGAACCCCTACAGGTAGTCAGAAAATAGTCACAATGCATAAACAAGAAAAGCAGTTTCTCCTCTCCTTACACAATGCTTGCTGCACCTTCTACACAAAACACAAGTGCTGGCAACATTTAGTTCCTACTTGACTGTTCTCTTTAGGGGAGAGAGACATGTCAATAAGTCACCACAATAACACAACAAGCACTAAAATAGAGATAAGGGTATCTTGTCGTGGGAGATGTGCCTGGCTGTGGCCAGGAATGCTTCTAGAGGTGCCATTTCTCTTCTAATTGAGTCACAGCGGAAAGTTTCAATTTTATTTCCAAATCTCTCTAGCACCTAAATCATGAGGTCAAGAAGGCAATGATACTGGTTTGGGAAACTCTATCAACTTGTCAGGACACCTCAATGAAGCTTTTGCAATCCCATCCATATTTTTAAAACTTCAGTAAAAAATAATGGTCACACACAGAGGGCAGAAATAAGAGGAATTATTACTAGGCAGCATAGGGAAAGGAGACAGCAAATCCTATAAATTAGACAAAATGAGAAAACAAAGAAACACCATGCAGGCAAAGGAGCAGGAAAAAAACCCACAAGACCAAATAAATAAAGAAGAAATAGGAAAATTGCCTGAAAAAGAATTCAGACTAATTATAGTAATGACGATGCAAAATCTCGACAACAAAATAGAGAAAATACAAGAAACAGTTAATAAAGACTCAGATGAACTAAAGAGAAAACAAACAGTAATGGACAACAAAATAACAGAAATTAAAAATACTCTAGATGGTATAAACATCAGAATAACTGAGGCAGAAGAACGAATAAGTGAGTTGGAAGATAGAATGGGGGAAATAACTGCCACAGAGCAGGAAAGAGAAAAAAGAATAAAAAGAATGGAAAACAATCTCAGAGACCTTGGTGACAACATTAAGCACACCAACATTCTAATCATAGGCATCCCAGAAGAAGAAGAAAAAAAGAAAGGGTCTGAGAAAATATTTGAAGAGGTTATAGTGGAAAATGTCCCCAACATGGGAAAGGAAATAAATAGTCAAGTCCAAAAGGCACAGAGAGTCTCATACCAAATAAACCCAAGGAGAAATACACCAAGGCACATATTAATCACATTAATGAAAATTAAACACAAAGGAAAACTATTAAAAGCAGCAAGAGAAAAGCAACAAATAACATATAAGGGAAACACCATAAGGATAACAGCTTATCTTTCTGCAGAAACTCTGCAGGCCAGAAGGGAATGGCAGGATATACTGAAAGTTCTGAAAGAGAAAAACCTACGGCCAAGAATACTCTACCCAGCAAGAATCTCATTCAGATCTGATGGAGAAATCAAAAGCTTTCCAGACAAGCAAAAGTTAAGAGAATTCAGCACCACCAAACCAGCCTTACAACAATTGCTTAAAGAACTTTTGTAAGTAGGAAACACAAGGGAAGGAAAAGATCAACAAAAACAAATCCAAAACAATTAAGAAAATGGTAATAGGAACATACATGTCAATAATCACCTTAAGTGTAAGTGGATTAAATGCTCCAACCGAAACACACAGACTGGCTGAATGGATACAAAAACAAGACCCTTCTATATGCTGCCTACAAGAAATGCACTTTAGACCAAGGGACACACATAGACTGAAAGTAAAGGGATAGAAAAAGATATTTCATGCAAATGGAAGTCAAAAGAAAGCCAGAGTAGCAATACTCATATCAGACAAATTAGACTTTAAGGTAAAGACTATTACAAGAGACAAGGAAGGACACTACATAATGATCAAGGGATCTATCCAAGAAGAACATATAACAATTGTAAATATCTATGTCCCCAACATAGGGGCACCTCAATACATAAGGCAAATGCTAACAGCCATAAAATGGGAAATAGACAGTAACACAATAATAGTAGGAGACTTGAACTCCGCACTTACATCAATGGGCAGATAATCCAAACAGAAAATAAATAAGGATACACAAGCTTTAAATGACACATTAGACCATCTCAAATTAATTGATATTTATAGGACATTCCATCCAAAAATGACAGAATACACTTTCTTCTCAAGTGCACATGGAACATTCTCCAGGATAGATCACATCATGGGTCACAAATCAAGCCTCAGTAAATTCAAGAAAATTGAAATCATATCAAGCATCTTCTCTGACCATCATGCCATGAGACTAGATATCAATTACAGGAAAAAAAACTGTAAAAAATACAAGCACAAGGAGGCTAAACAATATGCTATTAAACAACCAAGAAATCACTAAAGAAATCAAAGAGGAAATCAAAAAGTATCTATAAATAAATGACAATGAAAACGCAACAACCCAAAACCTGTGGCATGCAGCAAAAGCAGTTCTAAGAGGGAATTTTATAGCAATACAGTCCTCCCTCAAGAAACAAGAAAAATATCGAATAAACAACCTAACCTTACACCTAAAACAATGAGAGAAAGAAGAACAAAAAACCCCAAAGTGAGCAGAAGGAAAGAAATCATAAAGATCAGATCAGAAATAAATGAAAAAGAAATTAAGGAAACAATAGCAAAGATCAATGAAACAAAAAGCTGGTTCTTTGAGAAGATAAACAAAATTGATAAACCATTAACCAGACTCACCAGGAAAAAAAGGGAGAAGACGCAAATCAACAGAATTAGAAATGAAAAAGGAGAAGTAGTAACTGACACTGCAGAAATACAAAAGATCATGAGAGACTACTACAAGCAACTATATGCCAATAAATTGGATAACCTAGAAGATACGGATGAATTCTTAGAAAAGTACAATCTTCCAGGCAGGAAGAAATAGAAAATATGAACAGACCAATCACAAGTATGGAAATTGAGACTGTGATTAAAAATCTCCCAACAAACAAAAGTACAGGACCAGATGGCTTCACAGGCGAATTCTATCAAACATTTAGAGAAGAGCTAACACCTATCCTTCTTAAACTCTTCCAAAATATAGCAGAAGGGGGAACACTCCCAAACTCATTCTATGAGGCCACCATCACCCTGATACCAAAACCAGGCAAAGAGGTCACAAAAAAGAAAACTACAGACCAATATCACTGATGAATATAGATGCAAAAATCCTCAACAAAATAATAGCTAACAGACTCCAACAGCACATTAAAAAAATCATACACTATGATCAAGTGGGGTTTATACCTGGAATGCAAGGATTCTTCAATATTTGCAAATCAATCAGTGATACGTCATATCAAGAAATTGAAGGATAAAAACCATATAATAATCTCAACAGATACAGAAAAGGCTTTTGACAAAATTCAACATCCATTTATGACAAAAACTCTCCAGAAAGTGGGCACAGAAGGAAATTACCTCAACATAATGAAAGCCATATATGAGAAACCAAAAGTCAACATTGTTCTAAATGGTGAAAATTGAAAGCATTCCTTCTAAGAACAGGCACAAGACAAGGGTGCCCACTCTCCCCACTATTATTCAACAGAGTTTTGGAAGTTTTAGCCACAGCAATCAGAGAAGAAAATGAAATAAAAGGAATACAAATTGGAAAAGAAGTAAAATTTTCACTCTTTGCAGATGACATAATATTATACATAGAAAACCCTAAAGACTCTATCAGAAAACTGCTAGTACTAATTGACTAATTTAGTAAAGTAGCAGGATACAAAATTAATGCGCAGAAATCTCTTGCATTCCTATACACTAACAATGAAAAAGCAGAAAGAGAAATTAAGGAAACTCTCCCTTTTACCATTGCAACAAAAAGAATAAAACACCTAGGAATAAACCTGCCTAAGGAGGCAAAAGACCTATATGCAGAAAACTTTAAGACACTGATGAAAGAAATCAAAGACAATACAAACAGATGGAGAGATATACCATGTTCTTGGATTGGAAGAATCAACATTGTGAAAATGACTATACCATCCAAAGCAATTTACAGAGTCACCGCAATCCCTATCAAATTACCAATGGCATTTTTCACAGAACTAGAACAAGAAATCTTACAATGTGCATGGAAACACAAAAGACCCCAATAGCCAAAGCAATCTTGAGAAGGAAAGATGGAGTTGGTGGAATCAGCCTTCCTCACTTCAAGGCCATAGTGATCAAGACAGTATGGTACTGGCACAAAAATAGAAAGGAAGATCAATGGAACAGAATAGAGAACCCAGAGGTAAATCCAAGCACATATGGGCACCTTACCTTTGACAAAGCAGGCAAGAATATACAATGGAAAAAAGCCTCTTCAATAAGTTGTGCTGGGAAAATTGGACAGCAACATGTAAAAGAATGAAATTAGAACACTTCCTAACACCATACACAAAAAGAAACTCAAAATGGATTAAAGACCTAAATGTAAGGCCAGACACTATAAAATTCCTAGAGGAAAACATAGGCAGAACACTCTATGACATACATCAAAGCAAGGTTCTTTTTGACCCACCTCCTAGAATAATGGAAATAACATCAAGAATAAACTAATGGACCTAATGAAATTTAAAAAGCTTTTGCACAGCATAAGAAACCATAAACAAGACAGGAAGACAACCCTAGAATGGGAGAAAATACTTGCCAACAAAGCAACTGACAAAGGATTAATCTCCAAAATACACAAGGAGCTCATGCAACTTAATACCAAAAAAGCAAATAACCCAATCCACAAATGGGCGGAAGACCTAAAGTGGCATTTTTCCAAAGAAGACATACAGATGACCAACAAACACATGAAAAGATGCTCAGCATCACTAATCAAGAAATGCAAGTCAAAGCCACAATGAGGTATCACCTCACACAGGTCAAAATGGCCATTATCAAAAAATCTAGCAACAATAAATGTTGGAGAGGGTATGGAGAAAAGGGAACTCTCCTGCATTGTTGATGGGAATGTAAGTTGGTACAGCCAGTGTGGAAAACAGTTTGGAGGTTCCTTAAAAAACTGCAAATAGAACTAACATATGATCCAGTAATCCCACTACTGGGCATATACCCAGAGAAAACCACAATCCAAAAGGAAACATGTACCACAATGTTCACTGCAGCACTATTTACAACAGCCAGGACATGGAAGCAATCTAAATGCCCATCAACAGATGAATGGATAAAGAAGATGTGGCACATATATACAATGGAATATTACTCAGCCATAAAAAGGAATGAGATGACTTGGTGTACACCCCCCAAAAAAATAATAAATAAATAAATAAATAAATAAATAAATAAATAAATAAATAAATAAAAAAGGAATGAGACAGAGCTATATGGAATGAGCTGGATAGACCTAGAGTCTGTCATACAGAGTGAAGTAAGTCAGAAAGAGAAAAACAAATACTGTATGCTAACTCATATATACGGAATCTAAAAAAAAAAAAAAAAAGGTACTGATGAACCCAATTACAGGGCAAGAATAAGGATGTAGATGTAGAGAATGGACTGGAGGACATGGGGTTGGGGGGGCGGCAGGCAGAGGGGAAGCTGGGACAAAGTGAGAGAGTAGCATAGACATAGGTACACTACCAATTGTAAAATAGAGAGCTAGTGGGAAGTTTCTGTATAACAAAGGGAGATCAGCTCAATGATGGGTAATGACTTAGAGGGCCAGGACAGGGAGTGTGGTGGGGGGGGTGGTCGCGGGAGGGAGGGGATATGGGGATATATGTATAAATACAGCTGATTCACTTTGGTGTACCTCAAAAGCTGGTACAAGAGTGTTAAGCAATTGTATTCCAATAAAGAGCTTAAAAATGGGAAAAAAAGTTTTAAAATCATCATCTTAACAATTATTTTCTGAGTTTATTGCTGTGCTTGTAGAGGGTTTAGGCATTTGAATTTGTGAGGCATGTCTATGGCTTTCAGTGTGTCCTATGAAAATGGCTTCTAGGAATAAATTGATGTTAAGAATGTATCCTACAGTGATATGCCTTTTTCCTAGAATTTGCATTAAAGAACCTAACCTGGCTAATAAAAAAAAAAATGGTCACAGCTCATATGTGCTTTGAACTTTATAGTTTATGAACAGCATTCACATTTGTTTATCCGATCCTCACAGCTACCTTTTGAGGTGGTTCGAACAGGACACATCATCTCATTTTAGAAGGAAACTAAGAGACCCAGGGACTGGTCCAAAGGCACCCAGGTAGTGAGAAGCAGAGTCTGGACTTGAACCCAGTGCTTCTGACTTTAAATTCTGTGCCCATTCCATGGGGCACCCTAGGAAGAAGAACACACCACTTAGTTCTCCTGAGTGTACTTACTGTCCGTCCAGGAGGGCCTGGAAGTCCTTGAGAGCCTTCTTCACCTTTCAAGCCTACAGTGAGCTGCAGGTAGAAATACACATGAATTTCCACATCCTCTATCCATGGGGACTTGCTCAGCCTTAATGAGACTTTATAATTAAAAAAAAAATTTTTAACAAAAAGCAACTATTAATTCAAGTCAAGCAAATTCCTTACTTGTAATATAAATAGCCATTTTTTCCCCACAGAACCCAGAGAAAAATTAATTTTTCCAGGAGTTCATTGTTAGTGTATAGAAACACAGCTGATTTTTATATGTTGATTTTGTGTCCTGCAACCTTATTGAATTTGTTTATTAGTTCTTACAGTTTTTTTTATGAAGTCTTTAAGATTTTCTATCTATAACATCATATCATTTGCAAACAGACACTTTTACTTCCTCCTTTCCAATCTGAAAGACTTTTATTTCTTTTTCTTGCCTAATCACTCAAGCTAGGACTTCCAGTACTATGTGGAAAAGGAGTAGTGAGAGTGGACACCTTTGTCTTGTTCCTGGTCTTATCAGGGAAGCTCTCAACCTTTCATTGTTGAGTGTGATGTCAGTTGTGGGTTTTTCATATAGGCCTTTATTATGCTGAGCTACATTCCTTCTATACCCAGTTTAAGGGTTTTTATATTGAAAAGATGTTGAATTTTGTCAAATGTTTTTTCAGCATTTATTGAGATGATCATATGATTTTTATCTTTTGTTCTAAATAGCCATTCTTAGTTACTGGTAAGTATCCATTTCCCTCTTAGCCTTTTCATTTAGTGACATCCTTTGCTCTGGCACTGGTTGTGCCTTTAAATCTAAAGTAGTCATAAACTAGAATTGGCACTAAAAAAAGCAAATACACTAGAGCACACAGAGATCTAATAAAAACCTGCCATCTGTAGAGAATCAAATAAGAAAAATAATTCCGCACATATATAAGGACGTGGGTCAGCTGTATCACTCCCATAACTCAAGGTTATGGATATAGATGTTAATGAAATTTACCCAGCCAGATGTATCTGTTGAATTGCATCTCTTTCATGTTGGTAATGACCATCGATATTACACTAAAGCTTTAAAATGAAAGGATGCTTGTCTCAGCATTTTGTTTTTTAGTAAGTATAACACTCTACTCTGCACTTTGCTAATTAGAACATCTCAACAGCCTTCCTTAAAATGAATACTCCAGGTGACCTTGGCTCTGGGAACTGGAATTGTCAGAAAATGTTCCAGGACACAATAGAAAGATGTCAGCTTCATTTCCGCTCACAGGGTTAATATTCTGGGCTTTAATATGTGTCTTGGAAAAGACTGGAAGACACTAGCATTTTTTAGAACAACCTGTTATCAATCTGTGAATACTTAAAATAGTTCAGGTTCATGGAACCATAAAATTCTGGAGCTGAAAGTAGCTTTCGGTGTCATCAAGTTTAACTCCCATGTTATAGAAATAGAGACCATGAACGGATGTGCTGAAGATCACACAGCTAGGAAGTGGCATTTCACATGACCCTGGATTGGATCAACAATCCACATTTATAATTACAACATGAAAGCCAGAATCTTCCAGAGAAACATTTCTTATTTCCAGAATTATAGGCTACTTACTGTTAATCCCCTAAATCCTTTGGGTCCAGGCCCCCCAGGAATTCCAGGATCACCAACAACACCCTAAAGATTCAGATATAAGAAAGCAGGATATTAAAACACTTGCTGTGAAAGAATAAAAATAATTCTCTCCAAACCAAAACCTAACTAACTGATCTTATAACTATATCACATACTAAACATTAAATGTCATCTCCTCTTGTCATTTAGAACTAAGTTATTGATACACCTAGATATTCTCCAAACTATTTTAATCTTCTGAGAATACAAATATATATGCATCACTCTCAATATAACAGCTATCCAATCAGCTACTAAAAATACCTAAAGAAAAATGCTTGAAAATCAAGGAAAACATATGGGGTATTGACAACATAAAGTACTAAATAATGAATTACTTCGTAAATTTATGAATCACTTCTCCAAAAGTTGAAGGTAAAAAGAAATTTCTTCTGACTTTGGTGGAAAACTAATTTAGCACTTACCAACATGCTAATTTAACATTTATCTGTAAATTGAAATATGCTAATTTTCTCTCTTTATCAGCAAATTAGAAAATTGGTCCTTTACAATGAGAACTCCTGTCCTAACAGTTATTTATATAGTCCCATCTTGCACTCTCTCCACCTAAAGAAAGAATCTCTTTTGATAATTCATCAATTAAAAGCACTTTTAAGGGAATCAAAAATTGGCTCTTTTCCTATACTGTAGTTGATTCAATTTGCTTAGACATTCTATTTTTTTCATCCATATTTTCTATTTTAATTTGAGCATCAATGATTGGAAGGATACTTTTATTTATTTAATTAATTTTTACTATTTTATTGAAGTATAGTTGATTTACAATGTTGTATTAGTTTCAGGTGTACAGGAAAATGACTCAGTTATACACATGCACACACATATATAAAATATATATATTCTTTTTCAGTTACAAAATATTGAGTATAGTTCCCTGTGTTATACAGTAAGTCCTTGTTGTTTATTTTATATATATTAGTGTGTGTCTGTATGTTATTCTGAACTCCTAATTTATCCCTCACCCTCTTACCCGCTGGTAATCATGTTTGTTTTCTATGTCTGTGGGTCTATTTTTGTTTTGTAAATAAGTTCATTTGTATGGATGCTTTTTTTTTAAAAAAAGAAATCTTATTACAGAATTCCAGTGTGTGTAAAACAGATATAACCTAAGCTACTCTGGTTGAAATGGAAGGGACATTTGGTTGTAGAGCTCGGAGGTGAATTTCAGGCTAGTAGGCAATGAGGAATTCTCGAAGATGTTTGACCAAGAGAGTAACATAACTAAGCTATGATTTGGAAAAAATCAAGGGATAGGGGTGTTTGGGATTAACTGAAGCAGTTAAAGTTGGAAGTAGGAGACCAATGACAAGAACACTGTACCCTTTCAGGTAAGCGGAAGAGAAGGCCACGATGAAGAATGGCAAAGAACAACAGCAGAAGCCAAGAGTTTTGATGCGATCACCACGGGCGAGAAATCAAGAAAAGGACAAAGGACTACACTTGAGAGGGTACCTACAGGTAGGGCTTCAAGACAAGAGACATCAGGCAGTGAAGGACATCTCTTCCAATTTAAAGCATCATAGGAGTTAAGTATGGTCTTTTCTTCATGAAGCCCAGGCAAACCAATTGTTTTGCTTGTTTTTTCCCCGTTTCATTTAGATCCACAGACTTATCTTAATTCTTAAGCAGAAGGTCAAGATCATGGTAACTTTGACAAATTATGTGCACAATACCTTTTGGCCCATATCTCCAGGGAATCCTCTTGGGCCCTACGATTTTCAGCAGAGAACATAAATAAATCAACACGTCATTTCTGCAGCACGATCATTTCTTCTTGTATTAAGTTTGATTCACCAATTGAAGAAATAATTGCTTTCCACATTTACCTTTACTCCTTTTCGCCCCATAGTACCATATCCTGGGATGCCGTAATCACCCTGTGAACATATCAGTTCATTTCAGTTTCTCAAGAGTGAAAATTAATTGTAATCTATACTGAGGAGATTATGGTGTCAGGAGAAAAGCACTCCCCCAGGTGGAGGGGACCTGATGATCTTGAACTCTTGGAATATTCATGCTGTTTAGTTTTCTGCACTTCCTGGTATGTGTCCTGGTACTTCTTTGGCCAGCTCCACTTTGCAGACATTGCAGGAGGCAGAAGGTTAGTCATTTAGGACTAATGGAATCACTGGGAGTTACTTGCCTGGAAAATTAGGAGCTGGTGCAAAGAAAATTGGGTGAGGAATTCTCCAAAAAAGAATTATAAGTGGCCAATAAAGATATGGAAAAAAGTTATCCTCACTAGTAACCAAAGAAATGCAATTTGAAATAGTAATGAGGGAAAAATGTAACAATGTGGAAATATGCCCATGATACATTGTTAATAGGGGAAAACAGAGTTTTTTTGTATCTCCAGGACATTAATGATAAATATTTCAAAATGGTGGGATTACGGGTAATTTTTCTTTTCCATTCCCCATAGTTTATGATTAGTCAATTTCCTACAATATCTATGCACATTTGTAATAAACATTATTTTTGAAAAGAAATTAAAATTTTCCCTATTTTTTTCTTGTATTGACTGCTTTATGAACTGAGACTCCGGTACAGCCAAAGCAACTAGAACATATACCCTGTTCCTTGATCGTACTGCACTCTTCTTGTCACTCTGGAGTTTTGCAAGAAGTCAAGAGAAATGGATGGTCCTGATTTTCAACTGACTTGGCCATATGGGTTGTTAAAGTGCTGAACTCATCCATCATCCTCTCTGCATTCCCCTTTCCCTCTTCCTGTTCACCCTTTGTTTTAGCAGACAGACTAGCTATAGAATGAGTGCTTCAGGGAGCAGGAGGAAAGTCCCCACATCTTCCTAGGAGATCCCAAAATACCTCCAGGACCCCAGGTGCTTAAGCTGATGGTGTTAGCCCCCTTCTCTTTACTGAGCCTTGCAGCTGCTAAAGGATAAGGGTCCTAAAACCTCATACCTGCTTTCCTCGCTGTCCAGCTTGCCCCAGTGGCCCTGGATCTCCAGGAATTCCAGGTTCTCCCTAGTAAGTGACACAAGAAGAGCTTCAGATCAGTAAAAATCAAACCTGGCTCCCACCATAGGGTGTTTTGTCTGCTAGTTGGGGACACTCGGGGTTCTCAGTGAGGGTCCAATGCTCAGTAAGCAAGAGGGTGTAGAAAACAAATAACGATCTTCCCAAAGGTGAGCCGGAAACACCAGCAAAGCCCAAAGCTGGGCTCAGCTCTGCTTTCCCAGCCCTATAGAAGGACTAAAGGTGAAGGGAAAGAGTGGAAAATTTACTCCAGGGGAAGTGGATTCACTTGCTGATTTATCACCCATCCAACAGTTATTTATTGTCTTGGAAAAGGAACTGTTGAACATGACAGATGTGGTCCTGCCCTCACCAAGAATACTCTGGTTGGAAAGAGACAATTAGGTGATTCTACACTGTATGATAAAGTTCAGGGTGCTGTGGTAGCACAGAGAAGGGGACTCTAAATCAGATTTGGTGGGGCAGGCAGGCTGGCTACCTGAAGGAAAGGAGCAGGGATGCTGGGGCTTAAAGGATGTGTTGTGTGAGCTGGAAGAAGGACCGAGGGAGGAGTGAGAATGGAGGAAGGAAGGCCCAGTGAGAACCCTGGGCAGGCACGCAGGAGGGAGGAGAGCTAGAAAGCCTTAGAATTAAGCGGGGCCAAATGGCCTTCTAAACCTCTGGAAAGTTTGGAGGTTTTCCTAAGGGTCACCCAGAAGTTAAGACCGGTGACATAATTTGTGGGACTCTGATGAAAGCATGGACCCTTTACTCAAATGCAAAGACTTTCCAGATGGTGATGGCACAGCATGAAGCCAAGTACGGGTGCCTTCTAAGCAAGGCCCCCTGTGTGACTGAACAGGTCCCAGGCCCACGAAGCTGGCCCTGGGGGAGGGAGCCGCTGAAAGGTTTTGAGCAGGGGAGTGAGATTCTGAACAGGTCAGTGGTCTGTTTGCTAGCTATCTCCAGTAAGGACACTTCCAAGAAGGCAGGCTGAGTTAGACTGAGAACTGCATGCAAGGACAGATTTGAGTTCTGATGGCCCCAAGGCCCTGGCCGACTCTGCCACCAAGTGCCTTGACGCATTCAGGAAACCAGGGAGTTGAGTTTATCAGAGTTGTTTCACAATATGTGAATAAACAGTGTCTCTCCTAGTGAAATGCGGCAGTTTCACGGAGGAAGGAAAAGCATGTATTGGCAGAAAGCTGGTGAGCGGTTGATTGTGCCTGGATCATATGATGAATTAACATGAAAATCAAGAAAAAAATGGAGCTACTCTTTTCTCAGTATTTGAAATCTGTAAGAAATAACACTTACCTTTTTCCCCAAAAGTCCAGGCCTTCCAACACTCCCTTTATCTCCCACTGGCCCAGGAGCACCCTGAAGGAATATGGGAAGCACAGATGTCGGTGCTGAAGCAATCCATATAAAACCTGTTAGATTAGTTTTGCTTTTCTTCATATCATTTCTAACAACTTCTCGATGCCTCCTTGACAAGAGACCCAGCCTGAAACCAGATGACTCGGGCTACAGTTCTGGTTAGAGGACCCCAAGTCTTCATCGGCAGGGATGTCATAGTCCAAATGGAGACTTAGTGAGAAATAAAAAAGGCACCTTTGACACGACACACGTTATTTCTGAATGAGGCAAGTTTGTAATGGACTGATTTTGGTAGAACAAGACATTGTGCTGTCATTGTCACTTTTGTGCTCTGCGCCATGTACACATATAAAATTGGATGTCAAATGTGTTTCAGTTTCCCAACCTGCAAAGGGGCAAGAGGGTCTTCCACAAATATGCTGGGAAGACAACTGAGCAAACACGGGTATCCCTTGCCTTCTAAACTCTTACTATCTGAGCTGAAAAACTGAATAGATTCAGAACATTTTTGATAAGAATCTCTCACCATCCAAACTCTCATTAGTCACTGTTAGAAACTTGGGAACCAGCAGCTTCAGAGGGTGAATTCAAAGCTTAACTTAGGAATCAAATTTGGGTAGTGAGGGATCTTTGTAGAGTCAATTTCAAACATCTACAGTCAATGGAGATAGGCATGGCACAGATAATTTTTAAAAGTTAGAAAAACCAGAATAATGTATCAGGTTTTGAAATGTTGATGAGTCAGCAAGAAGCTCATCCTTCTAAAGGCTTTCTTCAGGTGGATGAAGTGGGTCTGCGCTTTCCAAGCCAAACCCCAGGGAAGGAGAAAGGGGAATGTACAAGGAATCTGGGCCATGCTAGAGATTTGTCCCCAATTTGTCCCAAGTTAATCCCCAAGTGAAATACTCCATATCTAGATAATACAAAATAAACTCTATGTGAAGATGTTTTTGAAGCAAGAGGAAGGGTTGGAGACCACTGACAGCACCATCTGAGTCACGTACCTGAGGTCCTTTGTGCCCCATGCTTCCCTTCTCTCCTTTCCCACCAGGAAGTCCGTTTAACCCCTTCAGTGGTAACAAAAGAAACACAATACAATGAAGTCAATGAAAACTGACTTTCCTCATTAGTGCTTTTGAAACACTTGCATGAGAAAGCATCTACCCAGACCTTCAAGTGACTTGAATGCAGCCATTAAGCATGTCTCGGAAGAGGAGTTGAGGGGAGACCCAGACTCAGTGGAGCAGCTCTTATGAAGGAATTCCCTGCCTGGGTATAAGACCTCATCCCTCTGTGACAGGGAGAAATGAACAAAAGACGAAAAGGAGAAATAAAACCCATCGAAGAAGGAAGTGAGACATATACAATAGGCAGATGGATTCCTTGGATGGGGCAGGTTATCTGGACCAAAGTGCATCAATGTATAAAAGAGAAAGCAAGTTGTTCTATGTTAGCACAAAAGAACATTTTAGAAGCAGATCCCTATCAGAGGAATTAAAGCATATTTTTGCCATATTTCCCATCAAAATGCATGGTTCTCATATGGTTCTCTCACACAGAAGGAAAAACTAGAGGTGCTGGTATTGTTTTCATCACCAAAGCAGCAACTGTAAGATGTCCTGGCTAACATGGTGGTCAGAGCCCCTGGGCTGGCCTTGGTTCACATCCTGAGCATCAAAGGGACCCTGGAGGGGCTGAGATAATGTCACTCCTCTCCCTACAAAGTCTGGGGATGGATTTAGACTGGTCCCATGGTTACTCATTCTAGAGGACACCAGAGCCACTCAAGAGAATTCCATATTCAGGTTTAGTATGAAGAATCTAGAACTTTCTAGGGAAAAAAAAATGAACTCTTGGAAAGGTCTTAGGATGGACGCATCTATGCAGGCAGTTCCTTCCAGACAAGTTCAGGCTTAATGTGGACTCCATCAGGTGACTAAACACCCATGGGTTGCAAAGCCATTCTCTAGGATGACCTTGACATATTTCTGACATGGGAAAGAAATAGAGATGTCCTAGATCCAATGCCCAACTCACTAATGATATGACCAGGAAACAAAGCAGATGGCTCACATAGAGCCCTATCAGTGATAGTCCAGAGGCACTGTCACCCCCTCTAGAGTCGGCTTTGGAAGAGGTGGATACCAGTTGCCAACTCCTAACTTTCCTTCGTGGGAGTCTGTGTGCAGGACCTCACTGAAGTAAAACCAATTTGCTGAGCCAGATACTGACCACTAACATAGCCTTAAGGTCTCAATAACTTATTATGACTAACATGCAGACACGATGCCAGGCACACAAGAGCAAGCCTTTCCTCTATCACTGAGCTGCAAATTTTGATGGAGCGAAATCACCCACCCACAGTGGGAAATGTAGAATCCCAGAGACACGGACCATGGAGGAGGGCGGGGCAGCTTCACATTGTCTCAGTTATTTATTTTCATATAGAACTACACCTTCCCATCAAAATAACAGCATTATTTATCAGTATTACAAATACACCAACACACCTGTGCGCCTTGTAATCCTTCGGTTCCTGATGCACCTTTAGGTCCAGGGTTCCCCGGTTCCCCCTGATGGATGAGTTTTCAGTGTTAACATTCCCTTCACATGGTTTCCACATAGGTTTTCTCTTCATAGTACCTCGTGCTCCAGGGCATGGTACCCAGGTGCTGTCTTGTCTGACTCTTGGTTCATGCCCTACTTGGCCTAGGACTGGACTCTTGCATACTGTCTGAGAATTGAACTCCAGGTCAGCTCTTACTCTAAGACAGAATTTCACTCCCCGCGGTCAATGCCCTGGGTGTGTGACCAGCACAGCCTGCAGGACTGCACACGTCCCATCTCTGAGGTGTCTGTGAAGGAGGCTCGCCTCAGGTCAGGCCTGTCCCATGTCTGGAAGCCTAACGGATCCCCCCGTCGGTGAGGCTCATGTCCAGTGCTCAGCAATGCCTACAACACCCCCACCAAGTGCCAACTCACTGGCAATGCCAGCTGCCTGTGAGGCATCTTCCTGGTCCCACCTCCCACAGCAGGGGAAGGGTACTCACCGTGGCACCCTGGACCCCCCTCTGGCCTTCTCTCCCCTGGATCAGAAAAGACAAAGGATTAGTGCATGGGTGTCTGGATGGACGCTCCTTAGAGGCAACCCAACCTGTCTTGTCCCTGGCAGACAGAGTGATGGGCAGCTCGCAGAAATGATTTCCCCGAACCACTCTCCAAAGACAAGTTTACACACTGGGCACTTAATTACCAACTAACATTCAGGGGATTGATTGCAAACCAATACAAAAGTCATTACATATCTAGCTCCTGTCCGACAACCCTGACAATTATCCGGGAGGCTGTTTGGAGAATCAAATCATCCTGAAGCAACTGTCTGACACCTCCCCTCACCAGCAAATCCCACAGGGCACTGTCCGCTGATTAGGGGTTTCCTGCCTGAGAACAAGCTGTGCCGTATCCGTCTCTCTCTGTCCTGGGCCCTTGATCGTATCTCAGGGGAGAGTAAAAAATCGTTACACACAGTGCTTCGCGTGGGCACACTGGGGTTAAACTCCATGGAATTCTCTAAGGAAAAACAGTTGATGGGGTTGGCTCAGCTGTGTGCTTGTCCAAATGCCACCATCAGGGTTGTCTCAGAAAAGCTGGTTTGAATCCAAAATCCGGCAGCACATCTCCAGAAGCAAGTTCACGTTGCCAGTGCAGGCTCCCCACCTAGGGGCCGTCTCTGCTTCCAGAGCGCAGCCAAACAGGAAGGAGATCCAAGCCCCAGATTCTACCTTTTTCCCTAAACAGCAATGATAAGGTCTGCCCTCACCCCTCACCTCCCACCTCTGCCTCATTGAGAGAGCTGCGGAACACCTCACCCATCAATCCACATTATGTGGTGATAAACAGCTAGGATTATTTTATGTACAAAACAAATTCTTAAATTTTTCTTCATTCATTTAGAAAGGTAGCCATGGAAATGATTTCAGAATAGCTGTTTTCTTTCAACTGCCCAGCTTCTGAATCTCCTTAGAATAAACCACCTGACCAAATATCACCTCCACGAGATGGGCTGATGGTTAGAATTCCTCCACGGAGGTCCTGCCCCTTGATTCAGGTACTCTTTGCTTTTAAAGTGCAAATACCCTTTGGGAGAAGTTACCCATTGTAACTTGGCAGCTGTTTGTACCTTGATGTGGCTCACAGAACACTTGACAGATGAAAGCAGAGAGGAAACAATAAATAAAGTTTGAAGCCACTGTTTCCATGATGTCATAATTCTGTCTCCATTAAAAAGCAAGGATAAAATAGCAGGCATTCTGTATACAGACCATGTCGCACAATGGTTAGGGACACGTCCTCAGAAGTCAGACAGCCTTGAGCTCACCTCTGCCCTCTAAAGCCTGGGTAGCACAGAGCAAATGCACAATAGGTCTGAGCCCGGCTGATTAGGAGTGAGACTCCCTGGGTTCTAACCCCAGCTCCACCATTTCCTACCTATCCTGATCCTGGGCAATGTGCCAAGGTTCCTTGTTTTTTCTCATCTGTAAAATGGATATAATAACAGTATCTACCTGGTAGGTTTGTTATGAGGATTAAACAAATTAATATTTGAAAGTGATTCGATTAGAACCTGGCACAAAATTGGTGCCCTAGAAGTATAAATACTATTATAAAATACTATTATGTATAAGCATTCCTTGTGCCTGACAGGCCAAAGGCAATGGGCCAGGAACATGGTTTCAGACGTTCTGGTTCTTAGTACACGGATGCGCTGCTTTGTCAACAGCTGGGGCAACAATGAGTTTACTCAGGTTGAAATTCTGTCATGCAGCAGCAGATGTCTTAGGTTTGCTTGTGTTTTTAGAATTTGTCATCCATTTAACATCCTCTGACCATCATAGAGAATCCTAGCCTTCACTGGAAAGGTGAAGGACGCGATAGAAAAGCCATTGTGCTATATCTATCCATGTTGCCTTGCTTAATTCAAAAGAAAAGCAGTTACAGAGGAGGAGTTGGGCAGGAATGGGTGAGGGTGGGGGAGGGAGGCTGAGAGCCTCCTGTCCATGGAGTGGCTTAAATTCACTGGCTGGTTTGTCCAAGTGATAATCCCCTATCCCACCCCAGCATATCTTTTTTAAAAGCACCTGATTGATGGTGACAGCTATAAAGCTATTTCAAACTAAAAGTATTTTCTCTCAAACCAACAAAACTAAATATTTATCTTTCAAATTTACAGCATTTAGTTCATCTTGCTGCTTTCCTGCTTCCTCTGATTAATTTTAATTCTCTTGTGTGGAGAGGAGGGCAAAATCCCAAAGAATTTCACCAGAAGCAACTGGAGGCCTAAGCCATCCAGCTGTAGACCGTTTCCCTTAAGAACTGTGAGTCAAGATAAACAAAGGCAAGAGGAACTAAAAAATTCCCTCATTATCTCTCCCAGAGAAAGAAGCGATCAGCCACAGCTTTCAAAGTGGCGAGAAGATTCCAAGTTTGAGACAGAAAAGGAAGCCAAGTGTTTTCAGTGTCCTCTTGAACAAAACTCGGGCCAAATCTAGGATGTTTTATATTATTCTCTTTTGATGATCTCCGTTCTGAGTGAATGATGAAGGAGTTCCTAACACATTATAAATATCCTCTTTAACTTCCATAGTCCACAAAGGGAAAAGTGATTTCTTGGTTGTTCCTTAAAAAGAAGGGGAAATCCAACATTTCTGTTTTAGGCTTGATATCACATGGGATGCTGTAAAATTACCGCAGCATCTTACGGTTGCCACTGGCTTGGCCCTAATCGCCAATGTTTTGCTTTATTCAGGAAGAATTTATCTGTGATTCTTCATTCCCTTTGGCGACATACGAGGAGGAAGAGAGCACATTAGCCTATTTATTAACATGCTTAAAGAAGCTCAAAGATGCTAAGCTACGAGAGGAGGGTTTTTATGTGAAAGCCATTGGCTCTCTTCAAAGACATTTAAAAGCTTCTGCAAGGTGGAAAGTGGTTCTCAACCAGGGGCAACTTGCCCCCCACCCCATCTCCCCGTTACCCGTGACTGACATTTGGCAAGATCTGCAGGCCGTTTAGGATGTCACAACCGGGGAGGAGTGGGTGCTACTGACAACCAGTGGGTAGAGATCAGAGATGCTGCCAAACATCCCAGAATGCACAGCAGAGAATTATGTGGCCCTAAATGACAACAGTGTCGACATACCTGCCCTGGACCAGCTAATGGCAGCAGCCCATATTCTGAATGTCTCTGTGGCAGGTTCAGGTGGTGAGGAGGGGAAATAAAGGTCCACGGAAATACTTACCCTGCTCCCTCTGGAACTAGGACTGCCTTGCGCTCCTTTCTGGCCGGTTCTACCCTAGAAATACAATTGTTCCCCCAAGATCATAAGGCAAAAGATTCTGAGTAAATGACAAAGGTGCCAGCATAAAAACCTCAAGCACTATTAGAACAGAACAAATGTGTCATGCCAGAATCTTTCTGCATATTAACCCTATCGGGTATATACCCATTAAAGAGGAAAACAGCATAGCAACATGCACAGCTATGACCAGTTTCCCCACATAATAATATCACCTGCTAGAAACTTAATAACTTTGCCCAGAGAGGTGTAACCTACTGCAGACATGCCTTATTTTAAGAAAATAAGGCTCTCTTCCATGGGAACTTAGGGGTGATTGTTCAGTTATAAAAGGGTAATGTATTTTACTAAATGATTAGTTTAGACTTTAGGAAAGCCTCAGCTCAGTAACAGAATTAATCAACTCATGTATGTAAAATAGATCCAATTACTTGTCTTCCTTGTTCTCCTTTGGAGCCCTTTTGTCCTTTGATGTTAGTGCTTTGTCCTGGATTACCCTAGGGGAAGATTTAAAAAGTACTTTAGAATCAAGAAATATCAGCTTTTTTTTTTTCTCTCAAAATGGTGCAATGTTCAAGAACTAAGCTAATTTGGGTTAAGTAACGAAGCATGAGAAAATTCTCCATATTTGAAACTCACAATCTTTTAAAAAATGAAATGATATTTCCTCAAGTCTGAAGGAGGCTTAGTGATACATGAAGGAGTATAAGAGTGCTTGCTGAAGCTTTGGCGACTTCCCCTTCTCTGCACTGGCAGTTTCATGGGTGAACCCACCCAAACATGCTTATGTCACTCTCTCAAAGGTGTAGTAAGATTCCCCTGTAATCGAGTCTGCAAATAGGGAATCTACAAGATTAGAAACCCAATAAGCAAAATTATGGAAATTTCATTCCTAAGGGAACCTGAAAGTCTCAAGATACATAAGGATGAATAAAGATGGAATTTTAGTTCCCATCTCTGAATTTTTGACATAATCAGCCCAGATTTGATGCAAATTTTCCCTAAATAAGCCTCAGTCAACACCTACCATCCCCTCCCAAGACATGCCTTTGCCTGCAGGTTAGTGGGAGACACAGCAAGAATGGAGTAAACTACATATTCAGAGCCACCTGGACCCAGTAACTTACGGGATCCCCTCGGAAGCCTTTCTCCCCATATCCCCCAGGGAGGCCTCTGGAACCTGGGCTGCCCTGAAAAAAATAAAATGAGCTTCTGAGTTAGCTTGTAGGTGGGTGTTAAAATGTCAAGGGTTGTGGTGTTTGGAGGGGAGAAAATCAGTGAGACAAAATGATCCATGTTCCTCTACCCTAGCCAGGTTCCCTTTGACCTCTCATGCAGTACCAAGCACATTTTTTTTTAAAGAACTTTTATTGAAATACAGTTAACAGACAAACAGCATATATTTAGAGTGTACAATTTGGTATCCCAGTCTCCCAAATCATCCCCCCCAACCCTCCCTGCTTTCCCCACTTGGTGTCCATGTGTTTGTTCTCTACACCTGTGTCTCTATTTCTGCCTTGCATTTCCTCTTTCATAGTTGTTAGCATTTATTTGCCTTATGTATTGAGGTGTTCCTATATTGGGTGTATATATATTTATAATTGTTATCTCCTCTTCTTGGATGGATCCCTTGATCTTTATGTAATGTTCTTTCTTGTCTCTTGTAACATTTTTTATTTTAAAGTCTATTTTATCTGATATGACTATTGCTACTGCAGCTTTCTTTTTTTTTTATTTATTTATTATTTTTTGGGGGGTACACCAAGTTCAATCATGTTTTTATACACATATCCCCGTATTCCCTCCCTTCCTTGACTCCCCCCACCTCGAGTCCCCCCCACCCTCCCCGCCCCAGTCCTCTAAGGCATCTTCCATCCTCGAGTTGGACCCCCTTTGTTATACAACAACTTCCCACTGACTATCTATCTTACAGTTGGTAGTATATATATGTCTGTGCTACTCTCTCGCTTCTGCAGCTTTCTTTTGATTTCCATTTGCATGGAATATCTTTTTCCATCCCCTCACTTTCCATCTGTACATGTCCCTAGGTCTGAAGTGGGTCTCTTGTAGACAGCATACATATGGGTCTTGTTTTTGTATCCATTCAGCCAGTCTGTGTCTTTTGGTTGGTGCATTAGTCCATTTACATTCAATGTAGTTATCGATATGTATGTTCCTATTGCCATTTTCTTAATTGTTTTCTTTTTGTTTTTTTAGGTCCTTTTCTTCTCTTATGTTTCCCGCTTAGAGAAGTTCCTTTAGCATTTGTTGTAGGGCTGGTTTGGTGGTGCTGAATTCTCTTAGCTGTTGCTTGTCTGTAAAGCTTTTGACTTCTCCATTGAATCTGAATGAGATCTTTGCTGGGTAGAGTATTCTGGGTGGTAGGTTCTTCCCTTTTATCACTTTAAATATATTGTGCCACTCCCTTCTGGTTTGCAGACTTTCTGCTGAGAAACCAGCTGTTAACCTTATGGGAGTTCCCTTGTATGTTATTTGTTGTTTTTCCCTTATTGCTTTTAATAACTTTCTCTGTCTTTAATTTTTGTCTGTTTGACTACTATATGTCTTGGCGTGTTTCTCCTTGGGTTTATCCTGCTTGGGACTCTCTGCACTTCCTGGACTTGGGTAGCTATTTCTTTTCCCATGTTAGGGAAGTTTTCAACTATAATCTCTTCCAATATTTTCTCGGGTCCTTTCTCTCTCTCGTCTCCTTCTGGGATCCCTATAATGCGAATGTTGGTGCGTTTAACATTGTCCCAGAGGTATCTTATGCTGTCTTCAGCTTTTTTCATTCTTTTTTCCTTATTTTTTTCCACATCAGTGATTTTCACCATTCTGTCTTCCAGGTCACTTTTTCACCCTTCTGCCTCAGTTAATCTGCTCTTGGTTCCTTCTAGAGTATTTTTCATTTCAGTTATTGTGTTGCATACCTCTGTTTGTTTGCTCTTTAATTGTTCTAGGTCTTTGGTAAACTTTTCAATCTTTGCATCCAGTCTTTTTTCAAAGTCCTGGACCATCTTCACCATCATTATTCTGAATTCTTTTTCTGGATGGGTGCCTATCTCCTCTTCATTTAGTTGTTTTTCTGGGGCTTTATCCTGTCCCTTCATCTGGTACAAAGTCCTCTGCTTTTTCATTTTCTCTATCTTTCTGTGGCTGTGGTTTTCAGTTCCACAAGACGAAATACTGCTGATACTGCTTGATACTGCTGTCTCCCAAGCCCAGTTTTAAGACTACAGCCAGGATTATTTATAATGAGGCTGGGAAATGGGAAAACTCATGGTCTAGAGAGCACTGCCCAGCAGAACTTTCTGCAGAGATGGAAATGTTCTCCATCTTCTCTGTCTAATACGGTAGCCACTGGCCATAGCTGGCTCTCAAGCACATGAAATGTGGCTAGTACAAGTGAAGAGCAGAAATTTTCACTTTAGTTAATTTGAATGTAAGTAGTCACATATTGCTAGTGGGTATTGTATTGGACATCCCAGCCAGTTTAGCAACTCCTGACATCTGTAATTAAATTGTCCACTGGAAACCTCCACTGGGATGTTCTGCTCTCACCTCAAACTTAACTGTCCCAACTAAACTTGCCCAAGCAGGCATTTTGACTGGCTTCTCATTTCCTGCTCCTCTGGTTACCTAGATACCAGAAGCCAGAACTAGGGTGAGACAAATGAGGTATCTAGGGTGCAAAATTTAGGCAGGCACTCACTCGGCATCACTCTGAGAAGGAGTGCTTCCTTAAATTTTGCATGCTAGGTTCTCACTCCAGCCTGGACCCTGTTACATCCTTAATGTGTTTTGTGTCTGTTGCCTTACTTGAAGACATCAACACTTCTCACCTTGATTATTACAGATCCGTCTTTCATCTTTGCCTTGCATCTATGTCATCCCCAGCACATCCTCCACACTACTGTCACAGAATATTTCTAAAATGCAAATTTGATTGTGACCTCCCTACTTAAAATCTTTCTAAGGCTCCCTATTCCTTAATAGCTAAAATCCAGACTCCTCCTCCTTGGCTCACCAGTGCTTTCCCCAGTTCTTCCCACCTCCTCTTGGACCTCACCTCCCTCCACCTGTACCCTAAAGTTCACACAAGGCAGAACAACTGAGGCCTCCATGTCTTTGCTCACACTGTTCCCTCTGTCTGGAATGCCCTTTCTCCATGTATTACTAATTCCTATTCATCTTCAGCTCAGGGACCATTTCCTCCGGGAAGGTTTCCTGCAATCCCTCTACACCTTGCAGAGTTAGGTGCCCTTCTCTGGGCTTCCACATAGTTACCTATAACATGACCCCAACCACATCCTGTGTCATCATTAGCTATTGATATGTCTGTCTCCCAAATTACACCAGAGGATCCTTGAGAACAAGGACAGTGTGGTTTATCTCTGAGTCTTTAGCACATAACTCAGTGCCTGACACATCCCAGGTATTCAAAAGTATTTGATAAACAAGTGAATCAGAACATAAAAGGAACCAAGCAGCTTGGAACCAAGGAGGCACACATTAATGAGTGTCAAAATGAATTGAAAAAAAAAAAAACTGTTTCACTGTGATTTGCTACACCAAGGCCACCAAAATAATTTTGTCTCTTTCTCTTCCTTTTTTTTTTCTGATGTAATGTAGAGAACAGGTAAGCTGCTGAGAGGCAAATGCATTCACTTGCAGACTTCTGAAAAACTTGCTCATAGAAGATCCTTGCAAGCCTTGAATCTTTCTAGCTGGAAATTCTTGAAGATTGCATAGTTATCCACTTGCCCCAAATGGGGATGTAGCATCTATTCATTGGTAATAGGCTTCATTGCGTGCTTAAGTCAGCTGTCAACTTTGTTCCTCATAACCTCTGACACACAACAATTAAGATTATCTCTAACACCAAGTTCTCCTTCTCTGGTGTACTGAAAAGTGTTACCTGGGATCCTGGATAACCCTTTTCTCCCTTTTCCCCAGGAAGTCCATGAAAGCCCTAAAAGAAGACAAGGCAAACAAAATTCCCATTAAAGAAATACATCAACCTCATGATGATTTCATGGTACTTGAAGAAAAATGGCTTACCTCTTCCCCATTGAGTCCATCAATCCCGTCATCTCCATGTTCTCCCTGAGAGATAAAGATGGGTACCAAACATGTCAAGGGAGATCTCTGCCATCGCTAAACCCATTAGGAAGCGAACTTTGACTGAGAAATAACAATATACAGTACCTCATATCCAGAAAATCCTTTGAGTCCCTGTAAAAGATTAAATATCTCTCACTGGCATGTCAAAGAGAAAGTGGATTCATAGCTTGTTGGGGCAGGAAGGGGCTGCCTCCGTTAAGAGAGTGATTGCGTATTTCTTTAGTTGCTTTTGGCTATACAACCACAAAGAGGTTATAGGTGGAATTTAATTAATGCTCAGAATTTCTTGAGATGACCAAATAGACTTGCTCTGCAGAAGAGGAAACTAACACGTAATAGGAGAAAGAAAAAGGGGGTGGGGGTGGGGGATGGAAGAGAGAACACAGAAGAGGGAGGGGACAGAGGAGAGAGGAGAGGATGTCATAGAGAATTTAAAATAAAATATTTACCTTTTGACCCCGCTGTCCTGGACATCCTGCAATCCCTCTGTTTCCTTGGGGTCCAATTTCTCCTCGTCTTCCCTAAGAAAAGTTACCCAAACAGTTATCCAAAGTAACTCTTTTGCCAGAAGCTGCCAGCAGTTTACTTTTCGAAAGTGCAGCCAGAGTAGCTGGGCACTCTGAGTTCTTAGACAAAGCAAACTCTCCTGCAAACTCCTTAATTAACTCTGTTTTTCCCCTCCATTCAAACATTTTCCCTTCGGGGCTTCCTTACAGATCCAAGATCACACAAAGGTGTGGGATGGGCTCAGTTGCTTCCCTGCCCTCATCAGAAAGCACAGCCAAAGGTTTGAAGTCGCTTCACTTTGCAGCCGCATTCCCAATGCTCCACTGGTGCATGTTGGCCCTGACATCTTGCCCAGGCCCTAAGGCTGGCCTGGAAGAGTCAGCATTGCTCACCGCAGAGAATCAAGTTGGTACCAGGGGACCAGAGCTGAGTAGAAGCAGCTGATGGGGAGTGACAATGCCCCAAGCCAGTGCTCACAGGAAGGACAACTGGGTTAAAGATCCCCAAAGTTAGAGCATCCACACAGGGACGAGCACTCAAGGTCAATGACATGTACATCTCCCATCAGTCTGGCTTCTCCCAGGAAATGTTTAAATACAGGTAAGGGCTACAGTAAAATGAGTCTCAAGAGAACAATATTGTGTTACCTGAGAGCAGGAACCCCCAGCTGCCTCTTCCCCCCATTGTGGTCCTGGTGCCTGGCTCAGATCTGGGTACACAGAGGGTGCTAATGGTTTGCCGTGTGGGTAACTACTCATCTAGCAATGAACTTAGTTCTCTCCTTCCTGGCAGGTGAAGGGAGATGTGATTTTCCTTTCACTGCTTTGCTTCCTTTATTCTGAGGGTTGTCCCCAGGAAAAGCAGGAAATCTCACCTATGGCCACAGGTTGCTAAGAGGCACCAACGTGTCCCCACTGGCTGGACTCTGAGCTGGCTGTGGGCTCACAGTCAGGCAATGGGTGACACTCTTCCCTCACTCAAACCCTAGGTGGCCAAGTGGGCTCCACAACGCCTCTGCAGATGCAGGGTGGATAAGCTACAGTCTTAGAGGAATTTATAAGTGTTTACAGATGAGGAAACTGAGGGTCAAGAAGTTACACATCTTGTTAAGTTTTCACATCTAGGTCAGCTCTTGACTGTCTGATTTGGGAGCCTGCACTTTTAATCACAGCTCGCTGTGCAGACAAGGATGCTAAGGGGATGCAGATACAGGCTGGATGCCTCCTGAACTTTTCTCATCCCAATGGAGCCCGCCCAAATGGTTTCAGTACCTCCAAACCCATTTTTATAATTTGATGAACCAAGCGAGAGTTCTGGTTTGGGGGTCAAAGATTGAGATTTGAAAACCTCGTGTGGCGTGTGACCACGACACCGTGTTTGGGGGGGGGGGGCGGTGTTTTGCCCAATTCTCTTTCCACACTGAAGCATTGGGCTGCAGGTCCAGACAGAGCGCCTCGTGGATAACCTGGCTTCACCCTGCGTGGGGGCAGGGAAGAGGATGCCCAGCTCCCTGCCATCCAAAAAGCATGCCAGGAAAAATGTAGGTGAGACTGCTCCCTCCTTCCCCCAAAAAGTAGGTTTAGCAAGTGCCTCATGATTAAGACAAGGGAAAGAGAAAAAAGAGGGGAAAAAAAAAAAAAGCAACCCATCCCCCCAACCCCAAACTACAAAAAAAAAAAAAGAAAGAAAGAAAGAAAGAAGAAAAAAATACCTAAACAAAACCCCACTATCCTTTCTGGAAAATAAAGCTTTTTTATGAAAAAAGGAAAGGAGTAAGTGTGGTGGGGAGCAGGTCACAAAAACTTACAGGGTCTCCCTCCTCTCCCCTGTGTCCTCTGCTGCCTTTCAGACCTGCAAGACCCTGGGAGGAAAGAGAAACATCAATCTTAGTCACCTTCCATCAACTCCATATAACTCCAACTTGTTTTATTAGGCATTTCAGGCAAGTCCCTCCCTCCAACCTGCCTGTGGTTTTTGCAGATGTGGCTGTGAGTTTGGGGAGAATCGGACAAGCTCTGGGGCTAGCTTTTGTCCTTGCTCTTGGCTCTGAAGCCCTCTGCAGAGGTGGCCCTCCTGAGGCCTGCAAGAGGCTGTGTTTGGAGCCCCCGTGCACCTCAGGGCTTCAGAGTCTGCCCAGCTCCTGGAAGGGTTGCACAGAGGACAGCGGTCGCCACCACAACCCTTTCAGCAGGCAAATGGATAACATTTCCAAAGAGATCATATTATTTATTTATTTATTTATTGAGGTTATATATATTTAAGTTGCTTTCATCTCTCCCTCCTGTAGTTTAACTGCCTCGTGGTTTATTTGTGGCGAGGATTTCATTTGAGGTTTGCTTTCCTCACCCTTTGACACAGGTCTGCCCTGTCTGCTCAGTATACTGGGGAGGGGGTTGTTCTGGGAACAGAATTCTAGTACTGAGCAACATAGTAAGACAGGAAACTGTACTAAACAAAACACTATAACTTAGTAAAAAGTCAAGGGGAAGGATAAGTTAGGAGTTTGGGATTAACATACACACATTACTATGTACAAAATAGATAAACAACAAGGACCTACTGTATAGCACAAGGAATTATACTCAATATTTTGTAATAACCTATAAGGGAAAAGAATCTGAATATATATATATTATATTTGTGATTTATTGAAGTATAGTTGTAAATCAACTATACTTCAATAAAAAGTAAATTGGTACAGCCACTATGGAAAACAGTATGGAGGTTCCTTGAAAAGCTAAAAATAGAACTACCGTATGACCCAGCAATCCTACTACTGGGCATGTACCCTGAGAAAACCATAATCCAAAAAGAAACATGTACCACAATGTTCACTGCAGCACTATTTACACTAGCCAGGAAATGAGAAACCTAAATGGCCATCAAATGCTGAGTGGATAAAGAAGATGTGGCTCATATATACAATGGAATATTACTCAGCCATAAAAAGGAATGAAATTGAGTTATTTGTAGTGAGGTGGATGGACTTAGAGTCTGTCATACAGAGCGAAGTAAGCCAGAAAGAGAAGAACAAATGCCGTATGCTAACTCATATATGTGGAATCTAAAAACATGGTACTGATGAACCCAGTGACAGGGCAAGAATAAAGATGTAGATGTAGAGAACGGACTTGAGGAAACAGGGTGGGGGGCAAAGGGGAAGCTGGGATGAAGTGAGAGAATAGCATTGACATATATACACTACCAAATGTGAAATAGATAGCTAGTGGGAAGCTGCTGCATAACACAGGGAGATGAACTCGATGATTGGTGATGATTTAGAGAGCTGGGATAGGGAGGGTGGGAAGGAGTCGCAGGAGGGAGAGGATATGGGGATATATGTATAAATACAGTTGATTCACTTTGTTGTACAGCAAAAACTGGCACAGCAGTGTAAAGAAATTATACTCAATAAAGAGCTTAAGAATAAATTTATTAATTAAAAAAATAAATTAAAAAAAAATCAGTGAAAAGTCCAAGATCAATTATGCTTTCACAAGGAAGGACAATGTAGAACTCAGGAGCAAAAATCATTTGAGCTCTTAAAATAAAACAAACCAAACTCCTTTTCATTATGATATTTAAAATGCATATGAAAAAGTGCATAAAAGTAAATAAAATATAAAGATACAGTTTAATTATTACAAAGTGAACATCTGTATAGTCACTGCCCAGGCCAAGACAAAGCTGGTACCCAGACACAGCAGCTACCCCATCACAAACCACTCCCACCCCTCCCCTGGGAACACACTCCTGCTTTTATGATAATATCTCCTGAACTTTAAAAAAAGTACTTCAGTACTTAATCATTCATCCCTAGACACTATGGGTTAGTTTTGCCTGTTTTCAAACTATAAATGGAAACATACCACTTGTACTTTTCTGTGTTTTGCTTTTTTTGGCCATTATTGTGTTTGTAGAATTTATCCCTGTTGTCATATGTAGCTGTACTTCATTCATTTTCATTTCCTTAGAGCATTCCACTGAATTAAAATACCGTGATATATTTATCTGTGCTATTGCCGTGTAGTTGATCTTTTGTAATTTGTTTCTTTGAGGGCTATTATTCTGCAATGCTGTGCTCTTTTTGCAGTTCAGTCACGTTCCATTGCTGATGAATCACAACTTTCCCCACCATCTCCAACACCTCTTGCCACCTTTCGAACTGTCTAATGTGGGTACAAAAGTATAAACTGCAAAGCCAGGAAACAACACCATCAAGGACACACAAGAGAAAAGGGAGTCATTCTTAACAGCAGCATCAAAAGTGAGCCCTCTGAACCCTCCTACACTGTTGGTGGGAAGGTAAATTGTTGCAACCATTATGGAAAATAGCATGGAGGTTCCTCACAAAACTAAAAATAGAGTTGCCATATGATTCTGCAATCCCACTCCAGGGCATATATCTGAAGAAAACTCTAATTCAAAAAGATACATGCACCCCAATGTTCACAGCAGCACTATTCACAATAGCCAAGACATGGAAGCACCCCCATCGACAGAGGAGTGGATAAAGAAGATGTGGTCTATTTACACAATGGAATATTACTCAGCCATAAAAAGAATGAAATAATGCCATTTGCAGCAACATGAAGGGACCTAGAGATGGTCATATTAAGTGAAGTAAGTCAGAGAAAGACAAATGTCATATGATATCATTTATATGTGGAATCTAAGAAATTATACAAGTGAACTTATTTGCCAAACAGAAATAGACTCACAGACATAGAATATAAACTTATGGCTAACAAAGGGGAAAGGCAGGGAGGGATAAATTAGGAGTATGGGATTAGCAGATACACACTACTACATATAAAATAGATAAACAACAAGGCCCTACTGTATAATACAGGGGACTATATTCAATATTCTATAATAAACCATAATGGAAAAGAATATGAAAAAGAATGTGTATATATGTATAACTAAATCACTTTTCTGTCTAGCAGAAATTAATACAACATTGCAAATCAATTATACTTGAATAAAATAATTTTTTTTTAAAGTGAGTCCTTCTGATCTGACTCCTACACCATAGAAGTCACACAAGTGGCCTAAAGTAATTAGCATCAAGTGAAGGTTGCAAACCCAGCTACTCAATCTCAGCTCCACCTACGCCACATCAAAGCCCATTAGGTAAAACAGTGTCACAGCTGAATGGCACCTTCATAGCTTGTGGTCCTCGGATCCCTTGAGGTCCTGGAATCTCTGGACACTTGCAAAACGTACAGCAGCAAGTCCTCTCTGCGATGTTTCCCTGGGAAGAAGAAAAACTGAGTGAGCAACCATGGTGAGGAACTGCATCCCATAAGAACGTAAATCATAACTCACCACCTACAGCCCGTCCTCTCTCATTGGCTGAGGGGCTGCAGAGAATAAGAGGGGCTTTTTGACTTAACCCTGAAGTGAGGCCACCAGATTAGCAACTGCACTGGTGACATACCTTCTCTAAGGAAATGATCTCTATTTATAGAAGGGTCGCTTGCCACACAGATGGCTACAGGCCACGTGTGCACAAGACTGGTCGGTTCCTAGCTGACAGGCTCTTGTTTCCTGCAGCATCAACTGTTGGGGGCTTTTGATTTGATCAGGGGTTGGTTGGTTTATTCGTTCCCTATGCACTCATTTGGTGAGATGACAAAGGATGAAAGGGCATGGAGAAACAAAAAACACCACTCTGGGGCTTTCACAATTTTTCATATGCTAAAGACCATGTACTGAATATAGGGCAAACGAGGGAGTCTTTGGAAATACTCATCAAGATTCCAATTTTGCTCCCTGGGCATTTTGAATAAAGGGGTTTTTTCTACAGCAACTCACCAGATACTGTGATAGCCTATTGCCCAGTTCTCTCATCCCAATGGTCAGGGGAGTCCGGTAATCAAATCCTTTTCCAAATTCAAAGCTGGAAAACTCATCATGAGCGGTTGCGTTTAGGGACACCACCAGCAAAGCATCAAGTCCTAGGCAATAAAAATAACAGATATAAAACCCCAGGAATTGTATGCGGAAAAGAAGGAAAGCCCATCTTATTTCCACTCAGTGAACATGATTCAAAGAATCAGAAAGGGGGAGAGGGGGAATAAGAGAAAGGAGTGTTCTTGACACTGAAGAACCCAACAGCAGCCTTGCCTGCATCTTCAGGATACACGTGAGGGAGGCACTGGTTCCTGACTTTAGCATGGAAGCTAAGATATCTAACAGAAAAACACCAGCAGAAAACTGTGTTTAATACCTCACCACCAATCTTAATGCAGTTCTTGGGCATCTGAAAGCAATTTTTAAGAAAGGTTATTGTTCATCCTTGGAGTTCTGAATTTTTTTTAATGTGGTGGTTAGTAATTTATTTTCTTCACCATTTTATAAAACTAAAGTGTAGTTAATTTCCAGCATTGTATTAGTTTCAGGGGCACAGCAAAGTGATTCAGTTATATATATATATATATAATGGAATACATATGTATTCTTTTCCATTATAGGTTATTATAAGATATTGAATATAGTTGAATATAGTGCTATACAGTAGGCCCTTGTTGTTCATCTATCTCATACATAGTTGTGTGTATTTGTTAATTTATCTCCCCCCACCACTAACCGCTTTGATAGCCGTAAGTTTGTTTTCAATGTCTGTGGGTCTGTTTGTGTTTTGTAAATAAGTTCATTTGCATCCTTTTTTTAGATTCCACATATAAGTGATATCATATGAGATCTATCTTTCTCTGTCTGATCTCCTTCACTGAGTATGATCTGATCTCTATCTCCATCCATGTTGCTGCAAATGGCATTATTTCATTCTTTTTTTTATGACTGAGTAATATTCCATTGTATATATGTACCACATCTTCTTTACCCAATCCTCTGTCAATGGACACTTGTTGCTTCCATGTCTTGGCTACTGTAAATAGTGCTGCTATGAAATATGAATGTTTCTGAATGCAGATTAAATTAATTTGTAAATTAATTACACAATTTGTAAATAGAATATAAATAGTTCTCGTATCATCTCTGCTGCCAAACACCCTGGGAGCCAGGTGGGCCCTGGGAGCTTGAGGAAAGCCCGGGTGATTTCAGTCTCAGCTGAACTCCTGGCCATATCTAGGGGTTCATTTATTCGTTTATTCACTTATTAACTCACTTGTTAATTCATTTGCTGGTCCATTTACTCTTTCCCACCTTTCATTAAACAAATATTTTCTTATTAGGAGCCTATTATATGCTAATCACTGTACCAGGGACAGGGTCAGGATGCAACAAAAGTCTAAAGAAGCTCCAAATTCGGTTTTGGAAAGTCACAGAAGGTTTCTGCAAAGAACTGACATCCAGGCTGATCCTAAAGGATGAATGGAAATTGGTCAAGGGAAAGAACCAGGGAGGTGGAGGGGAGAACTTGCGGGGAGCTGAGAGTGGGGACAGTCCTAGGCAGAAGGAAGAAGGCCAGCAAGGGCAGGGAGGGTAAGGCTGCAGAGGACATTGGAGGGAGAATGGAAAAGCTTCCGATGCTGGAACAGAGTGTGAGCGGCAAGGTAAGGCTGGGTGGGGAGCAGGGCGAGATCCCAAAACCTCACAGGCCATACGAGGGAATTTGATATTCCAGGAACAGTGGGGCGGTATCGTAGGGATCCAGAAGGGAGGGTGACACAACCAGGACATGTATGGCCCCTGGGAGGTTTCCACGGAAGCTGAACCACAGGAGCCATGAGGGCCACACCCAAGGAAGCCTCCAATAACATGCCCCACCTGCCAGTCAGCGGGGTCTCCTGTCTCTGTACGTGACTCTCCACTTCTGCTCTTAGCTCCCGGCTTATCTGACATGCTCAGGGGAGGTGTAGTGAGAAATGCTTTTCAAAGCCCACGTTGCAATCCCTCCCATGGAAAATCAGACACAATAGGAGGTGTCTCAGGTTCCCTCGAAGCAGAATCTGAGGGAGGAATCTGTGTGTGTGTGGCTTACGGAGGGATGGAGGGAAGCAGGAAAGGAAAGGGGAGGTTGTGACCAAGGATGTGTCTCGGTAAAGTCATCACCTTGGTCTGATTCCTGAAGGACCCTGGAGTGTAGGCTGTACCAGAGTTGACCCACTTCAGGCAAGAGTGCTGGGTTTCTGCATCCCTCTGCATTAATTATGCCTGCCCACATCCCTCAGGTGGGACATGTTATAACCACACCCCCCCCCCCAAGCATCAAGTCACTGTTAGGGTCCGTCAATGGCACACATCTGTAGAGGGTCACAGGTACAAGCACTGGGCTGTAGCGTTTGCAGCATTTGGGGGATGAGTGGGCTGCTGGTCACGGGGTTCTGGGCAGGGCATCAGCAACGTTTGCCTCAGGTGGCCAGGCAAACCCCAAGTTCCAGAGCACCCGAGTAGGTAGAGGCTCGTTCAGCACATTCCATGCTTTGTCATTTGCATTTTCAATTTAAAATTTACCTGCTTCTCTGAGACTGTCCGATTTATCTTCAAGCATCATTTTGCTTTCACCCCCAAGACCATCTGAAAAGATGAGTAACACCTAGAGAAAGAGGAAATTATAGAATGGGATGACATGAGAACAAAACATATAACCGGGAGGGAGAAACCAATGAAAGAGCATGGAGAGGGAAACTAGGATGCGACTCGGATACCTGTCCTCGGGATGCAGACGCTTCCTTAAACGTGTCCCACATGGACTGCAGGAAGTCTGCATTCAGGCGAGTGGGCCCTTTGACGGTGACTTGCAGTAGGCTGTCAAATATTTTTTCCTGGTAGATTTGGAACTTGGCGGGGAAACTCTTCTCACTGTTCACCTGAAAGGCCACGCTCACCTGCATCTCTGCACCTGCCCCACAGCTCACACCCCTGATGGAGGTGATGTCTTTTAAGATGCCTGGGAGGTATGATTCCAGCCGGGGGTGGCCATGGAACAACGGCTGCCCCAGCAGGTGAGTGGAAATGTCGAAGCCGACCACTATGTCCAGAAAGCAGTCTGGAGACAGGGGGAAAGAAGGCCAAATTAATGAGCAGACATGAGTAAGGAAAGGCAGACGGGGAAGGAAATGGGTGAGCAGTCATGGTCTAGGGCTGGAGGGTCTCTAGGATCCAGAAGTGTCCAAGAAGGGAGATACCGGCTGCTCAGTCAACATGCGACACAGGTGTTTCTTCTGTCCCCTTTCAAACGTTACATGATTCAGTGGCTGTCTGAAGTCTAATCGTGGTTCAGTCTTATTCTCAGTGGCTGGCCTCGTGTGTGTGCGCGCATGCAAGTAAATTTTCTTCTCTAAATGATGACATATTATGATTTATATAATTATAACGTAGTAAATGTTTGAATTGTCCTTAGAGTTGATTTAATCCAGAGGCCATCAACTCAGATGGCGGCCAAGGCCAGGAGAATCATGTCAGTGAGTCCAGTGGGCAGAGAGTGAGAAAAGGAACGTAGAGCAACGACCCATCTGCTCACCGTTCAGTTCCAGCTGAGAGTTAGCAGATGGGAAAGGGGGCCCGGTGTGGTTACATTGTCTGATTTTTCAAAGAGAAGCCTGAAATCTACATGTTATTGAAAAATCTCCAGTTTGTAAAAACTAACAACTAATTTAACAAGCTGTCAACACCAAATAGAACAAACACAATTCACTGGCAAGTTGCCACTTGGTCACCCCTGACCCTGTCCAGTTACTCATGTTACACACGAGGAGATGGGGATGCATGGAGGTTGCAGCTGCTGAACCCGAGTGGGAACCCTGGCTTTCTGATTCCAGTCCTGGGCTCCTCCACTTCTGTCATCTGCCCCCAGCCAGAACCCCAATGGAGAGCTTGGAAAAACCAATGTGTTTTGTAAAAGAAATGGCTTCCATCGTATCAAGTCTAGAAACAGAAGCACTCTGGGGAATGTCTGCCTATTGTGCAAATTCCACAAAATATTATCCTTCACTGACGCTCTGTCCTCTCAACTCTCAGCCCCAAGTGTACAGAACCTGAGTCGCACACGGCGACTCTCAGCTGGAGCTGAAGGATGACATGCCCGTCAGATGGGCCATGGCTCTGCGTTCATCTTCTTCACTCCCTGCCCACTTGACTCACTTTCATGACCCACCTCGCCTTTGCAGCCATCAGCGTTGGTGACCTCTGCAAATTAAATAATCCCCAAGGATAATTCAAGTCTCTATTATGTCATGATCACATGAATGCCATCATTCAAAGAAGAAAATGTACCAGACGTGTGTTGATACAGCTGACACAGATGGACACATGCACAGGCACACTGAGTCCCTTACAAGATGGTTTAACAAAGTTAAAACAGGAAAACGTCCAATCAGCAGATGTTTATTTTCCTTACTTCCTGTGGGAGGCAGGACATTGCTCTAGGACTTCTGGAAGCGGAGAGGGTAGAAACAGGAGGCTGAGTTCCTGGTGTTAAGGGGAGCATAAGCACTGGATTGCAGTGGGGGGCAGAGTTGACCTGGTGACACAAGCCAGGGCTTCCTCCAGCCTCTGCGCCCTTTCCCTTGTCTCTGAGGGAGGCTGACCGACCCCGAACTTCCAGAAGCAGAGGATATGTTTATTCTCAGCGCACACTATTGTAAACCACGTTCTGCTGAACTCGCCCAGAAGACACCTTGGGAAAAGGACAACTGGGAAGATGCAGTCAAATAAAAACAAAGAGCAGGGAACACTTACTGGATTTCCCGCAACTCTGGCAGATTTCACGGACCATTCTTTTTTTCACATCCACACTCTTTAATTTTCCAAAGTCTCGAAAGGTGATGATCTTTTCAGAATTGCCCGTTATCGACAGGAGCTGTTCCTTATAAATATCTCCTATGCCCAAAGCCAGAATACAAATGCCATCTTCTCTCAGGGCCTCCACTGCCTTTGTCACATCATAGCGGGGACCCTCAGATGTGATAACCACCAAAGTTTGCGGGACGCCAGCGTTCCTTCTCCCACCAGCGGTTTGCTCAAACATAACGCTCACTTGTTTCAGGGCCAAGTCCATTCGCGGGACCCCACTGCTCTTGGTAATATTTTGCATTCGAGACTTCCACTGGGTTTTAGTCAGAGAGTTTTGCAACTCAATAATTTCTTGGTAGCGGCTCCCAAATTGTGCCACCCCAACTTTCATCTTTTGAGACTGAATGTCAAAATCATCAATTAAGTCTGACAAGAAAGTTGTCATGATAACAAAGTCTGAATTAGATACCATGTCAGAGCCATCACAAAAGAAAATCACATCAGCTTCTTGAATGTTACAGACTGCAGTGGAAAAAAATAAATCAGTTACAGTGTTCAGGAATCATTCTAAATTTTCCCTTTGCTCAAATATTTAAATTGCTTTACTAAATCCTCACCTTCATGGCAAAATGACGTAAAGTAACAGACGAGAGAACCACGATTGGCCTCGAAAAGAAGAAAAAAACAGTGGGGAGGAGACAGGTAATAGACTTTGTTTCAAATTTTAATTATTTACATGATTCATTTGAAAGGACACTGAAAGCTACTCTGAGAAAGAAAACAAGAAGTTTGACTAGATCGAATATATTCATTAAAAGATCATTACAAAGTTCTAACTTCCTTCAACACAGGCATCCTGGAAGGTCTGCCCAAGCCAAGTACCACTGCACTGTTATTAGTAACCCTGTTACTATTAATGTTACCACTTTACATTGTGTTGAAAATTATTTAAAAGAAGTGTTTAACTACCAAATGTAAAAGAGCTAGCTAGTGGGAAGTTGCTGCGTAACACAGGGAGATCAGCTCGATGATGGGTCCTGACTTAGAGGGCCAGGATAGGGAGGGTGGGAGGGAGTTGCAGGAGGGAGGGGAGATGGGGATATATGTATAAATACAGCTGATTCACTTTGTTGTACAGAAGAAACTGGAACAAGAGTGTAAAGCAATTATATTCTATTAAAGAGCTTAAAAAATAAATAAATAAGTAAATAAATAATAAATAAATAAATAGAAGAAGTGCTTAGCATACATCAATGGCTAATATTCATGACCACCTTATGAGGAATTATTCTGAAGTTAGGTAGAGAAATGGAATTCAGAGGTTAAGTTGTCCCAGCAAACGCCATTACTATGCAGTGGAGCTGGTACCTGGATCTCTTTTACTCTTAAATCCAGCATTTTTTTCTATTACAAATTGTTTTAATAATATAATCCGAATATTAAAATTTCATGGACAAGAGCTAATAAACAGGGTACAAGGTCATTGCCCTGAAGTCCAGTGTGAAATGGCCTGTAACCAAGGGATTGTCTTTTACGCTCAGTTCCCATCAGATGCAAAGGCTGGGATGGGGCAGTACTGAAGTGATCACTGAAGGTAACTGAGATGCCGGGGCGTGCATTGCTGACTTCTCCTGCCTGTTCTGCTTTCCCCGCTTTCTTTCACAGCTGTGCCTCCCTAATAAACATCTTACATCCCAAACTCCATCTCAGCATCTACCTCCAAAAAGTAGGCGTGAGAGATAAGAAGAAAGCAGTCCCTGTATTCTTAGGAAAATACCGTAGTCCTAGGAATGTCCTAGATTTGCTGGGGATCCAGTGATAGACAAGCCCAAGCCTGCCAAGGAGCTCATAGTCTTGTGATGGGTACAGGGAGGGAGACAGAAACTACGTGTTAAGTGCCAGCACCAGGAGAAACAGAAGGTGCGGGAGTCGGGGGACACAGTGGGGACACTGCCGGGTGCTGGGTCAGGAAACTGGCAGACAAAGGCTGATATGCGACAGACAAGCTATGTGCAGCCAGGGGAAGCCGCGGGCTGGCGTGTTCATGGTGGGTGGAATGATGCATGCGAAGGTGGAGGAATTCCAGAATGACGGAGAGGCTGTGAAGTGGGGGACAATAGATGAGGTTGGAAATGTCGCAGGTGCTCCATGGAACTCAGGAGTTCAGAGACTGTAACCTGTGAGGAGATCGGTGACACAGCCAAGTGTGTGTCAGAAACGTCAGTCTGTGTTAAGGATGGACCGGAAGGTGTCAGGACGGATGGCAGGGGTGGGAGTCTGGGGAACGGCGAGACAGGTGCAAGAATTGAGCTGGTCCCACTGCCTTGGGAAAAGTCATGTTTTCTTAAAGGTGCTACCATCATTCAGTATCTGAAACCAAGAAGCTGAATTTATTGCTCACTTACGTAAGGCAGAGCTGTGGAGGTCAGACATAGTTTCACCCAGCCTAGCAAATGCTGGGCTGACACAGGATTTGGGGGGAGGTTTTCTTTGGCATTGGACTATTCGACAGAGATGAGAGTGGGTTAACCTCAGTCGTAGAAACACGATTTGTGTTGAATACAAAAGTAGGTTTCAAACTGGCAGAGAGGAAGGAAGGGAGGAGGAAAGGAAAAAGAGAAGGAACTCGGAAGAAGGGAGGGAAGAGGAAAAAAGAAATGAAGTTAGCTGGTTGACTGATGCGTCTGCCATGTCGGGAGGCAAGGAGTCCAGCCTTCCAAGGAGGCACAGGGACTCTCCTAGATCGCTTGTCAACCTCTGCTGCTTTGGGGTCAGGTGGTAAATCTCACCCTTTCCTAGCCCCTCCTACTCTGGGGGTATCCCATGGGTCAGCTCTGGCTCCTTCCCTCCGGTTCCTAGCAGCTGATCTCTAATACCCTATTCCTGGCCTTTATTCAGAAAAGCTCACTATGCCACTTGGACTTCCAGTGGCCCTACAAGATGCTGACAATCCCATTTAGAGGGCCCTGGAACTTTGAAGACAAAAGTCTATCTGTTTAAACCATGAAACTCTCCACTTGAGTCTGGCCTGAAACTGATACCAAGTAGTTGCACTTGGGGCCATTAAGCAAATGGGCAGCACAGGCAGCCGCGAAAAGAGGAAAGGTGAATATGGCCCTACGAAGAGTCCTTTCTGCCAAGAAAAAGCAAAGAAGGAGGCCAGATAGCAAGGAATGCTTCTAAAACCTTCTTGTATAGTGTCTTCAATATGGTGGCAAAGGACCTTTAGACTCTTGCTTAATCGATAATGCATTTCCTTCAGAGACGAGAAAACTGGTAGCCTGGGCAGAGAATGTTCAGCCTGTGACACCCAGGTAATGGGAAGCCAAGAGTTACCATTTATTTTTTGTGTAAACTTATATTGCTACCCCCATAGGACATTAAAGGCACAACTTACCTGCTTGTGCGCTGGTGCACACAGCATCTTGAAGAGGCAGGTAAATATCTTTCAGTTTGTCGAAATTACTGACGTGGATAGTATAGTTTTTGTCCCCCGCCATAGTCTCCAGTTCTTGTTGGTCGGCACCTCCTACACCCACTGCGTAGATGATGATGCCTTTGGCTCTTAATTTCGAAGCCGCGTCACTGAGCTGATCTCGGTCGTGGGATACCCCATCTGTGATAATTACCAGCATCTGCTTCACGTTTTGCTTGATACGGCTGCCGTGTTCCTCCGTGAACAGGCTGTTTGCACGCTCCAGAGCCTTGGCGGTGTAGGTACCGCCCCCCGTGCCCCTGCGCCTCCTCAGATGCTCAACGATAGCTGATCTGTTGGAGTACGTATTGAGGTAGAAGAGAACCTCAGGCTGATCCGAGTACCTGAGCGCTCCGAACTGAACTCTGTCCCGGCCGACCTCCGATTTCTTCACCAAGTGGATAGTGAGGTTGATCATGCTTTCTTCATCTTGGGGCTGGATGCTGCCTGAATGGTCCAGCACAAACACAATGTCTAACTGTCTAATCCTTTTACAATCTGAAAGGAGAAGAGAGCAGGCATCACAAACTTTCTGCAGTGCATCCTTCACGCACAGCCTAGAAGGGAAGCCAGCTATGTTTGCCACATGCCTCCCACGTGCCAGACACTGCACTTCACTTCTGGATGGATGTTACCATTTTAAAGAGAAAGAAGCTGAGGGTTCAGAGAGGTACAACTTGCCCACATCATGACTCCAAGGACACTGGCGCCCTTATCCATGTAACTCCACAATCAGATCAGTGCTTCTCATGCCTCCCCACTCACTTCTGCTAAATCTCATCGGGTTGTGCAACACTTTTTGCTAAGTAGGCTTTCAACTGTATGGGGAGGTCAGAAGGTAATTCAACACAGTATAGTGGTGAGACATGACCGATGTCTGCCAGACTGGACTGCAGTTCTGAAGGGCTCAGGGGCTCAGTGGATAAACTGGGAGTTTCATCCTGCTCCTTCACGTTCCAGCTGTCTCCTCAGCCTCTGGTAGATAAACTTTCCCACGTGCACCATGCCTCTTCACATTTATTTGTGCTCCTTCCCCTGACCTCCCAAACTGGAACCAAGAAAAGCCCATGCAGGGGGAGAGCTCAGTCTACTCTCACCTCATGCCAGCCTCAAGCCCTCCTCCACATTAGAAGCCAAGCAACCACTCTGGCTGGGTCTCCAAAGCATGGGCTTGTTCCCACTCTTTTCCTTCCCTAAATAACTTAAGCACATGCTCCCCAAAGTTTACCCTCCACCTGCCTACCTTACCTGCAATCCTTATTTCTGGCAATGGGGTCTCAAAATTCTGTCTCATCCACTGTGGATGAGACAAGCCCAGGCTATGTCGGGAAGAACGACCCACTGTGATTTGGTGATTAGTCATAACTTGATGAATATTTATGAGTTGACGATAAATATTTATGAATATGCTATAGACAGGGCAAGCATTACAATTCCACAAACATTACATTTCTCAAAATGAAGAAAGGCCAGGAAGAGTCCTTTGGATTTCAAAGGTAGGGCTGTGGCCTTAAAATAAGTCTTTCTTAGAATGTCTCTACAATTCAAAAAGTTTGGGAATCACTGCCATTCTTGGAGGAAGAAAAAAAATTCCAGTTAAGCTGTTCCAAGAGAATCTTAGAGCTATTGCCTAAAGCTCAGAGTTTGTACTGAGACATCTTATTTGTCAACTTTCTGAAATTTTCACCCCTATAATCGTGAAGAACGAAGTCCAAAGGAGGACTCTGCTGCCAAAGGAACAGTATACAGCAAACTTACTAATGCTTTGCTTTGTTCCTTTAGTTGTATCCAAAACATAGACAACAACAACACATGATAGATTTAAAAGCACAGGTGGTGTTAGCCTTACATGTGGATTTATAGCAAGTTCTTGCTCAAATCATTAAAGTTGATGGGTTCAAATGGAAGGTTGCTCAAAATGATTTGACAAGCATTACAGTTTGTCAGATAAAAGTGAGGACGCCAAGCAACTGTTTCAAGAAATGTAACAAATTCAAATTTTCCAAAGGGATAGATTCATGAAAAAGCACATGTAAAGTACTTAGCTGATAGAGGATAAGAAGAGTAATGTGAAGTAATGAAAATACACACTATATCTTTAAAATACAGAGGGTTTTATTGGGGGGTGGGGGCTGTGCTTAGGATACTGGATTTAAGTATCTAAAAGGAAGAAGAATTTGTATTTCTAATTATTTACTGCTTAGCAATGGCTATAGGTAGCCAAGAAACAACTTGGGGAATCATTTGGGATTAAAACTTGGCTCTGGAAAATCAAGGTATGCAGGTATTAAAGAGCTGGAAATTTAATGTAAAGTTCTGAGAACTTCTTGGAATATATTTGAACTCATCAAAATCAGACCACATGTTGCCAAAATTAGCTGACAAAACTGTTATTCTGGCATATTCCTGGGTATTCCTGAGGTCATGGGTATTTTAACATAGCATACTTAAGACCAAAATTTAACATCAAAGTCCAGTTAGAGGCCAAGCTCAGAGTCCAAGCCACTGTTCACCCCACTGTAAAGTCAACAGCTCACATCCTTGAGTCCTGAAGGGCAACTGGGTCACTTACCATGAAGAGCACAGATGCGGAAGACAAGTTTACTCTCTATTGCCTTTAGATCATCGAAGTTCTCAACTTGGAAGACCAGGCTGCCTTCCCCACTGATCTCCTCCAGCTGAGTCCTATTGGCTCCGTACACGCCCACAGAGAAGATGACCACACCTTTGTCCCGAAGAGCTTTCGAGGGGCCTCTCACATCATCTTGGGCTTCTCCATCGGTGATGAGGATGAGAAAATTTTTGACGTTTGAACGGCCCCCCTTGGGCTCCGTGAAGTATGGATCCACAAAGGTTAGTGCACTTCCAGTCAAAGTGTTTTGGTCGATGGGAGACATTCTGTCTATTGCATCAGAAATTTCTTTTTGTGTAAAGTATTTATCAAGCTGGAATTCTTCCCTATTATAACCACTGAATTGAACAACACCAATTCGGGTTTTGTCTGGACCAATCTGAATCTTAGCTAACAGGTTTTTCATGAAGGTTTTCATTTTCCCAAAGTTTTCAGGTCCTATACTGCCAGAACCGTCCACCAGAAACATGATGTCAGACTTCATGTCCTCACATCCTGAATGTAATCAGAAAGACCAGAAATAAACCAGGTTGGCATGGTTCACAGAATACATAAGAGACAGTAAAGCAGAAATAAATCCTTTAATCAGAAAACATAAAAAATTAACTCAAGCAACTGCCATTGCACTTGAAAATTTTATTTGCTTCTTTCATAGAAGCCTGCGGACTAGAACCCTAAATCAGAAATTCACTGAGGATTATCTAAGTTTAAAGGAGAAATGCTACTTCCACAGTATGTATTCAGTCACTCATTTATGCATGCCTGCAGCATGCCTTTATCCACAATTCATTCACTCATAATTCTTGAAGTGTATGAAATGGCAAGCATCAGGCCATGTGTTAAGGATGCAATGGTAATCAAAAAAGGAAACCAGAGAAAAGTAATCAATTTTTGGCACTAATAGACTAATGTTCCAGGGTTTTATGTATATTCTTGAAACACAAAATTCCAAGTTATCTTTATAAACACTATTTTCTGGGGTAATTTAAAGCAATTTGATAAAACACTATAAATCAATATTAGAAATTGGGATGAAACCTTCTGCTAGAGATTATAAGTACATTAGTAAGTGCATATCCATTCAACATGGAACTGCAACTTTATTTATACATAAAATTTGCAGATACCCTACTGACTGGAAGTGGACACATATATGCATGTGTATATATGTATCTGTACATATATATACACACAGAAGACCATTTCTATAAGCCATAAAAAAGTGTTATTAATTCATGGTGCAGGTGCTGTGTATGTATATATTTACAAATATATATACCATAGTATATATTATATATACAGTGTAAATATATTGTCTTTAGCATGTGTCTCTTAGTCTTAACCCTTTTGTCTATATGTTATCACTGCCATTCTCTCACCAGCCCCTCCCCCAATACTCACAGAGTCTATCCCATAGTATTTGAAAATTAGCAGTTAGCATCAGCCATAGAAGAATTAAAAGATGTTATCTATTTTTAAATACCTCTGTTGTATAAGGCCCACCAGGGGGGATTAATAACATCATTTGAGATCCACGCTGCCCTGGGGCCATTTTGAAAGTTGTAAACAGGGAAATTGCTGAAGATGTTTGTGGCTGTGGCAAAGTCCCAGTGCTGCAAAGTGTGGAAGGCTCTCTTCCACGAAACACATGTCAAAAGCAGAGACTTTTACTTGTGGTTCCGTATTCACAGCATCTACCTCCTTGTCTCTATTTGCGATGGAGACTGCTTCTCGCCCTCTGCTACCTCCCACTCTTCTATGTCAATAAAAGAATGTCAACTAGGCAAGTGGTCACCCAGGTAAAGACTACATTTCCCAGGCTTCCATGGAGCTAGATGTGGCCCTATGACTAAGTTCTTGCTAGGAGATAGGAGCAGGACTGATTTGGCCGCTTCTGGGTCTTAACAATAAAACAATGGCGCATAGTGGTCTCCCTGGCCCTACCTCCTTTTCCACAAATGCAAGGTGATGAGGACCAGAGCTCCATTTTTGACCTAGAGATGGGTGCTATGTGTTGAGCATGGACCAGCCTGTTTGCTAGGCCTGGACTGCTCACCCTGGAGTATTATGCAAGAGAGAAACAACATTCTATGTTGTGTAGTTTGGGGTCATTTTGCTAGAGCCATTTAACCTGCCCCTGAACCAACACACGGTGTCACTCCATCTGCATCTGCTCTGAGACCAGTCAGTGTTTTTCCAGGCCCTCCAGCAAAGGGTCCTTAGTTTTCCTGACTCTCTGTTCACCGTCTTATGGTTCATTTCCCTGTCCACAGTTTATCTCCTCCTTCAGGTGTGCCAGGGTTTAGGCACCTGAACTGCACAAGAAATATACAGTCCCTCTTCAGATTGATTCATGACATTCTCCCTTGAGAAGACCTGAAGTACAATCTATTTTAGGTTTCCTGAAATCCTTTTACTTTCCTTGGCATCAACGCCAAGAAACATCAGGGAACTTGTACTCATCCTCTATCTAAGATATCCTGAAGACCCAACTCTACTACCGTCCATAAAAGGAAGAAAAAAACCCAGTAAAGTTGTGATTTAGGATTTTGCTGTGAATGCTACTTATTTGCTGGTTTATTTTTCTTTGGGTTTTAGTGACTCAGAGAAAATTCCAACACGTTTTCATTTTCGTAAGTTCAAGTAAATGAGAGTTCTTCTCCTTTTCGCATCTGTGCACACCTTGACCAACTTTTACAACAGCCAAGTTTTATGTGGCACTTACCATAGGCTAAGCCCTCTCCCAAGTGCTCTGCATGCATTATTACCTTTTAAGCTTCACAATAAGCCTGTGCATATGGGACCAAGGCAGGTAGACGGTAAGTAACCCATTCAAGGTCCACAGGCAATAAGTGATATATCGGGATTGTGAACATTGATGCTTTGACTCCAGCATACTTCATCTTAATTAGTAAGTAACATGCTCTCAGCAGACAATATTTTCATGTGCTAATACTAGCAGACAACACACACCATCTTCAATTAGTAAGTGGCTGTTGTTATTTTTTAAAATTTTATTGACGTATAGTTGATCAACAATGTTGTGTTAGTTTGGGGTGTACTGCACTGTGATTCATATATATATATATATATATATGAATAATTTTTCAGATTCTTTTCCCTTATAGGTTATTACAAAGTATTGAGTAGAGTTCCCTGTGCTAGACAGTAGTAGATCCTTGTTGGTTATCTATTTTACATACAGTATGTAAAACATACATACTGTATGTAAAATAAAGTATATGTGTTAATCCCAGTCTCCTAATTTATCCCTCCCCTCCTTTCCCCTTTGGTAACCATAAATTTGTCTTCTATGTCTGTGGGTCTATTTCTGTTTTGTAAATAAGTTCATTGGTATCTTTTCTTAGATAAGTGGCTATTATTAGTAAGAGGAATAACAATCAGGTACACAAGTTTGCAGTGTCCTTCCTTACTTTTGTTACTTAATTTTGAGTCAGAACAAAAATACAAATGTGTTTCTGTTATAAATAAAAATAAACAAGGGTTACATATATACTAGGTATGCATTCATAATAGAGAAATAACGGTTGGTGTTTATTTTGCTAAACCTATAAGGATACCCTGATGTAGGTATTATCCTCACTTTATAGACAAGGAAGCTCAAGGTTCAAGCAGTGAAGTGAGTTGAATCCTAATCTGCTTAAAGCCAGAGCCCATTTTCTTTCCACAGTCCTCATCTGCCTCAGTTAGTGTGTACACAAACACCCTCCCACACACACATAGATATAGAGTTTCTCACCCTCCACAGCCATGGGCTTTGTCAAGGCAACAACATTCTTAGCAACCTTCACACTTACAGCTTCCAAGACGGCCTCAGGGCAGCTGTCTGTAGAGGGATTCTCCAACCTTGGCAATTGGCTCAAAGTGAGGGGCCGAATCCCTCCAGTGTTATAAAGGAAGTTAGCAAAATATGAGCCAGACAACTGGTCATGTCACTGCTTGTCTCGGCCTATTAGTCAGCCTGCAGCAACTAACAAAGAACAGAGAACAAAGCCTTTTGTTTTGCTCACCTTTCTCAGTGCAGATCCTGTGAACAACTTCATTTTTGATGTTTTTTAAAGAATCAAAGTTCTGCCCAAAGCTAACCCTTTCCTCGTTCCCGGCAATTTGTTGTAGTTGTGTTCTGTTAGCCTGCCCAATGCCGACCGCATGGATGGTGACGTGTTCAGCCCTTAGTCTCTCAGCAGGTTCCAGGACACCATCCATGGACATCCCGTCGGTTAACACAATGAGGTAACAGAGTACCTCATTTTTCCTCTCCATCCTTCCCTTCTTTATTAGAGGCAGCATGAAATCCAGTGCTGCCCCAGTAAAAGTGTCGCCTCCAATTTGCTTGATGTTAGAAATAGCCTTTCCTAATGTCACATCATTAGAATAGTCATTGATATCAAATTCCTTTTCCTTTTTGTCAGAATACTGCACAGCTCCAACTCGAACTTTGTCTGGACCAATGCTGAACATCTCTATCACCGCCAACATAAATTCCTTGATTTGCTCAAAGTCTCTATACTGAATGCTGCTTGAGCCGTCAATGAGGAAATAGAGATCAGCCTCTTTTGTATCCACACAGCCTGCAGAAAAATGGGAAGCAGAAAGTGCATTCTCTGTTAACTATACAGAATCTGGAGAGAACATTGTAGGAGGGTTTGGAGAGGAGCAGGAGGCTGTGAAGGTTCTAAAGAAGGAGGACACTTGAGGTTTGCACGGAGCCTGGACACTTCACATAGCACATTCAAGCCCATTTTCTCCTTTGAAATTTGCCACAAACTTGTGAGGAAATTGAAACTGAATGAGGCCTAGTGGTTTGTCTGAGGTCACACAGCCAGTGAATTAAAGAGTAAGGACCAGATTCCCGAGTCTCCAGGCTTTCAGTTAAAATATTTTTCTGGTGTTGACACCTGCCTTTTTAGCTTATGCCTTATTGTTGCCTGAGAAGTGGGATGGGGTAGATGACCTTCTGTTCTTATTTCTCCAATAACCTCTTCTTCCCAGGGCAACTGGAATAATATATTTAAAACCAGAACCAGATCATATTACTCTTCTACTTAAATGATTTATCATTGTATTCAGAATTTAGAAATGAAAAATCAGCCTGATCTTTCCCCCTTCTTTTCTCTCTGATTCTATTTCCAACAATTCTTCATCTTCCTCACTGTGTTCCAATGACACTGGGTTTCTCCTATACTTAAAATGTGCCCCAGGGCTTTTGCACCTGCCCTTTTTCCTAGAATATCCTTCCTCCCAAATCTTCACATGGCTGGTTCCTTCTTATCTCATGAACGTGTGAATCCAAATGTTAGTTCTTTAGAAGGCCTTCTCTCCCCTACCAGCTAAAGTACATCAATCATTGTCTATCCTATTACCCTGTCTATTTTCCTTATGACACTCAATACTTTCTGAAATTACCTTATTTATTTGTTCATAGCACAGCCTGTTTCCTGCCACAGAACATCAGCTCCATGAGGGCAGAAACTTTGCCTAGTGTTCTGCTTCTGCCCACTATGCCTGATGCATCACAGGATTTCAAAAAAATTATAAACAAAAGAGCTCTCAGCGTTCCTTCCTTTGTCGAACAGGTTCTCTGAAAAAGTGCCTTAAGTTTCCTAATAGTCTATTTACAACTCTATTTAGCCATTTTTGAAATTGGGTAGAGGAAAAAGCGTACCTTTAAAATTTAGGTTATGTGCACAAATACCTGGTTGAGTATGTGAAAAGGTCTTTAAAATACAAGACAATTTAGTCATTTCAGAAATATTTTCCTTTTTGATAGCTTGTTGGCAATATATAGCTATTGACACTACTTCAGGCAATGGGGATTTGGTCCTTAAGAAATCAGAAATACTGCAAATAAGTTTGACCCTCAGAATTAAACTATGAAATCAACATAAAATATTAGGGCAAAGGTAAGCAGTGATCTGCAAAAGACAGGGGTTACCCCATGACAGAAAAACTTGACAGCAACCAGAATGAATTGACTTATATATCTAATAAAGAAGAATGGTGGCCAGTAATGAGGAAGAGAAAAATTTGAGTCCGGGGGGTAACTATGGCAATGCCCATGCAACTCTGCCTGGAGCCGTGAGTCACATGCTGCTATTAAAATGTGAACTTAAACTGCTTAAAATTAAATAAAATTTAAAAGTCAGCTCTTCAGTTGCAAAAGCCACATTTCAGATGCTTAACAGACCCACGTGGCTAGTGGCTATTTTATTGGACACTGTAATTGCAGGGTATATCCATCTAAAAGGTTCAATTGCACAGGGTTGAAGAAAAATATCTCCCCTGGAGCAGGGCCTCACCTGCACAATTATACAGAGATACAGATCTATATATTTGATTCTAAAATAGTCATTCCCCTGGTTAAATACCACTAGACACTTCAGTCATAACACTAACTCCCTTACTCTGACTCTACACCCTCCAGCAGTCTTTTGATTACAGTTTAGCTTCTCACTTGTCTATATGTCTACAGGGAGAGACTATGTTTCTCAGAGGACGTGAATGTCCATGTCCCTGGGCACTAATAGTTCCATTACAAAGATAATCGTCAATCTTTTTTTATACATCATCTCTTGGTTTGGTTAATGTGAGTCTTTCCTTGCTTTAATGAAGTTTTATTTAATAAATTGAATACCTAGTAGTGCCGAAGGTGGTGGATACAGTGGTGTATAAGCCAGCAGAGATTGGTTCTCTGTGTCTGACCATCCTGAAACTACAAAGCTGGCCACCCCACTGCAGACCATGGCAAATTCACTGAGGTGGTGGTTCTCAGATACCACTCATGTGAGCTTGTTGGGCAGCTTTCTAAAATGCAGGTGGCCTAAGCCCTACCCGCAGAGACTGAGTCATTGGGTTGGCCACTGAATTAGTAACAAGCTCCCCTGATGAGTTTACAGCAGACACTTTTGGTGCTCCACCTACATCCCCTCTAATCCTTTACTAGTGTAACCAGTTCCCAGCACTTTCATCCCAATAGCTAGCACTCATCTTTGTGGGTGGGTGGGCTGCTCTCGGGTTGTTGAAACTCTTTTTGCTTGGTACTTGAGCCAGAGGTGTCTGGAAATGTACATTCCCTTCTGTGGGCTGGAATATAAACTCTCCAGTTACAGTGCCCCATGATTAGGACAACTCTAAGGTTTAATCCACACTGTCTCTAGAATGGTCCTATGGAATTGACCTTCCATGGGACTTTGTTTATCATCCTGTCCTTCCTGGTCCCATATCCTCCCTTCTCTACCAATCTTCAGTTTTTCCTGAGTATATTTTTAATACACCAATTTCACATGAATCCCTATCTGACACCTATATCTGGGGAACTCAACCTAAGTCAGGCACCAGTATCTAAGAGCCACCGAATTAAGAAGAAGCCACTCACTAAAGCCTTATGGAAGATAAGGATGGTCCTCGTCCTAGCCTTGGTCCCATATATTCCCATTTAGAAATTCTGTAATGACAATAATAGTTTTCTGTCACATGATTTCAAACTCCCTGAGAGAGACCACACTACACATCCTTCTTATGCCCTAAAAGTTGGTACTAGACCAAGGCGGCTGCCACTCTGAGGGACTTCTCTCTCTGTATTACTCAGGAGGTAATAGGAAATTGGTTTCTTGCTGCTGCCTTGTAATGTATATACGCAAGAGGAAATCCAGGGCTGGCCCAGGGTTGCATTCTTAAACTTTCAATTCACTAATTTGAATTTAAAATTAACCTTTAATGTCATTGTAGGATACTTTTCCATGTCAGTGCTGCCAAATTTCAGTTCCAGTAGTTTGGAAGAATTTTATCTGCAGGGAATTGTCAGCAGATACCTCAGAATTAGATAAACTCAAAGTCACATCAAGTATCTTTTGGCAGTATGTCCTGGCATCTCTGAAAAGAACTTGGTAAAACTATAGCAGATTTGGCTATGGATAAAGATGCAAGTACAATGATGATCTCTGCAAGACTTTATAAGAGCAAAACATTGGCAATGACCTCTATATCCAACAATTTAGAACATGTTAAACAAATTATGTTATATCCATAGGATGGAATATTATTCCCAACCTAAAAAGAATATTTCTAAAGAATATTTAAGGAGATGGACAAAACTTCATGATATAAGGTTGATAGAAAAGTGAGTACGACATCTCATACTGGCTATCCCCAATATCCATTCTCTCTTCTACACTAATTTAGTCCCCAACATTTGCCTAGATACTTGGCTGCCACAAATAAAAACTACATTTTCTAGCTTTCATTTTTACAATGAGGAGTGACATGTAACTAAGTTCTGACCAAAGGGATGTAAGCAAAGATGGCATGTGTAACTCCCTTGAATAAAAGGAGGGGGAAGCCTGCCTTTCCCTTCTCTTTTATCATCCTTGTTGCTGGATGTGAATGTAATTCCAGGAGCAGTTATCTTGGGTTATGAGGCTGGGAACAGAGATCACAAACAGCAAAAAAGAAAATAACTTAGAAAAAGACAGGGTCCCTGATACTGTGGTGTACTGCCCAGCTCTTTATACCTATTTTAGGACTTATTTGTGAAACAGAAAAAAAAATAGTTTCATCCTATTCAAATCGTTTTTTTCTTTTGTTATTCACACTCAGAAGTAATTGTAACTGATACAAGTTACCCAAAATTGTGTTCCTGCATTCTCCAATACAACAGCCACCATCATGTGGTTATTAAAATAAAAATAAATTAAAATTAAATTAAATTTAAAACTCAGTTCTTCAGTTCCATTAGCCACATTCCAAGTGCTCAGTAGTCACAACTGGCTAGTGGCCACCTTATTGGACAGGGAAGACAAAGAACATTTCCATCATTACAAAATATCTGTTCAAGAGCACTGATACACACAACGTAACATCATTTTTTAAAAAATGTGTATGCATGTGTTTGTGTGTACATGAGTGTAGAGAGAGAGAAGAGACTAAAAGATAAGAGAAATAAATGTTAAGAATGGCTTTATCTGAAAGAAAAGATCACAGATGATTTTATCTTCTTTCTGTTCATCAACACTATTAAACTATTTTATAATTAACATTTTTTACATCTTATTGAGGTATGGTTTACATGCTTAAAACATTCATCCATTGTAATCATTCAATGATTTTTAGGGAATTTGTAAAGTTGTGCAACCATCACCAAAATCTAGTTTTAGAACATTTTCATAACTCCTAAAGTGCCCTTACCCAATTACAAGAAGTCCTCACTCCTGCCCCAGCCCTAGAAAACTGCTCATATTACTTTTATAACATGAAAAGTATTTTTTAAAACATACCAGTTTTATCGAGCTCCTTTTGTTCAGCATGAGTTGAAATTTGGGACCATATTTCATTCTGGAGCTTTTTCAAGAACTTCTGACTGTAACTTTCCAAGTCTGCATAGGACTTCAGCATGGAGATGGTCTGTCCCGGAGGGTAAGACACTATTTCTTCTAACTGGGTCCTGTTGGCCCCTTGGATGCCCATGGCAAAGACAGTTACATCCTCCAGCCGGAGATTCAGTGCAGCCTCACGCACCTTGTCGTCTGATGGTTTGTCAGTGACCAGGACTGCGATCTGGGGCACTCCCTGTGCCCTTCTGCTGCCACTTGATGCTGAGAAGCCTTGTCTCCTCATCTTCTCAATGGCAGCCCCAGCATTGGATTTCCCAGCCCTCAGAGAAAGCTTCTGGATTTGCTTCTGAAATTCAGGTTGGGTTGTGCTTGAGTTCAGAAGAGAAAAAGTCTCAACCTTGTCACTGTAACTCACAAGTCCAAGCCGCAGGCAGTTGTCATTCACATCCATGGAGGAGGTGACATTCTTCAGGAAGTTCTGCATGTTCATTAGATTCTCCCTGCTCTCAGTGGACTCATCCACCAGGAACATGATGTCAGCAAGCGAATCCTTCTGACAGGACCTGGGGAAGGGGACTATGGAGAGAGAAAAAGTAGGAATGTTACTACAAACCTCTGGCCCAGCATGAGAAATGCACTCTACAGATTGTCAGAAGGCATTAGTGAAAACAGAGGCAGTCATGATGGATGTAGTTAGCATTTTCTTTAGTGAACAAAAGATAAAAATTCTCAGCAAAATTTACATTGACCATTGAGTTCAGAAGGTTTGCAATGCTCTTCCCTCTATCTAAAGAATGCTTTTTCCCAATTTTCCTACCACATCCCATCAGTATGGTCTTCAGGACCACCATTACCAACAGTATGACTACTACCACCACAACCACCTCCACCCTCCATTACTACCTCCACCTTTACCACCTCTACCACCACATCCACTACCACGATGGTCTTCATGACCACCATCACCACCAGTATGACCACCACCACCACCTCCACCTCCACTACCACCTCCACCATGACCACCATTACCAGTATGACCACCACCACACCCACCACCACCACCTCCACTGCCATCACCACCACCATGGTCTTCATGACCACCATCACCACCAGTATCACCTCCACCACCTCTACCTCTATCACCACCACTACCTCTATCACCACCACCCCCATCTCCAGCAACACCACCACCTCAAGCTCCAACACTATCACCACCACCACCTCCAAGTCCATCACAACCAGTATGAACCATCACCACAACCACCACCACCACTTTCAAATGCTGAGATGTAGGCATACATTAGTAGAAACAGATCTGACCTCAGGGAGCTCACATTCTATGGGTAGGATAGATTTAAAAAATATATTATTTTAGGCCATAATAAATGCTAGCAAGGAAATAAAACAGGTGACTCAATTGAGTTATCTTATGTTGGGGATGTGGGGTGAGCACTGACTTATCTGAGACATAAATAAGTCTGGGCAGGCCTCTCTGAAAGGATCATATTTGGGTTGAGAAAGCTGAAGAGAAAGACTGAACTACATGTTGTTTGAAAGGAAGAAGAATTCTGGCAGAAAGAAAAGCAAGAAATAGAAACGAGCAAGAAGCCCAGAGTACCTGGAGCCAATGAGTGAGGGTAACAGTGATGGATCGGGTCAGAGGGAGGCAGGGCCCAATCATAGGGGACTCACATAATCTTATTTAAATATCCCCCTAGTTCCTGAGGGCAGATAATGAATTCATTAAAATTCATAAAAAAACAATTGCCTAGTCCAGGAAAGAGAGAGTGGTTCTTGGACAAGGATAAAGCAGATAAGACAGAACAACAAGAGTAGTTTTGATACGTGAATTAGAGATTGAACAGAGAGGACTTGATGGTAAATTATATGTGAGTGTTGGAAGACAAAAAGGAAGTGGTGAAAACTCCTGGGTATTTGGCCTGAACAACTGAGTGGATGTTGGCAGTATCATTTTCCAAGATAGGGGAGATAGTGGGAAGAACAGGCTGGAGGGAGGAGTCAAGATCTCCATTACAGACATGCTAAGTATGGGATACTATTGAAGATGCCAGGTAAGCGGTTGGTCATATAAATCTGGAATTCAGGGGAGAGTATACCACATGCACAGAAAATGCCCACTCCGGGCACAGGTGGAGGAACCACAACTGTGAGGAGTGTAGCCAAGAGATAAGCTCAGTCTTGCCAAGAACTACCCACAGGATTGTAAGCTCTAGAAGCCAGAAGGCGTGTCTTACTTATCTCTATCTTTCCAGTACCTGGTGCCTGGTGGGAGCTCAGAAATATTTGTGGAACTATAATAATTCTCATAAATCTAACAAGGTACTCTGAACCCCACAAAGCTGGCTAAAACAAACTCCCAGCATGGCCTGCTCAGCTCAGTATTTATTTGCAAGTAGCTATTACTGTTGATAACAGTAAACTATTTGCCAAACTCCATACAAGTCATCTCACCCATATCATAAGCTAGACACTATTATCCTCACTTTATAGGTAAGGAAACTGAAGCTCAGATGTTAAGTAACTTACTCAAGGCCCTTAGCAGCCAAGCCAGGGTTTGGACCCAGACTCAAATCCCTTACTCTTGACCTCTACAGGCAAGGGTAGGGTCCTGACAAGCAAAACCTTGTTGTACTATATACTGCTGTGAAATAAATTAGAAGGAGTGAGAGAAACACAATCAGTACACAGAGTCTTCTAAGAAGGTGGTAAAGCCCTATGGTCTTGGAGAGCTCAAGCTAACTACAAGGCTGTAAGATCTCCAAGGTTCCCAAGGTGGAGTGTCACAGAAGAGTTTTTCCCTCTGGGAGGAGAAGCACCTGTGCTGTGAGAACTTGCATTTCCCCCAAGGCAGGAGGAGTGAGGGATGGGATGAGTGGAGGTAAAAGTACTCCCTGATGCTTCAGGGGCAGCACTAACTGTGACAGAGCCTTCTAGACACTCACCCAAACCCATTTCCTCTTCTTGCTCATAGGGCTAGAGCTGATTTCCCAGCCTCACCTGCAATTAGGTATGGCCATGGGACTAAGATCTGGCTAATGAAACGTGAGCAGAATTAGTGTGTGTCTCTTCTAAGCTTAGCCCATAAAACCATCCCATGAGTGACCTTCCATCTTTTTTCCCTTCCGCCAGTTGTATACCAATTCCCAGGGTGCCTTGAAAGTAATACTTGAAGATGGAAGAGCCACAACCAGCCTAATTATCTGAATTGAAGAAAGACAACCGGTCAGCTTGAGCACTGGCCCTGTAATGTTACCAGGGAAATAAATAAAATTCTTATTATTCAGGAAGTCTATTTGTTATTAAGGCCTAGCGTGGTCTGACTACAAAATCAACCCATAGTGATAGCCAAGGAATTAGTGATTGATAGAGCAGGAAAAAAGTTTCAAGATCATTCCAAATCTCATATCTTACAAATAAGGATGTAGATGCAAGGATCAGAGAGATGAAATCACTACCCAACTTCACAGCCAACTAGTGGCATTGTCTGGACCCTCTGACTTGTGCTCCGGGCACTTGGTACCAAACCAGGTGGCTTCCCTGAGTCTTAGAACTAGATAGCTCCTACTCAGAATAGCCCCTCACAGCACCTGAGCACAGAGGCAGCCAGGAAAATCCATTTTTCTGGGGACTCTTTCTACCTCAATCTGGAGGCAATGGCTGTGGGCCCTCATCAGTGCTGCATGCTTGCTGGGCACTTCCTGTGAGTGTGTACTGGCCTGTTTCATCTGCTCATCAACACTGCATGTGTAGCTTCCTGTTTCACTTCACCCTTTCTTTACTAGCACTTTCTAGGACTACCTCCCAAGTAAATTACTTGTACTCAAGGCTCTTCTATTTCGGGTCTTCATGGAGAACTTGCCTAAGACATAAATAAAGCATTTTTCAAATAAGAAGCTGTGAATCATGGGGGCATAAGTAGCCCTCCTTTTAGTCTAGGGGATCAAGAATGAACATTGATAAGAAGGAGGTCTTCTGCATTTCTGCATGAAATACAGAGATTTCCAGTGAGTGGCGCCATAGAGACAATAGGAGCTGGCTTTCTGGATCAGATTACATTGGGATAGGACACCTCTTCAACCAAGGGTTTCCTTACCTACTGTATCAGAGTGGGCTGCTACCTCCCTGTACTGAGCCGCATCCTTGAGAATCTGTGTCATGTTTTGGGAGAACGTGCTGAGGTCTCGGACTGTCCGGAGGCTGTAGTGGAACTGGCCTGTGGCCATGGACTTCAAGGTCTCCTCGGATGCCCCCTGCATCCCCACGGAGATGACCCTCACCCCGTCGCTACGCAGCACCTCAGCGGCCTCTTCCACGGCATCCTCGGACTCGGCCGAAGCCAGGACTACCAGGATTGGGGGAAACTCTTTCCTGTCCCTCCCGTTTGAGAAGTAGGTCTTGTGCACCTCCCGGAGAGCATTCCCAATCCGCAGGGAGCCACCCAGGAACACAAAGTTCTTCTTGAGGTGGTTCAACATGGGGCCCCTGCTCTTGAAGGTGCTGAGCTGGAATTCTCCCTGGAGCCCATCGCTGTACTGGGCCAGGCCCACGCGGTACTTGTTGGCCTCTATGGGGAGGCTGCTGATCATCCTGTTGATGAACGACTTCACCAGCGGGAAGGACTTAATTCCCAGGCGGTCGGAGCTGTCCACCAGAAACACCACGTCGGCATACTCAGGGCCTGGCCCTATCAAAATAAAATGACGAGAAACTCTTTGGGTCAAGAGGGACAGTTTTTGTACTCGCCTATCAGTCAATCATAGGCTGCAGAGCTCCCCCAAGAACTGGAGAGAAGGAGCGGAGCATTATCGGGCATAACCCCCTGGGTAAGGTGGCTCTGGAAAAGCCAAAGGCAATTCTCCTAAGAAAGTGGGGTACAGCCAGGAGACATTGCAGGCAATATTCAGAGCAACTGGGGTGGGGGAATGTGTACCTGCCTCATAAAGAGAGTCTGGACAAAGGGTGGCACCACCAGCGTTGATTTAGCAGTCATGGTGGCCTCCTCCACCCACCCAGTTAGTGATCTGCTGGTAAATGTTTAACTAAGCCAGACACTTCTTTCAAAATGACCTTAAATTCATTAGGAAGTCCTAGGGTAGTACAGTGCAAAGTTAAAAATACTTCTTTGAATGATGTTTTTAGTAATTACAGAAGAGTAGAAAAACCTAGCTCTCATATTCCACATGTACATATATGGAATATGAAAGCTTTTATATTAATTATTTTATATATATGTATATATATATATATAAAATTTCCTCTGTGGTGTTCCCTTTTTCCTTTTCTTTCGTTTATTAAAGCCAACCTGCAAACTGACCTACAAAACAATGGGTTGACTTTATTCACAGAGACGTGGAACATCAGGACTTCAGCAAATCAATGAATAATTAAAGTTTTTCTACCCAGGTGTGGCATAATTCATGACTTTTGCCTGTACTTTCTGCCATCTTTGAGAATTTACGTTTGCTTGATTATTGTATATCATCAACTGCAAATAAATGCTGTCTACTTTGGTTTTTTACTAAAGAAATAAATTTCTTGTTTCTATTTATTAAAATAAAGATTTGTTGAGACAAAATATTTATTTTCCTGATAATAATAAACATAAAATATACAGGTACCTGGGCTCTGATACGTCAGTGTTTCAGTCCAAAAGATCGGGACAAATATAATTAGCAGGATCTTCATTTTGTTAGTGACGTTTTCTTGCTTTTATTCTGTAAAAAATGTTATTTACAATATGAAAAATCTCATTGTCTAACAAGAAATAACTATTGGGAAAGTTGAGTTAGAGCACAATATGCTGTAAACAGTGTATTTGTCAAAGCAATGGCAGTTGTGTTTAAAACATCAAGAGTTTGAGTATTTGTTGAAAATAGATAATGCTAATGTTTTCTGAGTCCTTACCATGGCTCCGATACTTCTCCGATACTTAAGTACATTTTATTTAATAACCCTCACAACCATCTTAGTGGGAGGTACAACTGCTATACCCACGTGACAGATAATGAAACAGGCACATGTGACTTGGTAAGTGGTGAATCCAGCATCCTAACCCAAACAAGGTGATTGCAAAGCCCAAGCTCTTAACTACTGTGCTATGAGCTTTATACAAAATCTTTGGACTCAGAATTTATGTAGTAACTACTCTTGACCGTCTATTTTCATGTCAACAATGATTATGTTACATGATCAAAACTTGGCTCAAAAATCCAACAGCTACCCATGTTTCTTTCTTCATTAAATTCTTGCAAAAACTATTCTCCCATTTCTGGTTATACTCAGTTTTGTAAATTACTTTAACTTCAGTATTTTTCTCCATGAGCTCACAATCAATCAGAAATGTTCATGAGTATTTACAATCTTACAGAAATTCCACCAAGGCAAAGCTGTTCTTTATTAATAGGGAAATAGATAAAATAACCAATACTCAAAAATAGAGATGCCTTCAATGAGATACCAAAGATATAAGGACTGGATTTTATTCTAGAGTTGATCTTTCCAGAGGTTACTTTGAAATTGCTAATCATGCAGGAAGGTTGAGGGGATCACTAGAAACTGGATTTGAAAGTCACCCTATAGATCATTTAGACTAAACCCTTATTTAGCTAAGGAGGAAATCGAGGTTCCCCAGTAGTTATTGGCTAAATCATGTTAGTAATGACTTTCAAAACTATACCCATCATATTCTAATATATCATATATTTTACTTATTCATTAATTTCATTATTGAGATATGATTCACATTCTACAAAATTTACCCTTTAAAGTGGACAATTCAATGTGTTCTGGTATATTAATAGTATTTGCATCCTGGCAGCAGCCATTTTAGGAAGTTCATTCTACCACAAGGACACTGGTACTAGTTAGTGCCATTTTAGATTCCTCCTTCTAGCCTATTAGTGCCAGGGGACTTACCCATCCACCAGCCAGTCAGAACCAGGCCCAGGCCCAGTGGCCCTGCAGCTGGCCACCTGGCACCTGCCTCTATCCACAGGAAGCCAGCACCAGCCCCTGAACACCCTGGGCTCTACAAGCAGCCACTAGGGACCCAGCCCTGCCCACAGCCTGGGGCAGAGCCTGATGATCAACTGGGCTGGGGCCCAGCCCTTCCTACCACTGTGGCCAGTAGTCAGCCCACCACAACAGAAGGACACATGCAGCCCACATAGGGGGCACCCATAGAGCATATAGCTCTGGTGACCAGAAGAGAGTGTGCTTCTGGGCCCTATAGGACATCTTCTACATAAGGCTGCTCCTCCAAGATCAAAAATGTAACTGACCTACCTAATACATAGAAATAAAAACAGCAAATTAAGCAAAATAAAAGACAGAAAAATATGTTCCAAATGAAGGAAGAAGATAAAACCCCAGAAGAACTAAGTGCAGTATAGATAAGCAGTCTACTTGATAAAGAGTTCAAGGTAATGATCATAAAGATGCTCAACAAACTCACAGGAAGAAAGGATGAACACAGTGACAATTTTAACAAAGAATTAGAAAATGCATAGAAAAACCAAAGAGAAGAGTACAATAACTGAAATAAAAAAAAATACACTAAAAGGAATCAGCAGTAGATTAGATCTTCCAGAGGAACAGATCAACAAACAGGAAGACAATGGTGGAATTCACACAAGCTGAACAGAAAAAAGAAAAAAGAATCTTTTAAAATGAGGCTAGTTTAAGAGATCTCTGGGACAAACATCACACATACTAATATTCGTACCATAGAAGTCCCAAAGGAAAAGAGACAGAGAAAGGGGCAGATAACTTATTTGAATAAATAATAGCTGAAAACTTCCCTAACCTAGGAAAGCAAACAAACAGGTCCAAGAAGCACAGAGAGTCTAAAACTAGATGAACCCAAAGAGATTCACACAAAGACACATTGTAATTAAAATGGCAAAAATTAAAGATAAAGAGAGAATATTAAAAGAAGCAAGGAAAAAGTAATTAGTAACATACAAGAGAACTCCCATAAGCTATCAGCTTGCTTTTCAGCAGAAAATATGTAAGCCACGAGAGAGTGGCACAGTACATTTAAAGTAATGAAAGAAAAAACCTACAACCAAGAATACTCCACCTGGCAAGGCTATAATTAAGATTTGAATAAGAGATCAAGAGATTTGCAGAGAAATTAAAGCTAAAACAGTTCAGCACCACTAAAACAGTTTTACAAGAAGTGTTAAAGGGATGTTTTGAAGTATTGATAGAAAATACCACAACTAGAAACATAAAAATTACAAAAGGAAAATAATTTCATTCATAAAGGCAAATATACAGTAAAGGTAATAGATCAGCCATTTATACAGCCAGTAGGAAGGTTAAAAGACAAAAGTAATAAAATTATCTATATCCACAATAAGTAGATAAGGGATACACAAAACAAAAAGATGTAAAATATGATGACAAAACATTAAATGTGTGGTTGGGGGAGTAAAAAGGCAAGGCAGTTAGAATGTGTTCAAACTTAAGAGATCATTAACAAAATATATATGTATATTATATATTATATATTAATATATAAAATATATAATCACATATATATTGCTATATATAGACCACATGGTTACCACAAACCAAAAATCTATAATAGATGCAGACACACAAAAGAAGGAAATCAAAACATAGTACTAAATAAAGTCATCAAATCACTAGGGAAAAGAACAAAAGCAGAAGAAAGAACTACAGATATAATCCCCAAACAGTTAACAAAATGGAAATAAGTACAGACCTATCAATAATTACTTTAAATGTAAATGGAATAAATGCTCTTAAGATATAGAGTAGCTGGATGGATTAAAAAATAAGACCCATATATATGCTGCTTACAAGAGACTCACTTCAGATCTAAAGACACACACAGACTGAAAGTGAGGTTATGGAAAATGTATTCTACATAAACAGAAACAGAAAGGAAGCTGGGATAGCAATACTTATATCAGACAAAATAGACTTTAAAACAAGAGACAAAGAAGAGACATTATATTATCATAAAGGGATCAATCCAAGAAAAAATATAACAATTGCTGGGGCTTCCCTGGCGGCGCAGTGGTTGAGAATCTGCCTGCCAATGCAGGGGACATGGGTTCGATCCTTGGTCCTGGAAGATCCCACATGCCACAGGGCAACTAAGCCAGTGCACCACAGCTACTGAGCCTGAGCTCTAGAGCCTGTGAGCCACAACTACTGAAGCATGTGTGCCTAGAGCCCATGCTCTGCAACAAGAGAAGCCACCACAATGAGAAGCCCACACACCACAACAAAGAGTAGCCCCACTTGCAGAAAGTAAAGAAAGTCCAGGCGCAGCAACAAAGACCCAATGCGGCAATAAATAAATAAATAAATAAATAAATTAGAAAAAGAAAATATAACAATTGTAAATGTATATACACCCAACATAGGAGCACCAAAATACATAAAGAAAATATTAACAAATGTAAAGGAAAAAACTGACAGTAGCACAATAATAATAGGAAACTTGACAACCCCACTTACATCAATGGATAGATCATTCAGACAGATAGTCAAAAAGGAAACACTGGCCTTACATGACACATTAGACTAGATGAACTTAGTAGATATTTACAGAACATTTCATTTAAATACAACAGAATACACATTCTTTTCAAGTGCACATGGAACACTCTCCAAGATAGATCACATACTAGGCCACAAAAACAAGTCTCCATTAATTTAAGAAGACTGAAATCATGTCAAGCATCTTTTCTGACAGCAATGATGTGAGACTGGAAATCAACTATAAAAAAAGAACTGCAAAAAGCACAAACACAAGGAGGCTAAACAATACACTACTAAGCAACCAATGGGTCACTGAAGAAATCAAAGAGGAAATCAGAAATATCCAGAAATAAATGAAAATAGAAACCCAACATCCCAACATCTATGGGATGCAGCATAAGCAGTTCTAAGAGGACAGTTCATAGTGATACAAGCCTACTTCAAGAAACAAGAATAATCTCAAATAATCAACATAGACTTATGCCTAAAAGAACTAGAAAAACAAGAACACACAAAAGCCAATGTTAATAAAAGGAATCAAAATAAAAATATTAGCAGAAATAAATGAATCAAAGACTGAAAATAATAGAAAAAAATCAATGAAACTAAGAGCCAGTTCTTTGAAAAGATAAACAAAATTGATAAACCTTTAGCCAGATTCATCAAGCAAAAAGGAGAGAGGGCCTAAATCAATAAAATCAGAAATGAAAGAAGTTACAATTGACAAGACAGAAACACAAAGGATCATAAAAGACTGCTATGAAAAACCATATGCCAATGAAATAAAGTGGATAACCTAGAAGAAATGGATAAATTCCAAGAAACATACAATCTCCAAAGATTGAATCAGGGAGAAAAAGAAAATATGAACAGACTGATTACCCCTAGTGAAACTGAATCCTTTTTTTTTTTTTTTTAATTTCAACAAACAAAAGTCCAGAGCAGGTAAATTCTACCAAACAATTGAGTTAATACTAGTCCTTCTCAAAATATCCTCCCTGCCCAATGAAGAGTATAAAATGTTTCTGAACTCATTCTATGAGGCCAGCATCACCCTGATACCAAAACCAGATAAAGACACCACAAAAAAGAAAATTACAGGTCAATATCACTAAAGAACACAGATCAAAAATCCTTAACAAAATATTACCAAACCAAATTCAAAAATACATTAAAAGGATTATACACCATAATCAAGTGGTATTAATCTCAGTGATGGAAGTGTTTTTCAATATCTGAAAATCAATCAGTGTGATACATCAAAATAAAACTGAGGAATAAAACCCATATGACTGTCTCAATAGATTCAGAAAAAGCTTTTGACAAAATTCAACATTAATTTATGATAAAAACTCCTCAGAAAGTGGATATAGAGGGAAACATACTGGAACATAATAAAAGTGACATATGAAAAACCCACAACTAACATCACACTCCATGGTGAAAAGATGAAAGCATTCCCTCTAAGATCAGGAACAAGACAAGGATGCCCACTCTCAACACTTTTACTCAACATAGTATTGAAAGTCCTAGCCACAGCAATCAGACAAGAAAAAGAAACACAAGGGGAATCCAAATTGTAAAAGAACCATTAAAACTGTAACTGTTTGCAGATGACAAGATACTAAATATAGAAAATCCTAAAGATGCCCCTGAAACTATTAGTACTAATAAAGTTGCAGTATACAAAATTAATATATAAACATGTGCTATGTATCTATACACTAACAACAAACTATCAGAAAGAGAAATAAAGAAAACAATTCCATTCACAATTGCATTAAAAAGAATTAAATATCTAGGGATAAACCTAACTAAGGATGTAGAAGAGTTGTACTTGGAAAACTAAAAAACATTGATGAAGGAAACTGAAGACAACACAAATAAATGGAAAGCTATACTATGCTCGTGGATTGGAAGAATTAATATTGTTCAAATGACCATACTGCTCAAAGCAATCTCCAGATTCAGTGTAATCCCTATCAAAATACCCATGAAAAATTTCCCCAGAACTAAAACAAATATTCTAAAATTTATATGAAAATGTAAGTGACCCCAAATAACCAACACAATCTTGAACTGAAAGTATCACTCTTGCTGATTTTAAACTATACTACAAAGTTACAGTAATCAAAAGAGCATGGTACTGGCACAAAAACAGTCATATAGATCAATGGAACAGAATAGAGCCCATTGGCAAACTGTATATCTGATAAGTGGTTAATATTCAAAAAATATACAAGTTCCTCATGCAATCCAAGAGTAAAAAATACAAAAAATGAAAAACAAAACCACAAATAATGAAGTTAAGAAGTGGGCAAGAATGGTTCAAGATGGCAAAGTAAAAGGATGTGTGATCATTTCTTCTTGCAAGAACATGGGAATTAAGACTAACTGCTGAACAATCATTGACAAAAAGACACTGGAACTCACCAAAAAAGACACCCCACATCTAGAGACAAAGGAGAGGCTGCAATGAGACAGTAGGAGGGGCAAAATTATGATAAAATCAAATCCCACAAATGCTGGATAGGTGACTCACAAACTGGAGAACAGTCATACCACAGAAGTCCACCCACTAAAGTGAGGGTGCTGAGCCCCACATCAGGCTTCCCAACCTGGGAGTTCAGCAATGGGAGGAGGAATCCCCAGAGAATCAGACTTTGAAAGCAAGTGGGATTTGATTGCAGGACTTCCACAGGACTGGAGAAAACAGAGACTCCACCCTTGGAGGGCACACAAAAAATACTGTGTTCACCAGGACCCAGGGGGAAGAAGCAGTGACCTCATAGGAGACTGAACCAGACCTACCTGCTGGTGTTGGAGGGTTGCCTGCAGAGGTGGGGGGCAGCTGTGGCTCACCAAGGGGAGAGGAACACTGGAAGCAGGGGTTCTGGGATGTACTCATTGGCATGAGCACCCCCAGAGTCCACCATTAGCCCCACCAAAGAGCCTGTAAGCTCCACTGCTGAGTAGCCTCAGGCCAAACAACAAACAAGGTGTGAACACAGCCCCACCCATTGGCAGACAAGCAGATTAAAGTTTTACTGAGCTCCGCCCACCAAATCTGATTAAAATTTTACTGAGCTCCACCCACCCAGCCCAACCCACCATCACTCTCTCCTATCAGGAAGCATGCACAACATTCCTAGACAGCTTCCAGGAGGGCAGACAGCAGTATCAAGCAGTATCAGCAGTATTTTGTCTTGTGGAACTGAAAACCACAGCCACAGAAAGATAGAGAAAATGAAAAGGGAAAAGACTTTGTACCAGATGAAGGGACAAGATAAAACCCCAGAAAAACAACTAAATGAAGAGGAGATAGGCACTCTTCCAGAAAAAGAATTCAGAATAATGATGGTGAAGATGATCCAGGACTTTGAAAAACGACTGGATGCAAAGATGGAAAAGTTGCAAGAAAAGTTTAACAAGGACTTAGAAGAAGAAAAAGACAAACAAACAGAGATAAGCAACACAATAACTGAAATGAAATATACACTGGAAGGAACCAATAGCAGATTAACTGAGGCAGAAGGGCAAATAAGTGACCTGGAAGACAGAAGGGTAAAAATCACTGATGCAGAAAAGAATAAAGAAAAAAGAATGAAAAGAACCAAAGACAGCCTAAGAGACCTCTAGGGCAATGTTAAATACACCAACAATCACATTATAGGGGTCCCAGAAGGAGAAGAGAGAGAGAAAGGACCAAAGAAAATATTGAAAGAGATTATAGTTGAAAACTTCCCTAACATGGGAAAAGAAATAGCCACCCAAGTCCAGGAATTGAAGAGTCCCAGGCAGAATAAACCCAAGGAGAAACATGCCAAGACACATAGTCAAACTGACAAAAATTAAAGACAGAGAAATGTTATTTAAAGCAACAAGGGAAAAATGACAAATAACATACAAGGGAACTCCCATAAGGTTAACAGCTGATTTCTCAGCAGAAACTCTGCAAGCCAGAAGGGAGTGGCACGATATACTTAAAGTGATGACAGGGAAGAACCTACAACCAAGAATACTCTACTCAGCAAGAATCTCATTCAGATTCAATGGAGAAATCAAAAGCTTTACACACAAGTAACAGCTAAGAGAATTCGGCACCGCCAAACCAGCTCTACAACAAATGCTAAAGGAACATCTCTCAGTGGAAAACATAAGAGAAGAGAAAGATCTACAAAGCCAAAAACAAAACAATTAAGAAAATGGTAATGGGAACATACATATCGATAATTACCTTGAATGTAAATGGACTAAATGCTCCAACCAAAAGTCACAGCCTAGCTGAATGGATACAAAAACAAGACCCATATATATGCTGTCTCCAAGAGACCCACTTAGACCTAGGGACACATACAGATGGAAAGTGAGGGGATGGAAAGAGATATTCCATGCAAATGGAAATCAAAAGAAAGCTGGAGTAGCAATACTCATATCAGATAAAACACTTTAAAATAAAAAATGTCACAAGAGACAAGAAAGGACACTACATAAAATTCAAAGGAAGAATCCAAGAAGAAGAGATAACAATTATAAATATATATGCACCCAATAGAGGAGCAGCTCAATATATAAGGCAAATGCTATCAACTATGAAAGAGGAAATTGACAGTAACACAATAACATTGGGGGACTTTAACACCCCACTTACACCAATGGACAGATCATCCACACAGAAAATTAATAAGGAAACACAAGTTTGAAATGACACAATAAACCAGCTTGATTTAACAGATATCTATAGAACATTACACATTCTCCTCAAGTGCACATGCAACATTCTCCAGGATAGATCACGTGTGGGGTCACAAACCAAGCCTCGGTAAATTTAAAAAAATTGAAATTGTATCAAACATCTTTTCTGACCACAATGCTATGAGGTTAGAAATCAATTACAGGAAAAAAAAAACAGTAAAAAACACCAACACATGAAGACTAAACAATACACTACTACATAACCAAGAGATCACTGAAGAAATCAAAGAGGAAATCAAAAAATATCTAGAGACAAATGACAATGGAAACACAATGATCCAAAACCTATGGGATGCAGCAAAAGCAGTTCTAAGAGGGAAGGTTATAGCAATACAATCCTACCTCAAGAAACAAGAAAAATCCCAAATAAACAATCTAAGCTTACACATAAAGAAACTAGAGAAAGAAGGGTAAAGAAAACCTAAAGTTAGTAGATGGAGAGAAATCATAAAGATCAGAGCAGAAACAAATGAAATAGAAATGAAGAAAACAAAAGCATAAATCAAAAAAGCTAAAAGCTGGTTCTTTGAGAAGATAAGTAAAATGGATTAACCTCTAGCAAGACACATCAAGAAAAAGAGAGAGAGGACTCAAATCAATAAAACTAGAAATGAAACAGGAGAAGTTACAACAGACACCACAGAAATAAAAAACACCATAAGAGACTACTACAAGCAACTATATGCCAATAAAATGGAAAACGTGGATGAGATGGACAGATTCTTAGAAAGGTATAACCTTCCAAGATTGAATCAGGAAGAAATAGAAAATATGAACAGACCAATCACAGGTAATGAAATTGAAACTGTGATTAAAAATCTCCCAACAAACAAAAGTCCAGGACCAGATGGCTTCACAGGTGAATTTTATCAAACATTTAGAGAAAAGCTAACACCTATCCTTCTCAAATTCTTCCAAAAATATTGCAGAGGAAGGAACACTCCCAAACTCATTTCATGAGGCCATCATTACCCTGATACCAAAACCAGACAAAGGTACTATAAAAAAATAGAAAATTAAAGACCAATATAACTGATGAATTTAGATGCAAAAGATCTCAACAAAATACTAGCAAACAGAATCCAACAACACATTAAAAGGATCATACACCATGATCAAGTGGGGTTTATTCCTGGAATGCAAGGATTGTTCAATATATGCAAATCAATCAATGTGATACACCAAATTAACAAATTGAAGGAGAAAAACCACATGATCATCTCAATAGAGGCAGAAAAAGCTTTTGACAAAATTCAACACCCATTTTTGATAAAAACTTTCCAGAAGGTGGGCATAGAGGGAACCTACCTCAACATAATAAAGGCCACATGTGACAAAACCACAGCAAACATCATTCTCAATGGTGAAAAACTGCAAGCATTCCCTCTAAGATCAGGAACAAGACAAGGATGTCCAATCCCTCCACTACTCTTCAACATAGTTTTGGAAGTCCTTGCCACAGCAATCAGAGAAGAAAAAGAAATAAGAGGAATCCAAACTGGAAAAGAAGAAGTAAAATTGTCACTGTTTGCAGATGACATGATACTATACATAGAAATTCCTAAAGATGCCACCAGAAAACTACTTGAGCTAATCAATGAATTTGTTGAAGTTGCAGGATACAAAATTAAGACACAGAACTCTCTTGCATTTCTATACAGTAACAATGAAAGATCAGAAAGAGAAATTAAGGAAGCAATCCCATTCACCATTGCAACCAAAAGAATAAAATACCTAGGAATAAACCTAACCAAGGAGGTAAAAGACCTGTACTTGGAAAACTATAAGACTCTAATGAAGGAAATCAAAGACGACACAAACGGAAGGAGAGATATACCATGTTCTTGGATTGGAAGAATCAATATTGTGAAAACGACTATATTACCCAAGGCAATTTACATATTCAATGCAATCCCCATCAAATTACCAATGGTGTTTTTCACAGAACTAGAACAAGAAATTTTACAATTTGTATGGAAACGCAAAAGACCCCAAATAGCCAAAGCAATCTTGAGAAGGAAAGATGGAGTTGGTGGAATCAGGCTTCCTGACTTCAGGCTATACTACAAGGCTACAGTGATCAAGACAGTATGGTACTGGCGCAAAAACAGAAATATAGATCAATGGAACAGGATAGAAAGCCCAGAGATGAACTATGGTCAACTAATCTATAACAAAGGAGGCAAGGATATACAATGGAGAAAAGGCAGCCTCTCTTACAAGTGGTGCTGGGTAGAGTGGATAGCTACATGGAAAAGAATGAAATTAGAATACTCCCTAACATGATACACAAAAATAAACTCAAAATGGATTAAAGACCTCAGTGTCAGGCCAGACACTATAAACCTCCTAGAGGAAAACATAGGAAGAACACTCTTTAACATAAATCACAGCAAGATCTTTTTTGATCCACCCCCTAGAGTAATGGAAATAAAAACAAAAATAAATAAGTGGGACCTAATGAAACTTCAAAGCTTTTGCACAGTGAAAGAAACCATAAACAAGACAAGAAGACAGCCCTCGGAATGAGAGAAAATATTTGCAAAAGAATCAACAGACAAAGGATTAATCTCCAAAATATATAAACAGTTTATCCAGCTCAATATCAAAAAAACAAACAACCCAATCAAAAAATGGGCCGAAGACCTAAATAGGCATTTCTCCAAATGATGGCTAAGAGGCACATGAAAAGCTGCTCAACATCACTAATTATTAGAGGAATGCAAGTCAAAACTACAATTAGGCATCACCTCACACTGGTTAGCATGGGCATCATCAGAAAATCTACAAACAGTAAATGATGGAGAGGGTGTGGAGAAAAGGGAACGCTCCTGCACTGTTGGTGGAGTGTAAATTCAAACAGCCACTATAGAGAACAGTATGGCGGTTCCTCAAAAAATTAAAGATAGAACTATCATATGATCCAGCAATTCCACTTCTGAGTATTTGTCCAAAGCAAATAAAATTACTGTCTCAAAGAGGTACCTGCATCTCCGTGTTCATTGTGGCATTATTTACAACATCCAAGACATACAAACAACCTAAGTGACAATTGGCAGAAGAATGGATTAAGAAAATGTGACACACATAATGGCTATTTTTCAGCCACCATAAGAATGAAATCTTGCCATTTACAACATAGAAAAAAACCACTTGCATTTCTATACACTAACAACAAACCATCAGATGTGGAATCTAAAATAACTAAACCCATAGAAAGAGAACATAGATCGGTAGTTTCCAAGGGTGGAGGTGTGGTGGGATGAAGGAAATGTGTGAAGGTGTTTTGTTAAAAGGTACATAATTCCAGTTACAATATTGTAAGCTTAGGGGATGCAATGTACAGCATGGTGACTATAGTTAACAGTATTGTATTATATGCTTGAAAATTGCTAAAAGATTAGATCTTAAATGTTCTCACCACACACACACACACACACACACACACACACACACACACACACACACACACACAGAGGAAGGTATCTATGTGAGGTGATGGATGTGCTAACTAACCTTATTGTGGTAATCATTTTGCAATATATATGTATATTAAATCATCACAGTGTACACTTTAAATGTACCCAATGTTATATGTCAATCATACCTCAATAAGCTGGAAAAGAGACAGTGAATTAAAAATTGTGGAACATGCTGTTTGGGAGCAGGTGTGGGAATATTACCTGGTATAGAACCCACTGGATACCAGTTTGGCAATATGCATAAAATTCTTTTTTTTGTTGTTATTTTTTATTCAAGTATAGTTAATTTACAATGTTACATTAATTTCAGCTATACTGAAAAATGACTCAGATCTACATATACATATGTATTCTTTTTTAGATTCTTTTCCATAATAGCTTATTACAAGATGTTGAATATAGTTCCCAGTGCTATACAGTAGAACCCTATTGTTTACCTATTTTATATATGTTAGTGTGTATCTGTTAATCCTAAATTCCTGGTTTATCTCCTCCTACCCACCCACTCCCAGCTATCCCCTTTGGTAACCATAGCTTTCTTTTCTATGTCTGTGAGTCTTTTTCTGCTCCATAGATAAGTTCATTTTTTTCATCTTTTTATATTCCACCTATAAGTGATATCATATGATATTTGTCTTTGTCTGACTTACTTCACTTAGTATGATAATCTCTAGGTCCATTCATGTTGCTGCAAACAGCATTATTTCATTCCTTTTATGGCTGAGTAATATTCCATTTTAATATATACCATGCCTTCTTTATCCACTCATCTGCTGATGGACCTTTAAGTTGCTTCCATTTCTTGGCTATTGTAAATAGTGCTGCTAGGAACATTAGGTGCATGTATCTTTTCAAATTAGAGTTTTAGTCTTTTCCAGATATATGCCCAGGAGTGGGGTTGCAGGATCATATGGTAACCATTTTTAGCTTTTTAAGGAACCTCCACACTGTTCTTTATAGTGGCTGTACCAATTTACATTCCCACCCACAGTGTAGGAGGGTTCCTTTTTCTTCACACCCTCTCCAGCATTTATTATTTGTAGACTTTTTAGTGATGGCCATTCTGACTGTTGTGAGATGATACCTCATGGTAGTTTTGATTTGCATTTCTCTAATAATTTGCAATATTGAGCATCTTCTCATGTGCCTGTTGGCTATTTATATGTCTCTTTGGAGAAATGTCTATTTAGGTCTTCTGCCCATTTTGTTTTTATATTAAGCCATAAGAGCTGCTTTTATATTTTGGAAATTAATCTCTTGTCAGTAGCATTGTTTGCAAATATTTTCAGTATTTTCACCTATACAGATTTAAGCTATGGATGTATGCACACGTCAGTGAAGTGATGAATATACAAAGGTATTCATTACAATATGTATTCATTGTGTTTGTTAAGTGTTGACTCTGTGCCAAGAGCTAGAGATGTAATGATGAATAAAATAGACAAAAATTCCCAATCTCTTAGAGCTTGATTGCAATAACAGGAAGAGAAGGACAATAAAAATGAATGAATGAGACACACACTTCCTGCCTCACATTCTGTAGGTCATCTTTTCATTTTACTGATCATTTCTTTTGCTTGGCAGAAGCTTTTAGTTTGATGTAGTCATGCTTGTTTATTTTTGCTTTTGTTGCCTGAGCATTTGGCGGTGTCATACACAAAAAATAAATGCCAAGAATGTCAAGGAGGTTTTTCCCTATGTTTTATTCTTGGAGCTTTATGGCTTCAGGTGTTACATTTTTAAGTCTTTAATCCATTTTGAGTTAACTTTTGTGAGTGGTGTAAAATTGGGGTCCAGTTTCACTCTTTTGCATGTGGCTATTTTCCCAGCACCATTTATTAATGAGACTATGTTTTAGCCATTGAATATTCTTGGCTCCCTTGTCATAAATTAATTGACCATATATGCACAGGTTAGTTTCTGGGGTTCTATCCTATTCCATTGGTCTATATGTATACTTTTATGTCAACACAGTACTGTTTTAATTACTATAGCTTTGTAATATAGTTTGAAACCAGGAGGTGATTTCAAGAAGTGATTTCAGATGTCTCTAGCCTTGTTCTTCTTTTTCAGGATTGCTTTGTCTATTTGGGGTCATTTTGTGGTTCCATACGAATTTTAGGATTGTTTGTTCTATTTATGTGAAAAATGTTATTGGACTCTTGATAGAGATTGCATTAAATTTATAAATGGCTTTGGGTAGTATGGACATTTTAGCAATATTAACACTTCTGATCCATGAACAGGAGATATTTTTCCATTTATTTGTGTCTCCTTCAATTTCTTTCATCAGTGTCCTCTAATTTTCAGTGTACAGAACTTTCACCTCTTTGGTAAAATTTATTCCTAAGTATTTTATTGTTTTTAATGCTATTTAAATGGGATTGCTTTTTTTTTTTCTGGTAGTTTGTTGTTAACTTATAGAAATGCAACTAATTTTTTACATTGATTTTATATCCTGCAACTTTACTGAATTTGTTTATTACTTCTAACGGTTTTTTGGGTAGAGTCTAAGATTTTATGTATATAAGGTCATGTCATCCACAAGCAGAGACAATTTTATTTCTTCCTTTCTGATTGGAATACTTATATTTCTTTTTCTTGCCTGATTGCTCTGGCTAAGATTTCCAATACTATATTGAATAGGATGGTAATAGTGGGTACCCTTATCTTGTTCCTGATCTTAAACCTTTCATTGAGTAAAATGTTAGCTGTGGGCTTGTCAAATACAGCCTTTATTTTATTGAGGTACATTCCTTTTATAACCAGTTTTTTGAGAATTTTTATCAATAAAGGATGTTGAATTTTGTCAAATGCCTTTTATGCATTTATTGAGTTGGTCATATAATTTTTATTTTTTATTCTAAGGTGAAGTAGCACATTTAGTGATTTGCATGTTGATTCCTTGCATCCCAGGAATGAGTCCCACTTGATCATGGTGTATGATCCTTTTATTGTGCTGTTGAATTTGACTTGCTAGTATTTTTAAAAGAATTTTGCATAAATATTTATCAGGCATATTAGACATATTGGCCTGTAGTTTTCTTTTCTTGTAAAGACCTTATCTGGCTTTGGTATCAAATAATGAGCTTGGAAGGGTTCCCTTCTCTTCAAATTTTTAGGAAAGTTTAAAAAAGATTTATGGGACTTCCCTGCTGGTGCAGTGGTTAAGAATCCACCTGCCAATGCAAGAGACATGGGCTTGATCCCTGATCTGGGAAGATCCCACATGCTGCAAAGCAACTAAGCCTGTGCTCCACAACTACTAAGCCTGTGCTCCAGAGCCCCTTAAGCCACAACTACTGAGCCCACACACTGCAACTACTGAAACCCACACACTCTAGGGCCCATGTCACAACTACTGAAGCCCAAGTGTCCTAAAACCCATGTGCCACAACTACTGAAGCCTGTATGCTCTAGGGCCTGTGTGCCGCAACTACTAAGCCAGTGTGCTGCAACTGCTGAAGCCTATGAGCCTAGAGCCCATGCTTTGCAACAAGAGAAGCCCCTGCAATGAGAAGCCCATGCACCACAATGAAGAGTAGCCACTGCTCGCCACGACTAGAGAAAGCCCGAGCACAGCAACAAGGACCCAATGCAGCCAAAAATAATTTTTTTAATGTTAAAAAAAGAAAGATTTATCTTAATTCTTCTTTAACTGCTTGGTAGAATTCACTGATGAAGACATCTGATCCCAGCCTTTTCTGAGTTGGGAGGTTTCTGATTACTGATTCAACCTCCTTACTCATTATTGGTCTGTTCAGATTCTCTGTATCTTCATGATTTGGTCTTGGCATATTATTTGTTTCTAGAAATTTATCTATTTGTTCTAAATTGTCCAATTTGTTTGCTTATAATTGTTCATAGTAATCTCTTAGGATACTTCGTATTTCTGTGGTAGCAGTTGTAATGTCTTCTCTTTCATTCAGTTTTATTTATGAGTCCTCTTTTTTCTTGGAGGTCTAGCTAAAGGTTAGTTTTCTTTTTTTAAAAAAATGCAACGCTTTTGTTGATCTTTTGTACTGTTTTCCTATTCTCTATTTCATTTATTTCTGCTCTAATCTTTATTATTTCTTTCCTCCTGCTAACTTTGTGCTAAGTTACTTGCTCTGGGTCCTTGAGGTGTAAGTTTACGCGAGATCTTTCCTTTTTTCTTAATGTATGCATTTATAGCACTAAACTTTCCTCTTAGCACTGTTTTTGTTGCATCCCCTAAGTTTCAGTTTGTTGTGTTCCCATTTTTGTGGAGCCACTAGCTGGACCCTGCAATCACCTCTGGTCTGGCAAGGTTGTAGGCTACATTTCTTGGTAGGGCAGTGCCAGTGATTAGACTCTGATTGGGCACAGCTGTAGCTGGGCTCTGTATTTGCTCTTGGTCTAGTGGAATCAGGTTGTGCTCCCAACTGGATGGGGCTAACTAGACCCCGTGTTTAGGTGGGACCACAGTCCAGGATTCATGGTTGAACAAGGTCTTGGGTTGTGATCTGCAGTCAGGCAGGGCCATTGGCTGTGTCTCAAATTTGTGTGGGGCTGCAGGCTGGGCTTCACAATCATGTAGTCTGCAGGCTACACTCTGCTGTTGGGTGACTTGCTGCCTGGGATCTCTAGTTGGGCAGGGCTACCCACTGTATCCTGCGGTTGAATGGGGCTGGAGACTATGCTCTGAGTTTGGGTAGGGTCACTGTCTGGGCTTCCTGGTAAGTTGGAGCTGCAGGCTATTCTCCACAATTAGACCTAGTCAATGGCAATACTCCCTGCCTGGGCAAAGCCTCAGGCCCTGTTCAGCAATCAGGCAAGGCTGTAGGCTACGTTCCAAGGTTGCCCAGGGTCATTGCTCAGGCTCTCCTGGAGAGAAGACTCTGCATACTGAATACTGGGCAGTAACCAGCTGGCCTTGCTATTTCCTGTGGGGATGTTCAGTACATGTAAGCTAGCCACATAGAGATGTGAAACAAAACTCCCCAATTATTTTCAGGAGACAAAATAGGAGAGTAATACTAGAATAATGAATAATCACCTCCTTTCTTTTGCTTACATTCCTTTGGTCATAAATGTCTGTGAAGACAAATCTCACTCATTCTGAATGGTAAACTGTACTTTCTATGGGGGAGTCTGTTTTATAACATAAGGCATGAAGTCTAAAAGTGACTGGGGTGAAGCAAGAAAAAAAAAAGCTTAATTTAGCAAAATACAAAGGTACAATGCAAAGCTTGCAACCTTCTGGCAGGTTCAGATGCTCAAGGAAAACAGCAATTATTTAGTAAGTTATAATAACTCATGAAAGCACACTAGTGTAAGTCTTGAGATCACAGGATTGGAAATAAGCATGTACCAGTTTACCACTAACTCCTAAATCAAACACAGCACAAATAGCATTCTAAAACCACCAAGCCGAATTTCTCTCTCTCTCTCCTTTTGTAGCCAAAAGTGCCGGAGTTACTGAACGATGGTAAGAAGTGAAGGTCAGGTCCTCTGCCCTCCTGTCCTTTACCTTGTTTCGCTTCCTTACAACGGCCACCCTCCACAGGTTTCGATCAGGATGCAGGGCTACAGCAGATGCAGAAGGGCACAATTTGGGATTCACAGCCTCCAGCTGGTAAGGCCCTAAAACCACACATGCTCCACCCGCTCATTTCCTACTGAGAATCTGAGGTCCAGCAAGGTTGTGCGGCATATCCAAGGTCACACAGCTAGTCCATGGCAGACTTCAGGCTTAAGGCCCAGGTCTCAGCCTCCCCAGTGCTTTGGCTCATTTCTGGGAGCATCGGGAAGGCACACTGGGTTTTCCTCTCAGCAGGGCCCGGGAGACCATGTAATTACCCAGTCTTACTTTTCTGTGCTGGTCACCCATCTCACAAGTGCCACGTGGCTCTGTTTCCCTTGGTTTTCATGCTTCTCTTGCTTCTTCCATGGCACTTTCAGAGAGAGTGTGCTATCTCATCCACACCCCCAGGTCCATCGACACACCCAGATCCTGACTCGAGCTGCCAGACTGCCAAGGCAATCCTCTTCTCTGGTGCTTGTTACATTTTGCCTTGTTCTGTAGTTACTGAACTACTTTTCTTAATCCCCCATTTCTTATCCCCGCCCAATAAAGCACACACACGCGCGCACACACACACACTCACCACAAACACCTGTAACCTCTTTGATGGCAGGATTTTGCTCTTCACCCTTCAGTATTGAATGTCCCACTTGCTTAGGTCAGTGCTGGCTCTATAGTGGGCTTTCAAGAAATAGCTGTTGAATGTATTACTGAGAAGCGGCTAGAAACTCCATCAATCTAACCATTTCCACTAAACTGCCTAACAAACCTCACAGAGAAGCAAATCCAGGCATTTCTAGAAGCAACAGTCCATACTTGGAGTATCCTAAGGTGGATAAAGTAATGCCTTATGCAAGAGAAGCAAACTGCCTCAGTTTGAGCAGCTCTGCAGCAAAGCTACACTGCCAGATGGGACCATTCCAGACAAGCACCCTGGAGCCTGCTCTGGCAGCAGAGGTCACGCAGTGTAGACAGTCCTGATTCCACCTTTATAAAAAGCAGAGGCCTTCCACATTCCCTGGGCTTACCCCAGGGAGGAAGTAGATGGTGGGGAGGGCAGGAGATTTGGCATCAAATCTAGCCCTAGGATCAGCATGTCTTTTAACACAGGCCAGGCAAAGCAGGTGAGCAGTGAGGTGCCAGAGCTTCAGTGCAATGCCACATTTAGTGAGTTACCGTGATGTGTGAAGCTCCCTGCAGGCAACATGGGGAAATGAAAATTAAGGTGTAACCCTTGCCTAAAAGAGAAGTAGAATCTTTGTCAGGCATGATTTAGAACCTAACTCATGATTTAGAACCTAACCTGGCAAAGTCTTCCTTCCTCTGCAGTGTTATTGGACTTTGTTTATATCCTTTCTCTGTATTTATCTATACATGCCTACATGTATATGCATAACTGTACACACATGTGTATGTATATCCATGCACGTTTCTGATAGATTATTTATTTATATATTCAGTCAACAAACATCTCCTGAGTGCCAACTCTGTTCTTGGCACTGTTGCAGGCAATCTGGATTCAATTCTGGACAAAACAGACAAAAATCTTCATTCTTGTGAAACTGCCGTCCTGGATACTGACATGTCTGCCTCCCTCTCTGTGTAAACTTCTTTACACAGAGCGGGGACTGTAGTGCGTTGGATACATCTTTACATGCCTAGTGGTTGGTACAGAGTGAGGACTCAGTAAGATCTAGAGATGATCATACTAAATGAATTAATCCAGACAAAGAAAGACAGATATCACTTATATGTGGAATCTAAAAAAAAAATGTTACAAATGAACTTATTTACAAAACAGAAATAGAGTTACAGATGCAGAAAACACACTTATAGTTACCAATGGGGAAAAGGGGAGAGGGATAAATTGGGAGATTGGGATTGACATATACACACTACTGTATATAAAATAGATAACTAATAATAACCTACTGTATAGCACAGGGAACTCTACCCAATTCTCTGTAATGACCTATATAGGAAAAGAATCTAAAAAGAGTGGATATACGTATATGTATAACTGATTCACTAACACAACATTATAAATCAACTATACTCCAGTAAAATTAATTTTAAAATGATACAAATGAACTTATATACAAAATAGAAACAGACCCACAGACATAAAAAATAAATTTATGGTTACCAAAGGGGAAGAAGGGGGGAGGGATAAACTAGGAGTTTGGGATTAACATACACAAACTACTATATATAAAACAGATTTTTTGGATACATCTTTATTGGAGTATAATTGCTTTACGATGTTGTGTTAGTTTCTGCTGCACAACAAAGTGAATCAGCTGTATGTATACATATCCCCTCCCTCTTGAGCCTCCCTCCCACCCTCCCCATCCCACCCCTCTAGGTCATCACAAAGCACCAAGCTAATCTCCCTGTGCTATGCAGCAGCTTCCCACTAGCTATCTATTTTACATTTGGTAGTGTATATATGTCAATGCTACTCTCTCACTACATCCCAGACTCCCCATCCCCCCACCCCATATTCTCTAGTCCATTCTCTACATCTGTGTCTTTATTTCTGCTCTGTCACTATGTTCGTCAGTACCATTTTTCTAGATTCCATATATATCACAGGGAACTATACTCAATATTTTGTAATAACCTATAAAGGAAAATAATATGAACTATATATACATATAACTGAATCACTTTATATAACTGAATCACTTTGCTGTACACCTGAAACTAACAGAACATTGTAAATCAACTATACTTCAATAAATAAGTAAATAAAACCAAAAAAAAAGAGAGAGAGAGAGAGAAGGAAATGAAGGAGGGTCTGAAGGTAAATACTTATGCAAATACTTATCAAATAAGGCAAAATGAGGTATCATCTCAAATTAGTGATGAACAAAGTACATGGAAACAGAGTAGAATTTAGGAAAAGCTTCAAGAAAGGGGTGGTATCTGGATTAGACTTGAAGGATGCCTGTGACACCAAAAGGCAAAGGTGATGTGAGGAGGCAGGTCTGCTGTGTGTGTGGTGCCGTGACTGCCTGGGCAGCAGCAAGCAGCAGGGTGTGTCCTGGCGGCTGCAGCCTCTGCTCCGGTGGTGGCACAGGATAGGAATGAGGGGTGGAAGACCAGGCTGGAAAGGCAGGAGCTGAGAGATCAAGAGAGACATGTTTGTGATGACATCAACATCTTGATCAGCCTGACCAGTCCCTGGACTTTTGTAGGCGTCTCAGCCAATAAATCCCATTTTGTACTTGAGCTAGTTTGAAAATCCACAAGTGAAAGAATGCTTCCCTACATGCACTTGGTAACTTTTGATGATGCTCGGATACCAGACCTGCTGGGAAATCGAAGATTGAGGCCTCTCTGATGGTTCCTTCCTGATGCAACTCTGCAGAACCAGATTCACTGGAGAGCGCTCAAATGCCCAGTCCCTCTAGAGCTGACCAAACACCATGGCATCCACATTGTTTTCCCCTCTGCCCCAAGCCTGAACAGTCCTTGCCTTAAGCACACATTTAAATTTAAACTACACTTAAGACCTGCCTAGCCAGCTCCTTGACTATTGCAGCTTCATCCATATTCCGCATTTCCATTTGTCCCCAAACACTCAAGTCTATAACACTATTTTTAACAGCCAAGGTGCATATTTCATTCAGCCTTGCTGTTTATTTCTATGTACATGATTTTTTGTCCCATCTTTAGTGTAAGTTTTAAAAGAAGGCACCATGTTTTCCTTTACTTTGGGGTTCTCCTGATACAATGCAAAGTAAGTAAATGTTTGCTAAATTTAATTAAATGGATACAGTAATTTATGGTGTAAATGCACAGTTGAGTATGTAGAATATAATCCCAATTTTTTTAAATGTCAAATACTTTTATTCCTAGGATATGGGGTTAAGGATATACTATTTGGTTCATTCTCAAATTTAAAATTTTTTTTCCTGAATAAAGCAACATAAATTTGAGGGGGAAAATATCAAATATATGATGCCGTTTCCCAGGACAGTGCCAGTGTATCCCTGTTGTTCCAGTGTAGTGATTTGCAGTACTTCATTTCCTTCTTTCAACTGTCCTAGGACTGCCTGTTTCCAGTCTGGCACGTAGGAGCTTGGAAGGCAGCTGAAGAAACTGAAAGTCATCACCTCTGCTTAGATCCATCAGAGAAGTGAAGTCACAGGGCACACCATTGCCCCAAACTGGAGAGACAGACAGGTGGACCGAGAGAATCATGGCTTACCAGAGCAGAAACTCACTGCAAAAACCTCTGCGGAAACTTCTGTGGGAACCAGTGCCCGGCTTGAGGAATTTGAACTATGACTGACAAATTGCTGGAGTCTCAGTGTGGACAGATCTGAGAGTTAAAATCTCCAGGGTACGGCCCACTGCTAGAGTGGCACCCACACTTGTACGTTTTACCTCCTGTAGCTCTACCAAGTTCTAGTCTTCTTAACAAAACCTGCCCTCAGCAGAAACTGTCTTACCAGAGCCTAACCTCATGGGATTTTACTAGAATTTAACTAACCACTTCCAGCCCCCTGTAGCCATCTTGTCCCACCTAAGGGGGTGAAAAAAAATGAGAATCACCTGTGAAGTCCACAGCTCAGGAGAACAGACTCACGAAAAGCCTGAGAACTAATCACAGAACTGTAGCATACGTCCTCTCCCTCCATGACTCCCCACCACATCACTGAATACTTACTGCAGTTCCTTTTATCCATTAAGTCTATATTTGTCTTTCAGCAAAAAATAGTAAGGCATGATAAGAGGCAAAAAACACAATTTGAAGGGACAGATCAAGCATCAGAACCAGACAAAGACATGGCAAGGATGTTGGAATTATCAGAACAAGAATTTAAAATAACAATGATTTAAAAAAAAGGTTTTTTAAAATTTGAAGATCTATGGCTTTATTCAACAATTCATGAATTGGGAAGCATCCCATCTAGTATATAGGAGGACTCTCTGAAAATAAAAATGATTAACGTGCCAATGACTCTAATGGAAAAAGTAGACAGTATGCAATAACAGATGGGTAACGTAAGCAATAAATGCAAGAGGTCAGAAACACTGTAACAGAAATGAAGAATGTCTTTGATGGGCTCATTAGTAGACTGGAGCTTGAGGATATATCAATAGAAACTTTAAAAATGAAAAGCAAAGACAAAAATGAAACATTACATGTAAGAACTGTGGGACATCTATGAACAGTGTAATATATGTGTAGTGGAAATACCAGCAGGAGATGAAAAAAAATAACAGAAGTATTTGAAACAATAATGACTGAGAATTTCCCCCAAGTTAATGTCAGACACCAAACCACAGATCTGGGAAGCTCAAAGAATACCAAGCAGGATAATTGCCAAAAACAAACAAACAAACAAACATTATCTATAGAGGAAAAAGATATACCATGCTAAAAGATATAACCATGCTAATAAAAGAAAAATTTGGTAGCTACATTAATTTCAGAAGAGCTGACTTCAGAGCAAGAAAAATTATCAGTGACAAAGAGGGACATTACATAGTGATAAAAGGGTCAATTCTTCAAGAAGACATAGCAATCCTTAATGTATACACACCTAACAACACAGCATCAAAATAAGTGAGGTGAAAACCAATAGAATTGTAAGGAGAAATAGCTGGGTCCACTATGGTAGTAGAAAACTTCAACATCCCTCTCTCAGAATAGGGCAGATTCAGCAGACAGAAAATCAGTAAGGAAATAGTTGAACTCAGTATCACATCAGTCAACTGGATAATTGACATCTATAAAATATTTCATTCAACAATTGCAAAATACACATTCTTCCCAAACTCACATGGAGCATTCACTGAGATAGACCACATTCTGGGCCATAAAACATTCTTTAACAAATTTAAAGAAATACAAATCATAGAATGTCTGCTCTTAGACCACGGTGGAATTAAACTAGAAATCAATAATGATAGTTAGAAAATCCCAAAATATTTGGAGATTAAACAACGTACTTCTAAATAACACATGGGTCAAAGAAGAAATTTCAAAAAAATTCAAAAATATTTTGAACTAAGTAAAAAAGAAAAAACCACTTAAAATTTGTGGGATGCAGCAAAAGTAGTATCTTAAAGGGAAATCCAAAGCATCGAATGCATATGTCAGAAAAGAAGAGAGATCTAAAATCAATCATCTAAGCATCATCTAAGCATCTGCCTTAGGAAAAAAAATTTTTTTAGCTCTTTATTGGAATATAATTGCTTTACACTCTTGTACCAGCTTTTGAGGTACACCAAAGTGAATCAGCTGTATTTATACATATATCCCCATATCCCCTCTCTCCCGTGAGTCCCTCCCTGCACCCCACCCCCCCCGGCCTGGCTCTCTAAGGTATCACCCATCATTGAGTTGATCTCCCTTTGTTATACAGCAACTTCCCACTAGCTATCTATTTTACAGTTGGTAGTGTATATATGTCTATGCTACTCTCTTACTTCGTCCCAGCTTCCCCTTCGCCCCCCACCCCCCCAACCCCGTGTCCTCCAGTCCATTCTCTGCATCTGCATCCTTATTCTTGCCCTGTCACTGAGTTCATCAGTACCATTTTTTTTTTATAGATTCCATATATATGAGTTAGCATACAGTATTTGTTTTTCTCTTTCTGGCTTACTTCACTCTGTATGACAGGCTCTAGGTTTATTCACCTAGTTACATATAGCTCCATTTCAGTCCTTCTTATGGCTGAGTAATATTCCATTGTATACATGTGCCACATCTTCTTTATCCATTCATCTGTTGATGGGCATTTAGGTTGCTTCCATGTCCTGGCTATTGTAAATAGTGCTGCAATGAACATTATGGTACATGTTTCTTTTTGGAAGAGAAAATTAAATCCAAAATAAGGAGAAGAAAAGAAAAAAAAATAAATGCAATGGAAATCAATGACATTGAAAACAAGAAATCAACAAAGAAAAAAAATCAACAAAACAAAAATGGATTCTTTGAAAAAATCAATAAAATCTATAAGCCTTTAGCCAGGCTAAGAAAAAATGGACACAAATTACTAATATCAGAAGTTAAGGAGGAGACATCACTTAGATGACATGGACATTAAAAGGACATTAAATTCCATGATTGTAAGGAAGCGTATGAACAACTGTATACTCACAAATTTATAACCCAGATGAAATGGACCAATTTTTTGAAACACAATCTGCCAAAAGTCACACAAGAAGAAACAGATAATCAGAATAGGTCTATATCTATTAAAGAAATTGAATCAACAATTAATAACCTTCCAAGGCCCAGATAGTTTCACTGGTAAAGTCCACCAAACACTTATACCAATTCTTTATGATTTCTTCCAGAGCATAGAAGCAGAGGGAATACTTCCTAAATCATCTATAAAGCCAGAATTACCCTAATACCAAAGCCAGATAGAGACATTACAAAAAAAAAGAAAGAAAAAAATTACAAACCAGTATCTTTTATGCATATAGATGCAGAAATCCTCAAAAAATGTTAGCAAATTAAAGCCAACAACATATAAAAAGAATTACACACCATGACGAACTGGAATTTATTCTAGGAATGCAAGGCTGGTTCAACATTCAAAAATCATTTATATAATTCATCACATCAACAGGATAAAGAAGAAAAGTTACATAATCATATCAATAGAGGCAGAAAAGGCATTTGACAATCTAATACCTTATTTATGACTAAAAAAAAAAAAAAAAAAACCAAAAAAAAAAAAAAAAAAAACAAAACCAAAAACCTCTCAGAAAACTGGGAATAGAGGGAACTTCCTTAACATGGGCATATAGATTGGGAAAGAAGAAAAGTAACTGTCTTTATTTGCAGATAATGTGGTTAATGTGGTTATCTATGTAGACAATCATAAAGAATCCACAAAAAACTCCTAGAACTGTGTTAGCAGGATAAAAATTTAATACACAAAAGTCAATTACCTTCCTATATTCTAGCAATGAACTACTGGAATTTGAAATTAAAAACACCATGTACATCAGCACCTCCAAAACTTAAATACTTAGGTATAAATTTAACAAAATATGTACAAGATCTATATGAGGAAAACTATAAAACTCTGAGGAATGAATTAAATGAAGAATTAAATAAATGGATAGGTTTCCATGTTTATGGATAGGAAGACAAGATTGTCAAGATATCAGTTGTTCCCAACTTGATCTATAGATTCAATGCAACCCCAATCAAAATCCCAGTAAATTACTCTGTGGATATTGACAAACTGATTCTAAAATGTATGCACAGGGGAAAAAGACCCAGAATGGCTTACACGATATTGAAGAAGATGAACAAAATCAGCGGCCTGACACTCCTAAAGTCAAGATTTTTTATAAAGCTTCAATGAGCAAGGCAGTGTGGTATTGGTAAAAGAATAGATCAGAATAGAGAGCCCAGAAATAGACTCACACAAATATAGTCAATGATCTTTGACAAAGGAGCAAGGACAACACGATGGAGAAATGATCATTTTTTTTCAACAAATCATGCTGGAACAACTGGATATCCACATGGAAAAAAATGAATCTAGACCCAGACCTATACCGTCCACTAAAATTAAGTCAAGATACAAATACTGTATGCTAACTCATATATGTGGAACCAAAAAAAAAAAAATGGTACTGATGAACCCAGTGAAAGGGCAAGAATAAGGGTGTAGATGCAGAAAATGGACTGGAGGACACGGGGTTGGTGGGGCAGGGGGTGAAGGGGAAGCTGGGACGAAGTAAGAGAGTAGCATAGACATATATACACTACCAACTGTAAAATAGATAGCTAGTGGGAAGTTGCTGTATAACAAAGGGAGATCAACTCGATGAGGGGTGACGCCCTAGAGGGCCAGGACGGGGGGGTGGGAGGGAGTCATGTGAGGGAGGGGATATGGGGATATATGTACAAATACAGCTGATTCACTTTGGTGTACCTCAAAAGCTGGTACAAGAGTGTAAAGCAATTATATTCCAATAATGAGCTTAAAAAAAGTTAAGTCAAGGTGGACCATAAACCTAAATGTAAAATGTAAAACTATGAAATGCCTAGAAGGTAACACAGGTGAAAATCTATATGACCTCAGGCTTGATAATGGCTTTTTAGATACCACATCAAAGGCAAGATCCATGAAAGAAATAATGCATAAGCTGGATTTCATTAAAATTAGAAACTCCTGTTCTGTATAAGACATTGTCAGGAGAATGAGAAAAGTTGACTGAGAAAAAATACTTGCAAAACACATATCTGACAAAGGACTGTTACACAAAATATACAAAGAACTCTTAAAACTCAACATTAAGGAGAAGAACAACCCAATTAAAAAATGGGCAAATGTCTAAACAGACACCTCACCAAAGAAGATATGCCAGATGGCAAATAAGCATATGAAAAGATGTTCCACATCGTCTGTCATTAAGAAATTGCTAATTAAAACAATTAGATAACACCGCACATCTATTAGAACGGCAAAAATCCAAAACACTGACAATCAAAATGCTGGCAAGGATGTGGAGCAACAGGAACTCTCATTCATTGCTGGTGGGCATGCAAAACAGTATAGCCCTTTTGAAAGACACTTTGTCGGTTTCTTACAAAACTAAACATTGTCTTGCCGCATGATCCATCAATCACACTTCTTAGTATTTGCCCAAGTGAGCTGAAAACTTATACTCACACAAAAATCTGCACATGGATAAGTTTATGGTGGCTTTATTCATAATTGCCAAAACTTGGAAGCAACCAAGATGTCCTTCAATAGATGAATGCATAAATAAATTTTGGTACAATGTACAAAATTTTGGTACAACAAACCATGAAATATTAGTCAGTGCTTTAAAAAAAATGAGCTAACAAGCCATGAAAAGACTTAGAAGAATCTTAAATGCATATTAGTAAGTGAAAGGAGCCAATTTGAAAAGGCTACATTCTGTATGATTCTGATTATATAATATTCTAGCAAAGGAAACTATGGAAATAGTAAAGAGACCAGCGGTTGTCAGGGTTTGTGGGGAGAGGGGGATGAATAGGTGGAGCACAGAGGATTTTTTAGGGCAGTGAAACTATTCTGTATGAGACTATAATGGTGGATATGTGTCCTTATACATTTGTCAAAACCCATAGAATATACATCACCAAGAGTGAACCCTAATGTAAATTATGGACTTTGGGTTATAATGATGTGTCCGTGTAGGCTCATCAGTTATAACAAATGTATCACCTTGGTGGGGGGAGGCTATGTGTGTACATGTGTGAGGGCAGGGGAAACATGGGAATGCTCTGTACTTCCTGCTTAATTTTGCTGTGAGCCTAAATAAGGGTCCTAGTTTGGGCATTAGGGATCTTTCAAGAATGATGGAAATACTCTGTGTATTGATTATGGTTTCCTGGGAGTACACATTTTCCAAAATGATTCTAACAATACTCTTAAAATGGATGCATTATATTGTATACAAATTATATCTCAATACAGTTGATGTGCCCAGTTTGGATGATACATTATGTGATCATAAGCGTGATATACCAAGGGCAGGGTGGTGGGAGTGGTCTGGCCTGGAGGTAGGCATAAAGGGGTGCACAGAGACTTTAAAAACATTAGTAAGACCAAGTTGATCTGCTTCTTATTATCCCAATGAGCTGGCAATGCTAATTGATGTCAGTAACAATCTACTTCTTCCTATCCGCATGGACCACTTCCACCACCCTGCCATGTTGGTAAACCACATGGTACACATTCCCATCCCTGGAGACAAAACTCGTGCCAGTTTGGAAATAGTCTTCCAGAAGTCTTCCTATGCATAAATGAGTCATAATCTGTGATAGCTGAGTGGCAAGAGTCTGAACCCTAAAACTAAGGTATTTTAGCCTACGCTAAAATAAACCTGAAATTGTATACCAAACTTGTAAACTATTATTGTTTTCTTAAAACTTTAGTAGCAGAATTATAAACAATTGGCATTAGAGTTCAGGAACAATATTCAACACTGTCACCTGCTGAATTATTCCTGAGGCCACTGTGTTACATTCATGCCACACTAGCCAGATGTTTTTTGCAACTGACATCTGAATAAGAGCGTACTATTTGGAGATTTTTTTTCCCTTAAAATTTCCTTTTTGTCTTCATTCTCTTTATATTCTTTGCGCTGTCTGGCATGAAGATAATTTAATCTAAATATCAGTTATTTGGTGACTCTCCTCTTAAAATTTTTAACTGACATAATTGACATTCCACCTTTAATACAAAGAATATGAAACTAGAAATTTTTTTTAAAAAACTGCATGGTCGGGTGGAATTAAAAGTAAAATCCAGTTGATAAAGATAATTTTGTTTAACATCATGAGTGCTAATACACTAAGCCAAGGGTCAGCAAATTTTTTCCTGTAAAAATGGTAAGTATTATGGGCTTTGTGTCCAGAACAAACACTCAATTCTGCCCTCGCAAAAGCAGCTGCAGACAGTAAGCAAACACACAGTATGGTTGCAGAACTGCATTAGGATTTCTGTGGGGCTACCAACTGCGGCCTATGGGACCCTCATCATAAAAAATAAACTTAAAATTATCTTTAAATAACTTTAGATACTTGCATTATTTTTGTTTTAGGCAAAATCTGATAGACTTTTGTAGGTCCTAACATAGCATTTTTTTCTGATGTAAGAAAATAATTAAATATTTTAACCCTGAAAGTTTGACTTTTTTTTCTTCCGACTTTCAAAGAAATTAAGGCATTTCATAGACTTATGTGGGCCCTGTTCAGTATGCCATCTGTACCAGGTGGATAAGTCAGCCCCATATGGCTGTGTTTCAATACAACTTGTTTGGCAGTGGGTTGCCAGCTCTACGCTAAATAATTAGACAAGTTTATTATGATTTAATCTCTTTTACTCTGCTTGTATGAGTTTTTAAATTTTAAAAACAATTGTTGGCTCAATTATTCTTCCTAAATGTATCTACCTCATTCATACTTTAATATTCATATTAGCTGTTAACCTATTGCCTTATTTATTTAATTATTTGAAAGTCCTTAATAATTGTCACTGACCAGTGTGGTCATACTAGTTGAAACCAGCATCCATTCTGTTTGGTCAGTGATTGATTATTGTTAAATATTGTTAACAGTGCTCTTCTATCTACCTTAATCTTCTTAACAGTTGTATAGTACTCCACTATACCAATGTATCCCAATTCATTTAGCCAGTTCTCTATAGATGGATATTTAGATTGTTTCCAACTTTTTTTCACAATTCTGAACAATGTTGCAATAAACTTCATAGCACGGTGGGAGGAGTATTTTTTTTTGGGGGGGGGGGTACACCAGGTTCAATCATCTGTTTTTATACACATATCCCCTTATTTGGGAGGAGTATTTTTATAGGATCATTTACTAGGGGTGGAAATGTATATCTAAAATTATGATCAATATTAAACAATTGCAACAAAAAAGGTGATAACAAATTTTATTTCCCCAGGAACATATCAGAGTCCTTATTTCCTCACATTCTTATCACACACTTTTAAAGCTTTGGAACCCTGATTGGAGGGGGGAAATTCATGTTACCACATGGCTCTCTGCGTTCCTATAATACTAGTGAGACTGGGAATTACATTTCTCCTATGAACTGTATAGCTAAGATTCTTAAGAGTCATTTCCCTTATAAGTGTTTGTCTCATACTAATCTGATACACTCTTAACAGTTATGAATATACACAGTCCTGTATGTTTTCTATTTTTCGTTGTTACTGTAATTGGAATCTTTTCTTCTACTCGCTTTACTAAATGATTATTTGTACTGGCCACTTTACTGAACTCTCTTGTTGACTCCTATAGACTTTTCTAGTATATTCTGATTTTAAATGGAAATAATTATTTTGTCTCCTCCTTCCTAAATGTCTATATCTTATATTATCTTATACTATTATATTGACCAGAACTTTGACAACAATGTTAAATAATGGTATTGATAATGTCCCTAAATTAAAGGTAATATTTCAAGTATTTCACCATTAAGTTGATATGCTGCTGGTTGGTTTGTAACATTATTTCTAACCATGTTAAGAAAATATCCCATCTTATTTTAACATAAAATTTAAGAAAATCAAGAATAGCTACTAAACATTACCAATTACCTTTTCAACATCTACTGTAATTACCATGTATGCTTTTTCTTTTATAATCTAATAATATGTTAAACTTTAACAAAATATTAGTAATTTATTAGAGTTCTTAATATTTAGCTATTATTGAACAAACCCCACTTAGTCATCCTATATCCTCTTTTATGTTCTATTGGATTTTACTTGCTAATATTTGACTCAGAATTTTGAATCATGGTTCAGAATTGAGGAACACCAGTATCTTTTAGTTTCTGTGAACTCTCTTTGGTTTTGTAGCAATTCTGCTGGATTTATAAGAATGACTTGGAAGCTTTTCTTTTTTATCTTTATTTCTAAATATTTTAAATGTTAGAGGGATTATCTATCACTGCAAGTTTTGACAGGATTTCCCAGGGCTGAGACTGCTAGCTTTCAGCCATCTCAATTCCTTCCAGCGTTAGAAGCCAAGTTGGCTTTCTCCTGCTTCTTTAGTTGGATTTTGTAATCATCATTCTTGCTTTCTTCTACAGGTTTCCATTTCATCCTGGTTTCCATTTGTTTATGATAAAATCAAATACATTATCTTCTCTTTTGTCTCTACCCTCTAGGGTTATCTCTAATTTCTCATTCCTAATATGCATTTGTTTTCCTTCTTTCTTTCTGGATTATGGCAATTAGTAGGTTATCATTTTTGCTGAGAAATTTTCCACAAAAGACCTTTTTTGCATGTCTTAATCAATCCTATTGTTTTTCTTTGCCTTAATTCTCAACTTTATGTTTCTATCATTATTTGGGTTCATTTCGTGTTTTCCCCTAACTTCTTGAATTGAATTGAATTCATTTATTCCTATTCTTTCTTTTTTTCAGGGATGAAAGCTTTTCCAGGCAATGCATTTTCCTGAGTGTAGCTATAGCTCTACAAAAATGGCTTTGATAAGCCAGAATTTTCATCATTACTATGGGCCAGATAGTCTTCAATTATGGTTTTAAATTCTTCAGGTGGGTAGAGATTTTAAATTTTGTTTTGTTTTATTGAAGTTGTTTTACTTTTCGGTGTGGGTGTAGCTCCTACTTTTATTATTTACTTTTGGTTTTAATGCACTGCATTTAGAGATTGTGGTCTGTGATATTTCTCTTTTTTTAATCTTTTTCTTTCTTTCCTTCTTTTTTTTTCTTTTTCCGAACCTTGTGACCAAATATAAGCTCACTTTTTAAAATGATTAATGAATGCTTGAAAAGACAGCATATTCTTCCTGATAATATAGAATTTACTATTAATCTATCAGGTCATCCTTATTTGCTTTTCCCTATCTAATCTCTCAAGGACTAAAATAAAGGTGCCAACATTTCCCATACACTATATTTTCATCAATTCCCTTTTATTTCCTACATTTTAGCTTTACATTTTTCTGTAGCATGCTAGTTATTGCCTAAGGTTTATGACAGTTCTATTGTCATCATGGACTATATTCATCATTTGTTTATCATTATTATGTGACTTTTGAAAACAGTTTGTGCCACTGTTAGGTCAGAAGCTCCATCAAAGGAGAACATCTGCTTTGGGTCACTGTTGTATCCGCAGACTTTACTGGTGCTTGTCAATAGTCAGCACTCGAAACAGTTTTTTAAAAAGAAGTTAAAAAAAAGTAGGGGTAGAGGAAAGGAAGGAGGTGGTTAAAAAACAAACAAACAAACAAACAAAAAAACCATGCACGAGGCCTCACAAAGTATATTTTTATTGCTCTCCACATTATCTGATATGAGATTATAATCCCTGTTTTCCCTTGAGTAGCATATCATTAATGTCAATTATCAAATCTATGTATTTTAGATATATCACTGGTAAAGAGCATTTGGCTGCATTCAGTGTTTTGACCTGATCTGGGAATCTTTTTGCTTTGAAGAGAGGAATTTAAACCCTTTATTTTATGTTATAAAATATATGTTTGGGCTTACTTCTGTCAGCTCTATTTTATATTTTATCCTTTACTTTTCCCTACTGTTTCTTTTAACTTTTTTGCTTTATCATGTTTTCTTTTTTTCTATTTTTCCTCCATTAATCATTAATTTGGAAGAATACATATCAGATTTTTACTTAGAGCAAATTAAGTAAAATTGCTTGCAAAGAAAATATTTTAACTTACATTTCTAAATTCATCAACCTCAGAAATGAAACAATATTTATGACCCCCACCTATGAAAGATTTTTAAAAATTAGTCTTCTTACATTTCCTTCCTCTTCTTTATTCTTTTGCTGCATTTTATAAGAGCAAAAGGAGTCTTCCAATCTATTACCAGGAAATTATCTTTTAAACTTTAGATTTTTTTATACTGTAGCTTTTCTCGCAAGAATTATAATTCTTACTTTGTGATCACAATGCCATCATTACTTCAAATTTATTTCTAGGTTTAGATAGAATTAATACACTCTACAAGTCCACATACATACTTGGGTTCTTTATTTATTTTTATTATTTTTTTTATCTTTATTAAAGTATAGTAGCCTTACACTGTTGTGCCAGTTTCCACTGTACAACAAAGTGAATCAGCTGTATTTATACATATATCCCCATATCCCCTTCCTCTTGAGCCTCCCTCTCAAGCCTCCCTACCACCCTCCCTATTCCACCCCTCTAAGTCATGACTGAGAAGGTTCTTTATTTTGATTCTTCTTTTTGTCATCTAAAACAACCAGATCAGCATTGTCCAGTAGAAATAGGATGCAAGCCATGTAAGTAATTTAAAAAAAATTTAGTAGCCACATTAGCAAAGAAATAGGTGAAATGAATTATATAATATGTTTTACTTAAACCTGACATATCCAAAATATTATAATCTCAATGTATTATCAATATAAAAATTATTAATGTAAAACACATGCATGCATACCCACACCCCCCCTACATGCATCACAGAAAACTGGAGAACTCTAAAGAGATTTTTTAAATAGCCAGAGTACAAATCACCTAAAATTTATTTGTTCTTATATTGACAGCTGACTTCTCATGAGCAGCAATGGAATCCTAAAGATAATGGAATGCTATCTTTAATGAGTTGAAGGAAAATAACTGTACATCAAGAAGTCTAAATTCAGCAAAACTATCTATTAAGAACAAAGTAAAGATAAGGATACTTTACAAAAAAGATAAAAATACCAGAAGGACGTAAATAAAAATTTGGCAATGCTTATTTTTGAGCATTGTAATTGTCACAATATTGTGTTTTTAAATAAGTACTTATGATAATACACAGGCAGTCCTATCTTTGCACAACAGTGCAAGACCATAAAAATGACTAAAGTCTTGCAAAATGATCTTTTTAATAATCAATTTAAAAAATTACAATTGTCCCATGACCTTTAAAATTTTTTGTCAAAACATTAAATACTTTTTTTTTTACTACCAGTTATAAGTACACAGGGAAATGAAAAATAGTAAAGCTAATATTTATTTAGTACACTGTAATTTAAAACATTAGAAATATTGAGAAAGTATTTTGTTTCTGGTAAAAAAACTTATCAAGATTGGTTTGATCAGTGCTTGCCTTCTCATCTGCATAACTTATAATATGGAGTGAACATTTTAGTTATGCCTTGCCAAATTATAATACTCATTTCTAAGTTTAAATCAGCTTCCAATACTTTATCCTCTGTGCTTTTAACACCATGAACTATCTCCAAGAGTTGCTTTAATATGCTGTTTGTCAGTATCTCTTCCTCTGGGTTGTCTTTTATCACAACTACTTTCCTCATTTATGTTGACAAGATCATCTTCACCAAGTTCCTCTAGCTATACATCTATAGCCTCGAACAGCAGCACTGTCAACATTCTCACAAGCAGCTATTTCTTCCAAAACTCCATTTTCACAGCTGATTCAAATTTCACTTTCAGCCCGGTCAATTTTTTGTCTCTTCGTTACACTTCATCTTTGTTGGCCAATTCCCTACTTTGGTTATCAATTTTTGTAAAATGCTGCATGAATTTATTGCCAAGAGACTAGAAGGAACACATCTATATGCTTTGCTTTCTGTAAATGAACTGAAAAACAGATTGCTGTGAGCATATCACTGACAGACTCTGAAATAAGTGACACAATTGGTCACTGATCACAAGTAGCATTGGTTATTTACATATTCATTTGTGGAATCAATATCTAGCAGCAAAGTTTGTATTTCATGCAATGATTCACAGTTAATACAACACGTTAACTGAAATTTGAACCATGTTGATAGGAGACTGGTGTTATTTAATGAAACCATGATAACTGATATTTGTACAAATCAGAAACATGCAAAATAAGGATTGGCTACATGTGATATGTATTCTTGTGTATAATTTTCTCTATTTTCTACAATGAATATTACTTTTGTGATAAGTAAAAATTTTCAGACCAATGAAAATTGAGTATTTACCACCAAAACAAAATTATAATCTCAATGTATTATCAACATAAAAATCATTAACGAGACATTTTGCATTCTTTTTTCACATTAAGCCCTCAAAATCTGGTGTATATTTTACTCCTATAGCACATCTCAACTCAGACTCGTCACATTTCAATTGCTTGATAACCACATATGGTGAGTGGCTACCTAATTGGACAGCACAATTATAGATCATGGTACACTCAGAAAATGACAACGTTCTTTAGGGCCTCAGTCCAAGGCCTTCTACCCCACCACCCAGGCTAAGGAGAGCAGTATCTCAGCACATCCAGAGTCATTACAACATACATCACTTAGAAAGTGCTGGGCTGGGTGACTTTTAAGAATTAACCACTTCTTAAAAGTCACCCAGCCCAGTTACCTGGGCATCATTTTTTTTTAATTTATTTTATTGAAGTATAGTTGACTTACAATGTAATGTTAACTTCTGCTATACAGCAAAGTGATTCAGTTATACATATATATTCATTCTTTTTCATATTCTTTTCCATTATGGTTTATCACAGGATATTGAATATAGTTCCTTGTGCTATACAGTAGGACCTTGTTGTTTACCCATTCTATGTAATGATTGTATCTGCTAATCCCAAATTCCCACTCCAACCCATCCTCACCACCTTAGCAACCACAAGAATGTTCTCTGTCTATGAGTCTATTTCTGTTTCATACGTAGGTTCATTTGTGTTATATTTTAGATTCCACATATAAGTGATATCATGTGATATTTATCTTCCTCTCTCTGACTTACTTCACTTAGTATGGTAACCTCTAGGTCCATCCATGTTGCTGCAAATGACATTATTTCATCCCTTTTTATGGTTGAGTAATATTCCATTATATATATGTACCACATCTTCTTTATCCATTCATCTGTTGATGGACATTTAGGTGGCTTCCATGTCTTGGCTATTGTGAATAGTGCTGTTACGAACATAGGGGTGCATGTATCTTTTTTGTTTACAGTTTTATCTGGATATTGGGCATCTTTTTTAAACGCAGGCTTTGATTCAACAGCTCTGGAGTGGGTTCTGAGATTCTGCATTTTTAGCAATCCCCTAAAGGATGCTGGTCCTCTGAAAACACTTTGAGTAGCAAAGGATTAAGTTATATATACTGAGGTCTGGCATAACTGAGACTGTCTTTCTGATACCTTTTCAACGTGCCATCTAGAGCAATCTAAATCAGTACTATTTAATAGAAATAGGACACAAGCCATATAGAATGTGGCTATAGATTCTTGGGTTTCATCCATTTCATTTTCCCTGTTAGCTCTTTGTCCCTGTGTCAAAGAGAATCTGATGTTAGTGAGATAATTGTTTTCCAGAGTCTGATATTACTGAGATAATTCATATGGCTAGCCTAATTTATTTTTAATTTTTCTGCCTGGATAATTTATCCATTATCCTCAATAACACCATGCTAATCTTTCTTTGCTTTTGTTTTTCTGGAACATAGTGAGATTTTTGATCTGCCAATTCAGATGTTATTTTACTTTGGAAAAGTTTTCATCTAATTCCACATTTCTTCAATTAAAAGATTTTTTTCACATTTAATCTTTCTCACACTGAGAAATAACTTGTAACGTTCATTTAATAATTTATTGTTTCCTTTTATTCTTATGAAAGCTGTTTTTAAATCAATGCTGCATCTTGAAATTAATGATAGTTTGAGATCAAAGAAATGCAATATGTTTTGGATTTATTTTCACTTCCTTTTGGTCTTTCTCTTTTTTTTCTTTTTTCCTGGAAAGTCCACATAGTCCTATGCTGTTTCTCTGTTACTTGTTTTCCATCCCTATTACTCTCTTTAACCAGTTTTCTCCCTCTGTCCTTATCCTCTGCAATCTGTGAAGTTTTTCCCAAAACTCTAAGTAAAACTCAATTTTCCATAAGGTTGACTTATATTTAGCTGTTTCTAATTTGGGTTTTGGTTTTGTAATGGTTTTATTTTCCTTTTGTGCTTTTCTTGGTTTTGCCTTTCATTATTTCTTGCATTTCTTTGAGCCCTTTCTTTACAAACCTGTTTTCTCCATTGCCTTAGAGTTTGGAGTAATTTTCTTCTGTTTCCTAGAAAAGTCTTAATCTTTGTTTTGCATATAACAAATCCTTCCTTCTTTATTGGAAGTGTTTTTGTATAAGACCCACACTGGTGCTTTGGGTTTTCTGTGCAGCCTTTAGATGTGTGCTTAGGGTGGGTGGAGGCGGAGCAAGGGGAGTAAAGTTGGGATCCAATGGAAGTCGGTCCTATACATCTTACATTTATGGTTCTCAGCTATTTTGTAGTTTATTGCTAACAAGAACAGACATTTTCCTCTCATTATACTTTTAGCTGTTTGTTAATACTTCATAGAGAAGCTACTGATTTTCTTCTGGATTTATTTTGTAGCCAGCAATCTCAATTAACTCAATTAATTTTTAATTGTTTCTCTTAGCTATGGTCTACCTGGAGTAGCAAGCATTTACATATTTCTTATTATGTGTCAGTCCACCATTCTTTGTCTTTATCTTTACAACATCTCTGTGAGGTCAGTACAGAAGACGATAGTGATGTTAGGTATAGTGCCCAAGTTCATACAGCTAGTAAGTAATGAAATGTTGATTTGTACCTGGGTAGGTGAGTTCTCAAATCATTACACTGTTTGCAAATTTTGATTATGTGATTTCCCTCTTTCTAATTTTTTTTCTTACCTAATTGCAATGGTTAAAATAAAGTATGCAGAGTCATCTTCATTCTCTAATTTCTTCTACAACCTGCTCTCACTCCATTAAGGAGAGAATATGTGTATCAGAAAAGCTAAGGTCTAGGGTAGCTCTGTACTAACTGGGCATGTGCTCTTGGGCAAGGGTTTAATACTCCTTAGCCTCAATTTCCTTATTAATGAAATAGTAATAAAGACATCTACTTTTAAAAAAAAACTATTGGGATTACTGTGAGATTTAAATATAATCATTTTAATAAACTGCTTCAAGACCTAGACAGAGATATCATTATTCCTACAATATCATGCCCAGAGTATTTCTATTTCAGGGCCTGTCTGCTTGACTTGAACATTCTCAAACCACTTAATTGCCTAGAAACTTGTTATTATTACAGTTTCTCTCTTACCTTCTATTCCCCAATACACACACACATACTCAATACAACCACTGTCACTTGCTCTTCTCCAAAGAACCATTCTTGTCTTATATCCGTGTTGCAGAGATTTCTAGTTGCCTACCCATCACCCAAAATTCCCTCTTTCTTTATCAACAGAACCTCTATATCAATGGATGGGGCAATGTGCTCAGCTACAAAAACACATTTTAAAATCTCCTTTGTAGCAAAGGTTAGCTAATGAAATATACACAGAAAGTGGATGACCCAGCAGGAAAGCAGGTCTTTGCGTATTATAATTATGCCCATATTACTGATGAAGAAACTGAGGCTCAGAGACGTGGTACAGCTTGCCCCAACACTTGAGGTGTCTCTGACTGCAAAGATGATGTTCTTTGTACTGCCCTACACTTCCTTTATGAGGCTCTCCTCTCACTATTCTGGTCTCTTTATGTCCCTTATTATCCAAGATAACAATTAGTTAATCATGCTAAGGGAGAATGCTCGAGGTATCATCTGGGCCCTTCAAAAAATGTGAAATTTTACCGTGGCTTTTCAGAGACCCAGTCTTGGATTACAATATGCCTCCAAAGAGTGGCTTGAAAAATCAGAATTCAAACAAGTCAGAGGAATATAGGGCAGTACCATTGGGCACTGGGGATTGACAGGGAGCGACAAAAATGCTGGCAACTGCCACATGCACCACCAGATAGCTCTTCCTCATAAGGTAGGCATGCATCTTGTTTGTATCTTAGATTCCAGTTTTGCCTAGTGCCTACCTCCTCCTCCTTTGCACCTGCTCAGACAGGGCCTGGCTCTAGATCCTACAAGACTGACAGGGCATCCTCAAAGCAAACTACAAAGCTATGAAAAGTACAGATCTCAAGTGAATTTCTATTCTCCACTGTTAGAGCTAAAGGGTTCCAGGTAAATATTCCAGGATTAAAAAGTCTTTCCTTTTGGAAGGTGATTTGAACTTGAAGGAGGAAAACCACCACAAAAAATAACATGAAAACAAGACATATGTTGTAAATCTTATACTTCGTTACAGAAGGATGCTGAATACACGTTCTTTGAGTACTTATGAACAAGCACGTACAGGCATCATTCTGAGGAATATTTACAGGGGCAAACTTTATTTTCACAAGCTCATGACATTCCTAGCAATGGCTTCCAATTTTACCAACATTTCCAAAGCTGTTTTCAAACAGAATTTAGTTAGCCTTTGAAATCTAACAAGGCTTTTAGATATTTTAACTTAAACCATACATACATAATTATATGATCATTGAATTAAGCATTTTCTCTGATTTAACATATTAATAAAGAGTCAAGTTGTAACCATACAGCAGGTAGGGAACTCTGGGGTGACACTTTGGAATAATGCTGGCAAGTGCCACATCAAAACCATACATCCTGGGCTTCCCTGGTGGCGCAGTGGTTAAGAATCTGCCTGCCAATGCAGAGGACAGGGGTTCGAGCCCTGCTCTGGGAAGATCCCACATGCTACGGAGCAACTAAGCCCCTGTGCCACAACTACTGAGCCTGTGCTCTAGAGCCCGCGAGCCACAGTTTCTGAGCCCACATGCCACAACTAGTGAAGCCCACATGCCTCGAGCCTGTGCTCCGCAGCAAAAGAAGCCACCCACCACAATGAGGAGCCCGCACACTACAATGAAGAGTAGCTGCCCCCCCCGCCCGCAACTAGAGAAAGCCCGCGCACCACCGCAGCCTAAAAATAAATAAATTTATTAAAAACAAAAACAAAATAAAAAACCATACATCCTGCATCCACCCATTGAAGAGCGGGAAACAGAAATATAAAGAGCATTTTCTCCAGAGTCTCAGAATGAGTCAGTAGTGGATTCAGACTTAATATCTAAATTAAGCCATCAAAAGAGAAGAATAATACAAAACACAATTGACAGCAGACCGCTCACAGAACCTTCATCACTGAATATTTCATGACTAAGGTTCTCAGCAGTGGTGAAGAGCCTGCCTCATCTACAGAAATTGTTCAGAACCTTGGAGAATGAGGAACCACTTAATTTGGGCATACGTGGCATCCATATTTGTTTCTAAGGGCCATCCCCATAGCAACTGGCTTCTTCTCAGAGTTCCCATGAGGTTGCTAGCTCTGGCATTGGGCTCATCAGAGAAGGTGACAAATTTTTTCTCTCACTTTGATTTGTAAGAAATTTCAGGATCCCTATTTATCCTACTTGTAAAATATATTACGTAAACTAATACGAAGATCAAAAAATATGTCCTGCCAACGTGAATCTTCTTTTTTCTTTAAAGATTTTGTTCAGAACTCACAAACTAAATACATCTCTTCCAAAATATCTATTCTGGCATTCTGGGTTAACAACAATAACAAAAATTAACTTCAGAAGGAGCACTTGAATGCTAAAAATCAAAATTAAAAAATGAGATATGAAACACTATACCAAATTAGAAAGATTCTGATTAAAGAAAAAATATGCCACCAGTTTGGAGATTTTAAGAGCCGGATATAACTCCCTCCTTCATTTTGAAAGAACCTTATTTGGAAACTGACACATAGTAGAAACTCAGAGATGTTTGTTAAAGTGATTAGAGCTGTTTTGAGGAAATTTCAGAGATGGTAGCTCACAGTTTGAAACAGTAGCAATTCCCACAAACCATGAGTGTTTCAAAGTTCTCATGATGCTGTGTCTGAATCTACCCCGGTATTTAATGCCTTGTGGTTCACTGTCTGTGCACCCATTGCTGTTTATCTGGGGGTTCCTGCAAGGGGTGAGGGGCCCAAGTGTTAGACCCAAACGATCTCTAAGTCAGTGGTTATCAAACTTCAGCTGCATCAGAATCTCCAGAGGAGCTTAACACAAACCTTCCTGGGCCGCATCCCAGAGATTCAGTCTCAGCAGGTGTGGGGTGGGGCCCAAGAATTTGCATTTCTAACCAGGTTCCCAGGGATGGAGTGGCTACTTGTCCCTGGACACGTTGAATAGCACTGCTATTAGATCCTTTCCAATTCAAAGAGTCAAATCTTTAAGAACCTACTCTCAATTTGCAAAATGCCTTAAGCGTCGGAGATGTTATGGCATCCTACTGGTGCAAAATCACCAGAATGTACTCACTGCTACATATCTGCCCTTACAGCCCTCCTCCGCCTACCTCGAGCCCCAAGCCCCCGCTCCCTGCACTCACCGAACTTTCCCGGGGTCTGGGGCCCCTCGAAACCGCGGAGACCGCTCCGCTCCCCGAGGGCTGCACGAGCGCCCGGGCACAGGAACCGTGTGCGGCAGGGGGACCACGGAGCCAGGTCTCCGCTCTGCCGCAGGTGGTACCCAGCTCCGCGTGCCCTGCGCGGGGCTTTAAAACCGGCGCTGACCCGTGACCTTGGCCTGGCTCGCCGCAGGGGCTGAGCTATTAACTTGTCGTGGGTTTCATGTGAGTGTCCGGAGACACTCCAGCTGTTGGCTCTGTGCTCAGCCAGAAGTTGTTTCGGGGGAAGTCAGGGACTGCCGAAAAATAACTCGAGAAGGCGGTTTCTCAGAAACCTAGGGCAACCTTTATCTGCTGAGTCAAGATTGCTGCTTTCTGGGCTGAGGACTTGCCTTTTGGCTCCAACGGTTTACTCAACCGTTTGCCCCAAGCCAGCCTGCACAGAACAAAAGAACGTTCCCAGAGAGGGCGATGTCCCGGGGGATCTGAGGTCCTAGAGGGAGCAGAGAGTATACCCGGGCCAAGGCAGCAGGAGCTCCCCAGGGGCTCGCAGCAGGGCAGGGCTGGGAGGCGGGGCAGGCGACAAAAAAGAAGATGCGATTTCGCGCAGAGAGCACAATGAAGGGAACGTGGCCTGTGCTAAGATGAATGGCTTGTTTTCTTGTTTCTTTGTTTTCCATGGACGTCAACTCACAGCTGAGATTTTATGGGAAAATATATTCGCAGCTTGTGCAGCACAATTCAGTCTATCCGCGCACTGCTTAGCCTGCCAGCTTCCAGGCTGTCCAGGAGGAGATGTGGAAATTACTTACACTGATGACAGTTTATTAAATGGTCAAAAGACCCTTGCTTAGCAAGGACCGCTGGGGCACTAGGCCTCTTGATTCTGGAACTGCTTCCGAAGTTAATTAGGAGGTTTCCAGCTGAGTCTCAGAAGGAGTGAGGTTGGAAGTGTGGAGAGAAGGAAGTTGAAGGAGGGCTGTCAGGACTTTTTCCTTTTATTATTAGGTTTTTGTTTTGTTTTGTTTTTGTTTTTTTAACAAAGGGAACACAAATATGTGTAAATGAATGATTGGTTTTCTTTTTGTTTTTTACAAATAAGGGGGAGAATGGTTTTCCTCAGAAAACAGCGTATTTGCTTTAAGTTAAAGGTGACCTAGACTTCTGGGATCTACTTAGTACAGTCAGATCCCAGGATGTTCTGCACGGAGCGTCCTAAAATGCTGGATTTGAACCTAATTCTGTGGGGTTTGGGGAGGAGGTCTCATCCTGGCCCACAGGGGTCAGAGCCCCCTCCTACCTCACCTGGCTCCTCCCTCCCAAGGTTTTCCTTTTGTGTATATGTTGTGTGGGGGGAGGGCTGCCTGAGTATTCACTTCCCTGGCACCACCAATCAGAGCTGCTCTGACTGTCAAACATTACCCCCCTCAACAGTCCTCCAAGAGATGTAATGAGAGCCAGGAACACCACCCAACAAAAGCAGAATGGGGAGAAGGGAGGGCAGACCATGGTCTCATGCTCTCTGCGCACCACCACCCAGTATCACTTCTAGAACATAATCAGAGAACAACTCAAGATGCCAAAGAATGGTTTCCCTGGTTGAGCTGCTCTCCACACCCACCCCAAGACTGGTCCTGTAGTATCAATGAGTCTCAGATCCCATCCAGGCTTTGATGAAGAATGTGCCCCTCACCCCAGAGGGAAACACAAAGAGTGATGGAGAGTGGCGGCTGGAAGTTCTGGACGTGGAGCAAATCGCACTTGTGGTTCACATTTGTGCCCTCATCTGGTGTCCATACACCCTCTGTCAACAAAGATTGATTAATTGACACGTTCCTTTCCAACCAAGAGTGAAATCCAAGGGAGGGGAGGAGGCCTATTTTACTTCAGGATAAGGGTGGGGTTCTTTCCTCACAATTAGTGAAGTAGTATTCAAACAGCATTGGAATTGGCTCTTTTTTTTTTTTTTTTTTTTTTTAAGTAGCTTTTCTGGAAAGTATTATTGTAGAAATGTTTTTAGTTGTAATACAATTTATAATTTAAGTTTCACAATCACACTATGATATAAAGTGGCTTTGGGGATTGACAGCCTTTTCCATGGAATTCAACACTTCCTTTTCCTTCCTTCTGCTTGTAAAATTTAAACAAGTGTTTTCCCTAGAGAAATTACAATGCAACATTTGTCCTCTGTTGAGAATTACACTTGTTTTATACACTAAGGATAAGCTAGTTTTAGAAAGTAGGAATTTTAAGCTAAACTTTGCAAGGAATTCGGGCAGTAAAGTCACCAAGTTTTCAATTACTTAACACAGAAAATAGACTACTTGGACTTATATTTATTTGGCTTTGATAATGAACAAAAGAAGAGAAATCCAGTATTTCAAAACTGTGGAAAGCATATTAAATGTTTTCCCAGAATTCATCTTTAGTTATATTCGCTTTTCATTAACCCAACCTCTACAGTGTTGGATTTCTGCAACTGTTTTAATTAAGGAGATAACATTAGAATGAGCCATACCAACTGTCTTTTAATCTACACTCCTTAATTCCCCCTGAGAAGTACTGATGTATTTCCAAAAATGTGAAACCCCTGTGGTTACCGAACACAAGTTCCTGTGCCCGATGCACAGTGAGGCCAAACAAACTGAAGCGTCAGAGCAGAGAAAGGTGTTTTGCAGGGCCATGCAAGGAGAAAGGGTGGCTCGTACTCAAAAAACCCCGATCTCCTCCAAGGCTTTGAGCAAAGCATTTTTAAAGGCCAGGTGAGGGAGGGGCGTCCCGGGATCAATGATCAGCTCAAAAGTGGACAATTCTCTGATGGTTTGATGGTGATCAATCCTTCGGTGCTGGAAGGTCTGGGGGCTACAGTGCTCATGATCACCTAAGAGTTAATTCCTCCTCTGTGGTGGTGGTTTTTAGCATCTGAAAAATTCAGAAAATATGCATCAGATACTGTTATCTGGGTACTTCAGAGAGGAGCCTAAGGCAGGGGGTATGGGGAAGGGGTCTGTCCCAGGAAGGCCCCATAGGGTCATGTTTGGTTACAATACTACAAGAAGTATGCAAGATGATTTTGGGTCAGAGATGATTTAAATAAACATGATTGACTTTCTTCATGGTGCAATCAGAATTATTAAAAGAAGAGGGGAAAAGGAAACACTTCTCTCACCAAGTGAGTCCGTATCACTCTGTCATGCCTGTATACCACTAAGTAAAATTATCAATAAATAAAATGCAATGTTGATAACTAAAACCAGCATACTTTCCTGCCTCTCTATTAAATGATACTGGAATCTGGTATACTTTCCTTTCTCTATGTTATGCCATGCTGAGAACAACAAAAGATGACTTAGCTACTTGCTCCAGGAAATACTTGCTCCTAGAAGGCAAGACTGTGACTAAGCAAAACAGCTTCCTTATCAATACCAACCAACTTCCTCATCAATACCAACCGGCTTCCTTATTAATACCAATCAACTTCTTCATCAATACCAACCAGCTTCCTTATCAATACCAACCAAATTACTCATAAATACCAACCAGCCTGCTTATCAATATCAACCAGCTTCCTCAATACCAACCAGCTTCCTTATTAATACCAACCAGCTTCCTCATCAATACCAACAGCTTTCTTATTAATACCAACCAGCCTCCTCATTAATACCAACCAGCCTCCCTATCAATACCAACCAGCCTGCTTATCAATACCAACCAACTTGCTCAATACCAACAGCTTTCTCATTAATAAAAACCAGGCTCTTTATCAATACCAACCAGCCTCCCTATCAATACCAACCAGCCTGCTTATCAATATCAACCAGCTTCCTCATCAATACCAACCAGCTTCCTTATCAATATCAACCAGCTTCCTTATCGACACCAACCAGCTTACTCAGCAAGACCTGCTTTAACTCCATCATTTCTAGGTATCTACTGATCCAAAGTTATTCTATATCATAAATTCTGCTCAAACACAGTCAATTCTCTGGCTGGCAAACCCACCTAAAGTTCACCCAGCCCAGGACTTAAACCCTATGAATAACGTGCCTTGGCTTCCCTCTGAGACACTAGTAACATTGTCAATACAGTGTTCTTCTTTACTGTATTAAATCTTATTAAGTAGCTATGCCTGGTCAACAGGTTTTTCTGGTGGTCTTCTGGGGGACCTCAACAGTTGATGAGCACACCATAATCAAGGTTTGTTTCATGTTACAGCATCACAGAGGAAGGCAACGCCAACACTGTGTGGGTGGTTGAGGGCAACAGAATCAATAAAGCCTTAATGAGAGCATAACAAGAGGGCTGGGTCTGCGAGAGTCCTGAGCCCAACTCTGGAATACTGGGAACCATCTCTCATTAGGAGAAACCCTCCACCTCCAAAAAGAACAAATAGGAGAAATCCCAAGAGTTCCTGGTAAAATGAATGGCAACCCCCTACCTTCCTAGGTGGCTAGCATATCTCAGATATGCAAAAGATGTGAGAAGAAACTTCTTGTGTCCTGGATAGAAGGGTGAATATGAAAATAACAGCAAAGGGCTGCCCAGGGTGGCAGAAGCCCAAAACCTTAGAAACATGAGTTCCTGTGATTTATCTAGCAAGGACCATAGCTGTGAGCCTTTCTAAACAGTCCAAAGCCAATTTCAGTTTTGTTTTTCTACCTTGATTTTAAAGAAAATAAAAACATGGTAAAATATCTTTTGAAAGCTCTGTTGAACAAGAATAATGTAATATAAATATTATAACAATTAACTTTCATGTCTATACTGGACATCTATTGTTCTGAATTCCTAGAAAAACATTCCCGTCCCCTCTCCTGGGAAACATTTATTCTACCTACATGATTCCAAAGAGAACTACCATTTTTTCAGGGTCCCACCTCCCTAGCCATAGTTCTTGGTCTGAGGATAGCCCTTGACCCAAGTTTGACCAGTCAGCCCTAGGATCTTGGGTTCAAAGAGGCTGAGTTTTCATTCCTCAGCAGATACATGTGAGTCTGAAGGCTGATGGAAGCCACATTCCAGTCATTGTCTAAAGATTAGAGCTGACCTGCAGAGAAGAGAGAGGAAGAGCCATCTGGGGACATTAGAGTCCCATGTTCCAGTCATCTTTAAACTCTGTCCTTCCCACAACGTGTGCACATTGGCCAAGAAATAGCCATTCTTGGCCTAAACTAGTTAGTTGTGTTTCACTCAATAAAAGAAGCCTGGCTAATATAATAACTATTTCCTCCACTTAATCTTGGTTGCATTTGATTACTGAAACCATCTTTTATTCATTTTGGTATCTCGGAACTGTCCTGAAGTAACCGGAAAATAAAAGGCACCACAGTAGGAAAAATAAACAATGATGTTCTCTGTCTCCATTTGAAATAGTTAACCACAGAAAACTTCAGAATATCTTAGATCCCACTCAATGGATGGAGCTACATGTGTTAAGTAAACACCACATATAATGTCCAACAACCACTGCTACGCAGGCAGGCAAGTCCTCAGAAGGTCAAGTCCCAAGGGAGGATATATATATATATGTATATGATGATATATATGTATATGATATATATATGGATTCTTTTTCAAATTCTTTTCCCATTTATATTGTTACATAATATTGAGCAGAGTTCCCTGTGCTATACAGTAGGTCCTTGTTGGTTATCTATTTTATTTTTAATTTATTTTTTAATTGGAGTATAAATGCTTTACAGTGTTGTATTAGTTTCTGCTGTACAATGAAGTAAATCAGCTATATGTATACCTACATCTCCTCCCTCTTGGGCCTCCCTCCCACCACCACCTTCATCCCACCCGTAGAGGTCATCACAAAGCACTGAGCTGAGCTTCCTGTGCTTTATAGCATGTTCCCACTAGCTGTCTATTCTACCCATGGCAGTGCATGTATGTCACTCCCAGTCTCCCAGATTCGTTCCACCTTTCCTTTTCACCCCTGTGTCCACCTGTCTGTTCTCTACATCTACGTCTCTATCTCTTCCCTGAAAATAGGTTTATCTGTACCATTCTTCTAGATTCCACATATATGTGATATTGATATTTGTTTTTCTCTTTCTGGCTTACTTCACTCTGTATGACAGACTCCAGGTCCATCCACATCTCTACAAATGACCCAATTTTGTTCCTTTTTATGGCTAATACTCCATTATACCACATCTTCTTTATCCATTCATCTGTCATTGGACAATTAGGTTGTTTCCATGTCCTAGCTGTTATAAACCGGGCTACAATGAACATTGTGGTACATGTGTCCTTTTGAATTATGGTTTTCTCAAGGTATATGCCCAGCAGTGGGATTGCTGGGTCATATGGTAGTTCTATTATTAGTTTTTTAAGGAACCTTCATACTCTTCTCTATAGTGGCTGTACCAATTTACATTCCCACCAACAGTGCAAAAGAGTTCCCTTTTCTCCACACCCTCTCCAGCATTTACTGTTTGTCAATTTTTTGATGATGGCCATTTGAAGCAGTATGAGGTGATACCCCATTGTCATTTTGATTTGCATTTCTCTAATGATTAGTGATGTTGAGCATCTTTTCATGTGCCTCTTGGCCATCTGTATGTCTTCTTTGGTGAAATGTCTACTTAGGTGTTCCACGCATTTTTTAATTGGATTGTTTATTTGTTTTTATATTGAACTCCATGAACTGTTTGTATATCTTAGAGATTAATCCTTTGTCCTTTTCTTCATTTGCAAATATTTTCTCCCATTTGGAGGGCTTAGCAGTGTGTACATGTTGATAACAATTCCCCTAACTATCCCTTCCCCCAACTCTTCCCCTCTGGTAATCATAAGTTCGTTCTAAGTCTGTGAGTTTGTTTCTGTTTTGAAAATAAGTTCATTTGTATCATTTCTTTTTAGCCTCCACATATAAGCAATATCATAGTGATATTTCTCTGTCTGACTTACTTCACTTGGTATGACAATCTTGAAGTCCATTCATGTTGCTGCAAATAGCATTGTTTCATTCTTTTTAATGGCTGAGTAGTATTCCATTTTATATATATTTATATATATATACACCACATATTCTTTATCTGTTCCTCTGTCGATGGACATTTAGTTTGCTTCCATGTCTTGGCTACTGTAAACAGTGCTGCAGTGAACATTGGGGTGCAAAATGCAAATCAAAACCGCAGCGAGGTCTCACCTCACACCAGTCAGAATGGCCATCGCCACAAAATCCACAAACAATAAATGCTGCAGAGGGTGTGGAGAAAAAGGAACCTTCCTACACTGTTGGTGGGAATGTCAATTGGTGCAGCCACTGTGGAAAACAGTATGGAGGTTCCTTGGAAAACTAAAAATGGAGCTACCATATGATCTAGCAATCCAACTCCTAGGCATATATCTGGAGAAAAACATGCTCTGAAAAGATACATGCATCCCAAGGGAGGATATTTAGGAGGTCAAATTCCATTCAAATTTCAAAAAATGTGCAATCCCCAAACCCAGTGCCACTGGGATGTTAAAACTGGTAATGTTAGAAATGACTGAGGTCAATTTACTGGTAAAGTTAAATCTTAGAGGAGCTGCTGTACCCTGGTGAGCTCTGGACCTCAGTTTTCCTACATTTATTTTATTATGTTAATGGAGAGATCAAACTCTGGGTCATAAATTCTTAAATTGATTACGTATCAAAATCAATTGAGGGTATCAAAAATACATATGTATGACTCCACCAAATGCTTATTGAATCAGAATTCCTGGGGTTGCTGCCAGGAGTTTGGATATATTAAAAGTTGATAGCTTGATAAAGTAAATAGCAAAATTCTACAACATTGCAATGGAAGTAGCCATCATACTACTTGTGGAGGTCAAGAAAGGCTAAAGTGGGGAGGTAACTCAAGGCAAGGGCTCTGAGGAATATGCGTAAGTTCACATGGTGCAGGAAGAGATAGTCTATGTAGAGTTTCATAGAGCACTCCAGTTTCACTCTGGTGACTTAGAATTGGCAGATGATTCCACTTTCCTGGATCTCAGTACCGTCATCCATGGAGTTAGATAATTCCAAACACAGGCTTAATTTCACTAAGCTTATGAAGAGTCAATGTCTTATCTCTTTCTCATAAATGAAGATGGAAATAAAAATTGCCAAAGCCTACTGGCCAGATCTCTGTTTTGTACACACCTCAATAACTGTCTCCCTTCTTCTTTCTGTTTGCACTTATTAACAACCTTCTTCTTTTCAGTATGTGCTCATAATAAATTCAATTTCATATATTGCAGAATATTTGGCAACAATAAAATTTAAGGTCAAGTAATTTCATTTTTCAAAACTGCCTTAACCTCGTTAGATGTGTATGTCCACTCTTCTAGGAAGCTTTACATTCAGAGAGTTGCAAGAAAGAGTATTTGTAAAACATCACATAGGTATGTATAAATAGCAATGTCTCATTTTCAAATGGGAAGTGACATATCCAGGTTTTGCTTTTATGCTTCTGTCTGTCTGTCTGTTTTATATACACAAACACTGTATATAAATACCAGAATATCTAGTTCAACAGCAGACCCTCAGCAAGATCCTGAGGTAAAGGACTATGTTTATATTGTTTATTACTGTTTTGTCAGGAATCCAGAGAATTGCCCAACTTAGGCAGTACTCAATAAATAATTTTTTTATATTATATATAATATATTATATATATTTATTTTAGCTTTTTATTGGAATATAATTGCTTTACACTCTTGTACCAGTTTTTGAGGTACACCACAGTCAATCAGCTATATTTATACACATATCCCCGTATTCCCTCCCTCCTGCGACTCCCCCCCACCCTCTCCGTCCCAGCCCTCTAAGGCATCACCCATCATCGAGTTGATCTCCCTTTGTTATACAGCAACTTCCCACTGGCTATCTCTTTTACAGTTGGTAGTGTATATATGCCTATGCTACTCTCTCACTTCATCGCAGCTTCCCCTTTACCCCCTGCACCCCCAACCTCGAGTTTCCAGTCCATTCTCTGCATCTGCATCCTTATTCTTGTCTTGTCACTGGGTTCATCAGTACCTTTTTTTTTTTTTTTTTTTTAGATTCTGTATATATGAGTTAGCATACAATATTTATTTTTCCCTTTCTGGCTTACTTCACTCTGTATGACAGACTCTATGTCTATCCACCTCATTACATATAGCTCCATTTCATTCCTTTTTATAGCTGAGTAATGTTTCATTGTATATATATGCCACATCTTCTTTATCCATTCAATAAATAATTTTTTAAGTAAAATCATAATAGAATTGCTTAGAGAAATTATAGAGATTTCCTCTGTTTATAAAGGCAATTACCCTCTATTTACATTTTGACCTCATTCATCATTTTTCACATCCAGATTACTCCTGTCTGGGAGTTTGATTTGAAACTGCTTTCTACTTTACAGGTTCATTTCCATTTCTATGGCTCATGAGTTATACATCTATCACTGTGATAAGTATGCATAACAAATCACTCCAAGATCCAGGGGGGTTGTCAGAGGGGTCTCTGCTTCAGTCCATGAGTGAGATGGGTTTGACTCTGGGCTTTGGGTTGGTATTAGGTCTCCTTTGCATGTCTCCATATTCTCCTTAGACGAATAGTTACCTATTAACATGGACAAACCCATCAATGGAGGAGAGAAATATACCCCTCTGACTCAAGTGAAAGGGTTCAGCAAGTCACATGGCAAAAGCCAGGGATACATCTAAACAATGATTCAGGTCTACCATAGCCCATGCAGATGACTAAGCTGAAGATCACCTTTCAAGTATGAGGCCTATATCACAAACTGCTAGCTTCATGATTATAGTTGAAACTCCAACAAATAGGGAACATGTTTGTTTACACCCTTGACTACCACTGATACTATGAACAGTTTGTTGGTTTTGGTTCTTTTTTTTGCCAGTCTCGTAGATGAAAAATGATATCACAGTTGTTTAACTGCACTTACATAAATAATAATGAGGTTTAGTCTCTTGACAATTGTTTTATGGCCATTTATTTATACCTCTTCTGGTTCGAATTGCCTATTTCCACTCATTGCCTAATTTTTAATTAGATATTTTTCTAATTCATTTGTAGGAGTTCGTGTATTCTAGATATGAATGTATTGTAGTATACAGATATCTAATATATATTGCAAATATTTGTTTCCATTCTATCAATTATCTTTTATCTTTGCAATTTGTAGCTTTTTTCATAAAGAAATTTTACATTTTCATTTAGTCAAATGCATTCAGAACATTTACCAAGATAGACCCTATTGTGGGCTACCAAACAAGTCTCACTACATTTAAAGGGGTTCAAATCATACAAAGATTGTTCTCTGAACACATTGGAATAAATTGGAAATAAATAACAGGGTGATACTATTTTTTCCTTTTTTAACCTGTTAAAGTATCTTTATTTTCTAATATTGAACTATCCTTGCATTCCCAGGTAAACACTGTTCAAATTACATTATTCTTCTACTTTTATTCTATTCTTTTCTTCTTCTTATATTTGGTATCAGAGTTCTCTTGAATGAATAAAATGAGTTGGATAGGTTATAATCTTTTTCTACATTCTAAAATAGTTGATATCAGATAGGATATTTCAAAGAATAATTAAAATCTTGAAAATTTGGTAGAACTCCTCTATAAAACTATTTGGACATGGGGACATATTATTGAGGAGTTATTGTTTATTAGATCCTCAACTTCTGTTAAGTTTTCTTACATTTCAGGCAGTTTTGATATTTTATATTTTTTATAAAATTTTACTTTTAGCCTAATATTTAGAATAATTGGCATAAGATTTTATATAATACCCTTATTGCTTAATTTCTTCTATATCAATACAACAACAATAACAGTAGCTAATATTTCTATGGTCACATTTCTAAGCAGCTTTGCATATAGTCTTGTGTAAGTTATTTGTGTCTTCTGTTTTTCTTCTACAGCCTTTGCAAAATGTTTTCTCTTCATCGGTGTAAAGAGATAGATATGGTTTATTGATCAAATGTCCTTTTTCTATTTTAGTAATTTTTGCTTCAACTTTACTATTTCATTTTGCTGTTTTCAGTTTCTTGGTATCAATACATTTTTTCCTATCTTCTAAAAATGGATTTATCTAAGGCTACAGACATTTCCTCTCACTACAGCTCCAGTTGCAACAAAAAAGCTTTTTTGTATAGTCTTCTCATTTTCATTCATTTCTAAATACACTTTAACTTCTGTTTAAATTTCCTTTTTAACCTGAGTTATTTTATTAACCTGAGTGGTTTCTTTTATTTTTCCATGTATATTTACTATATATACTATATTTATATTTTCCATGTATATTTCATTTTTCCATGTATATTTCATGACATAAAACCATTGAGCATGACCTGTTTGATATGAATGTTTTGGAATTCATCAAGATTCCCTTTGTCAGTGTAATGGCATTTTATTTTTTATTTTTATTTTTTTTTATTATGTAATGGCATTTTAGTTGTCTCTCCAACATCTATTCCACCCCTTTCTCACTGTATGGCATTCATGAGGTTTGGGTGAAATTGACTTCACATCTATTCCAGCAATAGGCTTTGATTGGTCTAAGACAATCAGAGTAACCTCCCCTTTGTCACTATATTGGTTTAGGTAATCCTCCACTGATCCTGTCAGTGTCTGGTCTTCCTCTCAATATATGAACTGGTTTAAGAATGGTGCAGGAATGGGGATATGTGTATAAAAACAGATGACTGAACTTGGCGTACCCCCCAAAAAAATAATAAATAAATAAATAAAATTAAAAAAAAAAAAAAAAGAAGAATGGTGCAGGCAATTTTCCTCTCTATGATGTTTTCTGGAAATCTCCTTGAATATAGATAGTCTTTTGCTCCTGATGGTGTGGTATACATCCACCAGGAAAATTAATCTGAAGACAAAAAAAAAAGGGGATTGCTGAGAGAATTACACAATCAGGGTCTGATCAAACCCTATAGGAATCCTTATTTACCTATTAACTTTATTTCCTTGAGTGTAAATTCTTCCCTTTTTTAGGATTGATTTCTTCTTAAATGATATTGAATTTATTTAAATATTTGTTGAATATAGACATCTTTACAGTTGAGATTTCCTGCTGTGTGGTCCACTTAGAGGGGAAGAGTTTGTAAGAACTGCTGTCTTTGTTAGTTTATCACACTGCTTTCAGTGAGAATTGGTAAGGAAAAGGGCATTCCTCTGTGTTGTCTTCAGAGGTGGACCTTCTCAGTGCTCTTCCTGAGTATCACCCACCACTGGGGACCCTGTCTCTAAAATATAAGATTCTATACTCAGCACTTCTACCCAGAGCAGTGAGATCCCCCATTGTTACTGCCTGGCCCAAGACAGAGGAGACCTACAGGTGTGCTTCTCCCCAGGTTTCCCCCTGAAACACCCAACTGATCATTCTGCTGTTTGTCCCTGAGCCTCTTGCTGCTTAGTTTCTACCCTCTATTTCTCTCAGCATAGATCGCTCTTGATCTTCTTCTATCTTTCAGGGTAATTTTTTTCCCACAGATGGACTGGGCTATTTCAGATTTTTCAGCACCAATCCATCTATTAACCCCTACATGTTCTGTATCAATTTCACAGTAGATGATGGTAGCAAATGTTGGCTTCCTACTCAAAATCAGTTACACCACTCTTCTCCACTAGCAGGGTATGAGTTTTGTTCAGGTGTCTACTCTCTCTGTGTCACATTGTACTCTGGGAAATTCATCCTATTCCTAGACCCATTTAAGCCAGTGATGGTAGTCCTATTCCTCTTGTCTGTGTGCATGTGAACTTCTGGCCAATGACACAAAAGTTAAGGTCTGAACATTTTGTCTCCTTTAAAAAGATACACTCTCTTTCCTTCTTTGGACATTATCATATTCAAATGAGATGTCTGGTGCTACAACAGCCATCTTTTGACCAGCCTGTGGATGACAGAGCAGAGTAATGAAATGAACCTCTGATTTGGATGATGTTATTGAGCAACTCTAGCTTATAGCCTGTGGCTGAACTTCCCAGGAATTCTTGTTATCTGAGACAATAAATATCCTTATTGAATCAGTCAGCTAGGTCAGTTTTCTGACTTGGTAACTGAAACAATTACTTTGCTGATTTCTTTTTACATAAACTGTTAAATCTCAGGCTTTATTCTCCTGAATTTTTGTACAGCATAAGTTCTGTTGACCTCACCATTGAAAGTTTCCTCCTTTGTCTTTGGGGAGACCATACACTCTAGGTGTTCTTCCTAGATCTCATGACATTTCTTCTTTGACTCTCCTCCAGTCTCCTGCCTATGGCCATATCATATAAGGCATAATCCCTAACTTTCTACTCTGCTTCCCTTGCGTGCTCACTATTTTCATGGCCTAATCTTTCAACTTGGAACATGAGAACACTAACACCACAACCCAGGACACTGCTCAGTTTTAGTTCCACATCTCCCACTGTCTGGTGGACAGTTCTGTCTGGATGTTCTATGACCATCTCAATACTGACATATACACAAGCAAGTTTACAATCTTTCTCAAAGTCCAGCAAAGCCTCAAGACTCTGTATCTCTATCAGTGCTATCAGTATTCTCCCAGACTGACCTTAAAGTCATTTTTGATTCTGCTCTCCTCCATTCCCTATAAAGATAGGCAGTCACCAGGCATGAAGAGCCCTTTCAGACTGGCTATCATCTCTTTTAGACTGCCCTCCTGCCTCCTCTCTCATGGGTGTTAATGGAGTTGCAGTATGTGTGCAAGATCTGCCTCTTATCCACTGTTCATTGGCCCAGAGATGGAAACTTGACTTAAGCTATGGTTCCAATTATGATTCATCCATGGGAAATAGGAACTGGATCACTCCCCTTCTGGGTGTCTAGACTAAAATTTGGGAGCTGCAAGTGACCAGGTTTTCTACCATATGAGGGCGAGAATTTGAGGAATCTTACTGAAGAGAGAAAGGAAAAATAAGAATTAGCAAATACAAAGAGAGAAGAAGAAATAAGAAAATGTGTAATGAGTTCAAAACTTAGTCCCAGCTGTTTCTGAGGCTTAACTCCTGTACTCACTTTGGCATCTATAAGATGTCTCCAGATCCTTACAATAAAATCCCTTTTTAATAAACTAGGTTTCATTTACTGATGATAAAAAAAAGACATACTTTCTAGAAAGTCTTATTCATCTTTTCTTTGAAATACTGGTTATTATATTTCCATTCTCCTAGCACCTACTCCAGGCTCTCATCCCCTAAACTTCTACAACAGTTGGTTCTTAATTTGGTTCCCTGCCTCTAGTATCTGTCCTGCTCAATATGTGTTATGGTCCAATTCAAGCTTAATCTTATAAAATATTGTTTATAACCTTGTAAAATTTTACAAGGTTAACCTTGTAATATAAAATATTGCTTTGCATATAGCATCCACTTTTTTTAAGCTCTTTATTAGAATATAATTGCTTTATACTGTTGTGCGAGTTTCTGCTGTACAACAAAGTGAATCAGCTGCATTTATACATATATTCCCATATCCCCTCCCTCCCATGACTCCTTCCCAGCCTGCATATCTCAGCCCTCTAAGTCATCACCCATCACCGAGTTGATTATGCAGCAGCTTCCCACTAGCTATCTACTTTACATTTGGTAGTATACATATGTCAATGCTACTCTCTCACTTCCTCCCAGCTTCCCCTTTACACCCCACCCCATGTCCTCAAGTCCATTCTCTACATCTGCATGTTTATTCTTGCACTGTCACTGGGTTCATCAGTACCACGTTTTTAGATTTCATATATATGAGTTAGCATATGTTTTTTTTTTCTCTTTCTGGATTACTTCACTCTGTATGACGGATTCTAAGTCCATCCACTTCACTACAAATAACTCAATTTCATTCCATTGTATATATGTGCCATATCTTCTTTATCCATTCATCTGTTGATGGGCATTTAGGTTGCTTCCATGTCCGGGCTATTGTAAATAGTGCTGCAATGAACATTGTGGTACATGTTTCTTTTTGGATTATGGTTTTCTCAGGGTATACGCCCATCAATGGGATTGCTGGGTTTTATGGTAGCTCCATTTTTAGTTTTTTAAGGAACCTCCATACTGTTTTTCATAGTGGCTGTACCAATTTACATTCCCACCAACAGCGCAGGAGGGTTCCCTTTTCTCCACACCCTCTCCAGCATTTATTGTTTGTAGATTTTTTGATGATGGCCATTCTGACCTGTGTGAGGTGATACCTCCTTGTGACTTTGACTTGCATTTCTCTAACGATTAATGATGTTGAGAGCATCTTTTCATGTGTTTGTTAGCCATCTGCATGTCTTCTTTGGAGAAATGTCTATTTAGGTCTTCCACCCATTTGTGGATTGGGTTATTTGTTTTTTTGTTATTAAGCTGTATGAGCTGCCTGTATATTTTGGAGATTAATCCTTTGTCAGTTGCTTCACTGGCAAATATTTTCTCCCATTCTGAGGGCTGTCTTCTTGTCTTGTTTATGGTTTCTTTAACTGTGCAAAACCTTTTATATTTCATTAGGTCTGATTTGTTTACTTTTTATTTTATTTCCATGATTCTAGGAGGTGGGTCCAAAAGGATCTTGCTTTGACTTATGTCATAGAGCATTCTACCTATGTTTTTCTCTAAGAGTTTTATAGTGTCTGGCCTTACATCTAGCTCTTTAATCCATTTTGAGGGTTTTTGTGTGTATGTATATGGTGTTAGGAAGTGTTTTACTTTCATTCTTTCACATGTAGCTGTCCAATTTTCCCAGCACCACTTACTGAAGAGGCTGTCTTTTCTCCACTGTATATTCTTGCCTCCTATGTGTGCATGGGTTTACCTCTAGATTCTCTATTCTGTTCCATTGATCTATATGTCTGTTTATGTGCCAGTACCATACTGTCTTGATCACTGTAGCGTTGTAGTATAGTTTGAAGTCAGGGAGCCTGATTCCTCCAGCCGTCTTTCCTTCTCAAGATTGCTTTAGCTATTCGGGATCTTTTGTGTGTCCATACAAATCATAAAATTTCTTGTTCTGGTTCTGTGAAAAATGCCATTGGCAATTTGATAGGGATTGCATTAAATCTGTAAATTGCTTTGGGTAGTACAGTCATTTTCACAATGTTGATTCTTCCAATCCAAGAACATGTTATGTTTCTCCATCTGTTTGCATTGTCATTGATTTCTTTTATCAGTGTCTTATACTTTTCTGCATACAGGTCTTTTGCCTCCTTAGGCAGGTTTATTCCTAGGTATTTTATTCTTTTTTTGCAATGGTAAATGAGAGAGTTTCCTTAATTTCTCTTTCTGATCCTCCATATTCAGTGTATAAGAATGCAAGACATGTCTGTGCATTAATTTTGTATTCTGCTACTTTACTAAATTCATCGATGAGTGCTAGCAGTTCTCTGGTAGAATCTTTAGGGTTTTCTATGTATATATCATGTCATCTGCAAAGAGTGACAATTTTACTTCTTTTCCAATTTGTATTCCTTTTATTTTGTTTTCTTTTCTGATTGCTGTGGCTAAAACTTCCAAAACTATGTTGAATAATAGTGGTGAGAGTGGGCACCCTTGTCTTGTTCCTGTTTTTAGGCAGAATGCATTCAGTTTTTCACCATGTAGAATGATGTTGGCTGTTGGATTGTCATATATGGCTTTTATTATGTTGAGGTGATTTCCTTCTCTGCCCATTTTCTGGAGAGTTTTTATCATAAATGGATGTTGAATTTTGTCAAAAGCTTTTTCTGCATCTATTGAGATGATCATATGGTTTTTATCCTTCAATTTGTTGATATGATGTATCACACTGATTGATTTGCATATATTGAAGAATCCTTTCATTCCAGGGATAAACCCCACTTGATCATGGTGCAAGATCTTTTTAATATGCTGTTGGATTCTGTTAGCTAGTATTTTGTTGAGGATTTTTGCATCTATATTCATCAGTGATATGGGCCTGTAATTTTCTTTTTTGTGACACCTTTGCCTGGTTTTGGTATTAGGGTGATGGTGGCCTCATAGAATGAGTTTGGGAGTGTTCCTCCTTCTGCTATAATTTGGAAGAGTTTGAGAAGGATAGGTGTTCACTCTTCTGTAAATGTTTGATAGAATTTGCCTGTGAAGCCATCTAAACCTGGACTTTTTTTTGTTAGGAGATTTTTAATCACAGTGTCAATTTCCATGCTTGTGATTGGTCTGTTCATATGTTCTATTCCTTCCTGGATCAGTCTTGGAAGATTGTACTTTTCTAAGAATTTATCCATTTCTCCCAGGTTATCCAATTTATTGGCATATAGTTGCTTGTAGTAGTCTCATGATCTTTTGTATTTCTGTGGTGTCAGTTGTTACTTCTTTTTCATTTCTAATTCTGTTGATGTGCATCTTCTCCCTTTTTTTCCTGATGAGTCTGGCTAATGGTTTATTAATTTTGTTTATGTTCTCAAAGAAGCAGCTTTTTGTTTCATTGATCTTTGCTATTGTTTCCTTTATTTCTTTTTCATTTATTTCTGATCTGATCTTTATGATTTCTTTCCTTCTGCTCACTTTGGGGTTTTTTTGTTCTTCTTTCTCTAATTGTTTTAGGTGTAAGGTTAGGTTGTTTATTTGAGATTTTTCTTGTCTTTTGAGGTAGGATTGTATTGCTGTAAACTTCCCTCTTAAAACCTTTTTTGCTGCATCCCATAGGTTTTGGGTCATTGTGTTTTTATTGTTATTTTTTTCTAGGTATTTTTTAATTTCCTCTTTGATTTCTTGGTTATTTAATAGCATATTGTTTAGCCTTCATATGTTTGTTTGTTTTACAGTTTTTTTTCCTGTAAATGATATCTAGTCTTATGGCATTGTGATAAGAGAAGATTCTTGACATGATTTCAATTTTCTTGAATTTACTGAGGCTTAATTTGTGACCCAAGATGTTATCTATCCCAGAGAATGTTCTGTATGCACTTCAGAAAAAAACTGTATTCTTTAGTTTTTGGGTGGAATGTTCCATAAATACCAGTTAAGTCATGATGGTCTAATGTGTCATTTAAAGCTTGTGTGTCCTTATTTATTTTCTGTGTGGATGGTCTGTCCATTTGTGTAAGTGGGGTGTTAAATTCTCCTACTATTATTGTGTTACTGTCAATTTCCCCTTTCATAGCTGTTAGCATTTGCCTTATGTATTGAGGTGCTCCTCTGTTGAGGGCATAGATATTTGCAATTGTTATATCTTGTTCTTGAATTGATCCTTTGATCATTATGTGGTGTCCTTCCTTGGCTCTTGTAATAGTCTTTACTTTAAAGTCTAATTTGTCTGATATGAGTATTGCTACTCCAGCTTTCTTCTGATTTCCATTTGCATGGAATATCTTTTTCCATCCCCTTACTTTCAGTCTGTATGTGTCCCTAGGTCTGAAGTGGGTTTCTTGTAGACAGCATATATAAGGGCCTTTTTTTTCATCCATTCAGCCAGTCTGTGTCTTTTGGTTGGAGCATTTAATCCATTTACATTTAAGGTAATTATTGACATGTATAGTCCTATTTCCATTTTCTTAATTGTTTTGGGTTTGTTTTTGTAGGTCTTTTCCTTCTCTTGTGTTTCCTGCCTAGAGATGTTCCTTTAGCAATTGTTGTAAGGCTGGTTTGATGGTGCTGAATTCTCTTAACTTTTGCTTCTCTGTAAAGCTTTTGATTTCTCCATCAAATCTGAATGAGATTCTTGCTGGGTAGAGTATTCTTGGCTGTAGGTTTTTCTCTGTCAAGACTTTAAGTACACAAAGTGTAATGCATTTAAGAGAATTCATTATCCGATCTAAACTATTAAAGTATTAGCAAGGAGGTATGTTTCCATTGAATTACTTAACAGTGTATTCCTATAGCACAGCCAAGAGATGCACACACACTGATGGTTATCATCAAAATATAAATATGAACACATCCTCATATATCCCTCCCTTTATACTTCCTTCTGCCCCTCTACTGCCAACCTAATGAACAAGTCCTGACATACATTTCTCAGAGATGGTTTAACAATTCCATGTCCCCAAGATTTTTTTTTATCAATTATAACAAAGATATTTACAAATTGGCTAATTCACTAGCTCTACTTTTTATCATACACTGTCACCTCAGGGCATCTAAAAAGCCTAGATGTTGCAAAATAGTGAACGTTGTCCATAATAAATATTGGTACTTTACAAAAATGCTCATATAGACCTATGATTATAACCTAAAACTGTCTCTCAGTTAAGAAGATTTTCAGTATAAAAAGCTTTACTTTTCTGGGTTTACCAAAAACAATTTAATAAGAGCCTAATCTATTGGGATATTATCAGAGCTTAACTGACCTGAGGGAATTTCACTTCCAGCCTACTCAATTCTGACCCACCTAAGAGGGGAGGGGGAAAAAATGAGAAGCACTTGTGATGCTCACAGTCTGGAGGCCCAGGCTCACCAAAAGACTGAGACCTAATCTCAGGACTGTAGAATGCTTCTCCTCCCCCCACACTTTATCACCACATTACTAAAAGCCTATTTATAGTAGTTCCTTTTACACACTACATAATGTCTGGCTATCAAGAAAAAATTATAAGGTATAACAAAGGGGAAAACATAATTTGAAGAGACAGAGCAAGCATTAGAACCAGACATGTCAGGGATGTTATTGGACCAGAAATTTAAAATAACTATGAGTAATATACTCAGGGCCTACTCCAATACTGTAATACAGTGGTATATTAATCACTTAACTCTAGTAGAAAGGTTATAGAACAGAAATTTTTTTAAATAACTATCTTCAATACCTTGTTAATGGATATATAATATAAAAAGATATAAATTAGACATCAAAAATAAGGTGTGTTGGAGGGCAGTAAATAGGGAGAATTTTTGTATGCAATCGCAGTTATCAGCATAAAATAGACCTATAAGATGTTTTATGTAAGCCTCATGGTAACCACATAGCAAAAACCTACAATAGATATACAAAAGATAAAAAAGATGAGATTCAAAGCATATCACTACAGAAAATCATCACTTCACAAAGGATGAGAGCAAGAGAGGAAGAAAGAAACAAAGAAAGTATACAGGAGCCAGAAAACAATAAACAAGATGGCATTAGTAAATTTTGACTTATAAATAAATAATTTAAATGTAAATGAATTAAATTCTCCAATCAAAAGATTCAGAGTGGCTGAATGGATTTTAACAAAGGCCCTAGTATATACTATCTATAAGACACTCACTTCAACTTTCAGGACACACATAGGCTCAAAGTGAAGGGAGGGAAAAAGATATTCTGTGTAAAAAGAAACCAAAAAGAGACTAGGCATAGCTTTTGTTATATCAGACAGAATAGACTAAGTCAAAAACTGTATCAGGAGACAAAGAAGGTCACTATATGATGAAAAATGGGTTACTTCATCAAGAGAATATAACAATTGTAAATATTCATGCATCCAACATTGGAGTACCTAAATATATAAGCAAAAATTAACAGATCTCAAGGGAGAAATAGACAACAATACAATAATAGTACAAGACTTCAGTACCCCACTTTCAACAATGAATAGATTATGCAGATTGAAAATCAAAAAGGAAACATGAAACTTGAACTACATCTTATTCCAAATGGATCTAACAGATGTGTATAGGACATTCCAACCAACTGCCTCAGAATACACATTCTCTCAAGTGCACACAGAATATTTGCCAGGATAGATCATATGTTATGTCACAAAATAAATCTTAGCAAATTTGAAAACATTGACATCATACCAAGTGTCTTTTCTTGCCTCAAAAGCATGAAACTAGAAATCAATAACAGGAGGAAAACGGGAAATTTCATAAATATATGGAAATTAAATAACATTCTCCTAGACAAATAATGGGTTAAAAAAGAAATCAAGAACTTCCCTGGTGGTGCGGTGGTTAAGAATCTGCCTGCCAATGCAGGGGACATGGGTTAGATCCCTGCTCCAGGAAGATCCCACATGCCGCGGAGCAACTAAGCCTGTGCGCCACAACTGTTGAGCCTGTGCTTTAGAGCCCATGAGCCACAACTATTGAGCCCATGTGCTGCAACTACTGAAGCCCACATGCCTAGAGCCTGTGCTTCACAACAAGAGAAGCCACTACAATGAGGAGCCCTTGCACCACAACAAAGAGTAGCCCCCACTCACCACAACTAAAGAAAGCCTGCGCACAGCAAAAAAGACTGAGCACAGCCAATAAAATTAATTAATTAATTTAAAAAAAAGAATCCACCTGCCAATGCAGGGGACACTGGTTCAATCCCTGGTCCTGGAAGATTCCACATGCCATGGAGCAACTAAGCCTGTGAACCACAACTATTAAGGTTGCACTCTAAAGCCCATGAACCACAACTACTGAAGGACACATACCTTATAGCCTGTGTGCCACAACTACTGAGCCCATGCACCACAGCTACTGAAGTCTGCATGCCTAGAGCCCAAGCTCTGCAATGAGAGAAGCCACCACAATGAGAAGCCTTCACACCACAATGAAGAGTAGCCCCCATTCACCACAACCAGAGAAAAACCACGCTCAGCCATGAAGACCCAATGCAGTCAAAAAAAAAAAAAAAAAAAAAGGAAAAATTTTAAAGTCTTGAAACAAATGCAAAAGGAAATACAATGTACCAAAACTACTGGTAGATATTCACAAGAGGAGATTGTGAACATCTATATTCACTATACATTGAAGAATAACACCTCTAACCACTTCCCACATCATGCTCCAAGAAAACATTGGAGCCAGGTAGACCTCTCCTGGTCAGGTGACTGCAAGATTCCACACCTGGAAAACAGACCAGACCAAGAGTAAAACAAACAATAACCAAAAAACCCCCTCCAAATGTGACTATTTTAGGGTCTCCTAAGGAAATACCCTAGGCAAGTTAATCCACAGTATAGCCTACCTGAAGACTGCATCCAAACAGCTTCTTTTAGTGACTTCCTCTTAAATACAAGCCAAGACTGCTATTCACAGGAAATTTTTTTAAAAGCCCAAACAACAAGCAGAAAAAAAGGAATTAGAAAGAAAGAGAAGCAATGCAAGAATAAAACCGGGGAAAAGGGTGGGAAATATGATTGCTACCCTCAGAGAAATAAGAGGAGATATTGTATCCATTAAACAAGGAGAGAAAATCATAAAAAAGTAGTTTTGAAAAATAAAAAGGGGTCCCAGAAGTTACAAATATGATAGAAATAGAAAAAAATTAATAAAAAGAATTAGAGCGGAGGAAATATCCCAGAAAGTAGAATAAGCATATACATAAACAAGCAAACAATAAAAAAAATAGAAGGGATATTTTGAAGAAGAAAGAAAAATAAAGGGTCAATTCAGGCAGTCCAACATCAAAGTAATAGACATTTCAGAAAGAGAGAGCACAGAAAGTGGAAAGGAAGAAATTATTTGGAAAGCAATCAATAGAAATTCCCCAGAACTGATGGATATGACCATCCAGATTGATAAGCCCACCATGAATCCAGCATGATAAAAATTGACCACAAAAATATCACATCATTGTGAAATTTTGAACTCTGGTCCAAAAAATTATCCATAAATAAAAAGTGGGTCAAATATGAAGGATCAGAAACTAAAGCAGCATCACTCCTTCCAACACTTGAGCTGTTGTTTAAAAATCCTAAGGGAATTTAACTTAGAATTCTAAACTTAAACTATGAATGAAGTGTGAGGAGGTTTCCGGGACTTTATCATTTCAAGAGAAGAAAGTGTATTTTTAAAGCAGAATTGATCAACTAGGCAAATACTGATGCAGGTCAAATGAGAAGGAAATATTGACAATTGGATTTAGAAGTGCAGAGGTCAATGGTCACAACTGGAACAGGCAAAAGTCTGAATGGAGGAATGGAAGGAAAGAAGGAAGGAAGGAAGGAAGGAAAGAAGGAAGGAAGGAAGGGAGGGAGGGAGGGAGAAAGGAAGGAATGGAGGGCGAGAGAAAGAGAGGAGTGGGATATCTTTGAGGAGGGTTTTTGTAAAGAGGAGCAAGCAAATGGATAGCTTATGAAAATGTGGCATCTGGTGAGTGCTTTATCTTTTTTATGTGTGCTTCATTTTTAAGATGGGAAATATTATAGAATGGTAGGATACTTATAGCAAACATGCAGTAGAAGGAAAATTTCAGGACACAGGAGAAAGAGTACTATTGCTGAGGTAATCTCCTTGGGGGTGGCAGAGGGGAAGGGAGCTGGTGCAGGAGTAGAGGGGATGGCCTTATATAGGAGCAGGGACAGTTCACTCACAGTAATGGAAGAGAAGACAGAGAATATTGGTACAGATTATGTAAGTTTGGAAGACATAGTGATGGAATTGTGTAGTTGTTCTCTTCTGATTGTGCTTTTTTCCCCCTCGGTAAAACAGCAAATAAAGTTATCAGCTGAGAATAAGGATGGGTGGAGGTATTAGAGGTTTAAGAAGAAAGTTTGTAAATAGTCCTCTAAGTCATCTTTCTCCAACTTTAATGTGCATGTGAATCACCTGGGGACCTTGTTGAAAAGCAGGCTGTGATTCAATGCACCTGTGCCTGGAAGGGGGTTTCTGCATTTCTAACAATCCCTTAAAGCTGAAGCTGCAGGAATATGCAGTGAGGAGTGAGCCAGAAAAACACAATATTGAATTTCTGGGCTGCACCATCAGTCAGCATAGTTGTTCATTTTCCTCCAGCAACATTCACTGCATGACACAGGTGGGAAGGTTGTGGAGAGAAGGATTTCATTCAGGTTCAAGCTTTACCAGATGAGTACGGAGAGAGGAGAGAGGGACAAAGAACTTGGGGTGCATATAAGGAAATGATTGTTATCTCTAGAACCTAGAATAAGAAGTGAAGACATGAGTGGGGTAGGGAGAAACTGTGAAAAGGCAATAGGATTAATCAATTGTTGGTCTCAGTGGGGTCGACAAAACTTACTGGCTCTGGATACAAGTGGGAGTGAGCTGAAATGGCCAGAGATCCAGATGCTTGAAATCAAGATATTGGAGTGTCCAGCTGATGGGAAAGACAAGGGCCAGTGTGGACCACGGGAGTATTTAACTCAGATAGGTAGGATTTTTGTTAGATGTTAAGGAGCTGAGAAATCAGGATATTGGAAAGGTGATCCATGTGGATACTGAAGTCATCAAAACGGAAGACAGGGGACTGTGATGGAGAGAGTGACTGTGATCCAGGAGCTAAAGTCTTCATGAAATGACTCAGGGATCTGGAGACATCTGAAGCTGGGAGCAGAGTGGGGCAGTGCACATGCAATCACATGAGATTCAAAGTTTGAGGATTACAAAGAGTGAGAAATGTCCTGGAAGCAACAGTAAGGAGCAAGAAGGAGCACACAGCTCATTATTTACATTATTTACAATTGCCAAGATGTTGGAAGCAAACTAAGTGTCCATCAACAGATGAATGGATAAAGAAGATGTGGTATGCATATGACCCAGCAATCCCACTCTTGGGCATATATCTGGATAAAACTCCAATTCAAAAAGATACATGCACCCCAATGTTCATAGCAGCACTATTTACAATAGCCAAGACATGGGAACAACCTAAACATCCATCAAAAGATGAATGGATAGAGATGTGGTACATATATACAATGGAATACTACTCAGCCATAAAAAGAATGAAATAATGCCATTTGCAGCAACATGCGTGGACCTAGAGATTGTCATATTAAGTGAAGTGAGACAAAGACAAATATATGGTATCACTTATACATGGAATGTAAAAAATGATACAAATAAACTTATTTACAAAACAGAAATAGACTCAGACATAGAAAACAAACTTATGGTCACCAAAGGGGAAAGGGGGTGGGGGAGGGATAAGTTAGGAGTTTAGGACTAGCAGATATAAACGACTATATATAAAAAGGATAAACAACAAGGTCCTACTGTATAGTATAGGGAACTATATTCAGTATCTTGTATATGGATGGATATACAATTATGGAAAAGAATATGAAAAAGAATATGTGTGTGTGACTGAATCACTTTGCTGTGTACTAGAAACTAACACAATATTGTAAATCAACTAAACTTCAATTTTTAAAATAGATTTTATAGTTATTACAAAAAAGAAAAAGACAATGTGGTGTATATATAAATTGGAATACTACTCAGCCACAAAAAAGAATGAAACGTTCCCATTTGCAACAGCAAGGATGGACCTGAAGGGTATTATGCTTAGTGAAATAAGCCAGAGAGAGAAAGACAAATCCTGTATATTATCACATATGTGGAATCTAAAAACTAAAACAAATGAATAAATATAACAAAACAGAAACAGACTCACAGATATAGAGAACAAACTAGTGGTTACCAGTGGGGGAGGGGATGGGGAAGGGGCAATATAAGGGTGGGGGTTAAGAGGTACAAACTACTATGTATAAAATAAATAAGCTACAAGCTTATTTGTACAGCACAGGGAATATAGTCAATATTTATAATAACTTTAAATGGAGTATAATCTATAAATATATTGAATCACTGTGTTATATAGCTGAAACTAATATAATGTTGTAAATCAACTACATCCCAATATAAATAAATAAACAAAATAAAAATAAAAAGAAGGAACACACACCTCACTTCTCAACACAGTGGTATAAAGAATGTGGGAAAGAAAATGGCTGCCACCTGAGAAGCCTTCTGGAAACACGGTGCCCTCAAGATTCCAGCGAGAGCCAGCAAATAAGGACACACTCATTTGAGGGTATAGAGGATTTTGCTGATGACTGAGTCCCAGAAGGTGCAGTGATGTGTGGAAGACAGGGTGAAAGGATTAGGGGTTGCCTAGAGCCTTACAGGCGTGAGTGTCCAGATGATCTTGGGAGAGCTGGAAGTCATGCTTCTTATGGTGGCTGATATGAGAAGCATAAAAGGCAAGACAGGACAGCCCGAAGGCCTCCAGAGCACCTTGGGGTGGTGAGGCCTTGAGAGCTTGGGATGAAGGTCTTGCCAGGGCACCAACAGCTCTGGGGTCCTCTCATAACTCCTGCCAATGACAGAGCTCAAGAAGGGACCACTCAGGACTCTTGAGCACCTCTAACATCTCCTGCTCTATGAGATTGATAGAGTTCTGTTGAATATAAAATGAGATACATGACATGAAGTCATTTTACAAACCTAGAGCGTTATATGTAAGATAACTAAGCTTGTTTACTCTTTGCTGGTATTAATGAATGAATAGATTTGGCTTAACAATCATGTATTTACATTCTAAAGCTTGGAACCTGCTATCATAGTCCTGTTAAAAGCGACGGGAGTAGGACCAACATGTTAGATCTGTGTGTGACCCCAGAAAGGATCTAGCCCAGTCCTTCATTGAGCAATGGTGGGTTTCTTTTGAGAAGCTAAGGAAGGCGCTCTTGGGCTGCAAACTCCTGACCCCTCACCCTCCACATTCAATTCAAACAAAATCCCCAATCCCACTTGACTCTTCCATCATTTAGTGACATGTTTACATCAATTCCCCCATGCGTAAAATGAGGGAAATGATATCAGTTTGTAAATCCAGCAGTGCATTTATTCATTTTCTTTAAATCAACTCAAATCTTGCTGTGAATCCCCATCTCCCTGGATTGGTGGACAATTAACTATTAGTTGCTATTGGGGTAACTCCTTTCCTAGAGGAAAGCAGAAGCTATGCGGTGTCTTGACACCTGGAAAACAAGGGAAAGCCTTTCACCTCTAGACCCTTGTGGTTGCTCCTCACACCCTGATGTCCCAAACCCAGTGGTCCCTCACAGTCTGGAAGCTCTGTTTCAGAGCTCTTTGTGGGTGCGGAATTCTTTGTCTAAGCAACAAATCTGAGCTCAGGGTTCCAGATTTTCTGAGAATTAAACAAAATAAAAAATAAAAATCCCACTCTTCCAGGAAAAGGCTGGCAGTTTTATAGCCATGGTAACTGGTAAACACCAGAACTGGTTTCAAACCTATTTGATTGATTAATGTCTGCTGGGTTCATGGAGCACATACCCCTGACAACCTCATGCTTTGGGAGTTGGCAAATTGGTGGTGGACTCACTCCAGTGAATCCACCTCTAAAGCTGAGGTCAATCCACTTCCGCCTCTGAAAACAACACAACTCACAAACACCAAAACCCCGTGTCAGACCAGCAATTTGCATCATCCAATGAGACCTTGCCTGACCAGCAGATTTCTCCCTTAGAAAGTAAGCAGTAAATCCAGCTCTTTGGTTTCAGGTATTGAAAGGTGTTCTTTACCTCAACTCTTTCTAGATGCACCTTAGGCTAAGTGTTCCTTACTCCCACCTCACTGCCTCAAGCTGTCTTTTTCAGACTGGAAAAGCCTCTCTCTCCTCCTACCATTACCTTCTAGCAGAATTTCCCAAATCAAATGTCATAAGGAGGAAGAGACTGTGTCAAACTGAGTAGAGTTCCTCCCACCTTGTAGACATTCAAATTAAAAAAATTTAAAGATATTGTGTGACCTAGAGACATTTCTTGGTAGATCGGGTTGGGACTTCTGTTTTATATACACTCGTCTTCCCTAATTGTCCTTCAAAGGAACTCTGCATAATCCCTTCAACGAATTTAGGCTCCAACAAAGATGTGAGGATCCTTTAGCCTTGCCAAAAACATAAAAGTAAAAAATAAGTTAAAATCCCAGGAATTATCCAGGGCCTGGATACTTGCTTAAAATGGCAGGAGGATAAACACAAATTAATGTTTTAATATATCACACAGCAATTGAATCTTCTTAATTCAGACTTGATAATTTAGACACATATCATGGATGAGTAAATATTTTAAGAAAAAGAAGGTTCTTTAGCAAATCCAATTTTATACAATTTGTTTTCTAATTATAAATGATTCTTATCTCTTCATTAAGGATTGTCCACATGACCTTTCTTAGGGGCTGTTGTTGGCACAGACAATGTTGTAAATTTCACTTCTTTTTCATTTTGGAGATTCACCAAAATGACCCATTTTTGCATTGTATATACCACTACAACTACATAAGCCTCAACCCTCTTATTTGTCTATGAAGGTTGTAACTGTGACCTCACATATCTCTATGAAAATAAAATATAAATACAGTAAAATTTGCAAATACAGTAAAACTTACTTCAAAGTTTAGGTATTATGTATCATTAAAAAAGATGTACTGGGAAGCTATCATGTTTAGGGCTGAGGATACAAAGAGATACTGGAAAATACCCATCCTCTAGGAATTTACAGTCTGTTAGGGGAAAGAACATCAGTAAAGGTCTGCAACTTTGAGTTGGGTGATCTGCCCTGGGGCCCATGTAGCTAGCACCCAGTAAGAATGAGCTCCTAATCCTGCACTCCAGATCTGCTTGTCTATTTCTGCCTCCCAGCTGTCTCCTGGCCAGTTCTTGACTAGCCTCCCAGCAGTCTCTCTCTGCCTGAGCACTTTCACATCCCTTAGGTCTGAAACTGAACGTGAACCTGAGGGACACCGGGATGAAGCTCCATCCCTCCTTAGTGAGCCCTCCTTTAGGCTCTCTGTGACCCCACTGCTCTGAATAGTACCTCTAACTGAGGGAGTCTGCTCCTGCTGAGAATGCTGTCTCATGCAAGAAAACCAGGCCTGTAGTACACTTACAAACAAGGATAAACCATAAGGTAAAGTAATCCCAACTAAGAACCCCATGAGGGATCCACAGACAAAAGTGCAATAGATGTTCAAGGAGAGAGTGATCCCTGAGAGCTAGACAAATCAGAGAATGGCTCCAGGGGAAGAGGGATTTGAACTGTAGTTTGCTGGAAGTGTAGAGACGGGGCAAGGAGAGGGAACGCATGAGGCATGCTGAGCAGAAAGAAACAATTACAGAGCGGGGGGAAAAGTCTGTGAGATGAAACCATCAGCTAAAGAGCAGATTCTGCAATGGGTTGATATAGCATTGTATTGCTGTTTTATTTTCAATCCTTACCGATACCATCATCACCACAATTTCCACTCCATTCCCAGAGCCAGCGTCACCACCATGACTACAATGAGCACATATAAGCTGAGAAATACTCACAGACTCGAATCCTAAAGAAACACTTGGTCTTTCCCCCCTTTTATTTCTTCCTTTGGAATGGAACCAAAGCCATTTTGGATCATGTGTGATTTTTGTTTTCTTTTTAAAGTGCTTAGTGATGAGATCTACTTAGCCTGTTCCCTGTTGTCATCCTTCACTGTGCAAAAATTTTGAAAACCCATAAATACAGCATCATCTGCATTAGTACATTCCAGATCCAAAATTTCTCAGTCTGAAAAAAATAAATAAATTAGAGGCCATTATGTAATGTCAGGGTAATTTTTCCAGCAGCTTCTATCGTGGGGTTTCTCTGGTCCTTTTGGTGGCACAGGATATGCAGTCTTTTCATTCACTGAGCCAACAAATATTTATTGGGTCCCTACTATATGCTGGGCACAGGGCATGCAATGGAAAGCAAAATCAGAGTCCCTGCTTTGTGAAGTATTTGGTGTTGGGGAAGAGATGGACATTGTATTAGTTCTCTATTGTTATCTCATCTCACACAATTTCTGTGAGTCAGGAGTTCAGAAGTGGTTTCTTTGGAAGGTTCTTGCTCAAGTTTCTCAAGAGGCAAGTTGGTGGCCAGATGAAAGCTTGACTGGAGATGCAAGATTTGCCTCCAAAATGGCTCACTCACATGACTGTTGGCAGGAGGCTTAAGCTCTTCACCACGTGGAGTCCTTCTACAGGACCGCTTCAGTGACTTCATGACAGAGTAGCTGACTCCCCCCAAAATGAGTGACCCAAGAGAGCAAGGCAGAAACAAAATTGTTTTTCATGCTTTTGCCTGAGAAGTCACACATTGTAGTTTCCACAAAATCCTGGCTCCATAGGTCAGCCGCATTCCACAGGAGAGAGGAGTACATGGGCATGAACCAAGGAGGTGAGAGTCACAGGGGTGGGAGTCTTGGAGGCTGGCTGCCAGACATCAGTAAATGAGAACAAAAATAAATGCAAAATTATGTCTACATTAAGGAGGTCCTCATAGTCTGTGTAAAAGATATATTTTAGCCTTCATCTGAGATTATAGAGACTCCATTAAAATATTATAACTTGACAGGACAAGAATAAGGACACAGATGCAGAGAATGGACATGGGGTTGGGGGGGGCCGGGGGCGAAGGGGAAGCTGGAACGAAGTGAGAGTAGTATAGACATAGATACACTACCAATTGTCAAATAGATAGCTAGTGGGAAGTTGCTGTATAACAAAGGGAGATCAACTCGATGATGGGTGATGCCTTAGAGGGCTGGGACGGGGAGGGTGGGGGGGAGTCGCAGCAGGGTGGGGATATGGGCATATGTGTATAAATACAGCTGATTCACTTTGGTGTACCTCAAAAGCTGGTACAAGAGTGTAAAGCAATTATATTCCAATAAAAAGCTCAAAAAATATTATAACTAAGGGTACAAAGCCTTGGGCAGTATGCTACACTAGGCACTCTGAAAAGCCTCTCCTCCATTATCATGAAGTTGTTCAGCTAGTTTTTAAGTGAACTATAGCTAACATATTCCTCAATGCATTGCTGGGCTCATAAGGAAGTGCAAGAAATCCCTAAGGGCTAGAGAAAATAAAAAGTAAGTTACAATTACAGAGGTAGGCAAAGATGGACAAAGGTGGTGTTTCTGGGAGCAAAAGTCACAGCCGATTCAGGGAATGGAAGAGTAGCCCTTAGAATGAATCATGTCAGGAAGTACTTAAAAGGGGTCCGTGAGGAAAAGTCTTACAAAGGGAGCCAACATGGGAAGTGGCTCTTTCTGCTCCTTTTCTGGATGGGAAAAATTATTAAAATAATAACAATAGGCTTGCGGAGAAATGGTAACTATAGGCTTGCTCTAGTACGAGTCTGGGATTCGGATCTATATTACCTAGGTAATTCCCAAAGCTAGAGGTTAAAGTGGTTCCAAGCTTGTAGTATCTGATACCTAGCAAAAGCAAATGCAAATTCTTTCTGAATTTTGAATGAGAATAGAAATATTCATTATAGACTTTGTTATGATAAGTATGCATGTTATGTTTCTAAGATTAATGACTAAAAACAGAGAGTGTATAATTTCCAAACCAGTGGAAGGGAATAAACGGAATTTTTTTAATGCATTATTATGTCATAGGAAGAGTGCAACACTTTCTTTATAACATACATAGGATAAAACACATTTATTATGTTAACCCTGCTTATCTCCAAAGCTGTACAATATAATGGTTAAGAAGATGGACTCTGGAATCAGATAGCCAAAGTTCAAATCCTACCCCCAGTACTTGTTAGCTGTGTGATCTCAAGCTAGTTACGTAATATTTCCTGTCCCTCAGCTTTCTCATCTGTAAGTTAGAAGTTATACTAGTGCATACCTTATACGGGAGTCAATGAGTTAATAAATATAAAATTCTTAGAACAGAAACAGGTATAGAGTAAACACTTAAAATGTTACTAAGATTTGTGTTTTAAAGGGGAAAAAAAGAATATTTTTATTTGCTTGTTTACACAAAACATATCTCTGGAAATTTCACAATGAACTAATATGAGTGGTTGCCTTTGCCTCTTACACTGTTAGTGAGTATGTAAATTGGTGCCACTGTGGAGAACATCATGGAGTTTCCTTTAAAAACTAAAAATAGAGTAAATATATGAAACAGTTCCAATCCTGGGCATATATCTATAAAAGACGAAAACGCTAATTTGAAAAGATACATGCACCCTTATGTTCACAGTAGCACTATTTGCAATAGCCAAGACATGGAAGCAACCTAAATGTCCATCAACAAATGTATGGATAAAGAAGATGTGGTACATATGTGCAATGGAATACTACTCAGCCATAAAAAAGAACAAAATAATGCCATCTGCAGCAATGTGGATGCAACTAGAGACTATCATACTAAGCAAGTCAGAAAGAGAAAGACAAATACCATATGATAACACTTATATGTTGAATCTAAAAAAAAGATACAAATGAACTTATCTACAAAACAGAAATAGACTCACAGATGAACTCACAGACAAACAAACATATGGTTGCCAAAAGAAAAGGGGGTGGGGATAAATTAGAAGTCTGTGATTAGCAGATACAAACTACTATACATAGGGACCTCTCAGGTGGTCCAGTTGTTAAGACTCTGTGCTCCCAATGCAGGGGGCATGGGTTTAATCCCTGGTCGAGGAACTAGATCCCACATGCCACAACTAAAAGAGCCCCACATGCCATAACTAAAGATCCTGCATGCCACAATTAAGACCCAGTGCAGCCAAATAAATAAATATTTTTAAAAAAACTACTACATATAAAATAGATAAACAGCAAGGTCCTACTGTATAGCACAGGGACCTATGTTCAATATTTTGTAATAAACTATCATGGAAAAGAATATGAAAAGGAAGATAGATGATAGATAGATGATTAGACAGATAGATGATAGATATAAATAGATAACTGAATCACTTTGTTGTACACAGAAACTAACACAATTTTGTAAGCCAACTATATTTCAATTAAAAAAAAAGAGTGGTTGCCATCAAGGAATGGGGGAGAGAGACTTAACACTGTAAACTTCTTATTCCTTTTGATTTTTTTTTTAAGGTTTTTAAAGTAACATTTATTTCTTAAAAGTTAACATGTGCGTAATAGGAAACGAAAGAACACAAGAAGCAAAAAACAAAGTCATCCATCATCACAAGCACTTTACGGTCTGATGTGTCCTTCTAGGTCTTGTTTGTGTATTTACACAACTAAGTATCCATTTGTATGTAATTAAGATCACACAGTTATGCATCATGCTTTTTCACACATCATGAATATTTACCATTTCAAAGTCCCAAGGCGATGAGTATTTTCATAACCAGGAGTACACTACACCAACTCAATCTGGAAGGAAATAAATGTAATCCTGCCTTTCTTGGCAACAGAAATTTCAGAAAAGACAAAAATGGCAACAGGCCTCTAGATAAAGATATTGGCAGACATGATTAAAATACTGCATTCCCTTAAATGTTCAATTAAAAATGAGACATAAAGCAACAGAGTACACAAAGTATAATGCTTTTAAGAGAATTCATTATCCGATCTAAACTATTAAAGTATTAGCAAGGAGGTATGTTTCCACTGAATTACTTAACAATGTATTCCTATAGCACAGCCAAGAGATGCACACACATCCATGGTTATCATCAAAATATAAATATGAACACATCCTCATATATCCTTCCCTTTATACTTCCTTCTGCCCCTCTGCTGCCAACCTAATGAACAAGTCCTGATGTACATTTCTCAGAGACGGTTTAACAATTCCATGTCCAAGATGCCTTTTTTTTTTAATCAATTATAACAAAGATATTTACAAATTGGCTAATTCCCTAGCTCTACTTTTTATCATATACTGTCCCCTCAGGACATCTAAAAAGCCTAGATGTTGCAAAATAATGAACCTTGTCCATAATAAACATTGGTACTTTACAAAAATGCACATATAGACCTGTGGTTATAACCTAAAACTGTCTTCTAGATATGCAGATATTAGCCAAAAGCCCTTCCCTTCACCCTTCCTCTTACCCCTCCTCCAGCATTTCAGCGACTAAGTGTAAGACTACATCTAGCTCCAAGAGGTGGATTAACATACACACTCCCAGAAGACAGAGCCCTTCCTAAAAACCAACAGGGCATTTATTAAAGGATTATTTTACTACATCTACTTTTAATATACATCGGGCATTAGGACTTGCTTATTATTTAATACACAGCAATATCAACTAAAACACACAAACAGAACAATGGTTAGACAACCTGAACTTGTCTGAATACTTATGGGCTCGGAACCCTTCTCTCTGCACTTCCTTACCTGTCCCCTCCCCCCTCCCCCACCACCCAGTGAACAGTCAGCTTACTCTCAAGTTTAACAATTCCACTCCCCAAATACAACCATTCCTATGAATTAAGAGAAAAATATACTTAAAAGGTGTTACTTTAACTCTCTACTTTCAACATATGTTGTGCACTTTTACATATCTAGAAAAGGCTAGATGTTTCAAATAAGGATTTAAGTTTGTCCACTATATACAGTGTAGTAGCACTGAATAAACTGCACACAAAGGCTGTAATTATATTCTCAAAGCATCTCCTAAACAGGAACACTACTCTGGCCTAGAACCCTTCCCCTTCTCATCTCTATCAACCCAGTGGACAAGTGTTAATAAACACCTGTAACGCTTAGAGAGGATTTTAACCATTTCACTTCCTCCAGTTGTTTTCAGAAGTCTTTCCTATGAATTTCAACACAAAGTGTACACGATGTATTTATTTGTTATTTTTGTCATACATTGGCAACCTCTTTTATCATCTAGGAAGACTAGATGTTATAAATTTGGACATTTGTCCTTTATGTACACTATATACACAGCTAAGTAAAACAAAATGCAGAGACATATGGGACAATGGTTAATCTTGGTGTAAAGCCCTTTGCACTTTCTTTTCTCTCCCTGAACCAACACAAATAAAATAATGTGTACTGCTCAGAGAGGTGGTTTGATCACTTTGATCATTCCATTTCTAAGACAGTATTCATATGAATTTTAACAAAAGGATATATCTACAAAATATGTTATTTCACTATCTCTACTTTTAACATACTTTGTGCACTTCTAAACATCTAGAAATGACTAGATGTTTCAAATAAGGACTTAAGTTTGTCCACTATATACACAGTAGTGTTGAATAAACTACACACGTGTAACAATGGCTACATCTGAAAGTGTCTTCTACATAAGAACATTCTAGTCTAGAACCCTTCATTTCTCCCAATACCTCCTTTCCACCATCTATCCAACGGTGGGCAAGTACAGGCACATGTGCCACTTAGATGTACAATTCCACTTCCAAAGGTCCTTTTCAGAAGACGGGCTTTCAATGAATTTTAACACAAAGTGTACAAAATGTGTTAGTTTACTAACTCTACTTTTGTCATACATTGGCAACCTCTTTAATATCTAGAGACTAGATATTATAAAATTGGGACCCATTTATCCAGTATATACATAATATATACAGTAGAGTTAAACAAAATGCATGTAACATATAGAGCAATGGCTAAGTTGAAATGTTCTAGTACACGCTAGCAAAACAAATTTTGCAGTCTTCCCTCCCACCTCCCTCAACCCAATGAACAAGCAGAGTATACTGTTCAGAGCAGAGGTTTAACAATTCCATTTCCAAAGACAGTATTTCCCATCAGTTTTTAAAAACTATTTACAAGAAGCACTAGTCTACTACTTCTACTTTTAAATGCATTAAGCACTTCTAAACATCTAGAAAGACTAGATATTTCATATAAGAACTTACTTGTCCACTGTGTACACAGCACTGTTAAATAAAATTGCACACGTGTAACAATGGTTATAATCTGAGGTATCTTCTAAATATGACCATTTTGGCCTGAACCATTCCCTCCCTCACTTCCCTCTTTCCACCACCAATCCAGTGGACAAGTACAGGCATGTGTAATGCTTAGAGGTGGTTGAACAAATTCATATCCAAAAGTCATTTACAGAAGACAAGCTTTCCTATAGAATTTCAACACAAAGTGTACAAAATATGCTAATTTTACTACTTTGTCATACACTGGCAACCTCTTTAACATCTAGAGAGTAGATGTTGCAAAATTAGGACTCATTTGTCCATTATATACACTATATACACAGCAAAACAAAATTCACATAACATACAAAAATGGTTGTCTGAAAATGTCCAGGTATGAACACACTAGCATATTATCTTTTGCAACTCTTTCCCTCCCACCTCCTCCAAACCACTGCACAAGTACAGACAATAGTATACTGCTCACAGAGGTGGCTTAGCATTTAACATTCCCAAAGACAGTACTTCCTATGAATTCTAGCAAAAAGATATTTACAAAGGGATATTTTACTACCTCTACGTTTAACATACGTCGGGCACTTCTAAACATCTAGATGGACTAGATGTTTCATATAAGGACTTAATTTGTCCACTATATACAGAGCAGTCTTGAGTAAACTGCACACATGTAACAGTTATAATGGGAAAGTGTCTTCAAAATATGAGCATTCTAGCCTAAGACCAACCCCCTTCCTTCTCTCCCCACTCCACCAACCCAGAGGGCTATAATGCTCACATTTTCAGAAGACAATCTTTCCTGGAAATTTTAACACAAGACATACAAAATGTATTATTTACTAACTCTATTTCTGTCATACACTGGCAACCTCTTTAACATCTAGAAAGACTAGATGTTGTAAATTAGGACTCATCTGTCCTTTATATACACTACATACACAGCAAAATGAAATAAAATGCACCAACATAAAAAAGACAATGGTTAATCCCGCCTCACTATAAACACACTCGCAGAGCGCTCTGCACTTCCTTCTCCTCCCCCCCCCCACCCTGAACCAGTGCACAAACACCATGCGGACCGTTCAGAAAGGTGGTTTGGCAAATCCCCGGCCCCCCAAACATTTCATATGAATTTTAACAAAAAGATATTTACAAAATGTCTTTTTACTACCTCTACTTCTAACAAATATCAGGCACTTCAGAACATCTAGAAAGACTACATATTTCAAAAAAGTACTTATTGCCAACTATATATACAGTAGCGAGGAGTAAAATGCACACACAAAACAATGGTTATATTATGGAAATGTCTTCTAAGTACGACCAGTCTGGCATAGAACCTTCTTTCCTTCATCAAGGTCTTCTATTCCATGTCCTCTAACCCACTGAACCGACGTGGACCTCTGTGGCTCCTGATGTCGCTTCTAGAGGTGGTCAAACAACTCCATTTTGAAAAGTCATTTCCAGAAGACATTTCTAGGTTTTTTTTTTTAATAAAAACAAATGGGCATTTACAAGACGTGTGATTTTCTAACTCTATCATACGTGGGCAACCTCTTTACACCTAGAAGGCCTAGATGTAGCTAAAGTTTCCTTTTGAAAGGTTGGGGGGTAAGTTGAGAGCAGCTTTTTCCTATTATATACACAGGCCTTCTATAAACGGCCAGTAACTCTTCCCAGAGGGTGGTGGGCACGTCCTATCGGCCACATGTGGTCCGTTCTTCTACCATGTCTAGCTTCCGACATCAAGGTCTCGGTGGAAGGACGACCAACCGCCCGAGGACCCGCCAACGTTCCCCCGCTCGTCGGCCGGGGCTCCGCTCAGCTTCCGGGCCCATGAAGGCCTTTGTCCGTCGTTGTCCGGACGAGGTGAGGTCTCGTCCAGCTGGGACAGAGGGGTCACCTCCGGTCCCGCATCCGCGCGGGCGTCCACGTAGACCCGCCTTCAGGGCCCTCGAGGCTCTAACGGCCCTCCGGGCGTTCGAGCGGCCGCCATTCTTCTCGTCCTGCCACGCCCGACGCCCAAAGGCGCCACGTCCTCGGTGGCCTAGAGGAGGCTTCGCCTAAGCCCTGCAGCGCTGGGTCAAGAGACCCGGCGGTCGGCGGGCTCCGGACCGAGGGGCCGCCGCCATTCGGTCGCGGCAGTGGGGGTGGGGGAGGGGGTCGCTGCGGCTCCCAGGCTCGGGTCCTGCCAGTGGGCGGCTGCGGCGAGGACTCTGGGGCTCGGCAAGACACAGCCCGAGCCTGTCCCAGGGCCCCCCAGTTCACCTGCCCACCGGAGGCCAGAGGGCCTGGAGGGTCCTGGGGTAGAAGGCCGCAAGCCGCCTCTCACCGCGCTCTCTGCCGGAACTCTCCTTTCAATTTTTGATCCATGTACCTTTTGTAGTGTGCTCCAAGGACAAAGAACAAGGTAGACTCAAAGGGCCAATATTGCCAGAACAAAGAGCTACAGGGCTTCTATCACTCTGTACAATGCAACAATTGCAATGTCCCAAAACTTTCCCAAGCAGCATGCTGTGTCCCTTGCCCATCCCATATAAGGAAAGATATTTGCCTCATTTTTCTCCCGCTCAGCACACTAAAAGTATATATTCTCTGTCCAGTCAGCAGATAACTGCAGGTTCCCTGGCTATAAAAACAGGCAAGCAACCCATGTGCAGGATCGACTTTCCCTGGCTACCAGGAAGTCAGCCCACTGTTCTTGCAGTGTCCCTCCTCTCTAATAAACTCTATCTTCCCTGCACTCTGCCTTGCGTCTGGAAATTCTTTTCCAACCAGTGCTCAGACCACGACACCTTTGGTATCTATTTAAAAATTAATTTGGAAATATGTGGAGATACCTTATATTTTTAAATATATTTTAAACAAACTATAAACTTTAAAAGATCACGTATGCATTACAATAGGCTAGCTGCTGTAACAAATAGAACCAAACTCAACAGAAATTTACATGCTTTCAAATATCCTAAGTTATCATACCATTTCTTCTTGCCCTTCCTCTCCCCTACCTACACCTTTGTAGTAGGTCCTTTTATTAAACTCTGTTCAAATTACCCAATTTGAGTTTGCCATCTAAGACTAAGACAAGAGAAAACCAACTTGAGGGGTAGTTGATGTGCCCAATCAGATGTGCCCTTTTAGCATTTCTTTGACACAGTCCTACACTGATTATCCATTCTCTGGGTCTCTGGTGGTAAAAAGGACATACACCAGGCTTTTCGGCTTTTCCTAGCTGTGTTTCCCTCAAAAAACATAACATTGAGCAATCACTCAGAAAAGTTTAAGATTAAGAGTGAAGAAGATCAAGATTTTTTAAATGTTTGACACACTTCCATGGTGATCGAGGCAGAAATAAGACATTTTCTACGATATGGTAATATATGACCTATGCTTTGCCTACGTGATACATTTTATCCTGTTATAGATCTAGAATAAAACTGCTGAAAGAAATATGTGCATGCTTCATCATAAAACTAAAGCAAGCTGACACCTTGGAAGAGGTAGGGAACCATATCATGTTTAATTGGGGAAGACATACCTCGGCAGTAGATAAACTCATGGTGTATGATCACCCAAGGTTAAATGTCTTTAGTGAGGACACAAAAATGTCAATGGTGTACAGTTAAGCATCTGCTGTCATAACAATTTATATGCTAAGATTTCAGGCTAAGCTTTGGAAGTTTGCAAACACTATTCATCCCAATACAGCTGAACTAAGTAAGCAATTTAGGGAAAAAAAGTAATGATGCGGGGGTGGAAATAGCACAAAATATGCTTAGAGAGGTAAGCATGGTTAAGAACTATGTAAGCTTGTTCTAGAGTCTGGATTTTATCAAACACATTGAGAAACCACTGAAAGGTTTTTCACAGGAAAGTGACATGATTTCCTTTACATTTTAAGTAGAACATTGTGCCTGCTTTGTGATAACTAAATGGAGAGAACAGAGGCAGAGGACCAAACTGAAGATTATTGCAGTGGTCCAGATAAGAGGTAATGGGGACTTAGACTAGGGTGGTGACAGTGAAAATGGAGGGAAGTGAGTGGCCAGAGTCTAGCTGTGACTTTGAAACAAGATTACTTTGGTTTGACACTAGATCTGCTATGGGGTATGAAGGGAAGAGAAATGTGAGAGCTGGCCACCAGGTTTCTGGCTTGAGAGACTTGGGAGGATGACAGAAGTTTTTAGTGACATGAGTGAGACAAGAAAAAAAAGTTGTTTATTCATCACAAGCCTAATAACTTTCTAAGAAAGTGGATGCTTATAACTGGAGGATTTTCCTGTTTTCTTAAACCAAACAAAATCATCATCTTCAGTATGAGATTTCACATACTTAGAAAATAGGATTAAGTAGCATACGTGAACATGTGAAATGGAGAGAGCTGAGTCCAAGCTGAATGGCTCTATATAGAAATATGAAAAATTGAAGAGAGGTGAGCTCTGTACTGGTGGGAGATGGGGAAGCCCTTAGCCTTTATGTAAGCAGTAGCCAAAGACCACCTCACAACCTGCCTGGCTAGTGGAGCATGAGCTACTTCAGTTGTGTCCTGCCAAGCTGATATCAGGAAAAGAGGCCAGGATATAGTCCTTAGGTTTATTCTGTATGGGACTCTCTGAGCTTCTTGGACTTGGTTAATTATTTCCTTTCCCATGTTGGGGAAGTTTTCCACTATAACCTCTTCAAATATTTTCTCAGACCCTTTCTTGTTTTCTTCTTCTTCTGGGATGCCTATAATTCGAATGTTGGTACACTTAATGTTATCACTGAGGTCTCTGAGACTGTCTTCTAATCTTTTCATTCTTTTTTCTTTTTCCTGCTCTGTGGCAGTTATTTCCCCCATTCTATCTTCCAACTCACTTATTCGTTCTTCTGCCTCAGTCATTCTGCTGGTTATAGCATCTAGAGTATTTTTAATTTCAGTTATTTTGTTATCCATTGCTGTTTGTTTTTCTGAGTTCTTATGAACTGTTTCTTGTACTTTCTCTATTTTGTTATCGAGATTTTGTATCATTTTTACTATCATGACTCTAAATTCTTTTTCAGGCATTTTTCCTATTTCCTCCTCATTTATTTGGTCTTGTGGGTTTTTTTCCTGCTCCTTTGCCTGCATGGTGTTTCTTTGTTTCCTCATGGTTGTCCAGACTTTTGGGGTTGCTTGTCCTGGCGATAGAGGTGTTTATAGAAGACTGTCCAAGCCTCGGACTAATGTCCAAGTGTTGGATTAAACAAATATTAAGTCTAGGAAACACATACATGTATAAGACACACAATTACTGAATCCATTAGGACATAAGGCTCTAGAAAGACCTGACAGAACCCCAGTGTGCTATCAGATATTCAAAGAGAAACCCAACCGAAATTGACAACTGTAACAGAACAAATCAGAGACAAAAGCAAAAGCAAACAAGCAAACAAATAACACCTTACACATACAAACATTAATCCAGGGAGATTTTGTAAGCTAGGATCAACTATAGAAAAAAGCCAGAGTACCACCAGAGAGAATGGAGATTCTCAGAATGTAATTAGACAACTGTACTAAGAACTAAGATAAAGACAAAAGCCTAATATTAAATACCAAGGCAGTGCGTCATCTGGAAAATAGAGCAAGGAGTCTGAGCAGACCGATAGTGTTGCTTATAAGTATGTTAAGATAAAATAAACTTAAAAAGGCTGGAAGAAAGGGGAACAGAAGAGCGTAATGTGGTTGGAAATATGCAAATAAAAAGAAAGGAATAGAAATGTATAAAAGATAGGGATGAAAGGAAAGTATAAGAGATATATTGTCCATACTACCAAAAACTTAGCTAGATATAGAAGTATATAAAAAGGCAAAAAAAAAAAAAAAGAATAAAAAATATCATTAAAAAATTATGTTATAAAACTTGTAGATGCCTTAGGGCTAAGATCGTATTTAATAAAGAAAAAAAAAGAGAGAGAAAAAGAAAAAAAAAATCCAGAACTGATCCCAGAATGGACAAGTTCAATAGGTATTGATACTACTATTTCTGTTTCTTTAGCGTCTCAGCTGTAAGTGTCCTTCTCCTTGCCTTGGGTTTTTTTGCATTATTCTGTGACCAGCAGAGGTTCCTTTATTGTTCATCTGTAAGCGTCAGTGTGTGGGGAGGGAGAGGGTACAATAGTGGCTCCTTCTCCTGGAAGTGAGTGAGCAGTGGCACACTGTTGTTTCAGTTGGGCTTGGAGGTGCCTGTTGCAGAGGGACGCTGGTGGCTCAGGCATAAACAGAAAGTCTTAGAGTTGGGCCTCTCTCGGGGTTTTTTTTGTTGTTGTTGCTGTTGTTGTTTTTTTTTTTCCTCTGGGCAGCCTCCCTGCTGCTGGCGTTGCAAGGGGTTTTAATCTAGCCCCGCCCGAGTGCCTGAGGGTGCTTGTTATCCCTGAGCGCCTTAGTTGGCCCACAGGGCGTCTCTCCACTGCCTGTTGCAGAGGCGCCGAAAGAGAGAGAGAGGCTATGCCCACGGCTTCTCCCCCCTGCCCGTGAGCCTGCAGCCTCTAGCTGCCATCATGGCCGGGCAGCTCTCTGGGACGGGCACTCCTCTCCGCGGACCTCCTCCCTCCTGTCCTCTCGGTCCGTCACCCTACTGGCAACAATGTTTCTCACCCTGAACCAGCTCTCCAGTTCCCACGCTCCCGCTCCTGGACCCTCCGTTCAGCCGCGGATCGATGTCTCGGTCCGGGAACACTGAGCTGCGCTGCAGACCCTCCGTACGTTTCTCACTCTCTCCCATCTGCCACAGCTCTGCCGCTTCACCCTCTTTGAGCCTTCGTAGATGCCTCCCTACCGGCTATGTCGGGCTCCCCGCAGCCCTTTCTGGTGTCCAAGGCCGTCTGCTGGTGTTCAGCTGGTTCTCTGTGGGAATTACTGCGTCCTTCCGTGCATTCCCAATGCATCTGTGGAGAGGGATGCACTCCACGTCCCTCTACTTCGCTGCCATCTTTTCTCCCCATCCAGTCCTTAGGTTTAAGTGGAACAAGACTGGGGCAAGGGGGCATGATTTCTATCCTTTTGGTCAAATGAAAATGAATCTTGAGAAGGAGTCTTGATCTGGAGAAAGACATGAGACAAGTTATCTACCCCCTTTCGATTCTTGAGCACATTTTTTGAAATCATACCAATATGCAGCAGTACCACTGTTGGGAAATTTTTCTTAAAGCAACTCCATCTCTGATTTACATTTTTTTAAATAAATATTTATCTATCTATTTATTTATTTATTTATTTATTTATTGGCTGCATTGGGTCTTTGTTGCTGCACACGGGCTTTCTCTAGTTGCTGTGAATGGGGGCTACTCTTCATTGTGGTAAGAGGGCTTCTCATTGTAGTGGCTTCTCTTGTTGTGAAGTATGGGCTCTAGGTGCATTGGCTTCAATAGTTGTGGCACACAGGCTCAATAGTTGTGGCTCACAGACTCTAGAGCACAACCTCAATTGTTGTAGCGCATGGACTTAGGTGCTCTGAGGCATGTGGAATCTTCCCAGAGCAGGGCTCGAACCCGTGTCCCCTGCATTGGCAGGCAGATTCTTAACCACTGTGCCACCTAGGAAGTCCCAATTTACTTTTTTTTTAATTGAAGTATAGTTGATTTACAATGTTGTGTTATTTTCTGCTGTACAGCAAAGTGACTCAGTTATACATAAAAATACATTCTTTTTAATATTCTTTTCCGTTATGGTTTATCCTAGGACATGGAATCTATTTAGTTCCCTGTTCTATACAGTAGGACCTTGTTGTCTATCCATTCTATATATAATAGTTTCCTAACCCCAAACTCCCAGTCAACCCCCCCCCCACCTCTCCTCCCCCTGGACAATCACGAGTCTGATCTCTATGTCTTTGAGTCTCTTTCTGCTTCATAGATAGGTTCATTTGTGTCATATTTTAGATTCCATATATAAATGATATGCTATTTGTCTTTCTCTTTCTGACTTACTTCACTTAGTATGATAATCTCTAGTTGCATCGAACTCTCCTGCACTGTTGGTGGGAATGTAAGTTGGTACAGCCACTATGGAAAACTATTTGGAGGTTCCTTAAAAAACTACAAATAGAACTACCATATGATCCAGTAATCCCACTCCTGGGCATATACCCAAAGAAAACCATAATCCCAAAAGAAACATGTACCATAATGTTTATTGCAGCACTATTTACAATAGCCAGGACATGGAAGCAACCTAAATGCCCATCAACAAATGAATGGATACAGAAGATGTGGCATATATATACAATGGAATATTACTCAGCTATAAAAAGGGATGAGATGGAGCTATATCTAATTTACTTTTTAATTAAAATATTGTCTCTACTCTGGCCTTAAGAAATCCAGAAAACAGCCAGGAGTCTTCATCTCTGTGGGGATAATTTTAAATTAACACTCTTAAAGACTAATGGAACCCAAAAGTCAGATGTCGCCATATGGAGTCTCTGTTTTAGCTCTTTACTGTTCTTGACCACTCAAAACTCAACACTAGTTGAACTCCCTAAAGAAAATTCACTTATATTGAAAGGATTGATGAGCAACATAGATTTTGCTGACAATGTTTGCATGGACAACAAAATAGGACTTATATCACACATTGCAAAACAACCTAATAAAAATTTTCATTAGACAAGTTATCCTAAGTCCATTCTTCTCTTGCCTCCTCCTCCTAAGAGTTCTCCTTGCCCTTTCCCCTGCAAGGTATTCTATTTCTCTCTGCTCCCCCAAAACCTCAATACCTCCCCCATTTTATTGGGCTTTCCCTTCCTGAAGTGTAAATCACAAGCTACCACAGTTGTTATCAAAGAGTGAAAGACTTTATCCTATTTTTTTATCACAATTTAATTCACTATTGGAGAACAGCGGCTTTTGCTCAGCTTAGCTAAATTAAGTACACATGTCATCCTTCCAACTTTCAGCCATAGGCACTATTTTCTTGCTACTTGATCCCCCTAGAACCAGCACCAGAAGGACAGGCAGGTTCCATCAAATGTATGTGGGGCACCTACCTGGGCTCTTCAAAGAGGCAGTTCCTAACAGAATATATAGTTTGAGGCCAAGTCACAGAGAACCACAACATCTCAGGGAATGAGAGCCAGAAGAGACTGGGAATGCTTGAGAACTGATGATCAAAATTGGAGGTGGGGCTGAATACAAAGACAACAGGCCCACAGATGGATGTCCAGGACTCCAGATTCCAGACGTGTCACCCCTTTGGGCCATGTATTGGCATTAGTGTGGAGAGTAGCCTGAAAGAGCTAAAATCCCTTCCAGATGTTCTCAACCTGAACACAAAAATAATTATTTGAGTGGCTATTCTCTCCAATCTCCCAAGAATGGTATATAAGTAGTATAAGATACAAAGGAAATAAGCTAATTCATGGCATGCATGGGATGTTTTGGGCCAGTGGTTCTCAGCATTAGTGAATCTCGAAAGCACCTGAAGGACTTGTTAAAACAGACAGCTGGACTCAACCCCCATATAGTTTCTGATTCAAAAAAGTATAAGGCAGAGCCTGAAAATGTACATTTCTAACAAATTCCAGTGCTACTAGTCTGGGACCACACTTTGAGAACCACCACCTTAAGGCATTCAGGTATAATTCTCTTGGAGGATTCTGGTTGACAATGGTCTAACTGGATTAAATTTCGTGTAGCTTCTCTTCTGTGTATACCCATTCTGACATGATTTCAGTGTCATTGCTTCTATATTGAAGCTTCCAAATGTGGCATTTAGAAGCCGCTATGAAATGCTAAGCAGCACTTAGTAGTATGTAGAATTTGCCCTTGAAACTGATATTTAATTCTTTCCTTCAAAGTGCCTTTATCAAAGTAAACTTCACACAATAATAACAGATGATACATATTTGAAAGGACAGTGGCTTTGAAATATAACAAAACCTCGGCTACTACATCATACAGGTATATTGATTCTTCAGTCAATTTTAATTAATCTCCAATAATGTACAAGGGACACATCAGGTGGCAGAACACAAAACCACAGGATACATTTTCTGCCATGATATAGTAAGAAAAAGATGATGGACATAGAAATACCTCCTACAGCGAAGTAGCTTTCTTTTTTTTCTTGTGGGATCTTAGTTCCTTGACCAGGGATTGAACCCGGGTCCTTGGCAGTGAAGGACGGAGTCAACCACTGGACTGCCCGGGAATTCCCTTGAAGTAGCATTTTTAATGGCACTAACCAAAAAGGCTCTCTCAATATGTAAGGGCAAATACAAATAAAAAACTAAAAATAAGAAAAAACCTCCCTGGCATATACATGTGCACACACGCACACACGCGTGCACACACACACACACACACACAAGGAAAGAGACACTCCCTATTTCCCTTTTCTTAGACAATTTACTTTAGAACATTTATACTTGCAAATTATTTTTCTGCCTTTTTGAGATGTGCATACATTTTTTAAGAGCTAAATAAGCCTCTTGCCAGTTTTACAACCCAGGAATGTTTTTATCAAGGGTTTGGAAGCCATCTTTATAAAATGTAATCACCAAGGAAGATAACACCTCTATTTACCAGTTTTCATGGGAGAGTAGGAACCTAACTTTGGTGGGGCACTCAGCTCCATATTGCAAAACTGTCTCTTGTGGTAAGGTACAAAAAGTTTTTCTTTGGATAGAGGCAATTAACAAACACAGATGGCCACCCCAATCACCAGGTGAATTTGGAATGAACTATGTGTGGAAAATGGTGTTGTCATGTCTTCTTACTTAACTAGTTATCATTTCTCTCCAGAGAACAAAAATGGTACATCGCAGGCTATATCTACTTGGCTAGATAAAAGCATGAGATTTCTTTCTGTGTCTATAGCAGATTGCCTATGATGCACATCACAGTCTCATTCAATGTTTGTTCAGTAACAAAACTGTTTTCTGTCTTTCTTATATTTTTTGGAGAGGAATTTTTGCATTGGCAGGAAATTTTATTCTTAATTTTATTTCCCCTAAAGTTCAGGATGGGGAAATAACATTTCTCACAAGGTAAATGTCAGATAAGAGGAAGTCTCCTAAAAAGGAGGCCTTGAAGATGGGATAGGAGATAGATTGAGGAGAAGAGGGAAGGAGACATTTCAAGTGTAAAAAATAATCCAAACAAAGGCTAAAGTGGTACAAAACCAGACTATCAAGGGAGAATGGGAAAATCAACTTAGAATGAGTGGAGGCCCGCTCACCTGAATAGCAAGAGACTTAGGAGGGAATGTCCTGACTTCAATTCCAAAGCATTTGTCTTGTCTTTGAGCTTGTGATCAAAGCATTCATGATTAATAGGACTCTCCAAAAACAACCAAGTGTCAAGCAAAGATAAAGGACTCAATGGATTTCATCAAAATCAAAGAAAATGATCTTTCAATGGAAATGGCCCTGTCTTAGGATTTCATTTAGAAACCTAAGCAGCCTTTGAAAGAGGAGATCAAGACAACAGAGTAGGAGGATGCTGGGCTCACCTTCCCTCACAAATACATCAAAACTACAACTACAAATAGACTTTTATTGGAATTGGCCTGGGAACTGGTATGATAGCTCCTCTATAACCAAGGCTGTGAAGAAAGAGCCACATGGAGTTGGGTAGGAAAGGAGAACAAGTGATCCAGTTGGGACCTGCAACCCTCATGGGGACCCAGAAGAGATGGAATATCACAGACTCAGGGATTCTCCCTGGGGAGGGAAGGACTCGAGCAACATATTAGGTATCCAAGGCCTGGAGTCCAACAACTGGAAAACAAGCCCCCTTAGCTGGTTTGAAATTGAGTGGGCCTTATCAGAGGGCTGTAAGAAGCCAAGACTCAGCTCTTGAAGATCACACACACACAGACTTGCTCACTCCTGGGCACAGCCTGGAGGAAGCAGATTGAACACTACCTAGGGCTGTGGCCAGCCTGCCAGGACCACCCCAGCATGGCCCCCAGCCTGCACTGGGCTCCTGCTCTAGCCCCTCTTGCTCTGACACTGCTACCCACTAAGGCAGAGGCTGCCATTGCCAGTGCAGGTGTGCACACTTGGAGGGATTGGACCCAACTCAGACCCCCAGACTTGCCTCTGACCTGGGTAGAGGCTGCCATTGCCATTGAACATGCATCACTGCACACACTCAGGGGGGAGTTAAACTAGTTCTAAGGTGTAGCAACAACACCCATAGCCCCAACCTAATCTCTAATCAAGGTACACATCCTAGGGAAAAGGTGAAACCAGCCGAGAAGTGCAACCTCAAGACCTCAGGCCCCAGCCATGACCCCAACCATGGTGGAGACTGCCATCACAGCCAGGAGAAGCCCAACTCCCTCAGGGATCCTGATCCAGCCCCCTCCAGGCCTTGCCCCTGCCTCCCATAAGGCAGTGACAGCTATTGAGCATAGCAGATGCCCCAGATTACACCTGGCTCTGGCTATGGCTCTATCTCCTCCAACTCCAGCCCTACTGCCTACAAAGGTGGTGGCTGCCAGTACACCCCAAGGGAAGATGCAGCCCATGGTCATTTCAGATCCAGTTCTCCAACCAAAGACACTGAGCATATGCAGAATTTATATATACTGCTCCCATACAAGAACGTGACTTCAAGACCAGGATAGGTAACTGTTTCACCTAAACTCATAGACACAGAGAAAGTTAAACAAAATGAGAAGACAGAGGAATATGTTTAATGGAAGAATAAGAGAAAGAAGACTGGAAGAAAAAAAAAAAAACCCTAATGAAACATAGAGAAATAATTTACCTGATGAGGAGTTCAAAGCAATAGTAATAAGAATGTAACTGAATCTGGGAAAAGAATGGATGAACACAGTGAGAATTTTAACAAAAAACTAGAAAATATAAAAAAGAACCAGTCAGAGCTGAAGAATACAATAACTGAAATAAAAATACATTAAAGGGAATTAATGGCATATTAGGAGTTACAAAAGAATAAATGTGATCTGGAAGATAGCAAAATGGAAATCATCCAATCAGAACATTAAAAAAAAAAAAAAAAAACCCACCAAATTGTAAAAAATGAGAATAGTTTAAGAAACCTCTGAGACAACATCAAGGGTACTAAAATTTGCATTTTCTCCAGAAGGAGAAAAGAGAGATGAAGAGGTAAAAAATGTATTTGATAAGATTATGGCTGAAAACTTTCTGAACCTGAAGAAGGAAACTGGTGTCCAGGTACAGGAAGCACAGAGAGTCCTGAACAAGATGAACACAAAGAGACCCACACCAAGATATATAATAATTAACATGACAAAGGGTAAAGACAAAGAGATAATTTCAAAGGCAGCAAGAGGCCAAAAGTGAGTGGTATGATATATTTAAAGTGCTGAAGGGAAAAAATCTACAAACTAGGATACTCTACAGAGTTATCATTCAGAATTGGAAAAGAGAAAAAGAGCTTTTTAGACAAACAAAAACTAAAAGTTCATCAATGCTAAACCAACTTTACAAGGTGTTAAAGGGTCTTCTTTAAGTGAAAAAGAAAAACCTAGAACAATAAGATTGGTTCAAGATGGCAGAGCAGAAGGACATGAACTCACTCCCTCCTATGAGAGCACTGGAATCACAACTAACTGCCAAACCATCATCAACAGGAAGACACTGGAACTCACCAAAAAGATACCCAAAGGCAAAACAGAAGCTGCAATGAGATGTAGGAGGGGAACAATCATAATAAGATCAAATCCCATAACCACCTGGTGGGTGATTCACAAACTGGACAATATACCACAGAAGTCCACCCACTGGAGTGAAGGTTCTGAGCCACATATCAGGCTTCCCAACCTGGGGGTCTGGCAATGGGAGGAGGACTCCCCAGAGAATCAGACTTTGAAGGACTGTGGTATTTGATTGCAGGACTTCAACAAGATTGTGGAAACAGAGACTCCACCCTTGGAGAACACATACAAAGTAGTGTGCACACCATGACCTAGGGGGAAGGAAGAGTGACCCCATAGGAGACTGAACCAGACCTACCTGCTAGTATTGGAGGGTCTCCTGAGTAGGTGGGGGGAGGCCATGGCTCACTGCAGGGACAAGAATACTAGCAGCAGAAGTTCTACAAAGTACTCATTGGCATGAGCCCTCCTGGAGTCCACCATTAGCCCCACCAAAGAGCCTATAGGCTCCAGTGCTGGGTTGCCTCAAGCCAACAACAAACAGAGAGGGGACTCAGCCCCACCCATCATCAGACAAGTTTAAATTTTTGAAGTTTCACTGAGCTCTGCCCACCAGGACAATACCCAGCTCTACCCACCACCAGCCCCACCCATCAAGAAGTTTGCACAACCCTCTTAGATAGCCTCATCCACCAGAGGACAGACAGTACAAGCAAGAAAAACTATAATCTGCAGCCTGCAGAATTAAAACCACAGTCACAGAAAGGTAGACAAAGTGAAAAGGCAGAGGACTATGTCCCACATGAAGGAACAAGGTAAAACCCCATAAAAACAACTAAATGAAGTGGAGATAGGCAAACTTCCAGAAAAAGAATTCACAATAACAATAGTGAAGGTGATCCAGGACCTCAGAAAAAGAATGGAAGCAAAGATTGAGAAGATGCAAGAAATGTTTAACAAAGGCCCAGAAGAATTAAAGAACAAACAAACAGAGATAAACAATATAATAATTGAAATTAAAAATACACTAGAAGGAGTCAATAGCAGAATAACTGAGGCAGAAAAGATAAGTGACCATGAACACAGAATAGTGGAAATCACTGATGTGGAAAAGAATAAAGAAAAAAGAATGAGAAGAAATAAAGACAGCCTAAAAGACCTCTGGGACAACATTAAACACACCAACATTTGCATTATAGGAGTCCCAGAAGGAGAAGAGAGACAGAAAGCACCCAAGAAAATATTTGAAGAGATTATGGTTGAAAACTTCCCTAACATGGGAAATAAAATATTCAGTCAAGTCAGGGGAAGCACAGAGTCCCAGGCAGGATAAGAGAAACACACAGAAACACACAGTACTCAAATTGACAAAATTAAAAACAAAGAAAGATTATTAAAAGCAACAGGGGGAAAATGACAACTTAGAAGGGAACTATTATAAGGTTAAGAGCTGATTCCTGAGTAGAAACTCTGCAAGCCAGAAGGAAGTGGCATGATATATTTAAAGTGATGAAAGGGAGGAAAGTACAACCAAGAATACTCTACTCAGCAAGGATCTAATTCAGATTCAGTGGAGAAATCAAAACCTTTACAGACAAGCAACAGCTGAAAGAATTCAGTACCACCAAAACAGCTCTACAACAAATGCTAAAGAACCTGCTCTAGGCAAAAAACACAAGAGAAGAGAAGGATCTACAAAAACAAACCCAAAACAATTAAGAAAATGGTAATAGGAACATACATATTGATAATTACCTTAAATGAGAATGGATTAAATTTTCCAACCAAAATACACAGACTGGCTGAATGGATACCAAAACAAGACCTGTATATATGCCATCTACAAGAGACCCACTTTAGACCTAGGGACACATACAGACTGAAAGTGAGGGGATGGAAAAAGATATTCCATGCAAATGGAAATCAAAAGAAAGCTGGAGGAGCAATACTTATATCAGATAAAATAGACTTTAAAATAAAGGATGTTACAAGAGGCAAGGAAGGACACTACATAATGATCAAGAGATCAATCCAAGAAGAAGATATAATAATTATAAATATATATGCACTCAACTTGGGAGCACCTCAATACATAAGACAAATGCTGAGAAAAGCTGGCGGCGAAGTAGAGGGACGTGGAATGCAGCCCTCTCCACAGATGCATTGGGATACACCGAAGGATGCAATAATTCCCACAGACAACCAGCTGAACACCAGCAGACAGCCTCAGGCACCGGAAAGGACCGCAAGGAATCCGACATGACCGGTAGGGAGGCACCTACAACAGCTCAGAGAGGGTGAAGTGGCGAAGCTGTGGCAGACGGGAGGGAGTGAGAAACATATGGAGGGTCCGCAGCGCAGCTCAGTGTTCCCGGACCAGGACGTCGATCCACAGCTGAAGGGAGGGTCCGGGAGCACGAGTGTGGGAACCGGAGAGCTGGTTCAGGGTGAGAAACATTGTTGCCGGTAAGGTGACGGACCGAGAGGACAGGAGGGAGGAGGTCCATGGTGAGGAGTGCCTGCCTCTGAGAGCTGCCTGACCAAGATGGCGGCTTGAGGCTGCAGGCTCACGGGCAGGGGGGAGGAGCCATGCACATAGCCTTTCTCTCTCTTTTGGCGCATCTGCAACAGGCAATGGAGAGACGCCCTGTAGGCCACCTAAGGTGCTCAGGTATAACAAACACCCTCAGGCCCTAGGGGGGGCTAGATTAAAACGCTTGGAACACTGGCAGCAGGGAGGCTGCCGAGAAAAGAAAACAACAACAACAACAACAACAACAACAAAAAACCCGAGAGAGGCCCAACTCTAAGACTTTCTGTTTATGCCTGAGCCACCAGCATCCCTCTGCAACAGGCACCTCCAAGCCCGACTGAAACAACAATGCACCACTGCTCACTCACTCCCAGGGGAAGGAGCCACTATTGTACCCTCTCCCTCCCCACACACCGATGCTTACAGATGAACAATAAAGGAACCTCTGCTGGTCACAGAATAATGCAAAAAAACCCAAGGCAAGGAGAAGGACACTTACAGCTGAGACACTAAGGAAACAGAAATATTATCTCAGGCTTGGACAGTCTTCTATAAACACCTCTATAGCCAGGACAAGCAACCCCAAAAGTCTGGACAACCATGAGGAAACAAAGAAACACCATGCAGGCAAAGGAGCAGGAAAAAAACCCACAAGACCAAATAAATGAAGAGGAAATAGGAAAAATGCCTGAAAAAGAATTTAGAGTCATGATAGTAAAAATGATACAAAATCTCGATAACAAAATAGAGAAAGTACAAGAAACAGTTCATAAGAACTCAGAAAAACAAACAGTAATGGATAAAAAAATAACTGAAATTAAAAATACTCTAGGTGCTCTAACCAGCAGAATGACTGAGGCAGAAGAACGAATAAGTGAGTTGGAAGATAGAATGGGGGAAATAACTGCCACAGAGCAGGAAAAAGAAAAAAGAATGAAAAGATTAGAAGACAGTCTCAGAGACCTCAGTGATAACATTAAGCATACCAACATTCAAATTATAGGCATCCCAGAAGAAGAAGAAAACAAGAAAGGGTCTGAGAAAATATTTGAAGAGGTTATAGTGGAAAACTTCCCCAACATGGGAAAGGAAGTAATTCACCAAGTCCAAGAAGCTCAGAGAGTCCCATACAGAATAAACCCAAGGAAAAATACACCAAGACACATATAAATCAAACTAATGACAATTAAACACAAAGAAAATATTAAAAGCAGCAAGAGAAAAGCAGCAAACAACATACAAGGGAAAACACATAAGGATAACAGCTGACCTTTCTACAGAAACGCTGCAGGCCAGAAGGGAATGGCTGGATATACTGAAAAACCTGAAAGAGAGAAACCTACAGCCAAGAATACTCTAACCAGCAAGAATCTCATTTAGATTTGAGGGAGAAATCAAAAGCTTTCCAGACAAGCAAAAGTTAAGAGAATTCAGCACCACCAATCCAGCCTTACAATAAGTGCTAAAGAAACTTCTCTAAGTAGGAAACACAAGAAAAGGAAAACACCTACAAATACAAACCCAAAACAATTCAGAAAATGGTAATTGGAACACACATGTCAATAATCACTTTAAATGTAAATGGATTAAATGCTCCAACCAAAAGACACAGACTGGCTGAATGGATACAAAAACAAGACCCTTCTATATGCTGCCTACAAGAAACCCACTTCAGACCAAGGGATACATATAGACTGAAAGGAAAGGGATGGAAAAAGATATTCCATGCAAATGGAAGTCAAAAGAAAGCTGGAGTAGCAATACTCATCTCAGACAAATTAGACTTGAAAGTAAAGACTATTACAAGAGACAAGGAAGGACACTACATAATGATCAAGGGATCCATTCAAGAAGAACATATCACAATGGTAAATATCTATGCCCCCAATATAGCAGCACCTCAATACATAAGGCAAATGCTAACAGCTATGAAAGGGGACATCGACAGTAACACAATAATAGTGGGAGACTTGAACACCCCACTTACATCAATGGACAGATCATTCAAACAGAAAATCAATAAAGACACACAAGCTTTAAATGACACATTAGACCATCTCAACTTAATTGATATTTATAGGACATTCCATCCAAAAACGACAGACTACACTTTTTTCTCAAGTGCACATGGAACATTTTCCAGGATAGATCACATCTTGGGTCACAAATCAAACCTCGGCAAATTCAAGAAAATTGAAATCATATCAAGCATCTTCTCAGACCACAACGCCATGAGACTAGATATCAATTACAGCAAAAAAAACTGCAAAAAATACAAACACATGGAGGCTAAACAATTCACTCTTAAACAACCAAGAAATCACTAAAGAAGTCAAAGAGGAAATCAAAAAATATCTAGACACAAACGACAATGAAAACACAACAACCCAAAATCTATGGGACGCAGCAAAAGCAGTTCTAAGAGGGAAGTTTATAGCAATACAGTCCTACCTTAAGAAAAAAGAAAATGATCGAATAAACAACCTAACCTTACACCTAAAACAACTAGAGAAAGAAGAACAAAGAAACCCCAAAGTGAACAGAAGGAAAGAAATCATAAAGATCAGAGCAGAAATAAATGAAAAAGAAAGGAAGGAAACCATAGCAAAAATAAATAAAACTAAAAGCTGGTTCTTTGAAAAGATTAACAAAATTGATAAACCATTAGCCAGACTCATCAAGAAAAAAAGGGAGAAGATGCAAATCAACAGAATTAGAAATGAAAAAGGAGAAGTCACAACGGACACCTCAGAAATACAAAAGATCATGAGAGACTACTACAAGCAACTATATGCCAATCAATTGGATAACCTGGAAGAAATGGATACATTCTTAGAAAATACACTCTTCCAAGACTGAACCAGGAAGAAATAGAAACCATGAACAGATCAATCCCAAGTACGGAAATTGAGGCAGTGATTAAAAATCTCCCAACACACAAAAGCCCAGGACCAGATGGGTTCACGGGCAAATTCTACCAAGCATTTCGAGAAGAGCTAACACCTATCCTTCTCAAACTCTTCCAAAATATTGCAGAAGGAGGAACACGCCCAAACTCATTCTACGAGGCTACCATCACCCTGATACCAAAACCAGGCAAAGATGTCACAAAAAAAGAAAACTACAGACCAATATCACTGATGAATTTAGATGCAAAAATCCTCAACAAAATACTAGCTAACAGACTGCAACAGCACATTAAAAAGATCATACACCATGATCAAGTGGGGTTTATCCCTGGGATGCAAGGATTCTTCAATATACGCAAATCAATCAACGTGATACATTATATCAACAAACTGAAGGATAAAAACCATATGATCATCTCAATAGATGCAAAAAAAGCTTTTGACAAAGTTCAACATCCATTTATGATAAAAGCTCTCCAGAAAATGGACATAAAAGGAAATTACCTCAACATAATAAAAGCCATATATGAGAAACCAATAGTCAAACTCGTTCTCAATGGGGAAAAATTGGAAGAATTCCCTCTAAGAACAGGAACAAGACAAGGGTGTCCACTCTCACCATTATTATTCAACAGAGTTTTGGAAGTTTTAGCAACAGCAATCAGAGAAGAAAAAGAAATAAAAGGAATCCACATTGGAAAAGAAGAAGTAAAATTGTCACTCTTTGCAGATGACATGATATTATACATAGAAAACCCTAAAGACTCTACCAGAAAACTGCTAGCACTAATTGATGAGTTTAGTAAAGTAGCAGGATACAAAATTAATGCACAGAAATCTCTTGCATTCCTATACACTAACAATGGAAGAGCAGAAAGAGAAATTAAGGAAGCTCTCCCATTCACCATTGCAACAAAAAGAATAAAATACCTAGGAATAAACCTGCCTAAGGAGGCAAAAGATCTGTATGCAGAAAGCTTTAAGACATTGATGAAAGATATCAAAGACGACACAAACAGATGGAGGGACATACCATGTTCCTGGATTGGAAGAATCGTGAAAATGACTGTACTACCCAAAGCAATTTACAGATTCAATGCAATCCCGATCAAATTACCAATGGCATTTTTCACAGAACTAGAGCAAGAAATCTTACGATTTGTATGGAAACGCAAAAGACCCCGAACAGCCAAAGCAATCTTGAGAAGGAAAAATGGAGTTGATGGAATCAGGCTTCCTGACTTCAAACTATACTACAAGGCCATAGTGATCAAGACAGTATGGTACTCGCACAAAAAGAGAAAGGAAGATCAATGGAATAGAATAGAGAACTCAGAAGTAAGGCCAAACACATATGGGCACCTTATCTTTGACAAAGGAGGCACGAGTATACACAATGGACAAAAGACAGCCTCTTCAAGAAGTGGTGCTGGAAAAATTGGACAGCAACATGTAAAAGAATGAAATTAGAACACTTCCTAACACCACACACAAAAATAAACTCCAAATGGATTAAAGACCTACATGTAAGGCCAAACACTATAAAACTCCTAGAGGAAAACATAGGCAGGACACTCTATGACATCCATCAAAGTAAGATCCTTTTTGACCCCCCTCCTAGAATCATGGAAATAAAATCAAGAATAAACAAATGGGACCTCATGAAACTTAAAAGCTTTTGCACAGCGAAAGAAACCATAAACAAGACTAAAAGGCAACCCTCAGAATGGGAAAATATAATTGCCTATGAAACAACGGACAAAGGATTAATCTCCAAAATATACAAGCAGCTCATGAAGCTTAGTACCAAAAAAGCAAATAACCCAATCCACAAATGGGCAGAAGACCTAAATAGACATTTCTCCAAAGAAGACATACAGATAGCCAACAAACACATGAAAAGATGCTCAACATCACTCATCATCAGAGAAATGCAAGTCAAAGCCACAATGAGGTATCACCTCACACCGATCAGAATGGCCATCATCACAAAATCTGGAAACCACAAATGTTGGAGAGGGTGTGGAGAAAAGGGAACTCTCCTGCACTGTTGGTGGGAATGTATGTTGGTACAGCCACTATGGAAAACAATTCGGAGGTTCCTTAAAAAACTACAAATAGAACTACCATATGACCCAGATATCCCACTACTGGGCATATACCCAAAGAAAACCATAATCCCAAAAGAAACTTGTACCATAATGTTTATTGCAGCATTATTTACAATAGCCAGGACAAGGAAGCAACCTAAATGCCCATCAGCAAATGAATGGATAAAGAAGATGTGGCATATATATACAATGGAATATTACTCAGCTATAAAAAGGGATGAGATGGAGCTATATGTAATGAGGTGGATAGACCTAGAGTCTGTCATACAGAGTGAAGTAAGTCAGAAAGAGAAGGACAAATATTGTATGCTAACTCACATATACAGAATCTAAAAATGGTACTGATGAACTCAGTGACAAGAACAAGGATGCAGATACAGAGAATGGACTGGAGAACTCGAGGTATGGGAGGGGGTGGCAGGTGAAGGGGAAGCTGAGACGAAGCGAGAGAGTAGCACAGACATATATATGCTACCAACTTTAAGATAGATAGTCAGTGCAAAGTTGTATAACAAAGGGACTCCAAATCGAAGATGGAAGATGCCTTAGAGGACTGGGGCGGGGAAGGTGGAGGGGACTCAAGGGGGGAGGAGTCAAGGAAGGGAGGGTATATGGGGATATGTGTATAAAAACAGTTGATTGAACTTGGTGTACCCCCAAAAAAATAATAAATAAATAAATAAATAAATAAATAAAATTAAAAAAAAAGGCAAATGCTAACAGCTATAAGAGAGGAAATCTATAATAACACAATTATAGTGGGGGAATTTAACACCTCACTTACACCATCTGGACAGATCATCCAGACAGAAAATTAATAAGCAAGCACAAGTTATAAATGATGCAATAGACCATGTAGATTTAATTGTTATTTATAGGACATTCCATCCAAAACCAGCAGATTACACTTTTTTCTCAAGTGCACATGGAACATTTTCCAGGATAGATCACATCTTGGGTCACAAATCAAACCTCGGCAAATTCAAGAAAATTGAAATCATATCAAGCATCTTCTCAGACCACAACGCCATGAGACTAGATATCAATTACAGCAAAAAAAACTGCAAAAAATACAAACACATGGAGGCTAAACAATTCACTCTTAAACAACCAAGAAATCACTAAAGAAGTCAAAGAGGAAATCAAAAAATATCTAGACACAAACGACAATGAAAACACAACAACCCAAAATCTATGGGACGCAGCAAAAGCAGTTCTAAGAGGGAAGTTTATAGCAATACAGTCCTACCTTAAGAAAAAAGAAAATGATCGAATAAACAACCTAACCTTACACCTAAAACAACTAGAGAAAGAAGAACAAAGAAACCCCAAAGTGAACAGAAGGAAAGAAATCATAAAGATCAGAGCAGAAATAAATGAAAAAGAAAGGAAGGAAACCATAGCAAAAATAAATAAAACTAAAAGCTGGTTCTTTGAAAAGATTAACAAAATTGATAAACCATTAGCCAGACTCATCAAGAAAAAAAGGGAGAAGATGCAAATCAACAGAATTAGAAATGAAAAAGGAGAAGTCACAACGGACACCTCAGAAATACAAAAGATCATGAGAGACTACTACAAGCAACTATATGCCAATCAATTGGATAACCTGGAAGAAATGGATACATTCTTAGAAAATACACTCTTCCAAGACTGAACCAGGAAGAAATAGAAACCATGAACAGATCAATCCCAAGTACGGAAATTGAGGCAGTGATTAAAAATCTCCCAACACACAAAAGCCCAGGACCAGATGGGTTCACGGGCAAATTCTACCAAGCATTTCGAGAAGAGCTAACACCTATCCTTCTCAAACTCTTCCAAAATATTGCAGAAGGAGGAACACGCCCAAACTCATTCTACGAGGCTACCATCACCCTGATACCAAAACCAGGCAAAGATGTCACAAAAAAAGAAAACTACAGACCAATATCACTGATGAATTTAGATGCAAAAATCCTCAACAAAATACTAGCTAACAGACTGCAACAGCACATTAAAAAGATCATACACCATGATCAAGTGGGGTTTATCCCTGGGATGCAAGGATTCTTCAATATACGCAAATCAATCAACGTGATACATTATATCAACAAACTGAAGGATAAAAACCATATGATCATCTCAATAGATGCAAAAAAAGCTTTTGACAAAGTTCAACATCCATTTATGATAAAAGCTCTCCAGAAAATGGACATAAAAGGAAATTACCTCAACATAATAAAAGCCATATATGAGAAACCAATAGTCAAACTCGTTCTCAATGGGGAAAAATTGGAAGAATTCCCTCTAAGAACAGGAACAAGACAAGGGTGTCCACTCTCACCATTATTATTCAACAGAGTTTTGGAAGTTTTAGCAACAGCAATCAGAGAAGAAAAAGAAATAAAAGGAATCCACATTGGAAAAGAAGAAGTAAAATTGTCACTCTTTGCAGATGACATGATATTATACATAGAAAACCCTAAAGACTCTACCAGAAAACTGCTAGCACTAATTGATGAGTTTAGTAAAGTAGCAGGATACAAAATTAATGCACAGAAATCTCTTGCATTCCTATACACTAACAATGGAAGAGCAGAAAGAGAAATTAAGGAAGCTCTCCCATTCACCATTGCAACAAAAAGAATAAAATACCTAGGAATAAACCTGCCTAAGGAGGCAAAAGATCTGTATGCAGAAAACTTTAAGACATTGATGAAAGATATCAAAGACGACACAAACAGATGGAGGGACATACCATGTTCCTGGATTGGAAGAATCGTGAAAATGACTGTACTACCCAAAGCAATTTACAGATTCAATGCAATCCCGATCAAATTACCAATGGCATTTTTCACAGAACTAGAGCAAGAAATCTTACGATTTGTATGGAAACGCAAAAGACCCCGAACAGCCAAAGCAATCTTGAGAAGGAAAAATGGAGTTGATGGAATCAGGCTTCCTGACTTCAAACTATACTACAAGGCCATAGTGATCAAGACAGTATGGTACTCGCACAAAAAGAGAAAGGAAGATCAATGGAATAGAATAGAGAACTCAGAAGTAAGGCCAAACACATATGGGCACCTTATCTTTGACAAAGGAGGCACGAGTATACACAATGGACAAAAGACAGCCTCTTCAAGAAGTGGTGCTGGAAAAATTGGACAGCAACATGTAAAAGAATGAAATTAGAACACTTCCTAACACCATACACAAAAATAAACTCCAAATGGATTAAAGACCTACATGTAAGGCCAAACACTATAAAACTCCTAGAGGAAAACATAGGCAGGACACTCTATGACATCCATCAAAGTAAGATCCTTTTTGACCCCCCTCCTAGAATCATGGAAATAAAATCAAGAATAAACAAATGGGACCTCATGAAACTTAAAAGCTTTTGCACAGCGAAAGAAACCATAAACAAGACTAAAAGGCAACCCTCAGAATGGGAAAATATAATTGCCTATGAAACAACGGACAAAGGATTAATCTCCAAAATATACAAGCAGCTCATGAAGCTTAGTACCAAAAAAGCAAATAACCCAATCCACAAATGGGCAGAAGACCTAAATAGACATTTCTCCAAAGAAGACATACAGATAGCCAACAAACACATGAAAAGATGCTCAACATCACTCATCATCAGAGAAATGCAAGTCAAAGCCACAATGAGGTATCACCTCACACCGATCAGAATGGCCATCATCACAAAATCTGGAAACCACAAATGTTGGAGAGGGTGTGGAGAAAAGGGAACTCTCCTGCACTGTTGGTGGGAATGTATGTTGGTACAGCCACTATGGAAAACAATTCGGAGGTTCCTTAAAAAACTACAAATAGAACTACCATATGACCCAGATATCCCACTACTGGGCATATACCCAAAGAAAACCATAATCCCAAAAGAAACTTGTACCATAATGTTTATTGCAGCATTATTTACAATAGCCAGGACAAGGAAGCAACCTAAATGCCCATCAGCAAATGAATGGATAAAGAAGATGTGGCATATATATACAATGGAATATTACTCAGCTATAAAAAGGGATGAGATGGAGCTATATGTAATGAGGTGGATAGACCTAGAGTCTGTCATACAGAGTGAAGTAAGTCAGAAAGAGAAGGACAAATATTGTATGCTAACTCACATATACAGAATCTAAAAATGGTACTGATGAACTCAGTGACAAGAACAAGGATGCAGATACAGAGAATGGACTGGAGAACTCGAGGTATGGGAGGGGGTGGCAGGTGAAGGGGAAGCTGAGACGAAGCGAGAGAGTAGCACAGACATATATATGCTACCAACTTTAAGATAGATAGTCAGTGCAAAGTTGTATAACAAAGGGACTCCAAATCGAAGATGGAAGATGCCTTAGAGGACTGGGGCGGGGAAGGTGGAGGGGACTCAAGGGGGGAGGAGTCAAGGAAGGGAGGGTATATGGGGATATGTGTATAAAAACAGTTGATTGAACTTGGTGTACCCCCAAAAAAATAATAAATAAATAAATAAATAAATAAAATTTTAAAAAAAGGCAAATGCTAACAGCTATAAGAGAGGAAATCTATAATAACACAATTATAGTGGGGGAATTTAACACCTCACTTACACCATCTGGACAGATCATCCAGACAGAAAATTAATAAGCAAGCACAAGTTATAAATGATGCAATAGACCATGTAGATTTAATTGTTATTTATAGGACATTCCATCCAAAACCAGCAGATTACACTTTTTTCTCAAGTGCACATGGAACATTTTCCAGGATAGATCACATCTTGGGTCACAAATCAAACCTCGGCAAATTCAAGAAAATTGAAATCATATCAAGCATCTTCTCAGACCACAACGCCATGAGACTAGATATCAATTACAGCAAAAAAAACTGCAAAAAATACAAACACATGGAGGCTAAACAATTCACTCTTAAACAACCAAGAAATCACTAAAGAAGTCAAAGAGGAAATCAAAAAATATCTAGACACAAACGACAATGAAAACACAACAACCCAAAATCTATGGGACGCAGCAAAAGCAGTTCTAAGAGGGAAGTTTATAGCAATACAGTCCTACCTTAAGAAAAAAGAAAATGATCGAATAAACAACCTAACCTTACACCTAAAACAACTAGAGAAAGAAGAACAAAGAAACCCCAAAGTGAACAGAAGGAAAGAAATCATAAAGATCAGAGCAGAAATAAATGAAAAAGAAAGGAAGGAAACCATAGCAAAAATAAATAAAACTAAAAGCTGGTTCTTTGAAAAGATTAACAAAATTGATAAACCATTAGCCAGACTCATCAAGAAAAAAAGGGAGAAGATGCAAATCAACAGAATTAGAAATGAAAAAGGAGAAGTCACAACGGACACCTCAGAAATACAAAAGATCATGAGAGACTACTACAAGCAACTATATGCCAATCAATTGGATAACCTGGAAGAAATGGATACATTCTTAGAAAATACACTCTTCCAAGACTGAACCAGGAAGAAATAGAAACCATGAACAGATCAATCCCAAGTACGGAAATTGAGGCAGTGATTAAAAATCTCCCAACACACAAAAGCCCAGGACCAGATGGGTTCACGGGCAAATTCTACCAAGCATTTCGAGAAGAGCTAACACCTATCCTTCTCAAACTCTTCCAAAATATTGCAGAAGGAGGAACACGCCCAAACTCATTCTACGAGGCTACCATCACCCTGATACCAAAACCAGGCAAAGATGTCACAAAAAAAGAAAACTACAGACCAATATCACTGATGAATTTAGATGCAAAAATCCTCAACAAAATACTAGCTAACAGACTGCAACAGCACATTAAAAAGATCATACACCATGATCAAGTGGGGTTTATCCCTGGGATGCAAGGATTCTTCAATATACGCAAATCAATCAACGTGATACATTATATCAACAAACTGAAGGATAAAAACCATATGATCATCTCAATAGATGCAAAAAAAGCTTTTGACAAAGTTCAACATCCATTTATGATAAAAGCTCTCCAGAAAATGGACATAAAAGGAAATTACCTCAACATAATAAAAGCCATATATGAGAAACCAATAGTCAAACTCGTTCTCAATGGGGAAAAATTGGAAGAATTCCCTCTAAGAACAGGAACAAGACAAGGGTGTCCACTCTCACCATTATTATTCAACAGAGTTTTGGAAGTTTTAGCAACAGCAATCAGAGAAGAAAAAGAAATAAAAGGAATCCACATTGGAAAAGAAGAAGTAAAATTGTCACTCTTTGCAGATGACATGATATTATACATAGAAAACCCTAAAGACTCTACCAGAAAACTGCTAGCACTAATTGATGAGTTTAGTAAAGTAGCAGGATACAAAATTAATGCACAGAAATCTCTTGCATTCCTATACACTAACAATGGAAGAGCAGAAAGAGAAATTAAGGAAGCTCTCCCATTCACCATTGCAACAAAAAGAATAAAATACCTAGGAATAAACCTGCCTAAGGAGGCAAAAGATCTGTATGCAGAAAACTTTAAGACATTGATGAAAGATATCAAAGACGACACAAACAGATGGAGGGACATACCATGTTCCTGGATTGGAAGAATCGTGAAAATGACTGTACTACCCAAAGCAATTTACAGATTCAATGCAATCCCGATCAAATTACCAATGGCATTTTTCACAGAACTAGAGCAAGAAATCTTACGATTTGTATGGAAACGCAAAAGACCCCGAACAGCCAAAGCAATCTTGAGAAGGAAAAATGGAGTTGATGGAATCAGGCTTCCTGACTTCAAACTATACTACAAGGCCATAGTGATCAAGACAGTATGGTACTCGCACAAAAAGAGAAAGGAAGATCAATGGAATAGAATAGAGAACTCAGAAGTAAGGCCAAACACATATGGGCACCTTATCTTTGACAAAGGAGGCACGAGTATACACAATGGACAAAAGACAGCCTCTTCAAGAAGTGGTGCTGGAAAAATTGGACAGCAACATGTAAAAGAATGAAATTAGAACACTTCCTAACACCATACACAAAAATAAACTCCAAATGGATTAAAGACCTACATGTAAGGCCAAACACTATAAAACTCCTAGAGGAAAACATAGGCAGGACACTCTATGACATCCATCAAAGTAAGATCCTTTTTGACCCCCCTCCTAGAATCATGGAAATAAAATCAAGAATAAACAAATGGGACCTCATGAAACTTAAAAGCTTTTGCACAGCGAAAGAAACCATAAACAAGACTAAAAGGCAACCCTCAGAATGGGAAAATATAATTGCCTATGAAACAACGGACAAAGGATTAATCTCCAAAATATACAAGCAGCTCATGAAGCTTAGTACCAAAAAAGCAAATAACCCAATCCACAAATGGGCAGAAGACCTAAATAGACATTTCTCCAAAGAAGACATACAGATAGCCAACAAACACATGAAAAGATGCTCAACATCACTCATCATCAGAGAAATGCAAGTCAAAGCCACAATGAGGTATCACCTCACACCGATCAGAATGGCCATCATCACAAAATCTGGAAACCACAAATGTTGGAGAGGGTGTGGAGAAAAGGGAACTCTCCTGCACTGTTGGTGGGAATGTATGTTGGTACAGCCACTATGGAAAACAATTCGGAGGTTCCTTAAAAAACTACAAATAGAACTACCATATGACCCAGATATCCCACTACTGGGCATATACCCAAAGAAAACCATAATCCCAAAAGAAACTTGTACCATAATGTTTATTGCAGCATTATTTACAATAGCCAGGACAAGGAAGCAACCTAAATGCCCATCAGCAAATGAATGGATAAAGAAGATGTGGCATATATATACAATGGAATATTACTCAGCTATAAAAAGGGATGAGATGGAGCTATATGTAATGAGGTGGATAGACCTAGAGTCTGTCATACAGAGTGAAGTAAGTCAGAAAGAGAAGGACAAATATTGTATGCTAACTCACATATACAGAATCTAAAAATGGTACTGATGAACTCAGTGACAAGAACAAGGATGCAGATACAGAGAATGGACTGGAGAACTCGAGGTATGGGAGGGGGTGGCAGGTGAAGGGGAAGCTGAGACGAAGCGAGAGAGTAGCACAGACATATATATGCTACCAACTTTAAGATAGATAGTCAGTGCAAAGTTGTATAACAAAAGGACTCCAAATCGAAGATGGAAGATGCCTTAGAGGACTGGGGCGGGGAAGGTGGAGGGGACTCAAGGGGGGAGGAGTCAAGGAAGGGAGGGTATATGGGGATATGTGTATAAAAACAGTTGATTGAACTTGGTGTACCCCCAAAAAAATAATAAATAAATAAATAAATAAAATTAAAAAAAAGGCAAATGCTAACAGCTATAAGAGAGGAAATCTATAATAACACAATTATAGTGGGGGAATTTAACACCTCACTTACACCATCTGGACAGATCATCCAGACAGAAAATTAATAAGCAAGCACAAGTTATAAATGATGCAATAGACCATGTAGATTTAATTGTTATTTATAGGACATTCCATCCAAAACCAGCAGATTACACTTTTTTCTCAAGTGCACATGGAACATTTTCCAGGATAGATCACATCTTGGGTCACAAATCAAACCTCGGCAAATTCAAGAAAATTGAAATCATATCAAGCATCTTCTCAGACCACAACGCCATGAGACTAGATATCAATTACAGCAAAAAAAACTGCAAAAAATACAAACACATGGAGGCTAAACAATTCACTCTTAAACAACCAAGAAATCACTAAAGAAGTCAAAGAGGAAATCAAAAAATATCTAGACACAAACGACAATGAAAACACAACAACCCAAAATCTATGGGACGCAGCAAAAGCAGTTCTAAGAGGGAAGTTTATAGCAATACAGTCCTACCTTAAGAAAAAAGAAAATGATCGAATAAACAACCTAACCTTACACCTAAAACAACTAGAGAAAGAAGAACAAAGAAACCCCAAAGTGAACAGAAGGAAAGAAATCATAAAGATCAGAGCAGAAATAAATGAAAAAGAAAGGAAGGAAACCATAGCAAAAATAAATAAAACTAAAAGCTGGTTCTTTGAAAAGATTAACAAAATTGATAAACCATTAGCCAGACTCATCAAGAAAAAAAGGGAGAAGATGCAAATCAACAGAATTAGAAATGAAAAAGGAGAAGTCACAACGGACACCTCAGAAATACAAAAGATCATGAGAGACTACTACAAGCAACTATATGCCAATCAATTGGATAACCTGGAAGAAATGGATACATTCTTAGAAAATACACTCTTCCAAGACTGAACCAGGAAGAAATAGAAACCATGAACAGATCAATCCCAAGTACGGAAATTGAGGCAGTGATTAAAAATCTCCCAACACACAAAAGCCCAGGACCAGATGGGTTCACGGGCAAATTCTACCAAGCATTTCGAGAAGAGCTAACACCTATCCTTCTCAAACTCTTCCAAAATATTGCAGAAGGAGGAACACGCCCGAACTCATTCTACGAGGCTACCATCACCCTGATACCAAAACCAGGCAAAGATGTCACAAAAAAAGAAAACTACAGACCAATATCACTGATGAATTTAGATGCAAAAATCCTCAACAAAATACTAGCTAACAGACTGCAACAGCACATTAAAAAGATCATACACCATGATCAAGTGGGGTTTATCCCTGGGATGCAAGGATTCTTCAATATACGCAAATCAATCAACGTGATACATTATATCAACAAACTGAAGGATAAAAACCATATGATCATCTCAATAGATGCAAAAAAAGCTTTTGACAAAGTTCAACATCCATTTATGATAAAAGCTCTCCAGAAAATGGACATAAAAGGAAATTACCTCAACATAATAAAAGCCATATATGAGAAACCAATAGTCAAACTCGTTCTCAATGGGGAAAAATTGGAAGAATTCCCTCTAAGAACAGGAACAAGACAAGGGTGTCCACTCTCACCATTATTATTCAACAGAGTTTTGGAAGTTTTAGCAACAGCAATCAGAGAAGAAAAAGAAATAAAAGGAATCCACATTGGAAAAGAAGAAGTAAAATTGTCACTCTTTGCAGATGACATGATATTATACATAGAAAACCCTAAAGACTCTACCAGAAAACTGCTAGCACTAATTGATGAGTTTAGTAAAGTAGCAGGATACAAAATTAATGCACAGAAATCTCTTGCATTCCTATACACTAACAATGGAAGAGCAGAAAGAGAAATTAAGGAAGCTCTCCCATTCACCATTGCAACAAAAAGAATAAAATACCTAGGAATAAACCTGCCTAAGGAGGCAAAAGATCTGTATGCAGAAAACTTTAAGACATTGATGAAAGATATCAAAGACGACACAAACAGATGGAGGGACATACCATGTTCCTGGATTGGAAGAATCGTGAAAATGACTGTACTACCCAAAGCAATTTACAGATTCAATGCAATCCCGATCAACTTACCAATGGCATTTTTCACAGAACTAGAGCAAGAAATCTTACGATTTGTATGGAAACGCAAAAGACCCCGAACAGCCAAAGCAATCTTGAGAAGGAAAAATGGAGTTGATGGAATCAGGCTTCCTGACTTCAAACTATACTACAAGGCCATAGTGATCAAGACAGTATGGTACTCGCACAAAAAGAGAAAGGAAGATCAATGGAATAGAATAGAGAACTCAGAAGTAAGGCCAAACACATATGGGCACCTTATCTTTGACAAAGGAGGCACGAGTATACACAATGGACAAAAGACAGCCTCTTCAAGAAGTGGTGCTGGAAAAATTGGACAGCAACATGTAAAAGAATGAAATTAGAACACTTCCTAACACCACACACAAAAATAAACTCCAAATGGATTAAAGACCTACATGTAAGGCCAAACACTATAAAACTCCTAGAGGAAAACATAGGCAGGACACTCTATGACATCCATCAAAGTAAGATCCTTTTTGACCCCCCTCCTAGAATCATGGAAATAAAATCAAGAATAAACAAATGGGACCTCATGAAACTTAAAAGCTTTTGCACAGCGAAAGAAACCATAAACAAGACTAAAAGGCAACCCTCAGAATGGGAAAATATAATTGCCTATGAAACAACGGACAAAGGATTAATCTCCAAAATATACAAGCAGCTCATGAAGCTTAGTACCAAAAAAGCAAATAACCCAATCCACAAATGGGCAGAAGACCTAAATAGACATTTCTCCAAAGAAGACATACAGATAGCCAACAAACACATGAAAAGATGCTCAACATCACTCATCATCAGAGAAATGCAAGTCAAAGCCACAATGAGGTATCACCTCACACCGATCAGAATGGCCATCATCACAAAATCTGGAAACCACAAATGTTGGAGAGGGTGTGGAGAAAAGGGAACTCTCCTGCACTGTTGGTGGGAATGTATGTTGGTACAGCCACTATGGAAAACAATTCGGAGGTTCCTTAAAAAACTACAAATAGAACTACCATATGACCCAGATATCCCACTACTGGGCATATACCCAAAGAAAACCATAATCCCAAAAGAAACTTGTACCATAATGTTTATTGCAGCATTATTTACAATAGCCAGGACAAGGAAGCAACCTAAATGCCCATCAGCAAATGAATGGATAAAGAAGATGTGGCATATATATACAATGGAATATTACTCAGCTATAAAAAGGGATGAGATGGAGCTATATGTAATGAGGTGGATAGACCTAGAGTCTGTCATACAGAGTGAAGTAAGTCAGAAAGAGAAGGACAAATATTGTATGCTAACTCACATATACAGAATCTAAAAATGGTACTGATGAACTCAGTGACAAGAACAAGGATGCAGATACAGAGAATGGACTGGAGAACTCGAGGTATGGGAGGGGGTGGCAGGTGAAGGGGAAGCTGAGACGAAGCGAGAGAGTAGCACAGACATATATATGCTACCAACTTTAAGATAGATAGTGCAAAGTTGTATAACAAAGGGACTCCAAATCGAAGATGGAAGATGCCTTAGAGGACTGGGGCGGGGAAGGTGGAGGGGACTCAAGGGGGGAGGAGTCAAGGAAGGGAGGGTATATGGGGATATGTGTATAAAAACAGTTGATTGAACTTGGTGTACCCCCAAAAAAATAATAAATAAATAAATAAATAAATAAATAAATAAATAAATAAATAAAATTAAAAAAAAAAGGCAAATGCTAACAGCTATAAGAGAGGAAATCTATAATAACACAATTATAGTGGGGGAATTTAACACCTCACTTACACCATCTGGACAGATCATCCAGACAGAAAATTAATAAGCAAGCACAAGTTATAAATGATGCAATAGACCATGTAGATTTAATTGTTATTTATAGGACATTCCATCCAAAACCAGCAGATTACACTTTTTTCTCAAGTGCACATGGAACATTTTCCAGGATAGATCACATCTTGGGTCACAAATCAAACCTCGGCAAATTCAAGAAAATTGAAATCATATCAAGCATCTTCTCAGACCACAACGCCATGAGACTAGATATCAATTACAGCAAAAAAAACTGCAAAAAATACAAACACATGGAGGCTAAACAATTCACTCTTAAACAACCAAGAAATCACTAAAGAAGTCAAAGAGGAAATCAAAAAATATCTAGACACAAACGACAATGAAAACACAACAACCCAAAATCTATGGGACGCAGCAAAAGCAGTTCTAAGAGGGAAGTTTATAGCAATACAGTCCTACCTTAAGAAAAAAGAAAATGATCGAATAAACAACCTAACCTTACACCTAAAACAACTAGAGAAAGAAGAACAAAGAAACCCCAAAGTGAACAGAAGGAAAGAAATCATAAAGATCAGAGCAGAAATAAATGAAAAAGAAAGGAAGGAAACCATAGCAAAAATAAATAAAACTAAAAGCTGGTTCTTTGAAAAGATTAACAAAATTGATAAACCATTAGCCAGACTCATCAAGAAAAAAAGGGAGAAGATGCAAATCAACAGAATTAGAAATGAAAAAGGAGAAGTCACAACGGACACCTCAGAAATACAAAAGATCATGAGAGACTACTACAAGCAACTATATGCCAATCAATTGGATAACCTGGAAGAAATGGATACATTCTTAGAAAATACACTCTTCCAAGACTGAACCAGGAAGAAATAGAAACCATGAACAGATCAATCCCAAGTACGGAAATTGAGGCAGTGATTAAAAATCTCCCAACACACAAAAGCCCAGGACCAGATGGGTTCACGGGCAAATTCTACCAAGCATTTCGAGAAGAGCTAACACCTATCCTTCTCAAACTCTTCCAAAATATTGCAGAAGGAGGAACACGCCCGAACTCATTCTACGAGGCTACCATCACCCTGATACCAAAACCAGGCAAAGATGTCACAAAAAAAGAAAACTACAGACCAATATCACTGATGAATTTAGATGCAAAAATCCTCAACAAAATACTAGCTAACAGACTGCAACAGCACATTAAAAAGATCATACACCATGATCAAGTGGGGTTTATCCCTGGGATGCAAGGATTCTTCAATATACGCAAATCAATCAACGTGATACATTATATCAACAAACTGAAGGATAAAAACCATATGATCATCTCAATAGATGCAAAAAAAGCTTTTGACAAAGTTCAACATCCATTTATGATAAAAGCTCTCCAGAAAATGGACATAAAAGGAAATTACCTCAACATAATAAAAGCCATATATGAGAAACCAATAGTCAAACTCGTTCTCAATGGGGAAAAATTGGAAGAATTCCCTCTAAGAACAGGAACAAGACAAGGGTGTCCACTCTCACCATTATTATTCAACAGAGTTTTGGAAGTTTTAGCAACAGCAATCAGAGAAGAAAAAGAAATAAAAGGAATCCACATTGGAAAAGAAGAAGTAAAATTGTCACTCTTTGCAGATGACATGATATTATACATAGAAAACCCTAAAGACTCTACCAGAAAACTGCTAGCACTAATTGATGAGTTTAGTAAAGTAGCAGGATACAAAATTAATGCACAGAAATCTCTTGCATTCCTATACACTAACAATGGAAGAGCAGAAAGAGAAATTAAGGAAGCTCTCCCATTCACCATTGCAACAAAAAGAATAAAATACCTAGGAATAAACCTGCCTAAGGAGGCAAAAGATCTGTATGCAGAAAACTTTAAGACATTGATGAAAGATATCAAAGACGACACAAACAGATGGAGGGACATACCATGTTCCTGGATTGGAAGAATCGTGAAAATGACTGTACTACCCAAAGCAATTTACAGATTCAATGCAATCCCGATCAACTTACCAATGGCATTTTTCACAGAACTAGAGCAAGAAATCTTACGATTTGTATGGAAACGCAAAAGACCCCGAACAGCCAAAGCAATCTTGAGAAGGAAAAATGGAGTTGATGGAATCAGGCTTCCTGACTTCAAACTATACTACAAGGCCATAGTGATCAAGACAGTATGGTACTCGCACAAAAAGAGAAAGGAAGATCAATGGAATAGAATAGAGAACTCAGAAGTAAGGCCAAACACATATGGGCACCTTATCTTTGACAAAGGAGGCACGAGTATACACAATGGACAAAAGACAGCCTCTTCAAGAAGTGGTGCTGGAAAAATTGGACAGCAACATGTAAAAGAATGAAATTAGAACACTTCCTAACACCATACACAAAAATAAACTCCAAATGGATTAAAGACCTACATGTAAGGCCAAACACTATAAAACTCCTAGAGGAAAACATAGGCAGGACACTCTATGACATCCATCAAAGTAAGATCCTTTTTGACCCCCCTCCTAGAATCATGGAAATAAAATCAAGAATAAACAAATGGGACCTCATGAAACTTAAAAGCTTTTGCACAGCGAAAGAAACCATAAACAAGACTAAAAGGCAACCCTCAGAATGGGAAAATATAATTGCCTATGAAACAACGGACAAAGGATTAATCTCCAAAATATACAAGCAGCTCATGAAGCTTAGTACCAAAAAAGCAAATAACCCAATCCACAAATGGGCAGAAGACCTAAATAGACATTTCTCCAAAGAAGACATACAGATAGCCAACAAACACATGAAAAGATGCTCAACATCACTCATCATCAGAGAAATGCAAGTCAAAGCCACAATGAGGTATCACCTCACACCGATCAGAATGGCCATCATCACAAAATCTGGAAACCACAAATGTTGGAGAGGGTGTGGAGAAAAGGGAACTCTCCTGCACTGTTGGTGGGAATGTATGTTGGTACAGCCACTATGGAAAACAATTCGGAGGTTCCTTAAAAAACTACAAATAGAACTACCATATGACCCAGATATCCCACTACTGGGCATATACCCAAAGAAAACCATAATCCCAAAAGAAACTTGTACCATAATGTTTATTGCAGCATTATTTACAATAGCCAGGACAAGGAAGCAACCTAAATGCCCATCAGCAAATGAATGGATAAAGAAGATGTGGCATATATATACAATGGAATATTACTCAGCTATAAAAAGGGATGAGATGGAGCTATATGTAATGAGGTGGATAGACCTAGAGTCTGTCATACAGAGTGAAGTAAGTCAGAAAGAGAAGGACAAATATTGTATGCTAACTCACATATACAGAATCTAAAAATGGTACTGATGAACTCAGTGACAAGAACAAGGATGCAGATACAGAGAATGGACTGGAGAACTCGAGGTATGGGAGGGGGTGGCAGGTGAAGGGGAAGCTGAGACGAAGCGAGAGAGTAGCACAGACATATATATGCTACCAACTTTAAGATAGATAGTGCAAAGTTGTATAACAAAGGGACTCCAAATCGAAGATGGAAGATGCCTTAGAGGACTGGGGCGGGGAAGGTGGAGGGGACTCAAGGGGGGAGGAGTCAAGGAAGGGAGGGTATATGGGGATATGTGTATAAAAACAGTTGATTGAACTTGGTGTACCCCCAAAAAAATAATAAATAAATAAATAAATAAATAAATAAATAAATAAATAAATAAAATTTAAAAAAAAGGCAAATGCTAACAGCTATAAGAGAGGAAATCTATAATAACACAATTATAGTGGGGGAATTTAACACCTCACTTACACCATCTGGACAGATCATCCAGACAGAAAATTAATAAGCAAGCACAAGTTATAAATGATGCAATAGACCATGTAGATTTAATTGTTATTTATAGGACATTCCATCCAAAACCAGCAGATTACACTTTTTTCTCAAGTGCACATGGAACATTTTCCAGGATAGATCACATCTTGGGTCACAAATCAAACCTCGGCAAATTCAAGAAAATTGAAATCATATCAAGCATCTTCTCAGACCACAACGCCATGAGACTAGATATCAATTACAGCAAAAAAAACTGCAAAAAATACAAACACATGGAGGCTAAACAATTCACTCTTAAACAACCAAGAAATCACTAAAGAAGTCAAAGAGGAAATCAAAAAATATCTAGACACAAACGACAATGAAAACACAACAACCCAAAATCTATGGGACGCAGCAAAAGCAGTTCTAAGAGGGAAGTTTATAGCAATACAGTCCTACCTTAAGAAAAAAGAAAATGATCGAATAAACAACCTAACCTTACACCTAAAACAACTAGAGAAAGAAGAACAAAGAAACCCCAAAGTGAACAGAAGGAAAGAAATCATAAAGATCAGAGCAGAAATAAATGAAAAAGAAAGGAAGGAAACCATAGCAAAAATAAATAAAACTAAAAGCTGGTTCTTTGAAAAGATTAACAAAATTGATAAACCATTAGCCAGACTCATCAAGAAAAAAAGGGAGAAGATGCAAATCAACAGAATTAGAAATGAAAAAGGAGAAGTCACAACGGACACCTCAGAAATACAAAAGATCATGAGAGACTACTACAAGCAACTATATGCCAATCAATTGGATAACCTGGAAGAAATGGATACATTCTTAGAAAATACACTCTTCCAAGACTGAACCAGGAAGAAATAGAAACCATGAACAGATCAATCCCAAGTACGGAAATTGAGGCAGTGATTAAAAATCTCCCAACACACAAAAGCCCAGGACCAGATGGGTTCACGGGCAAATTCTACCAAGCATTTCGAGAAGAGCTAACACCTATCCTTCTCAAACTCTTCCAAAATATTGCAGAAGGAGGAACACGCCCGAACTCATTCTACGAGGCTACCATCACCCTGATACCAAAACCAGGCAAAGATGTCACAAAAAAAGAAAACTACAGACCAATATCACTGATGAATTTAGATGCAAAAATCCTCAACAAAATACTAGCTAACAGACTGCAACAGCACATTAAAAAGATCATACACCATGATCAAGTGGGGTTTATCCCTGGGATGCAAGGATTCTTCAATATACGCAAATCAATCAACGTGATACATTATATCAACAAACTGAAGGATAAAAACCATATGATCATCTCAATAGATGCAAAAAAAGCTTTTGACAAAGTTCAACATCCATTTATGATAAAAGCTCTCCAGAAAATGGACATAAAAGGAAATTACCTCAACATAATAAAAGCCATATATGAGAAACCAATAGTCAAACTCGTTCTCAATGGGGAAAAATTGGAAGAATTCCCTCTAAGAACAGGAACAAGACAAGGGTGTCCACTCTCACCATTATTATTCAACAGAGTTTTGGAAGTTTTAGCAACAGCAATCAGAGAAGAAAAAGAAATAAAAGGAATCCACATTGGAAAAGAAGAAGTAAAATTGTCACTCTTTGCAGATGACATGATATTATACATAGAAAACCCTAAAGACTCTACCAGAAAACTGCTAGCACTAATTGATGAGTTTAGTAAAGTAGCAGGATACAAAATTAATGCACAGAAATCTCTTGCATTCCTATACACTAACAATGGAAGAGCAGAAAGAGAAATTAAGGAAGCTCTCCCATTCACCATTGCAACAAAAAGAATAAAATACCTAGGAATAAACCTGCCTAAGGAGGCAAAAGATCTGTATGCAGAAAACTTTAAGACATTGATGAAAGATATCAAAGACGACACAAACAGATGGAGGGACATACCATGTTCCTGGATTGGAAGAATCGTGAAAATGACTGTACTACCCAAAGCAATTTACAGATTCAATGCAATCCCGATCAAATTACCAATGGCATTTTTCACAGAACTAGAGCAAGAAATCTTACGATTTGTATGGAAACGCAAAAGACCCCGAACAGCCAAAGCAATCTTGAGAAGGAAAAATGGAGTTGATGGAATCAGGCTTCCTGACTTCAAACTATACTACAAGGCCATAGTGATCAAGACAGTATGGTACTCGCACAAAAAGAGAAAGGAAGATCAATGGAATAGAATAGAGAACTCAGAAGTAAGGCCAAACACATATGGGCACCTTATCTTTGACAAAGGAGGCACGAGTATACACAATGGACAAAAGACAGCCTCTTCAAGAAGTGGTGCTGGAAAAATTGGACAGCAACATGTAAAAGAATGAAATTAGAACACTTCCTAACACCATACACAAAAATAAACTCCAAATGGATTAAAGACCTACATGTAAGGCCAAACACTATAAAACTCCTAGAGGAAAACATAGGCAGGACACTCTATGACATCCATCAAAGTAAGATCCTTTTTGACCCCCCTCCTAGAATCATGGAAATAAAATCAAGAATAAACAAATGGGACCTCATGAAACTTAAAAGCTTTTGCACAGCGAAAGAAACCATAAACAAGACTAAAAGGCAACCCTCAGAATGGGAAAATATAATTGCCTATGAAACAACGGACAAAGGATTAATCTCCAAAATATACAAGCAGCTCATGAAGCTTAGTACCAAAAAAGCAAATAACCCAATCCACAAATGGGCAGAAGACCTAAATAGACATTTCTCCAAAGAAGACATACAGATAGCCAACAAACACATGAAAAGATGCTCAACATCACTCATCATCAGAGAAATGCAAGTCAAAGCCACAATGAGGTATCACCTCACACCGATCAGAATGGCCATCATCACAAAATCTGGAAACCACAAATGTTGGAGAGGGTGTGGAGAAAAGGGAACTCTCCTGCACTGTTGGTGGGAATGTATGTTGGTACAGCCACTATGGAAAACAATTCGGAGGTTCCTTAAAAAACTACAAATAGAACTACCATATGACCCAGATATCCCACTACTGGGCATATACCCAAAGAAAACCATAATCCCAAAAGAAACTTGTACCATAATGTTTATTGCAGCATTATTTACAATAGCCAGGACAAGGAAGCAACCTAAATGCCCATCAGCAAATGAATGGATAAAGAAGATGTGGCATATATATACAATGGAATATTACTCAGCTATAAAAAGGGATGAGATGGAGCTATATGTAATGAGGTGGATAGACCTAGAGTCTGTCATACAGAGTGAAGTAAGTCAGAAAGAGAAGGACAAATATTGTATGCTAACTCACATATACAGAATCTAAAAATGGTACTGATGAACTCAGTGACAAGAACAAGGATGCAGATACAGAGAATGGACTGGAGAACTCGAGGTATGGGAGGGGGTGGCAGGTGAAGGGGAAGCTGAGACGAAGCGAGAGAGTAGCACAGACATATATATGCTACCAACTTTAAGATAGATAGTCAGTGCAAAGTTGTATAACAAAGGGACTCCAAATCGAAGATGGAAGATGCCTTAGAGGACTGGGGCGGGGAAGGTGGAGGGGACTCAAGGGGGGAGGAGTCAAGGAAGGGAGGGTATATGGGGATATGTGTATAAAAACAGTTGATTGAACTTGGTGTACCCCCAAAAAAATAATAAATAAATAAATAAATAAATAAAATTAAAAAAAAAGGCAAATGCTAACAGCTATAAGAGAGGAAATCTATAATAACACAATTATAGTGGGGGAATTTAACACCTCACTTACACCATCTGGACAGATCATCCAGACAGAAAATTAATAAGCAAGCACAAGTTATAAATGATGCAATAGACCATGTAGATTTAATTGTTATTTATAGGACATTCCATCCAAAACCAGCAGATTACACTTTTTTCTCAAGTGCACATGGAACATTTTCCAGGATAGATCACATCTTGGGTCACAAATCAAACCTCGGCAAATTCAAGAAAATTGAAATCATATCAAGCATCTTCTCAGACCACAACGCCATGAGACTAGATATCAATTACAGCAAAAAAAACTGCAAAAAATACAAACACATGGAGGCTAAACAATTCACTCTTAAACAACCAAGAAATCACTAAAGAAGTCAAAGAGGAAATCAAAAAATATCTAGACACAAACGACAATGAAAACACAACAACCCAAAATCTATGGGACGCAGCAAAAGCAGTTCTAAGAGGGAAGTTTATAGCAATACAGTCCTACCTTAAGAAAAAAGAAAATGATCGAATAAACAACCTAACCTTACACCTAAAACAACTAGAGAAAGAAGAACAAAGAAACCCCAAAGTGAACAGAAGGAAAGAAATCATAAAGATCAGAGCAGAAATAAATGAAAAAGAAAGGAAGGAAACCATAGCAAAAATAAATAAAACTAAAAGCTGGTTCTTTGAAAAGATTAACAAAATTGATAAACCATTAGCCAGACTCATCAAGAAAAAAAGGGAGAAGATGCAAATCAACAGAATTAGAAATGAAAAAGGAGAAGTCACAACGGACACCTCAGAAATACAAAAGATCATGAGAGACTACTACAAGCAACTATATGCCAATCAATTGGATAACCTGGAAGAAATGGATACATTCTTAGAAAATACACTCTTCCAAGACTGAACCAGGAAGAAATAGAAACCATGAACAGATCAATCCCAAGTACGGAAATTGAGGCAGTGATTAAAAATCTCCCAACACACAAAAGCCCAGGACCAGATGGGTTCACGGGCAAATTCTACCAAGCATTTCGAGAAGAGCTAACACCTATCCTTCTCAAACTCTTCCAAAATATTGCAGAAGGAGGAACACGCCCAAACTCATTCTACGAGGCTACCATCACCCTGATACCAAAACCAGGCAAAGATGTCACAAAAAAAGAAAACTACAGACCAATATCACTGATGAATTTAGATGCAAAAATCCTCAACAAAATACTAGCTAACAGACTGCAACAGCACATTAAAAAGATCATACACCATGATCAAGTGGGGTTTATCCCTGGGATGCAAGGATTCTTCAATATACGCAAATCAATCAACGTGATACATTATATCAACAAACTGAAGGATAAAAACCATATGATCATCTCAATAGATGCAAAAAAAGCTTTTGACAAAGTTCAACATCCATTTATGATAAAAGCTCTCCAGAAAATGGACATAAAAGGAAATTACCTCAACATAATAAAAGCCATATATGAGAAACCAATAGTCAAACTCGTTCTCAATGGGGAAAAATTGGAAGAATTCCCTCTAAGAACAGGAACAAGACAAGGGTGTCCACTCTCACCATTATTATTCAACAGAGTTTTGGAAGTTTTAGCAACAGCAATCAGAGAAGAAAAAGAAATAAAAGGAATCCACATTGGAAAAGAAGAAGTAAAATTGTCACTCTTTGCAGATGACATGATATTATACATAGAAAACCCTAAAGACTCTACCAGAAAACTGCTAGCACTAATTGATGAGTTTAGTAAAGTAGCAGGATACAAAATTAATGCACAGAAATCTCTTGCATTCCTATACACTAACAATGGAAGAGCAGAAAGAGAAATTAAGGAAGCTCTCCCATTCACCATTGCAACAAAAAGAATAAAATACCTAGGAATAAACCTGCCTAAGGAGGCAAAAGATCTGTATGCAGAAAACTTTAAGACATTGATGAAAGATATCAAAGACGACACAAACAGATGGAGGGACATACCATGTTCCTGGATTGGAAGAATCGTGAAAATGACTGTACTACCCAAAGCAATTTACAGATTCAATGCAATCCCGATCAAATTACCAATGGCATTTTTCACAGAACTAGAGCAAGAAATCTTACGATTTGTATGGAAACGCAAAAGACCCCGAACAGCCAAAGCAATCTTGAGAAGGAAAAATGGAGTTGATGGAATCAGGCTTCCTGACTTCAAACTATACTACAAGGCCATAGTGATCAAGACAGTATGGTACTCGCACAAAAAGAGAAAGGAAGATCAATGGAATAGAATAGAGAACTCAGAAGTAAGGCCAAACACATATGGGCACCTTATCTTTGACAAAGGAGGCACGAGTATACACAATGGACAAAAGACAGCCTCTTCAAGAAGTGGTGCTGGAAAAATTGGACAGCAACATGTAAAAGAATGAAATTAGAACACTTCCTAACACCACACACAAAAATAAACTCCAAATGGATTAAAGACCTACATGTAAGGCCAAACACTATAAAACTCCTAGAGGAAAACATAGGCAGGACACTCTATGACATCCATCAAAGTAAGATCCTTTTTGACCCCCCTCCTAGAATCATGGAAATAAAATCAAGAATAAACAAATGGGACCTCATGAAACTTAAAAGCTTTTGCACAGCGAAAGAAACCATAAACAAGACTAAAAGGCAACCCTCAGAATGGGAAAATATAATTGCCTATGAAACAACGGACAAAGGATTAATCTCCAAAATATACAAGCAGCTCATGAAGCTTAGTACCAAAAAAGCAAATAACCCAATCCACAAATGGGCAGAAGACCTAAATAGACATTTCTCCAAAGAAGACATACAGATAGCCAACAAACACATGAAAAGATGCTCAACATCACTCATCATCAGAGAAATGCAAGTCAAAGCCACAATGAGGTATCACCTCACACCGATCAGAATGGCCATCATCACAAAATCTGGAAACCACAAATGTTGGAGAGGGTGTGGAGAAAAGGGAACTCTCCTGCACTGTTGGTGGGAATGTATGTTGGTACAGCCACTATGGAAAACAATTCGGAGGTTCCTTAAAAAACTACAAATAGAACTACCATATGACCCAGATATCCCACTACTGGGCATATACCCAAAGAAAACCATAATCCCAAAAGAAACTTGTACCATAATGTTTATTGCAGCATTATTTACAATAGCCAGGACAAGGAAGCAACCTAAATGCCCATCAGCAAATGAATGGATAAAGAAGATGTGGCATATATATACAATGGAATATTACTCAGCTATAAAAAGGGATGAGATGGAGCTATATGTAATGAGGTGGATAGACCTAGAGTCTGTCATACAGAGTGAAGTAAGTCAGAAAGAGAAGGACAAATATTGTATGCTAACTCACATATACAGAATCTAAAAATGGTACTGATGAACTCAGTGACAAGAACAAGGATGCAGATACAGAGAATGGACTGGAGAACTCGAGGTATGGGAGGGGGTGGCAGGTGAAGGGGAAGCTGAGACGAAGTGAGAGAGTAGCACAGACATATATATGCTACCAACTTTAAGATAGATAGTCAGTGCAAAGTTGTATAACAAAAGGACTCCAAATCGAAGATGGAAGATGCCTTAGAGGACTGGGGCGGGGAAGGTGGAGGGGACTCAAGGGGGGAGGAGTCAAGGAAGGGAGGGTATATGGGGATATGTGTATAAAAACAGTTGATTGAACTTGGTGTACCCCCAAAAAAATAATAAATAAATAAATAAATAAATAAATAAATAAATAAATAAAATTAAAAAAAAAGGCAAATGCTAACAGCTATAAGAGAGGAAATCTATAATAACACAATTATAGTGGGGGAATTTAACACCTCACTTACACCATCTGGACAGATCATCCAGACAGAAAATTAATAAGCAAGCACAAGTTATAAATGATGCAATAGACCATGTAGATTTAATTGTTATTTATAGGACATTCCATCCAAAACCAGCAGATTACACTTTTTTCTCAAGTGCACATGGAACATTTTCCAGGATAGATCACATCTTGGGTCACAAATCAAACCTCGGCAAATTCAAGAAAATTGAAATCATATCAAGCATCTTCTCAGACCACAACGCCATGAGACTAGATATCAATTACAGCAAAAAAAACTGCAAAAAATACAAACACATGGAGGCTAAACAATTCACTCTTAAACAACCAAGAAATCACTAAAGAAGTCAAAGAGGAAATCAAAAAATATCTAGACACAAACGACAATGAAAACACAACAACCCAAAATCTATGGGACGCAGCAAAAGCAGTTCTAAGAGGGAAGTTTATAGCAATACAGTCCTACCTTAAGAAAAAAGAAAATGATCGAATAAACAACCTAACCTTACACCTAAAACAACTAGAGAAAGAAGAACAAAGAAACCCCAAAGTGAACAGAAGGAAAGAAATCATAAAGATCAGAGCAGAAATAAATGAAAAAGAAAGGAAGGAAACCATAGCAAAAATAAATAAAACTAAAAGCTGGTTCTTTGAAAAGATTAACAAAATTGATAAACCATTAGCCAGACTCATCAAGAAAAAAAGGGAGAAGATGCAAATCAACAGAATTAGAAATGAAAAAGGAGAAGTCACAACGGACACCTCAGAAATACAAAAGATCATGAGAGACTACTACAAGCAACTATATGCCAATCAATTGGATAACCTGGAAGAAATGGATACATTCTTAGAAAATACACTCTTCCAAGACTGAACCAGGAAGAAATAGAAACCATGAACAGATCAATCCCAAGTACGGAAATTGAGGCAGTGATTAAAAATCTCCCAACACACAAAAGCCCAGGACCAGATGGGTTCACGGGCAAATTCTACCAAGCATTTCGAGAAGAGCTAACACCTATCCTTCTCAAACTCTTCCAAAATATTGCAGAAGGAGGAACACGCCCAAACTCATTCTACGAGGCTACCATCACCCTGATACCAAAACCAGGCAAAGATGTCACAAAAAAAGAAAACTACAGACCAATATCACTGATGAATTTAGATGCAAAAATCCTCAACAAAATACTAGCTAACAGACTGCAACAGCACATTAAAAAGATCATACACCATGATCAAGTGGGGTTTATCCCTGGGATGCAAGGATTCTTCAATATACGCAAATCAATCAACGTGATACATTATATCAACAAACTGAAGGATAAAAACCATATGATCATCTCAATAGATGCAAAAAAAGCTTTTGACAAAGTTCAACATCCATTTATGATAAAAGCTCTCCAGAAAATGGACATAAAAGGAAATTACCTCAACATAATAAAAGCCATATATGAGAAACCAATAGTCAAACTCGTTCTCAATGGGGAAAAATTGGAAGAATTCCCTCTAAGAACAGGAACAAGACAAGGGTGTCCACTCTCACCATTATTATTCAACAGAGTTTTGGAAGTTTTAGCAACAGCAATCAGAGAAGAAAAAGAAATAAAAGGAATCCACATTGGAAAAGAAGAAGTAAAATTGTCACTCTTTGCAGATGACATGATATTATACATAGAAAACCCTAAAGACTCTACCAGAAAACTGCTAGCACTAATTGATGAGTTTAGTAAAGTAGCAGGATACAAAATTAATGCACAGAAATCTCTTGCATTCCTATACACTAACAATGGAAGAGCAGAAAGAGAAATTAAGGAAGCTCTCCCATTCACCATTGCAACAAAAAGAATAAAATACCTAGGAATAAACCTGCCTAAGGAGGCAAAAGATCTGTATGCAGAAAACTTTAAGACATTGATGAAAGATATCAAAGACGACACAAACAGATGGAGGGACATACCATGTTCCTGGATTGGAAGAATCGTGAAAATGACTGTACTACCCAAAGCAATTTACAGATTCAATGCAATCCCGATCAAATTACCAATGGCATTTTTCACAGAACTAGAGCAAGAAATCTTACGATTTGTATGGAAACGCAAAAGACCCCGAACAGCCAAAGCAATCTTGAGAAGGAAAAATGGAGTTGATGGAATCAGGCTTCCTGACTTCAAACTATACTACAAGGCCATAGTGATCAAGACAGTATGGTACTCGCACAAAAAGAGAAAGGAAGATCAATGGAATAGAATAGAGAACTCAGAAGTAAGGCCAAACACATATGGGCACCTTATCTTTGACAAAGGAGGCACGAGTATACACAATGGACAAAAGACAGCCTCTTCAAGAAGTGGTGCTGGAAAAATTGGACAGCAACATGTAAAAGAATGAAATTAGAACACTTCCTAACACCACACACAAAAATAAACTCCAAATGGATTAAAGACCTACATGTAAGGCCAAACACTATAAAACTCCTAGAGGAAAACATAGGCAGGACACTCTATGACATCCATCAAAGTAAGATCCTTTTTGACCCCCCTCCTAGAATCATGGAAATAAAATCAAGAATAAACAAATGGGACCTCATGAAACTTAAAAGCTTTTGCACAGCGAAAGAAACCATAAACAAGACTAAAAGGCAACCCTCAGAATGGGAAAATATAATTGCCTATGAAACAACGGACAAAGGATTAATCTCCAAAATATACAAGCAGCTCATGAAGCTTAGTACCAAAAAAGCAAATAACCCAATCCACAAATGGGCAGAAGACCTAAATAGACATTTCTCCAAAGAAGACATACAGATAGCCAACAAACACATGAAAAGATGCTCAACATCACTCATCATCAGAGAAATGCAAGTCAAAGCCACAATGAGGTATCACCTCACACCGATCAGAATGGCCATCATCACAAAATCTGGAAACCACAAATGTTGGAGAGGGTGTGGAGAAAAGGGAACTCTCCTGCACTGTTGGTGGGAATGTATGTTGGTACAGCCACTATGGAAAACAATTCGGAGGTTCCTTAAAAAACTACAAATAGAACTACCATATGACCCAGATATCCCACTACTGGGCATATACCCAAAGAAAACCATAATCCCAAAAGAAACTTGTACCATAATGTTTATTGCAGCATTATTTACAATAGCCAGGACAAGGAAGCAACCTAAATGCCCATCAGCAAATGAATGGATAAAGAAGATGTGGCATATATATACAATGGAATATTACTCAGCTATAAAAAGGGATGAGATGGAGCTATATGTAATGAGGTGGATAGACCTAGAGTCTGTCATACAGAGTGAAGTAAGTCAGAAAGAGAAGGACAAATATTGTATGCTAACTCACATATACAGAATCTAAAAATGGTACTGATGAACTCAGTGACAAGAACAAGGATGCAGATACAGAGAATGGACTGGAGAACTCGAGGTATGGGAGGGGGTGGCAGGTGAAGGGGAAGCTGAGACGAAGCGAGAGAGTAGCACAGACATATATATGCTACCAACTTTAAGATAGATAGTCAGTGCAAAGTTGTATAACAAAAGGACTCCAAATCGAAGATGGAAGATGCCTTAGAGGACTGGGGCGGGGAAGGTGGAGGGGACTCAAGGGGGGAGGAGTCAAGGAAGGGAGGGTATATGGGGATATGTGTATAAAAACAGTTGATTGAACTTGGTGTACCCCCAAAAAAATAATAAATAAATAAATAAATAAATAAAATTAAAAAAAAAGGCAAATGCTAACAGCTATAAGAGAGGAAATCTATAATAACACAATTATAGTGGGGGAATTTAACACCTCACTTACACCATCTGGACAGATCATCCAGACAGAAAATTAATAAGCAAGCACAAGTTATAAATGATGCAATAGACCATGTAGATTTAATTGTTATTTATAGGACATTCCATCCAAAACCAGCAGATTACACTTTTTTCTCAAGTGCACATGGAACATTTTCCAGGATAGATCACATCTTGGGTCACAAATCAAACCTCGGCAAATTCAAGAAAATTGAAATCATATCAAGCATCTTCTCAGACCACAACGCCATGAGACTAGATATCAATTACAGCAAAAAAAACTGCAAAAAATACAAACACATGGAGGCTAAACAATTCACTCTTAAACAACCAAGAAATCACTAAAGAAGTCAAAGAGGAAATCAAAAAATATCTAGACACAAACGACAATGAAAACACAACAACCCAAAATCTATGGGACGCAGCAAAAGCAGTTCTAAGAGGGAAGTTTATAGCAATACAGTCCTACCTTAAGAAAAAAGAAAATGATCGAATAAACAACCTAACCTTACACCTAAAACAACTAGAGAAAGAAGAACAAAGAAACCCCAAAGTGAACAGAAGGAAAGAAATCATAAAGATCAGAGCAGAAATAAATGAAAAAGAAAGGAAGGAAACCATAGCAAAAATAAATAAAACTAAAAGCTGGTTCTTTGAAAAGATTAACAAAATTGATAAACCATTAGCCAGACTCATCAAGAAAAAAAGGGAGAAGATGCAAATCAACAGAATTAGAAATGAAAAAGGAGAAGTCACAACGGACACCTCAGAAATACAAAAGATCATGAGAGACTACTACAAGCAACTATATGCCAATCAATTGGATAACCTGGAAGAAATGGATACATTCTTAGAAAATACACTCTTCCAAGACTGAACCAGGAAGAAATAGAAACCATGAACAGATCAATCCCAAGTACGGAAATTGAGGCAGTGATTAAAAATCTCCCAACACACAAAAGCCCAGGACCAGATGGGTTCACGGGCAAATTCTACCAAGCATTTCGAGAAGAGCTAACACCTATCCTTCTCAAACTCTTCCAAAATATTGCAGAAGGAGGAACACGCCCAAACTCATTCTACGAGGCTACCATCACCCTGATACCAAAACCAGGCAAAGATGTCACAAAAAAAGAAAACTACAGACCAATATCACTGATGAATTTAGATGCAAAAATCCTCAACAAAATACTAGCTAACAGACTGCAACAGCACATTAAAAAGATCATACACCATGATCAAGTGGGGTTTATCCCTGGGATGCAAGGATTCTTCAATATACGCAAATCAATCAACGTGATACATTATATCAACAAACTGAAGGATAAAAACCATATGATCATCTCAATAGATGCAAAAAAAGCTTTTGACAAAGTTCAACATCCATTTATGATAAAAGCTCTCCAGAAAATGGACATAAAAGGAAATTACCTCAACATAATAAAAGCCATATATGAGAAACCAATAGTCAAACTCGTTCTCAATGGGGAAAAATTGGAAGAATTCCCTCTAAGAACAGGAACAAGACAAGGGTGTCCACTCTCACCATTATTATTCAACAGAGTTTTGGAAGTTTTAGCAACAGCAATCAGAGAAGAAAAAGAAATAAAAGGAATCCACATTGGAAAAGAAGAAGTAAAATTGTCACTCTTTGCAGATGACATGATATTATACATAGAAAACCCTAAAGACTCTACCAGAAAACTGCTAACACTAATTGATGAGTTTAGTAAAGTAGCAGGATACAAAATTAATGCACAGAAATCTCTTGCATTCCTATACACTAACAATGGAAGAGCAGAAAGAGAAATTAAGGAAGCTCTCCCATTCACCATTGCAACAAAAAGAATAAAATACCTAGGAATAAACCTGCCTAAGGAGGCAAAAGATCTGTATGCAGAAAACTTTAAGACATTGATGAAAGATATCAAAGACGACACAAACAGATGGAGGGACATACCATGTTCCTGGATTGGAAGAATCGTGAAAATGACTGTACTACCCAAAGCAATTTACAGATTCAATGCAATCCCGATCAAATTACCAATGGCATTTTTCACAGAACTAGAGCAAGAAATCTTACGATTTGTATGGAAACGCAAAAGACCCCGAACAGCCAAAGCAATCTTGAGAAGGAAAAATGGAGTTGATGGAATCAGGCTTCCTGACTTCAAACTATACTACAAGGCCATAGTGATCAAGACAGTATGGTACTCGCACAAAAAGAGAAAGGAAGATCAATGGAATAGAATAGAGAACTCAGAAGTAAGGCCAAACACATATGGGCACCTTATCTTTGACAAAGGAGGCACGAGTATACACAATGGACAAAAGACAGCCTCTTCAAGAAGTGGTGCTGGAAAAATTGGACAGCAACATGTAAAAGAATGAAATTAGAACACTTCCTAACACCATACACAAAAATAAACTCCAAATGGATTAAAGACCTACATGTAAGGCCAAACACTATAAAACTCCTAGAGGAAAACATAGGCAGGACACTCTATGACATCCATCAAAGTAAGATCCTTTTTGACCCCCCTCCTAGAATCATGGAAATAAAATCAAGAATAAACAAATGGGACCTCATGAAACTTAAAAGCTTTTGCACAGCGAAAGAAACCATAAACAAGACTAAAAGGCAACCCTCAGAATGGGAAAATATAATTGCCTATGAAACAACGGACAAAGGATTAATCTCCAAAATATACAAGCAGCTCATGAAGCTTAGTACCAAAAAAGCAAATAACCCAATCCACAAATGGGCAGAAGACCTAAATAGACATTTCTCCAAAGAAGACATACAGATAGCCAACAAACACATGAAAAGATGCTCAACATCACTCATCATCAGAGAAATGCAAGTCAAAGCCACAATGAGGTATCACCTCACACCGATCAGAATGGCCATCATCACAAAATCTGGAAACCACAAATGTTGGAGAGGGTGTGGAGAAAAGGGAACTCTCCTGCACTGTTGGTGGGAATGTATGTTGGTACAGCCACTATGGAAAACAATTCGGAGGTTCCTTAAAAAACTACAAATAGAACTACCATATGACCCAGATATCCCACTACTGGGCATATACCCAAAGAAAACCATAATCCCAAAAGAAACTTGTACCATAATGTTTATTGCAGCATTATTTACAATAGCCAGGACAAGGAAGCAACCTAAATGCCCATCAGCAAATGAATGGATAAAGAAGATGTGGCATATATATACAATGGAATATTACTCAGCTATAAAAAGGGATGAGATGGAGCTATATGTAATGAGGTGGATAGACCTAGAGTCTGTCATACAGAGTGAAGTAAGTCAGAAAGAGAAGGACAAATATTGTATGCTAACTCACATATACAGAATCTAAAAATGGTACTGATGAACTCAGTGACAAGAACAAGGATGCAGATACAGAGAATGGACTGGAGAACTCGAGGTATGGGAGGGGGTGGCAGGTGAAGGGGAAGCTGAGACGAAGCGAGAGAGTAGCACAGACATATATATGCTACCAACTTTAAGATAGATAGTCAGTGCAAAGTTGTATAACAAAAGGACTCCAAATCGAAGATGGAAGATGCCTTAGAGGACTGGGGCGGGGAAGGTGGAGGGGACTCAAGGGGGGAGGAGTCAAGGAAGGGAGGGTATATGGGGATATGTGTATAAAAACAGTTGATTGAACTTGGTGTACCCCCAAAAAAATAATAAATAAATAAATAAATAAATAAATAAATAAATAAATAAATAAATAAAATTAAAAAAAAAGGCAAATGCTAACAGCTATAAGAGAGGAAATCTATAATAACACAATTATAGTGGGGGAATTTAACACCTCACTTACACCATCTGGACAGATCATCCAGACAGAAAATTAATAAGCAAGCACAAGTTATAAATGATGCAATAGACCATGTAGATTTAATTGTTATTTATAGGACATTCCATCCAAAACCAGCAGATTACACTTTTTTCTCAAGTGCACATGGAACATTTTCCAGGATAGATCACATCTTGGGTCACAAATCAAACCTCGGCAAATTCAAGAAAATTGAAATCATATCAAGCATCTTCTCAGACCACAACGCCATGAGACTAGATATCAATTACAGCAAAAAAAACTGCAAAAAATACAAACACATGGAGGCTAAACAATTCACTCTTAAACAACCAAGAAATCACTAAAGAAGTCAAAGAGGAAATCAAAAAATATCTAGACACAAACGACAATGAAAACACAACAACCCAAAATCTATGGGACGCAGCAAAAGCAGTTCTAAGAGGGAAGTTTATAGCAATACAGTCCTACCTTAAGAAAAAAGAAAATGATCGAATAAACAACCTAACCTTACACCTAAAACAACTAGAGAAAGAAGAACAAAGAAACCCCAAAGTGAACAGAAGGAAAGAAATCATAAAGATCAGAGCAGAAATAAATGAAAAAGAAAGGAAGGAAACCATAGCAAAAATAAATAAAACTAAAAGCTGGTTCTTTGAAAAGATTAACAAAATTGATAAACCATTAGCCAGACTCATCAAGAAAAAAAGGGAGAAGATGCAAATCAACAGAATTAGAAATGAAAAAGGAGAAGTCACAACGGACACCTCAGAAATACAAAAGATCATGAGAGACTACTACAAGCAACTATATGCCAATCAATTGGATAACCTGGAAGAAATGGATACATTCTTAGAAAATACACTCTTCCAAGACTGAACCAGGAAGAAATAGAAACCATGAACAGATCAATCCCAAGTACGGAAATTGAGGCAGTGATTAAAAATCTCCCAACACACAAAAGCCCAGGACCAGATGGGTTCACGGGCAAATTCTACCAAGCATTTCGAGAAGAGCTAACACCTATCCTTCTCAAACTCTTCCAAAATATTGCAGAAGGAGGAACACGCCCGAACTCATTCTACGAGGCTACCATCACCCTGATACCAAAACCAGGCAAAGATGTCACAAAAAAAGAAAACTACAGACCAATATCACTGATGAATTTAGATGCAAAAATCCTCAACAAAATACTAGCTAACAGACTGCAACAGCACATTAAAAAGATCATACACCATGATCAAGTGGGGTTTATCCCTGGGATGCAAGGATTCTTCAATATACGCAAATCAATCAACGTGATACATTATATCAACAAACTGAAGGATAAAAACCATATGATCATCTCAATAGATGCAAAAAAAGCTTTTGACAAAGTTCAACATCCATTTATGATAAAAGCTCTCCAGAAAATGGACATAAAAGGAAATTACCTCAACATAATAAAAGCCATATATGAGAAACCAATAGTCAAACTCGTTCTCAATGGGGAAAAATTGGAAGAATTCCCTCTAAGAACAGGAACAAGACAAGGGTGTCCACTCTCACCATTATTATTCAACAGAGTTTTGGAAGTTTTAGCAACAGCAATCAGAGAAGAAAAAGAAATAAAAGGAATCCACATTGGAAAAGAAGAAGTAAAATTGTCACTCTTTGCAGATGACATGATATTATACATAGAAAACCCTAAAGACTCTACCAGAAAACTGCTAGCACTAATTGATGAGTTTAGTAAAGTAGCAGGATACAAAATTAATGCACAGAAATCTCTTGCATTCCTATACACTAACAATGGAAGAGCAGAAAGAGAAATTAAGGAAGCTCTCCCATTCACCATTGCAACAAAAAGAATAAAATACCTAGGAATAAACCTGCCTAAGGAGGCAAAAGATCTGTATGCAGAAAACTTTAAGACATTGATGAAAGATATCAAAGACGACACAAACAGATGGAGGGACATACCATGTTCCTGGATTGGAAGAATCGTGAAAATGACTGTACTACCCAAAGCAATTTACAGATTCAATGCAATCCCGATCAAATTACCAATGGCATTTTTCACAGAACTAGAGCAAGAAATCTTACGATTTGTATGGAAACGCAAAAGACCCCGAACAGCCAAAGCAATCTTGAGAAGGAAAAATGGAGTTGATGGAATCAGGCTTCCTGACTTCAAACTATACTACAAGGCCATAGTGATCAAGACAGTATGGTACTCGCACAAAAAGAGAAAGGAAGATCAATGGAATAGAATAGAGAACTCAGAAGTAAGGCCAAACACATATGGGCACCTTATCTTTGACAAAGGAGGCACGAGTATACACAATGGACAAAAGACAGCCTCTTCAAGAAGTGGTGCTGGAAAAATTGGACAGCAACATGTAAAAGAATGAAATTAGAACACTTCCTAACACCACACACAAAAATAAACTCCAAATGGATTAAAGACCTACATGTAAGGCCAAACACTATAAAACTCCTAGAGGAAAACATAGGCAGGACACTCTATGACATCCATCAAAGTAAGATCCTTTTTGACCCCCCTCCTAGAATCATGGAAATAAAATCAAGAATAAACAAATGGGACCTCATGAAACTTAAAAGCTTTTGCACAGCGAAAGAAACCATAAACAAGACTAAAAGGCAACCCTCAGAATGGGAAAATATAATTGCCTATGAAACAACGGACAAAGGATTAATCTCCAAAATATACAAGCAGCTCATGAAGCTTAGTACCAAAAAAGCAAATAACCCAATCCACAAATGGGCAGAAGACCTAAATAGACATTTCTCCAAAGAAGACATACAGATAGCCAACAAACACATGAAAAGATGCTCAACATCACTCATCATCAGAGAAATGCAAGTCAAAGCCACAATGAGGTATCACCTCACACCGATCAGAATGGCCATCATCACAAAATCTGGAAACCACAAATGTTGGAGAGGGTGTGGAGAAAAGGGAACTCTCCTGCACTGTTGGTGGGAATGTATGTTGGTACAGCCACTATGGAAAACAATTCGGAGGTTCCTTAAAAAACTACAAATAGAACTACCATATGACCCAGATATCCCACTACTGGGCATATACCCAAAGAAAACCATAATCCCAAAAGAAACTTGTACCATAATGTTTATTGCAGCATTATTTACAATAGCCAGGACAAGGAAGCAACCTAAATGCCCATCAGCAAATGAATGGATAAAGAAGATGTGGCATATATATACAATGGAATATTACTCAGCTATAAAAAGGGATGAGATGGAGCTATATGTAATGAGGTGGATAGACCTAGAGTCTGTCATACAGAGTGAAGTAAGTCAGAAAGAGAAGGACAAATATTGTATGCTAACTCACATATACAGAATCTAAAAATGGTACTGATGAACTCAGTGACAAGAACAAGGATGCAGATACAGAGAATGGACTGGAGAACTCGAGGTATGGGAGGGGGTGGCAGGTGAAGGGGAAGCTGAGACGAAGCGAGAGAGTAGCACAGACATATATATGCTACCAACTTTAAGATAGATAGTCAGTGCAAAGTTGTATAACAAAAGGACTCCAAATCGAAGATGGAAGATGCCTTAGAGGACTGGGGCGGGGAAGGTGGAGGGGACTCAAGGGGGGAGGAGTCAAGGAAGGGAGGGTATATGGGGATATGTGTATAAAAACAGTTGATTGAACTTGGTGTACCCCCAAAAAAATAATAAATAAATAAATAAATAAATAAATAAATAAATAAATAAATAAATAAAATTAAAAAAAAGGCAAATGCTAACAGCTATAAGAGAGGAAATCTATAATAACACAATTATAGTGGGGGAATTTAACACCTCACTTACACCATCTGGACAGATCATCCAGACAGAAAATTAATAAGCAAGCACAAGTTATAAATGATGCAATAGACCATGTAGATTTAATTGTTATTTATAGGACATTCCATCCAAAACCAGCAGATTACACTTTTTTCTCAAGTGCACATGGAACATTTTCCAGGATAGATCACATCTTGGGTCACAAATCAAACCTCGGCAAATTCAAGAAAATTGAAATCATATCAAGCATCTTCTCAGACCACAACGCCATGAGACTAGATATCAATTACAGCAAAAAAAACTGCAAAAAATACAAACACATGGAGGCTAAACAATTCACTCTTAAACAACCAAGAAATCACTAAAGAAGTCAAAGAGGAAATCAAAAAATATCTAGACACAAACGACAATGAAAACACAACAACCCAAAATCTATGGGACGCAGCAAAAGCAGTTCTAAGAGGGAAGTTTATAGCAATACAGTCCTACCTTAAGAAAAAAGAAAATGATCGAATAAACAACCTAACCTTACACCTAAAACAACTAGAGAAAGAAGAACAAAGAAACCCCAAAGTGAACAGAAGGAAAGAAATCATAAAGATCAGAGCAGAAATAAATGAAAAAGAAAGGAAGGAAACCATAGCAAAAATAAATAAAACTAAAAGCTGGTTCTTTGAAAAGATTAACAAAATTGATAAACCATTAGCCAGACTCATCAAGAAAAAAAGGGAGAAGATGCAAATCAACAGAATTAGAAATGAAAAAGGAGAAGTCACAACGGACACCTCAGAAATACAAAAGATCATGAGAGACTACTACAAGCAACTATATGCCAATCAATTGGATAACCTGGAAGAAATGGATACATTCTTAGAAAATACACTCTTCCAAGACTGAACCAGGAAGAAATAGAAACCATGAACAGATCAATCCCAAGTACGGAAATTGAGGCAGTGATTAAAAATCTCCCAACACACAAAAGCCCAGGACCAGATGGGTTCACGGGCAAATTCTACCAAGCATTTCGAGAAGAGCTAACACCTATCCTTCTCAAACTCTTCCAAAATATTGCAGAAGGAGGAACACGCCCAAACTCATTCTACGAGGCTACCATCACCCTGATACCAAAACCAGGCAAAGATGTCACAAAAAAAGAAAACTACAGACCAATATCACTGATGAATTTAGATGCAAAAATCCTCAACAAAATACTAGCTAACAGACTGCAACAGCACATTAAAAAGATCATACACCATGATCAAGTGGGGTTTATCCCTGGGATGCAAGGATTCTTCAATATACGCAAATCAATCAACGTGATACATTATATCAACAAACTGAAGGATAAAAACCATATGATCATCTCAATAGATGCAAAAAAAGCTTTTGACAAAGTTCAACATCCATTTATGATAAAAGCTCTCCAGAAAATGGACATAAAAGGAAATTACCTCAACATAATAAAAGCCATATATGAGAAACCAATAGTCAAACTCGTTCTCAATGGGGAAAAATTGGAAGAATTCCCTCTAAGAACAGGAACAAGACAAGGGTGTCCACTCTCACCATTATTATTCAACAGAGTTTTGGAAGTTTTAGCAACAGCAATCAGAGAAGAAAAAGAAATAAAAGGAATCCACATTGGAAAAGAAGAAGTAAAATTGTCACTCTTTGCAGATGACATGATATTATACATAGAAAACCCTAAAGACTCTACCAGAAAACTGCTAGCACTAATTGATGAGTTTAGTAAAGTAGCAGGATACAAAATTAATGCACAGAAATCTCTTGCATTCCTATACACTAACAATGGAAGAGCAGAAAGAGAAATTAAGGAAGCTCTCCCATTCACCATTGCAACAAAAAGAATAAAATACCTAGGAATAAACCTGCCTAAGGAGGCAAAAGATCTGTATGCAGAAAACTTTAAGACATTGATGAAAGATATCAAAGACGACACAAACAGATGGAGGGACATACCATGTTCCTGGATTGGAAGAATCGTGAAAATGACTGTACTACCCAAAGCAATTTACAGATTCAATGCAATCCCGATCAAATTACCAATGGCATTTTTCACAGAACTAGAGCAAGAAATCTTACGATTTGTATGGAAACGCAAAAGACCCCGAACAGCCAAAGCAATCTTGAGAAGGAAAAATGGAGTTGATGGAATCAGGCTTCCTGACTTCAAACTATACTACAAGGCCATAGTGATCAAGACAGTATGGTACTCGCACAAAAAGAGAAAGGAAGATCAATGGAATAGAATAGAGAACTCAGAAGTAAGGCCAAACACATATGGGCACCTTATCTTTGACAAAGGAGGCACGAGTATACACAATGGACAAAAGACAGCCTCTTCAAGAAGTGGTGCTGGAAAAATTGGACAGCAACATGTAAAAGAATGAAATTAGAACACTTCCTAACACCACACACAAAAATAAACTCCAAATGGATTAAAGACCTACATGTAAGGCCAAACACTATAAAACTCCTAGAGGAAAACATAGGCAGGACACTCTATGACATCCATCAAAGTAAGATCCTTTTTGACCCCCCTCCTAGAATCATGGAAATAAAATCAAGAATAAACAAATGGGACCTCATGAAACTTAAAAGCTTTTGCACAGCGAAAGAAACCATAAACAAGACTAAAAGGCAACCCTCAGAATGGGAAAATATAATTGCCTATGAAACAACGGACAAAGGATTAATCTCCAAAATATACAAGCAGCTCATGAAGCTTAGTACCAAAAAAGCAAATAACCCAATCCACAAATGGGCAGAAGACCTAAATAGACATTTCTCCAAAGAAGACATACAGATAGCCAACAAACACATGAAAAGATGCTCAACATCACTCATCATCAGAGAAATGCAAGTCAAAGCCACAATGAGGTATCACCTCACACCGATCAGAATGGCCATCATCACAAAATCTGGAAACCACAAATGTTGGAGAGGGTGTGGAGAAAAGGGAACTCTCCTGCACTGTTGGTGGGAATGTATGTTGGTACAGCCACTATGGAAAACAATTCGGAGGTTCCTTAAAAAACTACAAATAGAACTACCATATGACCCAGATATCCCACTACTGGGCATATACCCAAAGAAAACCATAATCCCAAAAGAAACTTGTACCATAATGTTTATTGCAGCATTATTTACAATAGCCAGGACAAGGAAGCAACCTAAATGCCCATCAGCAAATGAATGGATAAAGAAGATGTGGCATATATATACAATGGAATATTACTCAGCTATAAAAAGGGATGAGATGGAGCTATATGTAATGAGGTGGATAGACCTAGAGTCTGTCATACAGAGTGAAGTAAGTCAGAAAGAGAAGGACAAATATTGTATGCTAACTCACATATACAGAATCTAAAAATGGTACTGATGAACTCAGTGACAAGAACAAGGATGCAGATACAGAGAATGGACTGGAGAACTCGAGGTATGGGAGGGGGTGGCAGGTGAAGGGGAAGCTGAGACGAAGCGAGAGAGTAGCACAGACATATATATGCTACCAACTTTAAGATAGATAGTCAGTGCAAAGTTGTATAACAAAGGGACTCCAAATCGAAGATGGAAGATGCCTTAGAGGACTGGGGCGGGGAAGGTGGAGGGGACTCAAGGGGGGAGGAGTCAAGGAAGGGAGGGTATATGGGGATATGTGTATAAAAACAGTTGATTGAACTTGGTGTACCCCCAAAAAAATAATAAATAAATAAATAAATAAATAAATAAAATTTAAAAAAAAGGCAAATGCTAACAGCTATAAGAGAGGAAATCTATAATAACACAATTATAGTGGGGGAATTTAACACCTCACTTACACCATCTGGACAGATCATCCAGACAGAAAATTAATAAGCAAGCACAAGTTATAAATGATGCAATAGACCATGTAGATTTAATTGTTATTTATAGGACATTCCATCCAAAACCAGCAGATTACACTTTTTTCTCAAGTGCACATGGAACATTTTCCAGGATAGATCACATCTTGGGTCACAAATCAAACCTCGGCAAATTCAAGAAAATTGAAATCATATCAAGCATCTTCTCAGACCACAACGCCATGAGACTAGATATCAATTACAGCAAAAAAAACTGCAAAAAATACAAACACATGGAGGCTAAACAATTCACTCTTAAACAACCAAGAAATCACTAAAGAAGTCAAAGAGGAAATCAAAAAATATCTAGACACAAACGACAATGAAAACACAACAACCCAAAATCTATGGGACGCAGCAAAAGCAGTTCTAAGAGGGAAGTTTATAGCAATACAGTCCTACCTTAAGAAAAAAGAAAATGATCGAATAAACAACCTAACCTTACACCTAAAACAACTAGAGAAAGAAGAACAAAGAAACCCCAAAGTGAACAGAAGGAAAGAAATCATAAAGATCAGAGCAGAAATAAATGAAAAAGAAAGGAAGGAAACCATAGCAAAAATAAATAAAACTAAAAGCTGGTTCTTTGAAAAGATTAACAAAATTGATAAACCATTAGCCAGACTCATCAAGAAAAAAAGGGAGAAGATGCAAATCAACAGAATTAGAAATGAAAAAGGAGAAGTCACAACGGACACCTCAGAAATACAAAAGATCATGAGAGACTACTACAAGCAACTATATGCCAATCAATTGGATAACCTGGAAGAAATGGATACATTCTTAGAAAATACACTCTTCCAAGACTGAACCAGGAAGAAATAGAAACCATGAACAGATCAATCCCAAGTACGGAAATTGAGGCAGTGATTAAAAATCTCCCAACACACAAAAGCCCAGGACCAGATGGGTTCACGGGCAAATTCTACCAAGCATTTCGAGAAGAGCTAACACCTATCCTTCTCAAACTCTTCCAAAATATTGCAGAAGGAGGAACACGCCCAAACTCATTCTACGAGGCTACCATCACCCTGATACCAAAACCAGGCAAAGATGTCACAAAAAAAGAAAACTACAGACCAATATCACTGATGAATTTAGATGCAAAAATCCTCAACAAAATACTAGCTAACAGACTGCAACAGCACATTAAAAAGATCATACACCATGATCAAGTGGGGTTTATCCCTGGGATGCAAGGATTCTTCAATATACGCAAATCAATCAACGTGATACATTATATCAACAAACTGAAGGATAAAAACCATATGATCATCTCAATAGATGCAAAAAAAGCTTTTGACAAAGTTCAACATCCATTTATGATAAAAGCTCTCCAGAAAATGGACATAAAAGGAAATTACCTCAACATAATAAAAGCCATATATGAGAAACCAATAGTCAAACTCGTTCTCAATGGGGAAAAATTGGAAGAATTCCCTCTAAGAACAGGAACAAGACAAGGGTGTCCACTCTCACCATTATTATTCAACAGAGTTTTGGAAGTTTTAGCAACAGCAATCAGAGAAGAAAAAGAAATAAAAGGAATCCACATTGGAAAAGAAGAAGTAAAATTGTCACTCTTTGCAGATGACATGATATTATACATAGAAAACCCTAAAGACTCTACCAGAAAACTGCTAGCACTAATTGATGAGTTTAGTAAAGTAGCAGGATACAAAATTAATGCACAGAAATCTCTTGCATTCCTATACACTAACAATGGAAGAGCAGAAAGAGAAATTAAGGAAGCTCTCCCATTCACCATTGCAACAAAAAGAATAAAATACCTAGGAATAAACCTGCCTAAGGAGGCAAAAGATCTGTATGCAGAAAACTTTAAGACATTGATGAAAGATATCAAAGACGACACAAACAGATGGAGGGACATACCATGTTCCTGGATTGGAAGAATCGTGAAAATGACTGTACTACCCAAAGCAATTTACAGATTCAATGCAATCCCGATCAAATTACCAATGGCATTTTTCACAGAACTAGAGCAAGAAATCTTACGATTTGTATGGAAACGCAAAAGACCCCGAACAGCCAAAGCAATCTTGAGAAGGAAAAATGGAGTTGATGGAATCAGGCTTCCTGACTTCAAACTATACTACAAGGCCATAGTGATCAAGACAGTATGGTACTCGCACAAAAAGAGAAAGGAAGATCAATGGAATAGAATAGAGAACTCAGAAGTAAGGCCAAACACATATGGGCACCTTATCTTTGACAAAGGAGGCACGAGTATACACAATGGACAAAAGACAGCCTCTTCAAGAAGTGGTGCTGGAAAAATTGGACAGCAACATGTAAAAGAATGAAATTAGAACACTTCCTAACACCACACACAAAAATAAACTCCAAATGGATTAAAGACCTACATGTAAGGCCAAACACTATAAAACTCCTAGAGGAAAACATAGGCAGGACACTCTATGACATCCATCAAAGTAAGATCCTTTTTGACCCCCCTCCTAGAATCATGGAAATAAAATCAAGAATAAACAAATGGGACCTCATGAAACTTAAAAGCTTTTGCACAGCGAAAGAAACCATAAACAAGACTAAAAGGCAACCCTCAGAATGGGAAAATATAATTGCCTATGAAACAACGGACAAAGGATTAATCTCCAAAATATACAAGCAGCTCATGAAGCTTAGTACCAAAAAAGCAAATAACCCAATCCACAAATGGGCAGAAGACCTAAATAGACATTTCTCCAAAGAAGACATACAGATAGCCAACAAACACATGAAAAGATGCTCAACATCACTCATCATCAGAGAAATGCAAGTCAAAGCCACAATGAGGTATCACCTCACACCGATCAGAATGGCCATCATCACAAAATCTGGAAACCACAAATGTTGGAGAGGGTGTGGAGAAAAGGGAACTCTCCTGCACTGTTGGTGGGAATGTATGTTGGTACAGCCACTATGGAAAACAATTCGGAGGTTCCTTAAAAAACTACAAATAGAACTACCATATGACCCAGATATCCCACTACTGGGCATATACCCAAAGAAAACCATAATCCCAAAAGAAACTTGTACCATAATGTTTATTGCAGCATTATTTACAATAGCCAGGACAAGGAAGCAACCTAAATGCCCATCAGCAAATGAATGGATAAAGAAGATGTGGCATATATATACAATGGAATATTACTCAGCTATAAAAAGGGATGAGATGGAGCTATATGTAATGAGGTGGATAGACCTAGAGTCTGTCATACAGAGTGAAGTAAGTCAGAAAGAGAAGGACAAATATTGTATGCTAACTCACATATACAGAATCTAAAAATGGTACTGATGAACTCAGTGACAAGAACAAGGATGCAGATACAGAGAATGGACTGGAGAACTCGAGGTATGGGAGGGGGTGGCAGGTGAAGGGGAAGCTGAGACGAAGCGAGAGAGTAGCACAGACATATATATGCTACCAACTTTAAGATAGATAGTCAGTGCAAAGTTGTATAACAAAGGGACTCCAAATCGAAGATGGAAGATGCCTTAGAGGACTGGGGCGGGGAAGGTGGAGGGGACTCAAGGGGGGAGGAGTCAAGGAAGGGAGGGTATATGGGGATATGTGTATAAAAACAGTTGATTGAACTTGGTGTACCCCCAAAAAAATAATAAATAAATAAATAAATAAATAAATAAATAAAATTTAAAAAAAAGGCAAATGCTAACAGCTATAAGAGAGGAAATCTATAATAACACAATTATAGTGGGGGAATTTAACACCTCACTTACACCATCTGGACAGATCATCCAGACAGAAAATTAATAAGCAAGCACAAGTTATAAATGATGCAATAGACCATGTAGATTTAATTGTTATTTATAGGACATTCCATCCAAAACCAGCAGATTACACTTTTTTCTCAAGTGCACATGGAACATTTTCCAGGATAGATCACATCTTGGGTCACAAATCAAACCTCGGCAAATTCAAGAAAATTGAAATCATATCAAGCATCTTCTCAGACCACAACGCCATGAGACTAGATATCAATTACAGCAAAAAAAACTGCAAAAAATACAAACACATGGAGGCTAAACAATTCACTCTTAAACAACCAAGAAATCACTAAAGAAGTCAAAGAGGAAATCAAAAAATATCTAGACACAAACGACAATGAAAACACAACAACCCAAAATCTATGGGACGCAGCAAAAGCAGTTCTAAGAGGGAAGTTTATAGCAATACAGTCCTACCTTAAGAAAAAAGAAAATGATCGAATAAACAACCTAACCTTACACCTAAAACAACTAGAGAAAGAAGAACAAAGAAACCCCAAAGTGAACAGAAGGAAAGAAATCATAAAGATCAGAGCAGAAATAAATGAAAAAGAAAGGAAGGAAACCATAGCAAAAATAAATAAAACTAAAAGCTGGTTCTTTGAAAAGATTAACAAAATTGATAAACCATTAGCCAGACTCATCAAGAAAAAAAGGGAGAAGATGCAAATCAACAGAATTAGAAATGAAAAAGGAGAAGTCACAACGGACACCTCAGAAATACAAAAGATCATGAGAGACTACTACAAGCAACTATATGCCAATCAATTGGATAACCTGGAAGAAATGGATACATTCTTAGAAAATACACTCTTCCAAGACTGAACCAGGAAGAAATAGAAACCATGAACAGATCAATCCCAAGTACGGAAATTGAGGCAGTGATTAAAAATCTCCCAACACACAAAAGCCCAGGACCAGATGGGTTCACGGGCAAATTCTACCAAGCATTTCGAGAAGAGCTAACACCTATCCTTCTCAAACTCTTCCAAAATATTGCAGAAGGAGGAACACGCCCAAACTCATTCTACGAGGCTACCATCACCCTGATACCAAAACCAGGCAAAGATGTCACAAAAAAAGAAAACTACAGACCAATATCACTGATGAATTTAGATGCAAAAATCCTCAACAAAATACTAGCTAACAGACTGCAACAGCACATTAAAAAGATCATACACCATGATCAAGTGGGGTTTATCCCTGGGATGCAAGGATTCTTCAATATACGCAAATCAATCAACGTGATACATTATATCAACAAACTGAAGGATAAAAACCATATGATCATCTCAATAGATGCAAAAAAAGCTTTTGACAAAGTTCAACATCCATTTATGATAAAAGCTCTCCAGAAAATGGACATAAAAGGAAATTACCTCAACATAATAAAAGCCATATATGAGAAACCAATAGTCAAACTCGTTCTCAATGGGGAAAAATTGGAAGAATTCCCTCTAAGAACAGGAACAAGACAAGGGTGTCCACTCTCACCATTATTATTCAACAGAGTTTTGGAAGTTTTAGCAACAGCAATCAGAGAAGAAAAAGAAATAAAAGGAATCCACATTGGAAAAGAAGAAGTAAAATTGTCACTCTTTGCAGATGACATGATATTATACATAGAAAACCCTAAAGACTCTACCAGAAAACTGCTAGCACTAATTGATGAGTTTAGTAAAGTAGCAGGATACAAAATTAATGCACAGAAATCTCTTGCATTCCTATACACTAACAATGGAAGAGCAGAAAGAGAAATTAAGGAAGCTCTCCCATTCACCATTGCAACAAAAAGAATAAAATACCTAGGAATAAACCTGCCTAAGGAGGCAAAAGATCTGTATGCAGAAAACTTTAAGACATTGATGAAAGATATCAAAGACGACACAAACAGATGGAGGGACATACCATGTTCCTGGATTGGAAGAATCGTGAAAATGACTGTACTACCCAAAGCAATTTACAGATTCAATGCAATCCCGATCAAATTACCAATGGCATTTTTCACAGAACTAGAGCAAGAAATCTTACGATTTGTATGGAAACGCAAAAGACCCCGAACAGCCAAAGCAATCTTGAGAAGGAAAAATGGAGTTGATGGAATCAGGCTTCCTGACTTCAAACTATACTACAAGGCCATAGTGATCAAGACAGTATGGTACTCGCACAAAAAGAGAAAGGAAGATCAATGGAATAGAATAGAGAACTCAGAAGTAAGGCCAAACACATATGGGCACCTTATCTTTGACAAAGGAGGCACGAGTATACACAATGGACAAAAGACAGCCTCTTCAAGAAGTGGTGCTGGAAAAATTGGACAGCAACATGTAAAAGAATGAAATTAGAACACTTCCTAACACCACACACAAAAATAAACTCCAAATGGATTAAAGACCTACATGTAAGGCCAAACACTATAAAACTCCTAGAGGAAAACATAGGCAGGACACTCTATGACATCCATCAAAGTAAGATCCTTTTTGACCCCCCTCCTAGAATCATGGAAATAAAATCAAGAATAAACAAATGGGACCTCATGAAACTTAAAAGCTTTTGCACAGCGAAAGAAACCATAAACAAGACTAAAAGGCAACCCTCAGAATGGGAAAATATAATTGCCTATGAAACAACGGACAAAGGATTAATCTCCAAAATATACAAGCAGCTCATGAAGCTTAGTACCAAAAAAGCAAATAACCCAATCCACAAATGGGCAGAAGACCTAAATAGACATTTCTCCAAAGAAGACATACAGATAGCCAACAAACACATGAAAAGATGCTCAACATCACTCATCATCAGAGAAATGCAAGTCAAAGCCACAATGAGGTATCACCTCACACCGATCAGAATGGCCATCATCACAAAATCTGGAAACCACAAATGTTGGAGAGGGTGTGGAGAAAAGGGAACTCTCCTGCACTGTTGGTGGGAATGTATGTTGGTACAGCCACTATGGAAAACAATTCGGAGGTTCCTTAAAAAACTACAAATAGAACTACCATATGACCCAGATATCCCACTACTGGGCATATACCCAAAGAAAACCATAATCCCAAAAGAAACTTGTACCATAATGTTTATTGCAGCATTATTTACAATAGCCAGGACAAGGAAGCAACCTAAATGCCCATCAGCAAATGAATGGATAAAGAAGATGTGGCATATATATACAATGGAATATTACTCAGCTATAAAAAGGGATGAGATGGAGCTATATGTAATGAGGTGGATAGACCTAGAGTCTGTCATACAGAGTGAAGTAAGTCAGAAAGAGAAGGACAAATATTGTATGCTAACTCACATATACAGAATCTAAAAATGGTACTGATGAACTCAGTGACAAGAACAAGGATGCAGATACAGAGAATGGACTGGAGAACTCGAGGTATGGGAGGGGGTGGCAGGTGAAGGGGAAGCTGAGACGAAGCGAGAGAGTAGCACAGACATATATATGCTACCAACTTTAAGATAGATAGTCAGTGCAAAGTTGTATAACAAAGGGACTCCAAATCGAAGATGGAAGATGCCTTAGAGGACTGGGGCGGGGAAGGTGGAGGGGACTCAAGGGGGGAGGAGTCAAGGAAGGGAGGGTATATGGGGATATGTGTATAAAAACAGTTGATTGAACTTGGTGTACCCCCAAAAAAATAATAAATAAATAAATAAATAAATAAATAAATAAAATTTAAAAAAAAGGCAAATGCTAACAGCTATAAGAGAGGAAATCTATAATAACACAATTATAGTGGGGGAATTTAACACCTCACTTACACCATCTGGACAGATCATCCAGACAGAAAATTAATAAGCAAGCACAAGTTATAAATGATGCAATAGACCATGTAGATTTAATTGTTATTTATAGGACATTCCATCCAAAACCAGCAGATTACACTTTTTTCTCAAGTGCACATGGAACATTTTCCAGGATAGATCACATCTTGGGTCACAAATCAAACCTCGGCAAATTCAAGAAAATTGAAATCATATCAAGCATCTTCTCAGACCACAACGCCATGAGACTAGATATCAATTACAGCAAAAAAAACTGCAAAAAATACAAACACATGGAGGCTAAACAATTCACTCTTAAACAACCAAGAAATCACTAAAGAAGTCAAAGAGGAAATCAAAAAATATCTAGACACAAACGACAATGAAAACACAACAACCCAAAATCTATGGGACGCAGCAAAAGCAGTTCTAAGAGGGAAGTTTATAGCAATACAGTCCTACCTTAAGAAAAAAGAAAATGATCGAATAAACAACCTAACCTTACACCTAAAACAACTAGAGAAAGAAGAACAAAGAAACCCCAAAGTGAACAGAAGGAAAGAAATCATAAAGATCAGAGCAGAAATAAATGAAAAAGAAAGGAAGGAAACCATAGCAAAAATAAATAAAACTAAAAGCTGGTTCTTTGAAAAGATTAACAAAATTGATAAACCATTAGCCAGACTCATCAAGAAAAAAAGGGAGAAGATGCAAATCAACAGAATTAGAAATGAAAAAGGAGAAGTCACAACGGACACCTCAGAAATACAAAAGATCATGAGAGACTACTACAAGCAACTATATGCCAATCAATTGGATAACCTGGAAGAAATGGATACATTCTTAGAAAATACACTCTTCCAAGACTGAACCAGGAAGAAATAGAAACCATGAACAGATCAATCCCAAGTACGGAAATTGAGGCAGTGATTAAAAATCTCCCAACACACAAAAGCCCAGGACCAGATGGGTTCACGGGCAAATTCTACCAAGCATTTCGAGAAGAGCTAACACCTATCCTTCTCAAACTCTTCCAAAATATTGCAGAAGGAGGAACACGCCCAAACTCATTCTACGAGGCTACCATCACCCTGATACCAAAACCAGGCAAAGATGTCACAAAAAAAGAAAACTACAGACCAATATCACTGATGAATTTAGATGCAAAAATCCTCAACAAAATACTAGCTAACAGACTGCAACAGCACATTAAAAAGATCATACACCATGATCAAGTGGGGTTTATCCCTGGGATGCAAGGATTCTTCAATATACGCAAATCAATCAACGTGATACATTATATCAACAAACTGAAGGATAAAAACCATATGATCATCTCAATAGATGCAAAAAAAGCTTTTGACAAAGTTCAACATCCATTTATGATAAAAGCTCTCCAGAAAATGGACATAAAAGGAAATTACCTCAACATAATAAAAGCCATATATGAGAAACCAATAGTCAAACTCGTTCTCAATGGGGAAAAATTGGAAGAATTCCCTCTAAGAACAGGAACAAGACAAGGGTGTCCACTCTCACCATTATTATTCAACAGAGTTTTGGAAGTTTTAGCAACAGCAATCAGAGAAGAAAAAGAAATAAAAGGAATCCACATTGGAAAAGAAGAAGTAAAATTGTCACTCTTTGCAGATGACATGATATTATACATAGAAAACCCTAAAGACTCTACCAGAAAACTGCTAGCACTAATTGATGAGTTTAGTAAAGTAGCAGGATACAAAATTAATGCACAGAAATCTCTTGCATTCCTATACACTAACAATGGAAGAGCAGAAAGAGAAATTAAGGAAGCTCTCCCATTCACCATTGCAACAAAAAGAATAAAATACCTAGGAATAAACCTGCCTAAGGAGGCAAAAGATCTGTATGCAGAAAACTTTAAGACATTGATGAAAGATATCAAAGACGACACAAACAGATGGAGGGACATACCATGTTCCTGGATTGGAAGAATCGTGAAAATGACTGTACTACCCAAAGCAATTTACAGATTCAATGCAATCCCGATCAAATTACCAATGGCATTTTTCACAGAACTAGAGCAAGAAATCTTACGATTTGTATGGAAACGCAAAAGACCCCGAACAGCCAAAGCAATCTTGAGAAGGAAAAATGGAGTTGATGGAATCAGGCTTCCTGACTTCAAACTATACTACAAGGCCATAGTGATCAAGACAGTATGGTACTCGCACAAAAAGAGAAAGGAAGATCAATGGAATAGAATAGAGAACTCAGAAGTAAGGCCAAACACATATGGGCACCTTATCTTTGACAAAGGAGGCACGAGTATACACAATGGACAAAAGACAGCCTCTTCAAGAAGTGGTGCTGGAAAAATTGGACAGCAACATGTAAAAGAATGAAATTAGAACACTTCCTAACACCACACACAAAAATAAACTCCAAATGGATTAAAGACCTACATGTAAGGCCAAACACTATAAAACTCCTAGAGGAAAACATAGGCAGGACACTCTATGACATCCATCAAAGTAAGATCCTTTTTGACCCCCCTCCTAGAATCATGGAAATAAAATCAAGAATAAACAAATGGGACCTCATGAAACTTAAAAGCTTTTGCACAGCGAAAGAAACCATAAACAAGACTAAAAGGCAACCCTCAGAATGGGAAAATATAATTGCCTATGAAACAACGGACAAAGGATTAATCTCCAAAATATACAAGCAGCTCATGAAGCTTAGTACCAAAAAAGCAAATAACCCAATCCACAAATGGGCAGAAGACCTAAATAGACATTTCTCCAAAGAAGACATACAGATAGCCAACAAACACATGAAAAGATGCTCAACATCACTCATCATCAGAGAAATGCAAGTCAAAGCCACAATGAGGTATCACCTCACACCGATCAGAATGGCCATCATCACAAAATCTGGAAACCACAAATGTTGGAGAGGGTGTGGAGAAAAGGGAACTCTCCTGCACTGTTGGTGGGAATGTATGTTGGTACAGCCACTATGGAAAACAATTCGGAGGTTCCTTAAAAAACTACAAATAGAACTACCATATGACCCAGATATCCCACTACTGGGCATATACCCAAAGAAAACCATAATCCCAAAAGAAACTTGTACCATAATGTTTATTGCAGCATTATTTACAATAGCCAGGACAAGGAAGCAACCTAAATGCCCATCAGCAAATGAATGGATAAAGAAGATGTGGCATATATATACAATGGAATATTACTCAGCTATAAAAAGGGATGAGATGGAGCTATATGTAATGAGGTGGATAGACCTAGAGTCTGTCATACAGAGTGAAGTAAGTCAGAAAGAGAAGGACAAATATTGTATGCTAACTCACATATACAGAATCTAAAAATGGTACTGATGAACTCAGTGACAAGAACAAGGATGCAGATACAGAGAATGGACTGGAGAACTCGAGGTATGGGAGGGGGTGGCAGGTGAAGGGGAAGCTGAGACGAAGCGAGAGAGTAGCACAGACATATATATGCTACCAACTTTAAGATAGATAGTCAGTGCAAAGTTGTATAACAAAGGGACTCCAAATCGAAGATGGAAGATGCCTTAGAGGACTGGGGCGGGGAAGGTGGAGGGGACTCAAGGGGGGAGGAGTCAAGGAAGGGAGGGTATATGGGGATATGTGTATAAAAACAGTTGATTGAACTTGGTGTACCCCCAAAAAAATAATAAATAAATAAATAAATAAATAAATAAAATTTAAAAAAAAGGCAAATGCTAACAGCTATAAGAGAGGAAATCTATAATAACACAATTATAGTGGGGGAATTTAACACCTCACTTACACCATCTGGACAGATCATCCAGACAGAAAATTAATAAGCAAGCACAAGTTATAAATGATGCAATAGACCATGTAGATTTAATTGTTATTTATAGGACATTCCATCCAAAACCAGCAGATTACACTTTTTTCTCAAGTGCACATGGAACATTTTCCAGGATAGATCACATCTTGGGTCACAAATCAAACCTCGGCAAATTCAAGAAAATTGAAATCATATCAAGCATCTTCTCAGACCACAACGCCATGAGACTAGATATCAATTACAGCAAAAAAAACTGCAAAAAATACAAACACATGGAGGCTAAACAATTCACTCTTAAACAACCAAGAAATCACTAAAGAAGTCAAAGAGGAAATCAAAAAATATCTAGACACAAACGACAATGAAAACACAACAACCCAAAATCTATGGGACGCAGCAAAAGCAGTTCTAAGAGGGAAGTTTATAGCAATACAGTCCTACCTTAAGAAAAAAGAAAATGATCGAATAAACAACCTAACCTTACACCTAAAACAACTAGAGAAAGAAGAACAAAGAAACCCCAAAGTGAACAGAAGGAAAGAAATCATAAAGATCAGAGCAGAAATAAATGAAAAAGAAAGGAAGGAAACCATAGCAAAAATAAATAAAACTAAAAGCTGGTTCTTTGAAAAGATTAACAAAATTGATAAACCATTAGCCAGACTCATCAAGAAAAAAAGGGAGAAGATGCAAATCAACAGAATTAGAAATGAAAAAGGAGAAGTCACAACGGACACCTCAGAAATACAAAAGATCATGAGAGACTACTACAAGCAACTATATGCCAATCAATTGGATAACCTGGAAGAAATGGATACATTCTTAGAAAATACACTCTTCCAAGACTGAACCAGGAAGAAATAGAAACCATGAACAGATCAATCCCAAGTACGGAAATTGAGGCAGTGATTAAAAATCTCCCAACACACAAAAGCCCAGGACCAGATGGGTTCACGGGCAAATTCTACCAAGCATTTCGAGAAGAGCTAACACCTATCCTTCTCAAACTCTTCCAAAATATTGCAGAAGGAGGAACACGCCCAAACTCATTCTACGAGGCTACCATCACCCTGATACCAAAACCAGGCAAAGATGTCACAAAAAAAGAAAACTACAGACCAATATCACTGATGAATTTAGATGCAAAAATCCTCAACAAAATACTAGCTAACAGACTGCAACAGCACATTAAAAAGATCATACACCATGATCAAGTGGGGTTTATCCCTGGGATGCAAGGATTCTTCAATATACGCAAATCAATCAACGTGATACATTATATCAACAAACTGAAGGATAAAAACCATATGATCATCTCAATAGATGCAAAAAAAGCTTTTGACAAAGTTCAACATCCATTTATGATAAAAGCTCTCCAGAAAATGGACATAAAAGGAAATTACCTCAACATAATAAAAGCCATATATGAGAAACCAATAGTCAAACTCGTTCTCAATGGGGAAAAATTGGAAGAATTCCCTCTAAGAACAGGAACAAGACAAGGGTGTCCACTCTCACCATTATTATTCAACAGAGTTTTGGAAGTTTTAGCAACAGCAATCAGAGAAGAAAAAGAAATAAAAGGAATCCACATTGGAAAAGAAGAAGTAAAATTGTCACTCTTTGCAGATGACATGATATTATACATAGAAAACCCTAAAGACTCTACCAGAAAACTGCTAGCACTAATTGATGAGTTTAGTAAAGTAGCAGGATACAAAATTAATGCACAGAAATCTCTTGCATTCCTATACACTAACAATGGAAGAGCAGAAAGAGAAATTAAGGAAGCTCTCCCATTCACCATTGCAACAAAAAGAATAAAATACCTAGGAATAAACCTGCCTAAGGAGGCAAAAGATCTGTATGCAGAAAACTTTAAGACATTGATGAAAGATATCAAAGACGACACAAACAGATGGAGGGACATACCATGTTCCTGGATTGGAAGAATCGTGAAAATGACTGTACTACCCAAAGCAATTTACAGATTCAATGCAATCCCGATCAAATTACCAATGGCATTTTTCACAGAACTAGAGCAAGAAATCTTACGATTTGTATGGAAACGCAAAAGACCCCGAACAGCCAAAGCAATCTTGAGAAGGAAAAATGGAGTTGATGGAATCAGGCTTCCTGACTTCAAACTATACTACAAGGCCATAGTGATCAAGACAGTATGGTACTCGCACAAAAAGAGAAAGGAAGATCAATGGAATAGAATAGAGAACTCAGAAGTAAGGCCAAACACATATGGGCACCTTATCTTTGACAAAGGAGGCACGAGTATACACAATGGACAAAAGACAGCCTCTTCAAGAAGTGGTGCTGGAAAAATTGGACAGCAACATGTAAAAGAATGAAATTAGAACACTTCCTAACACCACACACAAAAATAAACTCCAAATGGATTAAAGACCTACATGTAAGGCCAAACACTATAAAACTCCTAGAGGAAAACATAGGCAGGACACTCTATGACATCCATCAAAGTAAGATCCTTTTTGACCCCCCTCCTAGAATCATGGAAATAAAATCAAGAATAAACAAATGGGACCTCATGAAACTTAAAAGCTTTTGCACAGCGAAAGAAACCATAAACAAGACTAAAAGGCAACCCTCAGAATGGGAAAATATAATTGCCTATGAAACAACGGACAAAGGATTAATCTCCAAAATATACAAGCAGCTCATGAAGCTTAGTACCAAAAAAGCAAATAACCCAATCCACAAATGGGCAGAAGACCTAAATAGACATTTCTCCAAAGAAGACATACAGATAGCCAACAAACACATGAAAAGATGCTCAACATCACTCATCATCAGAGAAATGCAAGTCAAAGCCACAATGAGGTATCACCTCACACCGATCAGAATGGCCATCATCACAAAATCTGGAAACCACAAATGTTGGAGAGGGTGTGGAGAAAAGGGAACTCTCCTGCACTGTTGGTGGGAATGTATGTTGGTACAGCCACTATGGAAAACAATTCGGAGGTTCCTTAAAAAACTACAAATAGAACTACCATATGACCCAGATATCCCACTACTGGGCATATACCCAAAGAAAACCATAATCCCAAAAGAAACTTGTACCATAATGTTTATTGCAGCATTATTTACAATAGCCAGGACAAGGAAGCAACCTAAATGCCCATCAGCAAATGAATGGATAAAGAAGATGTGGCATATATATACAATGGAATATTACTCAGCTATAAAAAGGGATGAGATGGAGCTATATGTAATGAGGTGGATAGACCTAGAGTCTGTCATACAGAGTGAAGTAAGTCAGAAAGAGAAGGACAAATATTGTATGCTAACTCACATATACAGAATCTAAAAATGGTACTGATGAACTCAGTGACAAGAACAAGGATGCAGATACAGAGAATGGACTGGAGAACTCGAGGTATGGGAGGGGGTGGCAGGTGAAGGGGAAGCTGAGACGAAGCGAGAGAGTAGCACAGACATATATATGCTACCAACTTTAAGATAGATAGTCAGTGCAAAGTTGTATAACAAAAGGACTCCAAATCGAAGATGGAAGATGCCTTAGAGGACTGGGGCGGGGAAGGTGGAGGGGACTCAAGGGGGGAGGAGTCAAGGAAGGGAGGGTATATGGGGATATGTGTATAAAAACAGTTGATTGAACTTGGTGTACCCCCAAAAAAATAATAAATAAATAAATAAATAAATAAATAAAATTAAAAAAAAAGGCAAATGCTAACAGCTATAAGAGAGGAAATCTATAATAACACAATTATAGTGGGGGAATTTAACACCTCACTTACACCATCTGGACAGATCATCCAGACAGAAAATTAATAAGCAAGCACAAGTTATAAATGATGCAATAGACCATGTAGATTTAATTGTTATTTATAGGACATTCCATCCAAAACCAGCAGATTACACTTTTTTCTCAAGTGCACATGGAACATTTTCCAGGATAGATCACATCTTGGGTCACAAATCAAACCTCGGCAAATTCAAGAAAATTGAAATCATATCAAGCATCTTCTCAGACCACAACGCCATGAGACTAGATATCAATTACAGCAAAAAAAACTGCAAAAAATACAAACACATGGAGGCTAAACAATTCACTCTTAAACAACCAAGAAATCACTAAAGAAGTCAAAGAGGAAATCAAAAAATATCTAGACACAAACGACAATGAAAACACAACAACCCAAAATCTATGGGACGCAGCAAAAGCAGTTCTAAGAGGGAAGTTTATAGCAATACAGTCCTACCTTAAGAAAAAAGAAAATGATCGAATAAACAACCTAACCTTACACCTAAAACAACTAGAGAAAGAAGAACAAAGAAACCCCAAAGTGAACAGAAGGAAAGAAATCATAAAGATCAGAGCAGAAATAAATGAAAAAGAAAGGAAGGAAACCATAGCAAAAATAAATAAAACTAAAAGCTGGTTCTTTGAAAAGATTAACAAAATTGATAAACCATTAGCCAGACTCATCAAGAAAAAAAGGGAGAAGATGCAAATCAACAGAATTAGAAATGAAAAAGGAGAAGTCACAACGGACACCTCAGAAATACAAAAGATCATGAGAGACTACTACAAGCAACTATATGCCAATCAATTGGATAACCTGGAAGAAATGGATACATTCTTAGAAAATACACTCTTCCAAGACTGAACCAGGAAGAAATAGAAACCATGAACAGATCAATCCCAAGTACGGAAATTGAGGCAGTGATTAAAAATCTCCCAACACACAAAAGCCCAGGACCAGATGGGTTCACGGGCAAATTCTACCAAGCATTTCGAGAAGAGCTAACACCTATCCTTCTCAAACTCTTCCAAAATATTGCAGAAGGAGGAACACGCCCAAACTCATTCTACGAGGCTACCATCACCCTGATACCAAAACCAGGCAAAGATGTCACAAAAAAAGAAAACTACAGACCAATATCACTGATGAATTTAGATGCAAAAATCCTCAACAAAATACTAGCTAACAGACTGCAACAGCACATTAAAAAGATCATACACCATGATCAAGTGGGGTTTATCCCTGGGATGCAAGGATTCTTCAATATACGCAAATCAATCAACGTGATACATTATATCAACAAACTGAAGGATAAAAACCATATGATCATCTCAATAGATGCAAAAAAAGCTTTTGACAAAGTTCAACATCCATTTATGATAAAAGCTCTCCAGAAAATGGACATAAAAGGAAATTACCTCAACATAATAAAAGCCATATATGAGAAACCAATAGTCAAACTCGTTCTCAATGGGGAAAAATTGGAAGAATTCCCTCTAAGAACAGGAACAAGACAAGGGTGTCCACTCTCACCATTATTATTCAACAGAGTTTTGGAAGTTTTAGCAACAGCAATCAGAGAAGAAAAAGAAATAAAAGGAATCCACATTGGAAAAGAAGAAGTAAAATTGTCACTCTTTGCAGATGACATGATATTATACATAGAAAACCCTAAAGACTCTACCAGAAAACTGCTAGCACTAATTGATGAGTTTAGTAAAGTAGCAGGATACAAAATTAATGCACAGAAATCTCTTGCATTCCTATACACTAACAATGGAAGAGCAGAAAGAGAAATTAAGGAAGCTCTCCCATTCACCATTGCAACAAAAAGAATAAAATACCTAGGAATAAACCTGCCTAAGGAGGCAAAAGATCTGTATGCAGAAAACTTTAAGACATTAATGAAAGATATCAAAGACGACACAAACAGATGGAGGGACATACCATGTTCCTGGATTGGAAGAATCGTGAAAATGACTGTACTACCCAAAGCAATTTACAGATTCAATGCAATCCCGATCAAATTACCAATGGCATTTTTCACAGAACTAGAGCAAGAAATCTTACGATTTGTATGGAAACGCAAAAGACCCCGAACAGCCAAAGCAATCTTGAGAAGGAAAAATGGAGTTGATGGAATCAGGCTTCCTGACTTCAAACTATACTACAAGGCCATAGTGATCAAGACAGTATGGTACTCGCACAAAAAGAGAAAGGAAGATCAATGGAATAGAATAGAGAACTCAGAAGTAAGGCCAAACACATATGGGCACCTTATCTTTGACAAAGGAGGCACGAGTATACACAATGGACAAAAGACAGCCTCTTCAAGAAGTGGTGCTGGAAAAATTGGACAGCAACATGTAAAAGAATGAAATTAGAACACTTCCTAACACCACACACAAAAATAAACTCCAAATGGATTAAAGACCTACATGTAAGGCCAAACACTATAAAACTCCTAGAGGAAAACATAGGCAGGACACTCTATGACATCCATCAAAGTAAGATCCTTTTTGACCCCCCTCCTAGAATCATGGAAATAAAATCAAGAATAAACAAATGGGACCTCATGAAACTTAAAAGCTTTTGCACAGCGAAAGAAACCATAAACAAGACTAAAAGGCAACCCTCAGAATGGGAAAATATAATTGCCTATGAAACAACGGACAAAGGATTAATCTCCAAAATATACAAGCAGCTCATGAAGCTTAGTACCAAAAAAGCAAATAACCCAATCCACAAATGGGCAGAAGACCTAAATAGACATTTCTCCAAAGAAGACATACAGATAGCCAACAAACACATGAAAAGATGCTCAACATCACTCATCATCAGAGAAATGCAAGTCAAAGCCACAATGAGGTATCACCTCACACCGATCAGAATGGCCATCATCACAAAATCTGGAAACCACAAATGTTGGAGAGGGTGTGGAGAAAAGGGAACTCTCCTGCACTGTTGGTGGGAATGTATGTTGGTACAGCCACTATGGAAAACAATTCGGAGGTTCCTTAAAAAACTACAAATAGAACTACCATATGACCCAGATATCCCACTACTGGGCATATACCCAAAGAAAACCATAATCCCAAAAGAAACTTGTACCATAATGTTTATTGCAGCATTATTTACAATAGCCAGGACAAGGAAGCAACCTAAATGCCCATCAGCAAATGAATGGATAAAGAAGATGTGGCATATATATACAATGGAATATTACTCAGCTATAAAAAGGGATGAGATGGAGCTATATGTAATGAGGTGGATAGACCTAGAGTCTGTCATACAGAGTGAAGTAAGTCAGAAAGAGAAGGACAAATATTGTATGCTAACTCACATATACAGAATCTAAAAATGGTACTGATGAACTCAGTGACAAGAACAAGGATGCAGATACAGAGAATGGACTGGAGAACTCGAGGTATGGGAGGGGGTGGCAGGTGAAGGGGAAGCTGAGACGAAGCGAGAGAGTAGCACAGACATATATATGCTACCAACTTTAAGATAGATAGTCAGTGCAAAGTTGTATAACAAAAGGACTCCAAATCGAAGATGGAAGATGCCTTAGAGGACTGGGGCGGGGAAGGTGGAGGGGACTCAAGGGGGGAGGAGTCAAGGAAGGGAGGGTATATGGGGATATGTGTATAAAAACAGTTGATTGAACTTGGTGTACCCCCAAAAAAATAATAAATAAATAAATAAATAAATAAATAAAATTAAAAAAAAAGGCAAATGCTAACAGCTATAAGAGAGGAAATCTATAATAACACAATTATAGTGGGGGAATTTAACACCTCACTTACACCATCTGGACAGATCATCCAGACAGAAAATTAATAAGCAAGCACAAGTTATAAATGATGCAATAGACCATGTAGATTTAATTGTTATTTATAGGACATTCCATCCAAAACCAGCAGATTACACTTTTTTCTCAAGTGCACATGGAACATTTTCCAGGATAGATCACATCTTGGGTCACAAATCAAACCTCGGCAAATTCAAGAAAATTGAAATCATATCAAGCATCTTCTCAGACCACAACGCCATGAGACTAGATATCAATTACAGCAAAAAAAACTGCAAAAAATACAAACACATGGAGGCTAAACAATTCACTCTTAAACAACCAAGAAATCACTAAAGAAGTCAAAGAGGAAATCAAAAAATATCTAGACACAAACGACAATGAAAACACAACAACCCAAAATCTATGGGACGCAGCAAAAGCAGTTCTAAGAGGGAAGTTTATAGCAATACAGTCCTACCTTAAGAAAAAAGAAAATGATCGAATAAACAACCTAACCTTACACCTAAAACAACTAGAGAAAGAAGAACAAAGAAACCCCAAAGTGAACAGAAGGAAAGAAATCATAAAGATCAGAGCAGAAATAAATGAAAAAGAAAGGAAGGAAACCATAGCAAAAATAAATAAAACTAAAAGCTGGTTCTTTGAAAAGATTAACAAAATTGATAAACCATTAGCCAGACTCATCAAGAAAAAAAGGGAGAAGATGCAAATCAACAGAATTAGAAATGAAAAAGGAGAAGTCACAACGGACACCTCAGAAATACAAAAGATCATGAGAGACTACTACAAGCAACTATATGCCAATCAATTGGATAACCTGGAAGAAATGGATACATTCTTAGAAAATACACTCTTCCAAGACTGAACCAGGAAGAAATAGAAACCATGAACAGATCAATCCCAAGTACGGAAATTGAGGCAGTGATTAAAAATCTCCCAACACACAAAAGCCCAGGACCAGATGGGTTCACGGGCAAATTCTACCAAGCATTTCGAGAAGAGCTAACACCTATCCTTCTCAAACTCTTCCAAAATATTGCAGAAGGAGGAACACGCCCAAACTCATTCTACGAGGCTACCATCACCCTGATACCAAAACCAGGCAAAGATGTCACAAAAAAAGAAAACTACAGACCAATATCACTGATGAATTTAGATGCAAAAATCCTCAACAAAATACTAGCTAACAGACTGCAACAGCACATTAAAAAGATCATACACCATGATCAAGTGGGGTTTATCCCTGGGATGCAAGGATTCTTCAATATACGCAAATCAATCAACGTGATACATTATATCAACAAACTGAAGGATAAAAACCATATGATCATCTCAATAGATGCAAAAAAAGCTTTTGACAAAGTTCAACATCCATTTATGATAAAAGCTCTCCAGAAAATGGACATAAAAGGAAATTACCTCAACATAATAAAAGCCATATATGAGAAACCAATAGTCAAACTCGTTCTCAATGGGGAAAAATTGGAAGAATTCCCTCTAAGAACAGGAACAAGACAAGGGTGTCCACTCTCACCATTATTATTCAACAGAGTTTTGGAAGTTTTAGCAACAGCAATCAGAGAAGAAAAAGAAATAAAAGGAATCCACATTGGAAAAGAAGAAGTAAAATTGTCACTCTTTGCAGATGACATGATATTATACATAGAAAACCCTAAAGACTCTACCAGAAAACTGCTAGCACTAATTGATGAGTTTAGTAAAGTAGCAGGATACAAAATTAATGCACAGAAATCTCTTGCATTCCTATACACTAACAATGGAAGAGCAGAAAGAGAAATTAAGGAAGCTCTCCCATTCACCATTGCAACAAAAAGAATAAAATACCTAGGAATAAACCTGCCTAAGGAGGCAAAAGATCTGTATGCAGAAAACTTTAAGACATTAATGAAAGATATCAAAGACGACACAAACAGATGGAGGGACATACCATGTTCCTGGATTGGAAGAATCGTGAAAATGACTGTACTACCCAAAGCAATTTACAGATTCAATGCAATCCCGATCAAATTACCAATGGCATTTTTCACAGAACTAGAGCAAGAAATCTTACGATTTGTATGGAAACGCAAAAGACCCCGAACAGCCAAAGCAATCTTGAGAAGGAAAAATGGAGTTGATGGAATCAGGCTTCCTGACTTCAAACTATACTACAAGGCCATAGTGATCAAGACAGTATGGTACTCGCACAAAAAGAGAAAGGAAGATCAATGGAATAGAATAGAGAACTCAGAAGTAAGGCCAAACACATATGGGCACCTTATCTTTGACAAAGGAGGCACGAGTATACACAATGGACAAAAGACAGCCTCTTCAAGAAGTGGTGCTGGAAAAATTGGACAGCAACATGTAAAAGAATGAAATTAGAACACTTCCTAACACCACACACAAAAATAAACTCCAAATGGATTAAAGACCTACATGTAAGGCCAAACACTATAAAACTCCTAGAGGAAAACATAGGCAGGACACTCTATGACATCCATCAAAGTAAGATCCTTTTTGACCCCCCTCCTAGAATCATGGAAATAAAATCAAGAATAAACAAATGGGACCTCATGAAACTTAAAAGCTTTTGCACAGCGAAAGAAACCATAAACAAGACTAAAAGGCAACCCTCAGAATGGGAAAATATAATTGCCTATGAAACAACGGACAAAGGATTAATCTCCAAAATATACAAGCAGCTCATGAAGCTTAGTACCAAAAAAGCAAATAACCCAATCCACAAATGGGCAGAAGACCTAAATAGACATTTCTCCAAAGAAGACATACAGATAGCCAACAAACACATGAAAAGATGCTCAACATCACTCATCATCAGAGAAATGCAAGTCAAAGCCACAATGAGGTATCACCTCACACCGATCAGAATGGCCATCATCACAAAATCTGGAAACCACAAATGTTGGAGAGGGTGTGGAGAAAAGGGAACTCTCCTGCACTGTTGGTGGGAATGTATGTTGGTACAGCCACTATGGAAAACAATTCGGAGGTTCCTTAAAAAACTACAAATAGAACTACCATATGACCCAGATATCCCACTACTGGGCATATACCCAAAGAAAACCATAATCCCAAAAGAAACTTGTACCATAATGTTTATTGCAGCATTATTTACAATAGCCAGGACAAGGAAGCAACCTAAATGCCCATCAGCAAATGAATGGATAAAGAAGATGTGGCATATATATACAATGGAATATTACTCAGCTATAAAAAGGGATGAGATGGAGCTATATGTAATGAGGTGGATAGACCTAGAGTCTGTCATACAGAGTGAAGTAAGTCAGAAAGAGAAGGACAAATATTGTATGCTAACTCACATATACAGAATCTAAAAATGGTACTGATGAACTCAGTGACAAGAACAAGGATGCAGATACAGAGAATGGACTGGAGAACTCGAGGTATGGGAGGGGGTGGCAGGTGAAGGGGAAGCTGAGACGAAGCGAGAGAGTAGCACAGACATATATATGCTACCAACTTTAAGATAGATAGTCAGTGCAAAGTTGTATAACAAAGGGACTCCAAATCGAAGATGGAAGATGCCTTAGAGGACTGGGGCGGGGAAGGTGGAGGGGACTCAAGGGGGGAGGAGTCAAGGAAGGGAGGGTATATGGGGATATGTGTATAAAAACAGTTGATTGAACTTGGTGTACCCCCAAAAAAATAATAAATAAATAAATAAATAAATAAATAAATAAATAAAATTAAAAAAAAAGGCAAATGCTAACAGCTATAAGAGAGGAAATCTATAATAACACAATTATAGTGGGGGAATTTAACACCTCACTTACACCATCTGGACAGATCATCCAGACAGAAAATTAATAAGCAAGCACAAGTTATAAATGATGCAATAGACCATGTAGATTTAATTGTTATTTATAGGACATTCCATCCAAAACCAGCAGATTACACTTTTTTCTCAAGTGCACATGGAACATTTTCCAGGATAGATCACATCTTGGGTCACAAATCAAACCTCGGCAAATTCAAGAAAATTGAAATCATATCAAGCATCTTCTCAGACCACAACGCCATGAGACTAGATATCAATTACAGCAAAAAAAACTGCAAAAAATACAAACACATGGAGGCTAAACAATTCACTCTTAAACAACCAAGAAATCACTAAAGAAGTCAAAGAGGAAATCAAAAAATATCTAGACACAAACGACAATGAAAACACAACAACCCAAAATCTATGGGACGCAGCAAAAGCAGTTCTAAGAGGGAAGTTTATAGCAATACAGTCCTACCTTAAGAAAAAAGAAAATGATCGAATAAACAACCTAACCTTACACCTAAAACAACTAGAGAAAGAAGAACAAAGAAACCCCAAAGTGAACAGAAGGAAAGAAATCATAAAGATCAGAGCAGAAATAAATGAAAAAGAAAGGAAGGAAACCATAGCAAAAATAAATAAAACTAAAAGCTGGTTCTTTGAAAAGATTAACAAAATTGATAAACCATTAGCCAGACTCATCAAGAAAAAAAGGGAGAAGATGCAAATCAACAGAATTAGAAATGAAAAAGGAGAAGTCACAACGGACACCTCAGAAATACAAAAGATCATGAGAGACTACTACAAGCAACTATATGCCAATCAATTGGATAACCTGGAAGAAATGGATACATTCTTAGAAAATACACTCTTCCAAGACTGAACCAGGAAGAAATAGAAACCATGAACAGATCAATCCCAAGTACGGAAATTGAGGCAGTGATTAAAAATCTCCCAACACACAAAAGCCCAGGACCAGATGGGTTCACGGGCAAATTCTACCAAGCATTTCGAGAAGAGCTAACACCTATCCTTCTCAAACTCTTCCAAAATATTGCAGAAGGAGGAACACGCCCAAACTCATTCTACGAGGCTACCATCACCCTGATACCAAAACCAGGCAAAGATGTCACAAAAAAAGAAAACTACAGACCAATATCACTGATGAATTTAGATGCAAAAATCCTCAACAAAATACTAGCTAACAGACTGCAACAGCACATTAAAAAGATCATACACCATGATCAAGTGGGGTTTATCCCTGGGATGCAAGGATTCTTCAATATACGCAAATCAATCAACGTGATACATTATATCAACAAACTGAAGGATAAAAACCATATGATCATCTCAATAGATGCAAAAAAAGCTTTTGACAAAGTTCAACATCCATTTATGATAAAAGCTCTCCAGAAAATGGACATAAAAGGAAATTACCTCAACATAATAAAAGCCATATATGAGAAACCAATAGTCAAACTCGTTCTCAATGGGGAAAAATTGGAAGAATTCCCTCTAAGAACAGGAACAAGACAAGGGTGTCCACTCTCACCATTATTATTCAACAGAGTTTTGGAAGTTTTAGCAACAGCAATCAGAGAAGAAAAAGAAATAAAAGGAATCCACATTGGAAAAGAAGAAGTAAAATTGTCACTCTTTGCAGATGACATGATATTATACATAGAAAACCCTAAAGACTCTACCAGAAAACTGCTAGCACTAATTGATGAGTTTAGTAAAGTAGCAGGATACAAAATTAATGCACAGAAATCTCTTGCATTCCTATACACTAACAATGGAAGAGCAGAAAGAGAAATTAAGGAAGCTCTCCCATTCACCATTGCAACAAAAAGAATAAAATACCTAGGAATAAACCTGCCTAAGGAGGCAAAAGATCTGTATGCAGAAAACTTTAAGACATTGATGAAAGATATCAAAGACGACACAAACAGATGGAGGGACATACCATGTTCCTGGATTGGAAGAATCGTGAAAATGACTGTACTACCCAAAGCAATTTACAGATTCAATGCAATCCCGATCAAATTACCAATGGCATTTTTCACAGAACTAGAGCAAGAAATCTTACGATTTGTATGGAAACGCAAAAGACCCCGAACAGCCAAAGCAATCTTGAGAAGGAAAAATGGAGTTGATGGAATCAGGCTTCCTGACTTCAAACTATACTACAAGGCCATAGTGATCAAGACAGTATGGTACTCGCACAAAAAGAGAAAGGAAGATCAATGGAATAGAATAGAGAACTCAGAAGTAAGGCCAAACACATATGGGCACCTTATCTTTGACAAAGGAGGCACGAGTATACACAATGGACAAAAGACAGCCTCTTCAAGAAGTGGTGCTGGAAAAATTGGACAGCAACATGTAAAAGAATGAAATTAGAACACTTCCTAACACCATACACAAAAATAAACTCCAAATGGATTAAAGACCTACATGTAAGGCCAAACACTATAAAACTCCTAGAGGAAAACATAGGCAGGACACTCTATGACATCCATCAAAGTAAGATCCTTTTTGACCCCCCTCCTAGAATCATGGAAATAAAATCAAGAATAAACAAATGGGACCTCATGAAACTTAAAAGCTTTTGCACAGCGAAAGAAACCATAAACAAGACTAAAAGGCAACCCTCAGAATGGGAAAATATAATTGCCTATGAAACAACGGACAAAGGATTAATCTCCAAAATATACAAGCAGCTCATGAAGCTTAGTACCAAAAAAGCAAATAACCCAATCCACAAATGGGCAGAAGACCTAAATAGACATTTCTCCAAAGAAGACATACAGATAGCCAACAAACACATGAAAAGATGCTCAACATCACTCATCATCAGAGAAATGCAAGTCAAAGCCACAATGAGGTATCACCTCACACCGATCAGAATGGCCATCATCACAAAATCTGGAAACCACAAATGTTGGAGAGGGTGTGGAGAAAAGGGAACTCTCCTGCACTGTTGGTGGGAATGTATGTTGGTACAGCCACTATGGAAAACAATTCGGAGGTTCCTTAAAAAACTACAAATAGAACTACCATATGACCCAGATATCCCACTACTGGGCATATACCCAAAGAAAACCATAATCCCAAAAGAAACTTGTACCATAATGTTTATTGCAGCATTATTTACAATAGCCAGGACAAGGAAGCAACCTAAATGCCCATCAGCAAATGAATGGATAAAGAAGATGTGGCATATATATACAATGGAATATTACTCAGCTATAAAAAGGGATGAGATGGAGCTATATGTAATGAGGTGGATAGACCTAGAGTCTGTCATACAGAGTGAAGTAAGTCAGAAAGAGAAGGACAAATATTGTATGCTAACTCACATATACAGAATCTAAAAATGGTACTGATGAACTCAGTGACAAGAACAAGGATGCAGATACAGAGAATGGACTGGAGAACTCGAGGTATGGGAGGGGGTGGCAGGTGAAGGGGAAGCTGAGACGAAGCGAGAGAGTAGCACAGACATATATATGCTACCAACTTTAAGATAGATAGTCAGTGCAAAGTTGTATAACAAAGGGACTCCAAATCGAAGATGGAAGATGCCTTAGAGGACTGGGGCGGGGAAGGTGGAGGGGACTCAAGGGGGGAGGAGTCAAGGAAGGGAGGGTATATGGGGATATGTGTATAAAAACAGTTGATTGAACTTGGTGTACCCCCAAAAAAATAATAAATAAATAAATAAATAAATAAATAAATAAATAAAATTAAAAAAAAAGGCAAATGCTAACAGCTATAAGAGAGGAAATCTATAATAACACAATTATAGTGGGGGAATTTAACACCTCACTTACACCATCTGGACAGATCATCCAGACAGAAAATTAATAAGCAAGCACAAGTTATAAATGATGCAATAGACCATGTAGATTTAATTGTTATTTATAGGACATTCCATCCAAAACCAGCAGATTACACTTTTTTCTCAAGTGCACATGGAACATTTTCCAGGATAGATCACATCTTGGGTCACAAATCAAACCTCGGCAAATTCAAGAAAATTGAAATCATATCAAGCATCTTCTCAGACCACAACGCCATGAGACTAGATATCAATTACAGCAAAAAAAACTGCAAAAAATACAAACACATGGAGGCTAAACAATTCACTCTTAAACAACCAAGAAATCACTAAAGAAGTCAAAGAGGAAATCAAAAAATATCTAGACACAAACGACAATGAAAACACAACAACCCAAAATCTATGGGACGCAGCAAAAGCAGTTCTAAGAGGGAAGTTTATAGCAATACAGTCCTACCTTAAGAAAAAAGAAAATGATCGAATAAACAACCTAACCTTACACCTAAAACAACTAGAGAAAGAAGAACAAAGAAACCCCAAAGTGAACAGAAGGAAAGAAATCATAAAGATCAGAGCAGAAATAAATGAAAAAGAAAGGAAGGAAACCATAGCAAAAATAAATAAAACTAAAAGCTGGTTCTTTGAAAAGATTAACAAAATTGATAAACCATTAGCCAGACTCATCAAGAAAAAAAGGGAGAAGATGCAAATCAACAGAATTAGAAATGAAAAAGGAGAAGTCACAACGGACACCTCAGAAATACAAAAGATCATGAGAGACTACTACAAGCAACTATATGCCAATCAATTGGATAACCTGGAAGAAATGGATACATTCTTAGAAAATACACTCTTCCAAGACTGAACCAGGAAGAAATAGAAACCATGAACAGATCAATCCCAAGTACGGAAATTGAGGCAGTGATTAAAAATCTCCCAACACACAAAAGCCCAGGACCAGATGGGTTCACGGGCAAATTCTACCAAGCATTTCGAGAAGAGCTAACACCTATCCTTCTCAAACTCTTCCAAAATATTGCAGAAGGAGGAACACGCCCAAACTCATTCTACGAGGCTACCATCACCCTGATACCAAAACCAGGCAAAGATGTCACAAAAAAAGAAAACTACAGACCAATATCACTGATGAATTTAGATGCAAAAATCCTCAACAAAATACTAGCTAACAGACTGCAACAGCACATTAAAAAGATCATACACCATGATCAAGTGGGGTTTATCCCTGGGATGCAAGGATTCTTCAATATACGCAAATCAATCAACGTGATACATTATATCAACAAACTGAAGGATAAAAACCATATGATCATCTCAATAGATGCAAAAAAAGCTTTTGACAAAGTTCAACATCCATTTATGATAAAAGCTCTCCAGAAAATGGACATAAAAGGAAATTACCTCAACATAATAAAAGCCATATATGAGAAACCAATAGTCAAACTCGTTCTCAATGGGGAAAAATTGGAAGAATTCCCTCTAAGAACAGGAACAAGACAAGGGTGTCCACTCTCACCATTATTATTCAACAGAGTTTTGGAAGTTTTAGCAACAGCAATCAGAGAAGAAAAAGAAATAAAAGGAATCCACATTGGAAAAGAAGAAGTAAAATTGTCACTCTTTGCAGATGACATGATATTATACATAGAAAACCCTAAAGACTCTACCAGAAAACTGCTAGCACTAATTGATGAGTTTAGTAAAGTAGCAGGATACAAAATTAATGCACAGAAATCTCTTGCATTCCTATACACTAACAATGGAAGAGCAGAAAGAGAAATTAAGGAAGCTCTCCCATTCACCATTGCAACAAAAAGAATAAAATACCTAGGAATAAACCTGCCTAAGGAGGCAAAAGATCTGTATGCAGAAAACTTTAAGACATTGATGAAAGATATCAAAGACGACACAAACAGATGGAGGGACATACCATGTTCCTGGATTGGAAGAATCGTGAAAATGACTGTACTACCCAAAGCAATTTACAGATTCAATGCAATCCCGATCAAATTACCAATGGCATTTTTCACAGAACTAGAGCAAGAAATCTTACGATTTGTATGGAAACGCAAAAGACCCCGAACAGCCAAAGCAATCTTGAGAAGGAAAAATGGAGTTGATGGAATCAGGCTTCCTGACTTCAAACTATACTACAAGGCCATAGTGATCAAGACAGTATGGTACTCGCACAAAAAGAGAAAGGAAGATCAATGGAATAGAATAGAGAACTCAGAAGTAAGGCCAAACACATATGGGCACCTTATCTTTGACAAAGGAGGCACGAGTATACACAATGGACAAAAGACAGCCTCTTCAAGAAGTGGTGCTGGAAAAATTGGACAGCAACATGTAAAAGAATGAAATTAGAACACTTCCTAACACCATACACAAAAATAAACTCCAAATGGATTAAAGACCTACATGTAAGGCCAAACACTATAAAACTCCTAGAGGAAAACATAGGCAGGACACTCTATGACATCCATCAAAGTAAGATCCTTTTTGACCCCCCTCCTAGAATCATGGAAATAAAATCAAGAATAAACAAATGGGACCTCATGAAACTTAAAAGCTTTTGCACAGCGAAAGAAACCATAAACAAGACTAAAAGGCAACCCTCAGAATGGGAAAATATAATTGCCTATGAAACAACGGACAAAGGATTAATCTCCAAAATATACAAGCAGCTCATGAAGCTTAGTACCAAAAAAGCAAATAACCCAATCCACAAATGGGCAGAAGACCTAAATAGACATTTCTCCAAAGAAGACATACAGATAGCCAACAAACACATGAAAAGATGCTCAACATCACTCATCATCAGAGAAATGCAAGTCAAAGCCACAATGAGGTATCACCTCACACCGATCAGAATGGCCATCATCACAAAATCTGGAAACCACAAATGTTGGAGAGGGTGTGGAGAAAAGGGAACTCTCCTGCACTGTTGGTGGGAATGTATGTTGGTACAGCCACTATGGAAAACAATTCGGAGGTTCCTTAAAAAACTACAAATAGAACTACCATATGACCCAGATATCCCACTACTGGGCATATACCCAAAGAAAACCATAATCCCAAAAGAAACTTGTACCATAATGTTTATTGCAGCATTATTTACAATAGCCAGGACAAGGAAGCAACCTAAATGCCCATCAGCAAATGAATGGATAAAGAAGATGTGGCATATATATACAATGGAATATTACTCAGCTATAAAAAGGGATGAGATGGAGCTATATGTAATGAGGTGGATAGACCTAGAGTCTGTCATACAGAGTGAAGTAAGTCAGAAAGAGAAGGACAAATATTGTATGCTAACTCACATATACAGAATCTAAAAATGGTACTGATGAACTCAGTGACAAGAACAAGGATGCAGATACAGAGAATGGACTGGAGAACTCGAGGTATGGGAGGGGGTGGCAGGTGAAGGGGAAGCTGAGACGAAGCGAGAGAGTAGCACAGACATATATATGCTACCAACTTTAAGATAGATAGTCAGTGCAAAGTTGTATAACAAAAGGACTCCAAATCGAAGATGGAAGATGCCTTAGAGGACTGGGGCGGGGAAGGTGGAGGGGACTCAAGGGGGGAGGAGTCAAGGAAGGGAGGGTATATGGGGATATGTGTATAAAAACAGTTGATTGAACTTGGTGTACCCCCAAAAAAATAATAAATAAATAAATAAATAAATAAATAAATAAATAAAATTAAAAAAAAAGGCAAATGCTAACAGCTATAAGAGAGGAAATCTATAATAACACAATTATAGTGGGGGAATTTAACACCTCACTTACACCATCTGGACAGATCATCCAGACAGAAAATTAATAAGCAAGCACAAGTTATAAATGATGCAATAGACCATGTAGATTTAATTGTTATTTATAGGACATTCCATCCAAAACCAGCAGATTACACTTTTTTCTCAAGTGCACATGGAACATTTTCCAGGATAGATCACATCTTGGGTCACAAATCAAACCTCGGCAAATTCAAGAAAATTGAAATCATATCAAGCATCTTCTCAGACCACAACGCCATGAGACTAGATATCAATTACAGCAAAAAAAACTGCAAAAAATACAAACACATGGAGGCTAAACAATTCACTCTTAAACAACCAAGAAATCACTAAAGAAGTCAAAGAGGAAATCAAAAAATATCTAGACACAAACGACAATGAAAACACAACAACCCAAAATCTATGGGACGCAGCAAAAGCAGTTCTAAGAGGGAAGTTTATAGCAATACAGTCCTACCTTAAGAAAAAAGAAAATGATCGAATAAACAACCTAACCTTACACCTAAAACAACTAGAGAAAGAAGAACAAAGAAACCCCAAAGTGAACAGAAGGAAAGAAATCATAAAGATCAGAGCAGAAATAAATGAAAAAGAAAGGAAGGAAACCATAGCAAAAATAAATAAAACTAAAAGCTGGTTCTTTGAAAAGATTAACAAAATTGATAAACCATTAGCCAGACTCATCAAGAAAAAAAGGGAGAAGATGCAAATCAACAGAATTAGAAATGAAAAAGGAGAAGTCACAACGGACACCTCAGAAATACAAAAGATCATGAGAGACTACTACAAGCAACTATATGCCAATCAATTGGATAACCTGGAAGAAATGGATACATTCTTAGAAAATACACTCTTCCAAGACTGAACCAGGAAGAAATAGAAACCATGAACAGATCAATCCCAAGTACGGAAATTGAGGCAGTGATTAAAAATCTCCCAACACACAAAAGCCCAGGACCAGATGGGTTCACGGGCAAATTCTACCAAGCATTTCGAGAAGAGCTAACACCTATCCTTCTCAAACTCTTCCAAAATATTGCAGAAGGAGGAACACGCCCAAACTCATTCTACGAGGCTACCATCACCCTGATACCAAAACCAGGCAAAGATGTCACAAAAAAAGAAAACTACAGACCAATATCACTGATGAATTTAGATGCAAAAATCCTCAACAAAATACTAGCTAACAGACTGCAACAGCACATTAAAAAGATCATACACCATGATCAAGTGGGGTTTATCCCTGGGATGCAAGGATTCTTCAATATACGCAAATCAATCAACGTGATACATTATATCAACAAACTGAAGGATAAAAACCATATGATCATCTCAATAGATGCAAAAAAAGCTTTTGACAAAGTTCAACATCCATTTATGATAAAAGCTCTCCAGAAAATGGACATAAAAGGAAATTACCTCAACATAATAAAAGCCATATATGAGAAACCAATAGTCAAACTCGTTCTCAATGGGGAAAAATTGGAAGAATTCCCTCTAAGAACAGGAACAAGACAAGGGTGTCCACTCTCACCATTATTATTCAACAGAGTTTTGGAAGTTTTAGCAACAGCAATCAGAGAAGAAAAAGAAATAAAAGGAATCCACATTGGAAAAGAAGAAGTAAAATTGTCACTCTTTGCAGATGACATGATATTATACATAGAAAACCCTAAAGACTCTACCAGAAAACTGCTAGCACTAATTGATGAGTTTAGTAAAGTAGCAGGATACAAAATTAATGCACAGAAATCTCTTGCATTCCTATACACTAACAATGGAAGAGCAGAAAGAGAAATTAAGGAAGCTCTCCCATTCACCATTGCAACAAAAAGAATAAAATACCTAGGAATAAACCTGCCTAAGGAGGCAAAAGATCTGTATGCAGAAAACTTTAAGACATTGATGAAAGATATCAAAGACGACACAAACAGATGGAGGGACATACCATGTTCCTGGATTGGAAGAATCGTGAAAATGACTGTACTACCCAAAGCAATTTACAGATTCAATGCAATCCCGATCAAATTACCAATGGCATTTTTCACAGAACTAGAGCAAGAAATCTTACGATTTGTATGGAAACGCAAAAGACCCCGAACAGCCAAAGCAATCTTGAGAAGGAAAAATGGAGTTGATGGAATCAGGCTTCCTGACTTCAAACTATACTACAAGGCCATAGTGATCAAGACAGTATGGTACTCGCACAAAAAGAGAAAGGAAGATCAATGGAATAGAATAGAGAACTCAGAAGTAAGGCCAAACACATATGGGCACCTTATCTTTGACAAAGGAGGCACGAGTATACACAATGGACAAAAGACAGCCTCTTCAAGAAGTGGTGCTGGAAAAATTGGACAGCAACATGTAAAAGAATGAAATTAGAACACTTCCTAACACCATACACAAAAATAAACTCCAAATGGATTAAAGACCTACATGTAAGGCCAAACACTATAAAACTCCTAGAGGAAAACATAGGCAGGACACTCTATGACATCCATCAAAGTAAGATCCTTTTTGACCCCCCTCCTAGAATCATGGAAATAAAATCAAGAATAAACAAATGGGACCTCATGAAACTTAAAAGCTTTTGCACAGCGAAAGAAACCATAAACAAGACTAAAAGGCAACCCTCAGAATGGGAAAATATAATTGCCTATGAAACAACGGACAAAGGATTAATCTCCAAAATATACAAGCAGCTCATGAAGCTTAGTACCAAAAAAGCAAATAACCCAATCCACAAATGGGCAGAAGACCTAAATAGACATTTCTCCAAAGAAGACATACAGATAGCCAACAAACACATGAAAAGATGCTCAACATCACTCATCATCAGAGAAATGCAAGTCAAAGCCACAATGAGGTATCACCTCACACCGATCAGAATGGCCATCATCACAAAATCTGGAAACCACAAATGTTGGAGAGGGTGTGGAGAAAAGGGAACTCTCCTGCACTGTTGGTGGGAATGTATGTTGGTACAGCCACTATGGAAAACAATTCGGAGGTTCCTTAAAAAACTACAAATAGAACTACCATATGACCCAGATATCCCACTACTGGGCATATACCCAAAGAAAACCATAATCCCAAAAGAAACTTGTACCATAATGTTTATTGCAGCATTATTTACAATAGCCAGGACAAGGAAGCAACCTAAATGCCCATCAGCAAATGAATGGATAAAGAAGATGTGGCATATATATACAATGGAATATTACTCAGCTATAAAAAGGGATGAGATGGAGCTATATGTAATGAGGTGGATAGACCTAGAGTCTGTCATACAGAGTGAAGTAAGTCAGAAAGAGAAGGACAAATATTGTATGCTAACTCACATATACAGAATCTAAAAATGGTACTGATGAACTCAGTGACAAGAACAAGGATGCAGATACAGAGAATGGACTGGAGAACTCGAGGTATGGGAGGGGGTGGCAGGTGAAGGAGAAGCTGAGACGAAGCGAGAGAGTAGCACAGACATATATATGCTACCAACTTTAAGATAGATAGTCAGTGCAAAGTTGTATAACAAAAGGACTCCAAATCGAAGATGGAAGATGCCTTAGAGGACTGGGGCGGGGAAGGTGGAGGGGACTCGAGGGGGGAGGAGTCAAGGAAGGGAGGGTATATGGGGATATGTGTATAAAAACAGTTGATTGAACTTGGTGTACCCCCAAAAAAATAATAAATAAATAAATAAATAAATAAATAAAATTTTAAAAAAAGGCAAATGCTAACAGCTATAAGAGAGGAAATCTATAATAACACAATTATAGTGGGGGAATTTAACACCTCACTTACACCATCTGGACAGATCATCCAGACAGAAAATTAATAAGCAAGCACAAGTTATAAATGATGCAATAGACCATGTAGATTTAATTGTTATTTATAGGACATTCCATCCAAAACCAGCAGATTACACTTTTTTCTCAAGTGCACATGGTACATTCTCCAGGATAGAACACAGCTTGGGTCACAAATCAAGCCTCTGTAAAGTTAAGAACAGTGAAGTCTTATTAAGCATCTTTTCCGACCACAATGCTATGAGATTAGAATTTAATTACAGGAAAAAAAACTATTAAAAAAACAAACATATGGAGGCTAAACAATATGCTACTAAAGAACCAGGAGATAAGTGAGGTAATCACAGAGGAAATCAAAAAATATCTAGAGATAAAGGACAATGAAAACACGATGATCCAAAACCAGTTCTAAGAGGGAAGTTTATAGCAATACAATCTTACCTCAGGGGGGAAAAAAACTCAAACAATCTAACCTTACACTTAAAGGAGCTAGAGAAAGAGGAACAAATGAAACCCAAAGTTGGTAGAAGGAAAGAAATCATAAAGATGAGAGCAGAAATAAATGAAATAGAAACAAAGAAAAAAATAGCAAATTTCAATAACTCTAAAAGCTGATTCTTTGAGAAGATAAATGAAATTGATAAACCTTAAGCCAGACTCATCAAGAAAAAGATGGAGAGGACTCAAATCAATAAAATTCAAAATAGAAAAGGAGAAGTTACAATGGACACTGCAGAAATACAAACCATCATAAGAAACTACTACAAACAAATATATGCCAATAATATGGACAACCTGGAAGAAATGGACAAATAGTTAGAAAGGTATTCCTTTCCAAGACTGAACCAGGAAGAAATAGAAAATATGAACAGACCAATCACAAGTAATGAATTTGAAACTGTGATTAAAAATCGTCCAACAAACAAAAGTCCAGGACAAGATAGCTTCAGAGGTGAATTTTATCAAGCATCTACAGAAGAGATAACACCCATCCTTCTCAAATTCTTCCAGAAAAATGCAGAGGAAGGAACACTCCCAAACTTATTCTATGAGGCCACCATCACCCTGATACCAAAACCAGACAAAGATACTAAAAAAAAAGAAAACTACAGACCAATGTCACTGATGAATATAGATATTTTGTTGAGATGAATCCTCAACAAAATACTAGCAAGCAAAATCCAATAGCACATTAAAAGGATCATACACCATGATCAAGTGGGATTTATCCCAGAGATGCAAGGATTCAATATACACAGATCAATCAATGTGATACACCATGTTAACAAATGGAAGGATAAAAGCCATATGATTATCTCAATAGAGGCAGAAAAAGCTTTTGACAAAATTCAACACCAATTTGTGACAAAAACTCTGCAGAAAGTGGGCATAGAGGGAACTTACCTCAAAGTAATATAAGCCATATTATGAGAAACCAAAAGTCAATGTCATCCTCAATGGTGAAAAACTGAAAGCATTTCCCCTAAGATCCGGAACAAGATAAGGGTGCCCACTCTCACCACTATAATTGAACATAGCTTTCAAAGCCCTAGCCATAGCAATCAGAGAAGAAAAAGAAATAAAAGGAATCAAAATTGGAAAAGAAGAAGTAAAATTGTTACTGTTTCCAGAGGATCTGATACTATACATAGAAAATCCTAAAGATGCCACCAGAAAACTACTTGAGCCAATCAATGAATTTGATAAAGTTGCAGGATACAAAATTAATGCACAGAAATCTCTTGCATTTCTATACACTAATAATGAAAGATCAGAAAGAGAAATTAAGAAAACAATCCCATTCGCCATTGCAACAAAAAGAATAAAATACCTAGGAATAAACCTAACTAAGGAGGTAAAAGACCTGTACTCGGAAAACTTTGACACTAATGAAAGAAATCAAAGATGACACAAACAGATGGAGAGATATACCATGTTCTTGGATTGGAAGAGTCAACATTGTGAAAGTGAGTATACTACTCAAAGCGATCTACAGATTCAATGCAATCCCTATCAAATTACCAATGCCATTTTTTACAGAACTAGAACAAAAAATCTTTAAATTTGTGTGTAGACACAAAAGACCGGAATAGCCAAAGCAACCTTGAGAAAAACAAAAACAAAAACAAAACAAACAAAGCTGGAGAAATCAGACTCCCTGACTTCAGACTATACTAGAAAGCTACAGTAATCAAGAAAATAAGGTACTGGCACAAAAACAGAAATATAGATCAATGCAGCAGGATAGAAACCCCAGTGATAAACCCACAAACCTATGGTCAACTAATATATAACAAAGGAGGCAAGGATATAAAATGGAGAAAAGACAGCCTCTTCAATAAGTGGTGCTGGGAAAACTGGACAGCTACATGTAAAAGAATGAAATTAGAACACTCCCTAACACCATACACAAAAATAAACTTAAAATGGATTAGAGACTTCAGTGTAAGACTGGACACTATAAAACTTTTAGAGGCAAACATTGGAAGACCACTCTTTCACATAAATCACAGCAAGATCTTTTTTGACCCACCTCCTAGGGTGATGGAAATAAAAAACAAAAATAAACAAAGGTGACCTAATGAAACTTAAAATCTTTTGCATACCAAAAGGAAACTCTAAACAAGATGAAAAGATATCCCCCAGAAGGGGAAAAAATATTTGCAAATGAATCAACAGACAAGGGATTAATCTTCAAAATATATAAACAGTTCATCCAGCTCAATATCAAAAACACAAACAACCCAATCAAAACAATGGGCAGAAGCCCTAAATAGGCATTTCTCCAAAGAAGACATACAGATGCCCAAGAGGCCATGAAAAGATGCTCAACATCATTAATCATTAGAGAAATGCAAGTCAAAACTACAATGAGGTATCACCTCACACCGGTTAGAATGGGCATCATCAGAAAATCTACAAACAAAAAATGTTGGAGAGAGTGTGGAGAAAAGGGAATGGTCCTGCACTATTGGTGGGAACATAAATTGATACAACCACTATGAAGAACAGTTTGAAGGTTCCTTGAAAATCTAAAAATAGAGTTACCATATGACCCAGCAATCCCACTACTGGGCATATACCCAAAGAAAACCATAATTCAAAAGACACATGCACCCCAATGTTCATTGGAGCACGATTTACAATAGCCAGGTCATGGAAGCAACGTCAATGTCCATCAACAGCTGAATGGATAAAGAAGATGTGGTATATATATACAATCGAATATTTCTCAGCCATAAAAATGAACAAAATTGGGTGATTTGCAGTGACGTGGATGGACTTATAGACTGTTATACAGAGTGAAGTCAGTCAGAAAGAGAAAAACAAATATCTCATATTAACACATATATGTGGAATCTAGAAAAATGGTATAGGTGAACTGGTTTGCAAGGCAGTAGAGACACAGAAGTAGAGAACAAATGTATGGACAAAGTGGGGGAAAGCGGGGGTGGGGGGAATTGGGAGATTGGGATTGACATATATACACTAATATACATAAAATAGAAAAAATAAAAATAATTTTTTTTAAAAAAAGAGCCTGCTGTAGAGCACAGGGGACTCTATTTCACTTCTTTGTACAGTAGAAACTAACACAACATTGTAAAACAACTATATCCCACTAAAAAATTTAATTTAAAAAATAGAAAAAAGGAAAAATCTACAACAAGATATAAGAACTCATTAGAAGAGGGAAAATCCAATTGGTGAAAGCAAATATATAATAAAGACTGTAGATCAACAACTTAAATAAGCTATTACAAAGGTTAAAAACAAAAATTGTAAAATCAACTATAACTACAATATAAAGTTAAGGCATAGAAATGAAGACATAAAGTATGACATCAGAAACACAAAAAGCTTGGGGGAGGAAGTAAAAAATGTAAAGCTTTTAGAATGTGTTTGAACTTAAATGACTATCAGTTTAAAACAAGAAGATAGGTCAACATATATGAACTTCACAGTAACCACAAATAAAAATACCTGCAGTTTTATACACAAAATTTAGACAGAAAGAAACAAACATAACACTAAAGAAAATCATCAAACCTTAAGGGAAAAAGACTAATAGAAGAAGAAAAGAATAGAGAAAAACTAAAAAACAAGAAAAGAAGTTACAAAATGGCAGTAAGTACATACCTATCTATACTTACTTTAAATGTAAATAGACTAAATGCTCCAATCAAAAGATGTAGAGTAGCTGAATGGATTAAAAAAAAAAAAACCATTTAGAGACTCAGTTCAAAGCTAAAGATACACACAAACTGAAAGTGAGAAGCTGGAAAAATGTATTCCATGCAAATGTAAATGGAAAGAAAGCTGAATAACAATATTTATAAAGTAAACTTTAAGACAAAGTCTGTAATAAATGACCAAGAAAGGCATTATATAATGATAAAGGGATCAATACTAGGAGAGGATATAAAGTTCATAAACACTAAATACATAAAGCAGATATTAACAGACATAACATTACAATGCCATTATACAATATTAGTATAGTATAGTATTAGTATATAGATATATATGTAGTATTAGTATATTTAGTATGGTACAGTATATATAGTAGCAATAATACTATTAAGTAGAGATAACACCCCACTTATATCAATGGACAGATCATGCAGACAGAAAATCAATCAGGGAACAGTGGTCTAAAGTGACACCTTAGACCAGTTGGACTTACTAGATGTCTAAAAAACATTCCATCCAAAACCAGGAATACATATTCTTTTCAAGTGCACATGGAACAATCTCCATGATAGATCACATACTAGACCATAAAACAAGTCTCAACGAATTTAAGAGGTCAGGAATTATATCAAGCTTCTGTCTCATCACAATGGTATGAAACTAGAAATCAATTATAGGAAGAAGAATGGAAAAAATACAAACAAGGGGAGACTAAACAACATGCTGCTAAAGAACCAATGGTTCAATGAAGAAAACAAAGAGGAAGTCAGAATATACCTTAAGACAAATGAAAATAAAATCACGACTTTCCAAAATCAATGGGCCCTTGCAGAAGCTGTTCTAAGAAGGAAGTTCATAGCAGTACAGGCCTACCTCTAGAAATAAGAAAAACCTCAAATGAACAATCAAACTTACCATTTAAAGGTATTCATAAAAGAAGAAAAAGCCCAAAATCAATAGACAGAATAAAGTAATAAATATCAGAGCAAATATAAATGAGACAAAAAAAGATCAATGAAACCAAGAGGTGGTTTTGAAAAGATAAACAAAATTCATCAGCTTTTGGCCAGGCTCATTAAGAAAAAAAAAAAAGGAGAAATGAAATGGAGAAATGAAAAAGGTGGAATTACAACCAATATCACAGAAATACAAACAATCATAAGAGAATACTATGAACAGTTATATGCCAACAAATTGGACAAACTAGAAGGAATGGATAAATTCCTAGAAACATACAGTTCTCCAAGACTGACTCAAGAAGAAATAATCCGAACAGACCAATTACGAGTATTGAAATTGAATCAATAACTTAAAAGGTTCCCAACAAAGAAAAATCCAGAACTAGATGACTTCACAGGGGAATTCTATCAAACATATAAATAAGAGTTAATACCTATCCTTCTCAAACTATTCCAAACAACAACAACAATAACAGCAACAACAAATGAAGAGGAGGGAACAGTCCCAAATTCATTCTGAGGACACCATTACCCAATACCAAAACTGGATAAAGACACTTAAAAAAAAAATTATAGGCCAATATGTCTGAGGAATATAGATGCAAAAGTCTTCGAACAAAATATTAGCAAACTGAATTCAACAATACATAAAAAGGATCACACACCATGATCAAGAGGGAGTTATTCCAGGGATGAAAGGATAATTCAACATCCACAAATCAATGAATGTGATTTACCACATTAACAAAATGAATGATAAAAATCACATAAGCATCTCAATAGATGTAGAAAAATGTATTTGACAAAATTCAACACCTATTCATGATAAAAACAAACAAACAAACAAACAAAAAACCCTCTCAGCAAAGTTGGTATAGAGGTAATATATCTCAACATAATAAGGTTAATTTGTGACAAATCCATAGCTAACCACACTAAATGGTGAAAAACTGAAAGCTTTTCCTCTAAAATCAGGAAAAAGACAAGGAAGCCCAGTGTCATCATTTATATTTAACGTAGTAAGCCCTATCTAGCCACAGTAATAAGATAAGAAAAAAAATAAAAGGCATCCAAATTGGAAGGAAAGAAGTAAAGGTGTCACTATTTGAAGATAACATGATAATATATACAGAAAACCCTGAAGTCTCCACCAAAAAGCATTAGGAATAATAAATGGATTCAGTAAAGTTGCAGGATGAAAACTGATATACAGAAATCTGTTGATAATTTATACACTAATAATAAACTACCAGAAAGAGAAAACAAGGAAACAATCCCATTTACAATTGCAGCAAAAAGAATAAAATATTGATACCTAGGAATAAATTTAATCTGGGAGATAAAAAACCTCTACTCTCAAACTACAAGATACTGAAAAAGGATATTGAAGACAATACAAATAAATGAAAGATATTCCATGTTCATAGATTGGAAGAGTTAATATTGTTAAAATGTATACACAACCTAAAGTAACCTACAGATTTAATATGATTCCTTTCAAAAATCCATGACATTTTTCACAGAACTGAAACAAATAATTCTAAAATTTATATGGTACCCCACACACACACACACACACACACACACACACACACACACATACACACACAAACCATTCTGAATAGCCAAGGAAAGAGTGAGGAAAAGAACAAAGCTGGAGGAATCAGACTCCCTGATTTCAGACTATACTGCAGAGCTACAGTAATCAAAACAGTATGGTACTGGCACAAAAAAAGACATAGATCAATGGAACAGCATAAAGAACCATAAATAAATTCACACACATATGATCAATGAATCTACAATAAAGGAGGCAGAATTATGCAATGGAGGAAAGACCAGTCTCTTCAAAAAGTGGTGATAGGAAAACTGGACAGCCACATGTGAAAGATTGAAAGAATATTTTCTCAACCATATTAAAAAAAAAAACTCAAATGGATTAAAGACCTAAATGTAAGATGGAGTATTGTAAAACTCCTAGAGGAAATCAAAGGAAGAACACTCTTTGACATGTCTTAGCAATATTTTTTTGAATCTTTCTCCTCAGGAAAGGGAAACAAAAGCAAAGATAAACAAATGAGACCTAATTAAACTTAAAAGCTTTTTCACAGTAAAGGAAACCATCAGTAAAATGAAAAGGCAACTTACAGAACAGTAAAAGATATTTGCAAGTGATATGTATAGTAAGTGGTTAATATTCAAAATATATAAAGAGCTCATACAACTCAAAAAAAAAAAAAAAAAACCCACAACAACCTGATTAAAAAGCAGGCAGAAGATCTAGACATTTTTCTGAAGAAGACATACAGATAACAAAAAGGCACATGAAAAATACTCATCACTAAAAATCAGGGAAATGCAAATCAAAGCAACATTAAGATATCACCTCACCTGTCACAATGGCTAGTGTCAAAAAGACAACCCATAATAAATGTTGGCAATGATGTGGAGAAAAGAAAACCCTACTACACTATTGGTGGGACTGTAAGTTGGTACATCCGCTATGGAAAATAGTATTGAGATTCCTCAAAAAACTAAAATAAAACTACCATATGACCCAGAAATTCCACTACTGGGTGTATATCCAAAGAAAATGAAATCACTTCAAAAAGATATGTGCACCCTAGTGGTCAGAGTAGCATTACTTATAATAGCCAAGATATGGGAAGCAACCTAAGTGTCCATCTAAAGATGAAAAAAACAATAAATAAAATAAAATGAAAATGAAAAAATGGGAATTCCCTGCCAGTCCAGTGGTTAGGACTCAGAATTTTCACTGTAGGGGCCCAGGTTTGATCCCTGGTTGGGGAATTAAGATCCCACAAGCCATGCAGTGCAGCCAAAAAATAAAAATAAAAAATTTCAAAAATAAAAATGAATGGGTAAGGCAGATGTGATACAAAGACACACACACACACACACACACACACACACACACACACACACTGGAATATTACTCAGCCATACAAAAGAATGAAGTGTTACCATTTGTAACATCAAGGATGGATGTGGAGGGTATTATGCTTAGTGAAGTAAATCAGACAGAGAAAGAAATACTTCATATTTTCACTTACATGTGGAATCTAAAAAATAAACAAAAATGAATAAGAATTTATAAAAAAAGAAAAAGAAACAGACACAGATACAGAGAACAAATTTATATTTACCAGTGGGGAGAAGAGTTGAGGGTGGCGCAAAATAGGTGATGGGGATTAAGAGGTACAAACTACTAAGTATAAGATAAGAGGATGTAATGTTCAGCTCAGGGAACATAGCCAATATTTTACATGGAGTATAATCTATAAAAACATCAAATGACTGTGTGTACACCTTAAACTAATGTAACATTATAGATGAACTATATTTCAATTTTCTAAAAATCTGGTTTCAATAAAAGCTAAACATTCTCTAAGATCCCTTTTATCAACTTTTTTAAAGAACTTTTATTGGGATATAACTGACATACAACAAACTGCATGCATTTAAAGTGTACAATTTGATATTTTTTTCTTATTAGTAATGTATATATGGCAATCCCAATCTCCCAATTCATTCCACCGCAACCCTCCCCCCACACCCCACCCCTGCTTTTCCCACTTGGTGTCCATATGTTTGTTCTCTACATCTGTGTTTCTATTTCTGCCTTGCAAACCAGTTGATTTGTACCATTTTTCTATATTCTGCATATATGTGTTACTATAAGATATTTGTTTTTCTTTTTCTGATTTACTTCACTTTGTATGACAGTCTCCAGGTCCATCCATGTCGCTACAAATGCCCCAATTTCATCCCTTTTTATGGCCGAGTAATATTTGATTGTATATATATACCACATCTTCTTTATCCATTCATCTGTTGATGGACATTGACGTTGCTTCCATGACCTGGCTATTGTAAATCGTGCTCCAATGAACATTGGGGTGCATGTGTCTTTTGAATTATGGTTTTCTTTGGGTATATGCCCAGTAGTGGGATTGCTGGGTCATATAGTAAATCTATTTTTCGTTTCTTAAGGAACCTCCAAACTGTTCTCCATAGTGGTTGTATCAATTTACATTTCCACCAATAGGACAAGACCATTCCCTTTTCTCCACACTTCCTCCAGCATTTTTTGTTTGTAGATTTTCTGATGATGCCCATTCTAACCAGTGTGAGGTGATACCTCTTTGTAGTTTTGATTTGCATTTCTCTAATAATTAGTGATGTTAAGCATTTTTTCATGTGCCTCTTGGCCATGCGTAGGTCTTCTTTGGAGAAATGCCTATTTAGGGCTTCTGTCCGTTTTTTGATTGGGTTGTTTGTGTTTTTGATATTGAGCTGGATGAACTGTTTATATATTTTGAAGATTAATCCTTTGTCTGTTGATTCATTTGCAAATCTTTTTTCCCACTCTGAGGGTTGCCTTTTCGAATTGCTTATAGTTTCCTTTGTTGTACAAAAGCTTTGAAGTTTCATTAGGTCCCACTTATTTATTTTTGTTTTTATTTCCATCACTCTAGGAGGTGGGTCAAAAAAGATCTTGCTGTGATTTATGTCAAAGAGTGGTCTTCCTATGTTTTCCACTAAGAGTTTTATAGTGTTCAGTCTTACATTAAGGTCTTTAATCCATTTTAAGTTTATTTTTGTGTATGGTGTTAGGGAGTGTTCTAATTTCATTCTTTTACATGTAGCTGTCCAGTTTTCCCAGCACCACTCATCAAAGAGGCTGTCTTTTCTCCATTGGATATCCTCACCTCCTTTGTTATTGATTAGTTGACCATAGTTCATCTCTGGGGTTTCTATCCTGTTCCATTGATCTATATTTTTGTGTTTGTGCCAGTATCATATTGTCTTGTTTACTGTAGTTTTGTGGTATAGTCTGAAGTCAGGGAGTCTGACTCCTCCAGCTCCATTTTTTTCCCTCAAGATTGCTTTGGCTACTCGGGGTCTTTGTGTCTCCAAACAAATTTTAGGATTTTTTGTTCTAGTTCTGTGAAAAATGGCATTGGTAATTTGATAGGGCTTGCACTGAATCTGTAGACTGCTTTGGATAGTATAGTCATTTTCACAGTGTTGATTCTTCCAATCCAAGAACATGGTATATCTCTCCATCTGTTTGTGTCATCTTTGATTTCTTTCATTAGTGTCAAAGTTTTCCGAGTACAGGTCTTTTACCTCCTTAGTTAGGTTTATTCCTAGGTATTTTATTCTTTTTGTTGCAATGGCGAATGGGATTGTTTTCTTAATTTCTCTTTCTGATCTTTCATTATTAGTGTATAGAAATGCAAGAGATTTCTGTGCATTAATTTTGTATCCTGCAACTTTACCAAATTCATTGATTAGCTCAAGTAGTTTTCTGGTGGCATCTTTAGGATTTTCTATGTATAGTATCAGATCATCTGCAAACAGTGACAATTTTACTTCTTTTTCAATTTTGATTCCTTTTATTTCTTTTTCTTCTCTGATTGCTTTGGCAAGGACTTCCAATCTTTTTCAATTGTTTCAATCTCAATAATTTAGTCAACAAATTTTTACACAAAGCCTACCATGTGCCAGGTACTAAGCTAAGCACTGAACATGTGGAGGTAAATAAAAGAGAAATAGTTTCTGTATTCAGTGTTTATGTCTATTGGGTAGTTATAAATCTGATACTTATATCATTAATTAAGCATCTTTCCTACATCAGGCATTATGCCAGGCACTTACCCAATTCCCAAAGTAAGAGCATTATTATACTCATTTCATAGATGCAGAAATTGAGACTCAGAGAGTTTAGATAAAGTGCCTCAAGGTTCTGTGGCTAGAAGCAGCAAGGTAAGCTTACAAATGCAGTTCTGCTGAGTTCTGACCACCACATTCTTTGTATTAGAGCAGGTGATGAAAGCATACATTCTTGCCTTGTTCCCAATCTCAGGAGGAAATAAATCAGTCCATCTTCATTAAGCATGATGTCAATCGTATGTTTTTTGTAGATGCCTTTTATCAATCTGAACAAGTTCCCTAATATTTCTAGTTTACTGAAAGTTTATATCATCAAGGAATATTGAATTCTGTCAAATACTTCTTCATCTTCTATTTAAAAGATCATATTTTTTAAACGCTTTATTGGAATATAATTGCTTTACACTGTTGTGCCAGTTTCTGCTGTACAACAAAGTAAATCAGCTGTGTTTATACATTTATCCCCATATCACCTCCCTCCCACAACTCCTTCCCACCCTTCCTATCTCACCCCTCTAAGTCTTCACCAGTCATCAAGTTGATGTCCCTGTGTTATGCAGCAGCTTCCCACTAGCTATGTATTTTACATTTGGTAGTGTATATATGTTAATGCTACTCTCTCACTTTGTCCCAGCTTCCCCTTCCCCCCCACCCCCCGTGTCCTCAAGTCTGTTCTCTACATCTGTATCTTTATTCTTGCCCTGTCACTGGGTTCATCTGTACCATTTATTTTTAGATTCCATATATATGAGTTAGCATACAGTATTTGTTTTTCTCTTTCTGGCTTACTTTGCTGTGTATGACAGACTCTAGGTCCATAAATATGATGATTTACATTGATTCATTTCAAATGTTAAATCAACTTTTCATTCCTAGGTTAAACTCCAACAATACACATTGTTGGATTCCATTTGCTAATATTTTAATTAAGGTATAATTGACATACAACATTGTATTGGTTTCAGGAGTATAAGGTAATGATTTGATATTTGTGTATGTTACAACGTAATTACCACAATAAGTCTAATTAACATCCATCACCATACATCAAAAAAGGTTTTTCTTTTGATGAGGAATTTTTAGATTGATAGTCTTAGCAACTTTCAAATATACAGTGCAGTACTATTAACAATATTCACCATAAATTACATCCCCATGACTTATTTTATAACTGGAAGTTGGTACCTTTTGACCCCCTTCATCCACTTTGCCCATTTGCTATTACTTTGTTAATTATTTTTGTATCTACAATCATGAGGGGTATTGAGCTATGTTTTTGTATTCGTGTAATGTCTTTGAATATTTGATATCAAGCTAATTCTCACCATCTTGCTCAATAAGTAGGGCAATTATCCCTTCTATTTACTGAAAAGAGTGTATTTTTTCATTAAACTTTTATAGACTTCACCATTGAAATCGTTGGGACCAGAGTTTTCTCAGTGGGATCATTTTTTATACTAAATATAATTCCTTTAATAAATATAATAGGATGATTTATATTTTCTGGGCATTTTTGTATGTCGATGTTAGTAAGTTGTTTTTCCAAAAACTTTGTCAGTTTTGTCTAAATTTTGAATGTGTTGTTTTCTTATCATTCTTTTATTTTTTAAAGATCTGTAGTTCATAACCCCACCATTATTCCTGATATGGATGATTTACAATGTCTCCTTTTTTAATTCATCTAGGTAAAATTCCTCAACTTTTTTAGATGTTTATTGGAGTATAATTGCTTTACAATGTTGTGCCAGTTTCCACTGTACAACAAAGTGAATCAGCTGTATTTATACATATATTCCCATATCCCCTCCCTCTTGAAGCTCCCTCCCACCCTTCCTATCCTACCCCTCTAGGTCATCCCCAATCATCAAGTTGAGCTCCCTGTGCTATGCAGCAGCTTCTCACTAGCTACCCATTTTACATTTGGTAGTGTATATATGTCAATGCTACTCTCTCACTTCCTCCCAGCTTCCTCTTCCCTCCTGTGTCCCCAAGTCCATTCTCTATGTCTGCATCCCTATTTTTGCCCTGCCACTATGTTCATCAGTACCATTTTTTTAGATTCCATATATATGCATTAGCATACAGTGTTTTTCTCTTTCTGACTTACTTCACTCTGTATGACAGACTTTAGGTCCATCCACCTCACTACAAATAACTCAATTTCATTCCTTTTTATAGCTGAGTAATATTCCATTGTATATGTGTCACATCTTCTTTATCAATTCATCTGTCGATGAACATTTAGGTTGCTTCCATGTCCTGGCTAATGTAAATAGTGCTGTAATGAACATTGTGGTACATGTATATTTTTGGATTATGGTTTTCTCAGGGTATATGCCCAGTAGTGGGATTGCTGGGTCATATGGTAGTTCTATTTCTAGTTTGTTAAGGAACCTCCATATTGTTTTCCATAATGGCTGTATCAGTTTACATTTCTACCATAAAAGTTTGTCAATTTTATTGATCTCTTCAAGGAACCAGCTCTTAGCTTTTTAATTTTCTCTATTGTCTGATCTCTTTCAATGACTTGTTCTCTTTTCTTTATAATGTTCTTTCTACTTACTCTGTGTTTTCTTTGTTTTTTTCCCAGATTCTTAATGAAGGATCTTAGTCCTTGATTTTAAATATTTCTCCTTTTCTAATATAAGCATATAAATCTATAGATTCCCTCTGACTGCTTTTGCTGCACCGTATAAGCTTTGATATATTGTATTTATTGTCTCTCTGTTCAAAATATTTTTTAATTTCCATTTTGATTTTGTCTTTGTCCATGAATCATTTAGAAATTTGGTATTTCAGGGAATTTTATAGCAGTCCAGTGGTTAGGACTCAATGCTTTCACTGGTGGCCCAAGTTCAATCCCTAGTTGGGGAACTTAAATCCCACAAGCTGCATGCTGTGGCAAAAAAAAAAAAAAGGAAATGTGCTATTTCATTTCCAAGTATTGATGGTTTTCCTATGTATCATTGATTTCTAATTTAATTCTACCATGGTGGAAGAATACACTCTGTATGATTTACATCCTATTAAACTTACTGAGGCTTGTTTTATGGCTCAGAGTGTGATCTACCTTGGGGACACTACCCATGTGTACTGCTAAAGAATGCATATTTTACATTTGTTGTATGCATTGTTCTATAAATGTCAATTACATCAACGTGGTAAACAGTGTTATTCAGATATTCTGTGGCATTGCCGAATTTTTTTGACTAGTTGTTCTATCAACTGCTGGAGGAGGAGTATTATATGTACAATACTATAATTGTGGAATTGCCTATTTCTTCCTTTAAATCTATCAACTTTTGGAATGTGTATTTTGATTCTGTTATTAAAGGCATACATATTTATAATGGTTATGTCTTTTGGATGAACTGTTCTATTTATCCTTAAGAAGTGTCCCTGCTTATTTCTGATAATATTCTTGTCTTGAAGTCTATTCTACATAATATTTAACATAATTTCATTCCTCTAATGCTTGCATTTTGAGTAGTATCTTTTTTGCTTTCATTCACTTTTAATCTTTCTGTGTCTTTATATACAAAATGTGTCTCCTAGGCAGATTGAAGCAATGTCTTGTTTTTTATCCACTCTGTTAATATCTGCCTTTTTCTTAAAACCTCTTTATTGGAATATAATTGCTTTACATTCTTGTACAAATTTTTGAGGTACACCAAAGTGAATCAGCTGTATTTATCCATATATACCCATATCCCCTCCCTCCTGTGACTCCCTCCCACCCTCCCTGTCCTGGCCTTCTAAGGTATCATCCATCATCAGCTTGATCTCCTTTTGTTATACAGCAACTTACCACTAGCTATCTACTTTACATTTGGTAGTGTATCTATGTCTATGCTACTCTCTGACTTAGTCCCAGCTTCACTTTGCCCCCCCCACCCCCAAGTCCTCAAGTTCATTCTCTACATCTGCATCTTTATTCTTGCCCTGTCACTGGGTTCATCAGTACCATTTTTTAAGATTCCATACATATGAGTTAGCATACAGTATTTGCTTTTCTCTTTCTGGCTTACTTCACTCTGTATAACAGACTCTAGGTTTATCCACCTCATTACATATAGCTCCATTTCAGTCCTTCTTATGGCTGAGTAATATTCCATTGTATATATGTGCCACATCTTCTTTATCCATTCATCTGTTGATGGGCATTTAGCTTGCTTTCATGACCTGGCTATTGTAAATAGTGCTGCAATGAACATCATGGTACATGTTTCTTTTTGGATTATGGTTTTATCTGGGTATATGCCCAGTAGTGGAATTACTGGGTCATATGGTAGTTCCATTTCTAGTTCTCTAAAAAACCTCCAAATCGTTTTCCATAGTGGTTCTACCAACTTACATTCCCACCAAAAGTGCAAGAGAGTTCCCTTTTCTCCACACCCTCTCCAACATTTGTTGTTTCCAGATTTTGTGATGATGGCCATTCTGATGGGTGTGAAGTGATACCTCCTTGTGGCTTTGACTTGCATTTCTCTGATGATGAGTGATGTTGAGCATCTTTTCATGTGTTTTTTGGCCATCTGTATGTCTTCTTTGGAGAAATGCCTGTTTAGGTCTTCCACCCATTTGTACATTGGGTTATTTGATTCTTTGGTATTAAGCTGCATGAGCTGATCATATATTTTGGAGATTAATCCTTTGTCCATTGCTTTGTTGGCAAATATTTTTTCCCATTCTGAGGGTTGTCTTCCAGTCTTGTTTATGGTTTCCTTCACTGTGCAAAAGCTTTTAAGTTTCATGAGGTCCCATTTGTTTATTCTTGATTTTATTTCCATTATTCTAGGAGGTGGGTCAAAAAGGATCTTGCTTTGAAGTATGTCATAGAGTGGTCTGCCTATGTTTTCCTCTAAGAGTTTTACAGTGTCTGGCCTTACATGTAGGTCTTTAATCCACTTTGAGTTTATGTTTGCATATGGTGTTAGGAAGTGTTCCACTTCCATTCTTTTACATGTAGCTGTCCAATTTCCCAGCACCACTTATTGAATAGGCTGTCTTTTTTCCATTGTATATTCTTGCCTCCTTTGTCAAAGATAAGGTGCCCATATGTGCATGGGTTTACCTCTAGATTCTCTATTCTGTTCCATTGATCTTCCTTTCTATTTTTTGTGCCAGTACCATACTATCTTGATCACTGGAGCTTTGTAGTATAGTTTGAAGTCAGGAAGGCTAATTCCATCAACTCCATCTTTCCTTCTCAAGATTGTTTTGACTATTTGGGGGTCTTTTGCATTTCCAAAAAAAATTGTAAGCTTTCTTATTCTATTTCTGTGAAAAATGTCATTGGTAATTTGATAGTGATTGCATTGAACCTGTAAATTGCTTTGGGTATTATAGTCATTTTCACAATGTTGATTCTTCCAATGCAAGAACATGGTATATCTTTCCATCTGTTTGTTTTGTCTTTGATTTCGTTTGTCAGTGTTTTATACTTTTCTGTATACAGGTCTTTTGCCTCCTTAGGCAGGTTTATTCCTAGGTATTTTATTCTTTTTGTTGCAATGGTAAATCAGAGAGTTTCCTTAATTTCTCTTTCTGCTCTTGCATTGCTACTGTATAGGAATGCAAGAGATTTCTGTGCATTAATTTTGTATCCTGCCACTTTACTAAATTCATTGGTTAGTGCTAGCAGTTTTCTGGTAGAATCTTCAGGGTTTTCTATGTATACTATCATGTCATCTGCAAAGAGTGACAATTTTACTTCTTCTTTTCCAATTTGGATTCTTTTTATTTCTTTTTCTTTGCTGAAGTCCAGCTCCGGCGGGTCCAGGAGTACCCAAGGGATGAGTGGCGTCGGCGCAAGGAAGAGACAGGGAGGCCTGTGTCAGCTATGCAGGATCTCTCCATTTATTGTCAGAGCTTTGTGTGTTTATATAGTGAACATATCTCAGAAAAAATCTTTTATGGCAGAGCATATTGTCCCTCAGCATCTACCAGTTTCTTTCTTTCGTCAGGTTTGGCTTGCAAACCCTGTAACTCTGAGATAAGCATATGTAAATAACTTCTTAATCTTATATCTAAGCAAACTATAGCCCTTAGTACCCATAGGAAACCTTGTGACTCTGAGGTACGCATATGTAAATTACTTCTTATATCTAAGCAAACTATAGCCTTTAGCACCCATACCTATGCCTAATGTCTACGTCTATACTTATGCCTGTAGCAATCATAAGCATTACAAAAAGAGCCACCCCTCCCTTTTCTCCAGCATTTAGTAGCCTGAGGTGCCTGCCTTCTCCAGGAAGGGGTGGTGGGAGGGGACTTGGTGGGGCAGACACGGAGAAAGAATGTGTCAAACCCTGGTTCTTTCCTGGGGACATAGAAACAGGGAGGGGAAGTGGGTGGTAAGCACAGTATCACAAAGAAACAAAGAGCAGAATGTACAATGGGTGGAGATGGTCTGGGGCCTGTCCTTGCGGAGCGGTCGCCTTGCGATCCTCCTGCTCCGAAATGCCCTTCCAAGGAGTTCTCACCTTGCAGTCCTCCTTGGAGCCTGGTGACCTTGTCACAGCATTGGCTTGTCCAGACGGCTCCCGACATTTCTTCTCTGATTGCTGTTGCTAAAACTTCCAAAACTATGTTGAATAATAGTGGAGGGAGTGGGCACCCTTGTCTTGTGCCTGTTCTTAGAAGGAATTGCTTTCAGTTTTTCACCATTTAGAACAATGTTGGCTTTTGGTTTCTCATATATGGCTTTTCTTATGTTGAAGTAATTTCCTTCTATGCCCATTTTCTGGAAAGTTTTTATTATAAATGGATGTTGAATTTTGTTAGAAGCTTTTTCTGCATCTATTGAGATGATGATATGGTTTTTATCCTTCAATTTGTTGGTATGATGTATCACATTGATTGATTTGAGTATATTGAAGAATCCTTGCATTCCAGGAATAAACCCCACTTGATCATGACGTATGAACTTTTTAATGTGCTGTTGGATCCTATTTGCTAGTATTTTGATGAGAATTTTTGCATCTATATTCATCACTTATATGGGCCTGTAATTTTCTTTTTTTGTGACATCTTTGCCTGCTTTTGGTATCAGGGTGATGGTGGCCTCGTGAATGTGTTTGGGAGTGTTCCTCCTTCTGCTATATTTTGGAAGCATTTGAGAAAGATAGGTGTTCTCTCTTCTCTAAATGTTTGATAGAATTTGCCTGTGAAGCCATCTGGCCCAGGGCTTTTGTTTGTTGGGAGATTTTTAATCACAGCCTCCATTCCGTACTTGTGATTGGTCTGTTCATAGTTTCTATTTCTTCCTGCTTCAGTCTTTGAAGATTGTACTTTTCTAAGAGTTTATCCATTTCTTCCAAGTTATCCAATTTATTGGCATATAGTTGCTTGTAGTAGTCTATCATGATCTTTTGTATTTCTGCAGTGTCGGTTGTTACTTCTTTTTCATTTCTAATTCTGGTGATATGCATCTTCTCCCTTTTTTTCCTGATGAGTCTGGTTAATGGTTTATCAATTTAGCTTATCTTCTCAAAGAACCAGCTTTTCGTTTCATTGATCTTTGCCATTGTTTTCTTCATTTCGTTTTCATTTGTTTTTAATGTGATCTTTATGGTTTCTTTCCTTCTGCTCACTTTGGGGTTTTTTGTTCTTCTTTCTCTAATTGTTTTAGGTGTAAGATTAGGTTGTTTATTCGAGATTTTTCTTGTTTCTTGAGGTAGCACTGTATTGCTATAAACTTCCCTCTTAGAACTGCTTTTGCTGCATCCCATAGGTTTTGGGTCATTTGTTTCTAGGTATTTTTTGATTTCCTCTTTGATTTCTTCAGTGATTTCTTGGTTGTTTAATAGCATATTGTTTAGCCTCCATGTGCTGGAATTTTTTACAATTTTTTCCTGTAATTGATATCTAGTCTCATGGCATTGTGGTCAGAGAAAATGCTAGACACAATTTCAATTCTCTTGAATTTACTGAGGCTTGATTTGTGACCCAAGATGTGATCTATCCGGGAAAATGTTCCATGTGCACTTGAGAAGAAAGTGTATTCTGTAGTTTTTGGATGGAATGTCCTTTAAATATCAGTTAAGTTGAGATGACCTATTGTGTCATCTAAAGCTTGTGTGTCCTTATTTATTTTCTGTTTGGATGATCTGTCCATTGGTGTAAGTGAGGTGTTAAAGTCTCCTACTATTGTTGTGTTACTGTTGATGTCCCCTTTTATGGCTGTTAGCATTTGCCTTATGTGTTGAGGTGCTCCTATGTTGGGTGCATAGATATTTACAATTGTGATATGTTCTTCTTGGATGGATCCCTTGATCATTATGTAGTGTCCCTCCTTGTCTCTTGTAATAGTATTTACCTTAAAGTCTAATTTGTCTGATACGAGTATTGCTACTCCAGCTTTCTTTTGACTTTCATTTGCATGGAATATCGTATTCCATCCCCTTACTTTCAGTTTGTATGTGTCCCTTGATCTGAAGTGGGTTTCTTGTAGGCCGCATAGAGAAGGGTCTTGTTTTTGTATCCATTCAACCAGTCTGTGTCTTTTGGTTGGAGCATTTAATCCATTTACATTTAAGCTGATTATTGACATGTATGTTCCTATTACCATTTTCTTAATTGTTTGGGGTTTGTTTTTGTAGGTCTTTTCTTTCCCTTGTGTTTCCTACTTAGAAAAGTTCTTTAAGCAATTGTTGTAAGGCTGGTTTGATGGTGCTGAATTCTCTTAACTTTTGCTTTGTAAAGCTTTTGATTTCTGCCTCAAATCTGAATGAGATTCTTGCTGGGTAGAGTATTCTTGGCTGTAGGTTTTTCTCTTTCAGGTCTTTCAGTAAATCTTGCCACTCCCTTCTGGCCTGCAGAGTTTCTGCAGAAAGATCAGCTATTATCCTTATGGGTTTTCCCTTATATGTTATTTGTTGCTTTTCTCTTGCTGCTTTTAGTATTTTTTCTTTGTGTTTAATTGTCATTAGTGTGCTTAATATGTGCCTTGGTGTATTTCTCCTTGGGTTTATTCTGTATGGGACTCTCTGAGCTTCTTGGACTTGATTAATTATTTCCTTTCCCATGTTGGGGAAGTTTTCCACTCTAACCTCTTGAAATATTTTCTCAGACCCTTTCTTTTTTTCTTCTTCTTCTGGGATGCCTATTATTCGAATGTTGGTGCACTTAATGTTATCACCAAGGTCTCTGAGACTATCTTCCATTCTTTTTCTTCTTTTTTCTTTTTCCTGCTCTGTGGCAGTTATTTCCCCCATTCTATCTTCCAACTCACTTATTTGTTCTTCTGCCTCATTCTGCTGTTTATATGATCTAGAGTATTTTTAATTTCGGTTATTTTGTTATTCATTACTGTTTGTTTTCTCTTTAGTTCTTCTGAGTCCTTATTAACTGCTTCTTGTATTTTCTCTATTTTGTTGTCAAGATTTTGGATCATTTTTACTATCATTACTCTGAATTCTTTTTTAGGCAATTTTCCTATTTCCTCTTCATTTATTTGTTCTTGTGTATTTTTACCTTGTTTCTTCATCTATGACATATTTTTTTGTTGTCTCATTCCCCCCTCCCACTTTGGATGGGAGGGATTGTGCTCCTGTCCCACTGGGTGTTTGGCCTGAGTTTTCAAGCACTGGAGTTCGTAGGCTGTTGAGTATAGCTGGGTCTTTGTGTTGAGGTGAGAACCTCTGGGATACCTGACTCTGATGAATATTCCCTGGGGACTGGGTTTCCCTGTTAGTCCAATGTTTTGGACTCAGAGCTCCCACCTCAGGGATGTTGCCTCTGGCAACAGATCTATTTGCAGGGAGAGGCAATCTCTGCATCTTCCCATGCCGCCATATTGACTCCACCCCCAATATCTGCCTTTTAATTGCAGTGATTATACCATTAACATTTAATATAACTATTAGTATGTTTGGATTTAGTCTACCGTTATATTATTAGTTTTTCTTGGTCCTATTTTTTTACACTGTTCCCTTCCCATTTTCTTGTCTTCTCTTTATTATTTGAATTTATTTAGCACTTCATTTTAATTTAGCTATTGCCTTTTGGCTGTATTTCTTTTTCTAGGTAGTTTATCAAGTAATTACTAAATGCAGACCTAGCCTGGGCTCTGAAATTCTCCCCATATTATCTGGATCACAGGGTCTACTTTTTCTGGTTCCTGACCAGAAAATTTTCTGTCAGAGATATAGCCACCAGAGCTATTGTCACCATCTTACTTTTCCATGAAGGGGGACCTGCCCTTAAACAAAGCCTTCAGAAAGAAACCAAAAAAAAAAAAAAGAAAGAAAAAGAAAAAGAGTAAATGTAAAAACAATAAAAACAAAACAAAAACCAAACACTATGTGGTCATATCTTCAAGTTTTAACTCCCTCCAAAATCTGCATCCTTTTGTTTAACTTTCAGATCTCAAAGAGTTGTTATTTTGTATTTTGTCCAGATTGTTTTACTGTAATTAGTGAGAGGAATGGGTTATAGGAAGTTTCCAGAGCAGAATCAGAATGCTTTAGTTTTTGATTCATTCAATTAACTGGAATAAACAACTTAGAAATTTTCTTAAGAAGGAATGAGTAATTATTATGTTTCTGAGTTCTTGCATATCTCAGATGCCTCTGACTTTTGGACACTCATAACTTTTAACAAAGTATAGAACTTGGGGATCATTTTTTCTCCCTTAAAACATTGTTGATCTGAGACTTCCCTGGTGGTGTGGTGGTTAAGAATCCGCCTGCCAATGCAGGGGACATGGGTTCAGGCCCTGTTCCAGGAAGATGCCACATGCTGAGGAGCAGCTAATCCTGTGCACCACAGCTACTGAGCCTGCACTCCAGAGCCCTCGACCCACAACTACTGAGCCCACGTGCTGCAACTACTGCAGCCCAAGTGCTCTAGGGCCCTCGTGCCACAATTGCTGAGCCTGTGTGCTGCAACTACTGAAGCCTGTGTGCCTAGAGCCATGCTCCACAACAAGAGAAGCCACCCCAATGAGAAGACCATACACTGCGATGAAGAAGAGTAGTCCCAGCTCATCACAACTAGAGAAAGCCCGTGCACAGCAACAAAGATCCAACACAGCCAAAAATAAATAAATATTCTAAAAAAAATTTTTGATCTTACTCCACTGTCCTCTGGTATTAAATGTTTGGGGGGTGGGGTTGGGGATCATCTGAGGCCTGCTTAATGTTTTCACTTTTACGTATAACTTTCCTTTTCAACTGGATAGAGAATTTTTTTCTTTCTCTTTTAATACTAAAAAATTCGCCAGGATAGTCCCAAGTGTTGTCTATTTTGTTAATTTTGCCAAAGACAAAACAAAGCCTTTTCAAATTTTAAATTCAAGGTTTTATTTAGCTCTGGATGTTTTTTTCTGTCCTACAATGCCATGTCCCTACTTTTTTATTTAATCCATTGAAACAAAAATCACTACTGTCTCTTTCCTGTATTCATCAACTTCCCGGTCATTTTCTTCTCTTCATTTTTCCCCTGTGTATTCTGGAAGTGTTCCACATTTGCTCTTTGTATTATGAGAGAGTTTTCTGCCTTTGACTATCACTGCTGTAAAGTATTCTATCATGTTTTGGGTTTCCTTATTTTATTTCCTGATATAAGCCAGCACACTCAGCATCTCTGCCTTTACTTTAACTTCTTTCATCATATATCCACTTTTGTGTTGTAGAGGTTTTATCTTTTTCAACTTTTAGGAAGAAAACCAACAACTGCCTTTTAAGAAGTTGTTCTGGTTTTTTGTAAAAAAAAAAAAAAAAAAAAAAAAAATTTCATACATTTCCGCTTCTCAGAGTCTTCAGGAAAGCATTTCCTTTGCCCTATGTTGCATTATCCTTACAGAGTACCCGTGGAGGTTCCCTGTTTACATACTTTGAAATGAGAGAGATCTGCCTGGAATTTGACAATGTGGAGTGTCTTTAGCTCCTTTTACTGTTCTCTCAAATGCTGGCAGCCTCCTCATCTCAGACCTAGATGTGAATGTCAGGTAAGCCTGGACAGTCACAAATTTAATTAGTAAAGTCTGTGTTCATTTAGCTGGCCTGAGAGTGGGTGCTCTCTTGATCTGACAGTGGGAAATCTCTAATTCTAAGTCAGATGTTCACAGCTTTTGTTCCAGTGCATGTTACATAGAGATTAAATGCTCAGTGAGCACTGCTCCTAGAACTCTTCCCATCTCTGCAACTGTTTGATGGGTTTCTTCAGTGACAAAGAACCCTAGGACAAAATGAACCTCTGCCTTTCTTCTACTCTTGACATATTTTTTGTTAGGAGTATTAATTTCTGAGTTAATATAGGGAAAAAATGTATTAATGGGGCAAGGGGAGGGCAGGAGGCTGGGTTTTGGAGTGAGGTTCAGTTTTTCAATGAGTGCACCGCTGTATCCCAGATTTAGGAATACATCACTCAAAGCCTTCCTCAGTTCTCTGTGGGGCTCTGAACTCTCTATTGCAAAAGGTGGACAAGGAGGTGAATGAGCTCAGACTGTGCTCCTTGATCATTCTAAAATTATGTGTTCAGAAAAAATTCCACTCTAAGTCTGGCATCTCTTATCTTCATTTTCCTGTATGCTTGCCAGTTTTTATCTTTTTATATTTTTAAGGCTATTTTAATAAGTTGGAAGGAGAAGTATCAGGTCTGGATGTCTGGTCTGTCACCATAGCAACCCAAGGTCCTCTGTAATTATCTTCTGAACACACTGCTTATTTGGTATGATTACGTCGATGACTATCTAAGTCATTGGTAAAAATAAAGGTAAAAATAAAAATTGTCAGTGCGACAATTTTTCTAACTCAAAGAATCTTCCACCCTGAGGCTGGCTAAAAGCTCTGATTCTCTGTGAGAGCTGACACTTGGGGCAGAAGTGTTTTGTGTGGGCCCTTTGGTGTCTATGAGGAGTTCCTCTCTCTATGATTTCACTTTTTTTTTCTATTGAAGTATAGTTGATTTACAATGTTTTGTTAGTTTCAGGTGTACAGCAAAGTTACTCAGTTATACATCTATCTATCTATCTATCTATCTATCTATCTATCTATCTATCATCTATCTATTATTTTTCAGATTCTTTTCCACTATAGGTTATTACAAGATATTGAATATAGTTCTGTGTGCTATTTAGTAGGTCCTTGTTGCTACCTATTTTATATATAGTAGTGTGGATCTGTTAATCCCAAACTTCTAATTTATCTCTCCCCACCACACTATGCCCTTTGATAACTGTAAGTTTTTTTTCTGTCTCTGTGAGTCTATTTCTGTTCTGTAAATAAGTTTATTTGTATCATTTTTTTTAGATTCCATAGGATTTTTATTTTCTTCAACCCATATAGCTTAATTGACTCTCCCTAGGAAGAGAGACAAACTTATCAGTTCCTTTGGATTTGGATATTTAAGACAGAATACTGAAAAATTACTTTCCAAAGGCAGGGAGTTTAGTTCACCTTTTAACACACTATTTTTCATCTACTCGTTCTCATTTCCTCACCAACATTCCTTTAGCTGATACATTTATCTTGAGCTCCTGTTTAGACCATTACACAGACAGACTAACTCATTTTACAATCTCTACTCTTTTTCCCCCAATATTATATTATAAAAATGTTCAAATATGCAGCAAAGTTGGAAGAATTTTACAGTAATTTTCACAGTATACCCTCTACCTGGATTCTACCATTAACATTTTACTCTACTTGTTTTAATACAGAATTAGCCATCCTTTTAGCCATTTTTTAAATTCATTTCAAAGTTGCAGATATCTTCTCCTAAATACTTCAGCCAGTGTACCATTAAGTAAACTTTAATATTTATTTATGCTTCTCTCTTTTTTTAAGCTTTTTATTGGAGTATAATTGCTTTACACTGTTATGCCAGTTTTTGTTGTACAACAAAGTAAATCAGCTGTATTTATACATAAATCCCCATATCCCCTCGCTCCTGCAATTCCTTCCCACCCTCCCTATCCCAGCCCTCTAAGTCACCTCCCATCACTATCCCATTCTTGGCAATCACCACCCTACAGTTTTTTCTCTACAGTTCCCAGGTTGACAGCTTTGTAGCAAAGAGCAGCTAATCCCAACTAGAGCAGAAGGTCTCAGGGCTCCAGGAGAGCTGAAAAGAGGGGAAAAACAGATATTTGAGATTGGAAGGGGAGTTACACTTCTCACAGCATTTAGCAATGAAATAGTAATGCACATACAAGTGATTTTCAGACAAAACAAAAGATAAAAGAAGTGACTATTATTCCCAAAGTTGCATGAAGTGTACACGACATGGCTCTGTTGGGAATAATATTTACATAATCATATCAATAGAAACAATGAACACTGATCTCATTTAAATAGATATTATTTGGAAGATGTGGAGAAGTGAAACAGATATGATTAAGAAAACCTGTAGTATAAATTTAGTAAAGAATATCTAAAACTGAAAAATCAAGGAAGACTTGTGTAAGAATATTAAACAAAAAAAACAAATTATTGAATATGATTGTCTTTGGAGAGCTTGAATTGAGGTAAGGGGAAAGAAAATTCTTTCCTCTGTAGTCACCTTAGTAGAACCCATCGATTTCTTAATCTATGTACCAGTAAAATCTTATTAAAAATTAAAGTTAAATTTTAAGCAAAGGAAGAAATAAGTACTGTGTGGCAGGTTTCCAATTCCAGTCATATTATATGCTATCTATTGGGGGAGGGGGGCACCTCTCACTTAAGAACAACTAGAAATATTGGTGAGATACACTAACCTTTTAACTCTATACCTGAGTTTAAAGGAAGTGAAAGGAACCCCCCCAACCCCCCAAGGAAAACCAGAAAGAAACTGAAAGCATTACAACATAATTTGCCAATTACAGAAACCATGGGACTTAAAATTTAATGACCCCTCAGGGACAAGACAGTGTTGGGCCTATGTAAGGGGTTGGAATGAGACCCCTACATAAAACCAAGACTCTATGAAGAGATACTCTTTTTGTGAAAGAGGGTATCAGAAAAGAACAACTCTTTCCAGAAAAGAAGGAGATGACAAGGAACTTATCTGCCTTGCCCTGGGCCCTGAGTGGATGGAAGAACTGTGTCATCTGATAATTTATAGGCAAAGGCCTGCTCTCACATAGGACAGAGGTTCAAACTCATTATGCCTGATCTTGGATTCCCAAGTTAAGAAATCATCATAAAAAGTCTTGGATTAAAAACAACCCTGGGATTCCTGGCAAAAGCCAACACAAATCCTCTTTGG